>NC_066617.1:192372433-193056791 GCF_025201925.1 Gopherus flavomarginatus | reverse complement strand
AGTCCTGCTAGTAGACAATCTACCAGCCTCTGGAAGGTGGTGGGTGCATTTCAAAGCCCGAAAGGAAGGACATTGAATTCATACACCCCCGCATGGGTGACGAATGCTGACCTTTCCTTGGTAGGTTCATCTAGCGGTACTTGCCAGTACCCCTTGGTAAAGTCTATTGTAGAGATGAACTGGGCATGCCCCAACTTCTCCAATAGCTCATCGGTGCGTGGCATTGGATAGTTGTCCGGACGAGTTACCGCATTTAGCTTATGGTAGTCCACACAAAAGCGTATTTCCCCATCTGGTTTGGGTACCAGAACCACTGGAGATGTCCATGCACTGGTAGATGAGCGGATTATACCCATCTGTAGCATGTTCTGGATCTCCCGTTCTATAGCAGCTTGCGCGTGAGGAGACACCCAGTAGGGTGGGGTTCTGATTGGGTGAGCATTACCTGTGTCAATGGAGTGGTATGCCCGTTCAGTCCATCGTGGGGTGGCTGAGAACAATGGGGTGAAGCTAGTGCACAGCTCCTTGATTTGTCGCCACTGCAGACGTTCCAGGGTTGTGGAGGGATTCACCTCTTCCATGCCACCATCTTTTTTCCTATCGTAGTAGACACCTTCAGGCCACTCAGCATCATCTCCCTGGGCTGTAAACTGACAAACCTGTAAGTCTCTGGAATAGAAAGGCTTGAGAGAATTAACATGGTACACTCTAGGCTTTAGTGAGGAATTGGGAAATGCTATTAGATAGTTAACAGCTCCTAGGCGCTCTTGGACCGTGAATGGCCCTTCCCATGATGCTTCCATCTTATGGGCCTGTTGCGCCTTCAAGACCATAACCTGGTCTCCTACCTTGAAGGAACGTTCTCTGGTATGTTTGTCATACCAGGCATTTTGCTCTTCCTGAGCATCCTTTAGGTTTTCTTTAACAAGGGCTAAAGACTGTCGGAGGGTGTTTTGTAGGTTGCTTACAAAGTCCAGAATGTTAGTCCCTGGAGAAGGCGTAAACCCTTCCCATTGCTGCTTCACCAACTGTAATGGCCCCTTAACCTCGTCACCATACACAAGTTCAAACAGTGAAAACCCTAAACTGGGATGTGGTACAGCCCTGTAGGCAAACAGCAGCTGTTGCAACACTAGGTCCCAATTATTGGAGTGTTCGTTGATGAATTTACGTATCATGGCCCCCAAAGTTCCATTAAACCTTTCCACCAGGCAATTGGTTTGATGGTGGTACGAGGTGGAAACCAAGTGGTTCACCCCATGAGTTTCCCACAGTTCTTTCATGGTCCCTGCCAGGAAATTAGATCCTGAATCTGTAAGGATGTCGGAGGGCCAACCTACCCTGGCAAAAATGTCTGTTAGGGCCAGGCACACAGTGTTAGCCCTGGTGTTGCCTAGAGCTACTGCTTCCGGCCATCGGGTAGCAAAGTCCACGAATGTCAGTACATACTGTTTCCTCTGGGCGTCTTTTTTGGGAAAGGACCCAGAATATCCACAGCTACTCGCTGAAATGGGACCTCAGTTATGGGGAGTGGCTGGAGAGGGGCCTTGTCCTGGTCTTGGGGTTTTCCCACTCTTTGGCATACCTCACAAGACCGGACATACTTGGCAACGTCCTTGCCCATCCCCTCCCAGTGGAAGGACTTCCCCAACCGGTCCTTGGTTCTTTTCGCCCCAGCATGGCCACTGGGATGATCATGGGCTAAGCTTAAGAGCTTCCCCTGGTACTTAGTTGGAACCACCAACTGTTTTTGCAGCTGCCATTCTTCCCGGTGTCCACCAGAAAGAATCTCCTTATATAAAAGTCCTTGGTCTATAACAAACCGGGATCGATTAGAAGAGCTGAGAGGCGGTGGGGTGCTCCGTGCCGCCGCCCAAGCTTTCTGAAGGCTGTCATCTGCTTCCTGCTCAGTCTGGAACTGTTCCCTTGAGGCTGGGGTCACCAGTTCTTCCTCAGAGTGTGGACTTGGGCTTGGTCCCTCTGGAAGCGATGTAGGTGATGGGGTTGTTTCCGTTGCTGGTGAACCGCTCTCCGCTGGTGCACCTGAGGGTATTTCAGGCTCTGGCTGAGCCTTTTGGGTATGGCTGTCTGTTGCTTCTGCCAGTTCTGGCTCGCTGGCACCCACTGGCGTTGAGTTTGAAGATGTGGTTGCAATTGCTGGTGCTGGTTGCTGTTCCAGTTCCGGGCCTGGGACTGGAGGTGCTGTGGCTGTTTCAGTGGTTGGCATGGAATCCGGGTCCACTACCTCTGTCTGGGTCTCTGGTAACACAGACGGGGCGGGGCGTCTGTGAACGGCTCAGGAACCGGAATGTGTCTGGAAGCTTGCCTGGTTTGGCTATGTGTAACCATTCCTACTCTCTTGGCCCGCTTCACCTGGTTGGCCAAGTCTTCCCCCAGTAGCATGGGGATAGGATAATTGTCATAGACTGCAAAAGTCAACATTCCTGACCAGCCTTTGTACTGGACAGGCAGTTGAGCTGTAGGCAAGTCTACAGCTTGTGACATGAAGGGGTAAATTGTCACTTGGGCCTTTGAGTTGATGAATTTGGGGTCTACGAAGGATTGGTGGATAGCTGACACTTGTGCCCCTGTGTATCTCCACACAGTAACCTTCTTTCCGCCCACTCTCAAAATTTCCCTTTGCTCCAAGGGTATTTGAGAGGCATCTGGGCCTGGGGATCTTTTGGGTGATGGTGGTGTAATGACTTACACCCGGTTGGGGTTCTTTGGGCAGTTGGCCTTTATATGTCCCAGTTCATTACACTTAAAGCATCTTCCATCTGACTGGTCACTGGGTCGAGATGGGTTACTGGAGTCTGGAGAGGTGGAAGAATAGGGCATCTGTGGTTTACTTGGGTTGTAGGTGGGGTCTTTGGTTGCCCTCGGTTGTAGGGTTTATTGTCGGTGTGCCCTCTGGGGTATTTGCTCCCCTTGACAGTAGCTTTCTTGCTTTCTGCCACTTCCATCCATCTAGCTCCAATCTCCCCTGCCTCGGTGAGTTTTTTGGGTTTTCCATCTTGTATGTACCGTGTTATGTCCTCAGGAACACCATCCAAGAACTGCTCCATTTGTATGAGGAGGTGCAGTTTGTCCAAGGATTTAACATTGTTTCCTGATATCCAGGCCTCATAATTCTTTCCAACGTAGTAGGCGTGTTTGGGAAATGACACATCTGGTTTCCACTTTTGAGTTCTGAAACGCCGACGGGCATGATCCGGGGTTATCCTCATTCTGTATCTGGCCTTGGTTTGAAAAAGTTTATAGTCGTTCATTTTCTCCTTAGGCATTTCAGCTGCCACCTCTGCTAAAGGTCCACTGAGCTGTGGCCTCAATTCTACCATGTACTGGTCTTCAGAGATGCTGTACCCAAGACAGGCTCTTTCAAAATTTTCCAAGAAGGCCTCAGTGTCATCACCTGCCTTGTAGGTGGGAAATTTCTTGGGATGTGGAACCATAATTGGCGAAGGGTTGTTAGGATTGGCTGGAGCATGTTGCTTAGCCTTTTCTAATTCCAGGGTCTGGCGGTGGGCCTCCCTCTGGAGTTCTATCTGTCTTCTGTGGGCTGCATCTTCTTCTTCTTGTTTCCTTCTGTGAGCCACCTCTTCTTCTTCTTGTTTCCTTCTGTGAGCTGCCTCTTCTTCTTGTTGTTTTCTTTTGTGGGCTGCCTCTTCCTTGGTTAGTTCTGCATTAATTAGTTCTATCCATCTCTTATGTTCATTTTCTTTGTCTATCGCTTGTTGCCGTGCTCGCTTCCTGCCTTAGGCTTTCCTTGGAACTCATGTTTTCTGCTTTCGTGTGCTGAGGCGCCCTCTGGTGTTTATTGTCTGAACTGCAGCTTATCTGTTGCCTCTTGGGGTCTGCCTAGCAACAATGCCTTTTTCCCTTTCTTCCTCTAGCTAATCTTTTAAATGTAAAGTAAACCAGAAAAACCATTTTATTTGCATGTGTATTGTGCTGGTACTTGACTCACAATCGGAGTGCTATTGTCTCACAAAAGACCCTTATTAGTTCCTTAATGGTTCCTTGCTTAATATGCAATCAAAAACTGCAAGAGAGAGCAGAAAAAAAATTTCTCTCTGGTTCCTTTTAAAACCAAACCCTCTCTGCTTAAAAGGCCCTAGCAGAGAAAAGAAAAATATATTTCTACTGGCTTCTGGATTCTTCTATCTATCCCACCGTTACCACCATGTCATAACATTTTTCCCAGATCTGGACCTTAGCGTCCAAACTATGGGTGTTAGCATGAAAACCTCCAAGCTTAGTTACCCGCTTGGACCTGGTAAAGCTGCCACCAGCCAGGAATCTATACAGTGCCTAGCGCACTGTGGTCTCCCCAAAACCTTCCCTGGGGGACCCCCAGACTCAGATTCCTTGAGTCTCACAACAAAGGGAAATAAACCATTTCCCTTCTCCCCTCCAGGTGTTCCCTCCCTGGGTTCCTGGAGAGATACACAGAAACAAGCTCCATGAATCTAAACAGAGGGACTCCACCCTCCCTGTTTCCAGTCCTGGAAACACAAGTACTTCCCCCCTCACCCAGAGAGTATGCAAAGTCAGGTTAGTAAATCTAACACAAAGAGATTTTCCCCCCTGACTTCTTCCTCCCACCAATTCCCTGGTGAGCTGCAGACTCAATTCCCTCGAGTCCCCACTAAAGAAAAACTCCAACAAGTCTTAAAAAGAAGGCTTTATATAAAAAAGAAAGAAAAGGACATAAAAATGGTCTCTCTGTATTAAGGTGACAAATACAGGGTCAATTGCTTAAAAGAAAAAATGAATAAACGGCCTTATTCAAAAAGAATACAATTCAAAACATTCCAGCAACTACACACATGTAAATACAAAAGAAAACAATATAAACCTTATTGTCTTACTATTTTTGTACTTACAACTTGGAAACAGAAGATTAGAAGCTAGGAGACAGAAAGATCACTCTCAGAGCCGAGAGGGTCAGACACAAGACAAAGTCACACCCAAAACTTCCCTCCACCCAGATTTGAAAAAGTCTTGTTTCCTGATTGGTCCTCTGTTTCAGGTTACGCCTTTCCAGGTGAAAGAGACCTTAACCCTTAGCTATCTGTTTATGACAAGCCCTGAACACAGCTCCAGGTCTGACCAGAGATAAAATCTAATATTGATTTTCTAATGTAAGGATGCTAGACTTAGATAAAATAAGAAGTAAGCAACCAACCCTTTTTAAAAGGCACAAACCTAATTGCTCCTCTTTCCAATTGGATGCAAATTGTTAAATAAAATGAAAAGGAGACAAACTGGCAGAGAAAAATGCAAAAGATTCAACCCCAGCCAAAATAAAATTACCACACACTGCAGCATTTTCCACATGTAAAACTATTTGTATCTTCCCCTTGCAGTCTTTGTCAAAAGGCCCTCTGATCCCTCACTCTAACCCTTGCAGGCTATGGCAAATAGTTGCTTCTGATTTATTTCAGATTGACAAGGATCACTGTCTGAACAACGCTGAAAATTTTGAAGAACTTTGAAAAATAATCAAGCTACAAGATACAAGAAATATCACAATAACTGACAAAATGAAACAAGTTTTTGCAAGATATGAAATACTGGGGAAACTTGTCTGAGATGACCTAAATATGCCAGAGAAGAGTTCCTAGATACTTTTTGAAGAAGAGATGATTTTATACATGATACGTATTCAACAGATTCCTACAAAACACAGCGAAATGGGTGAGCTGGCAATAAATTGTCAAGAATCTTTTTCAGAAAGCAAGCCATGACAGTAAGGATCCATATTTAGTTTAATTGAACCTGAGGACTGCTCTTATTAAAAGCACTGATTCTTTACTACTTATCGGGAGAAGAACTAGAAGACTTCTCCCTACAAAAATATATTATTTACTGCTGCTAGCTCTGTTAAGTGTAAACAGGAAAGATAAAAGGGAAACATTTCAACAGAACCAAATGAAAAAATATTTTAGTAAAGCCACTGCATTTGTAACTACCCTAATGCAATAAGATATCATCAGCTGGCATTGTGAAGGTAGCAGAGCCTGCTGAGAACTCAGGAAACACTGCCAAAATTTATTCTTGTTAAAGCAAATTAAGGATGCTGAAAGGCTCAGCTACCATGGCATTGGGTAGGGTATAACAAACTAGATAGAGAGACAGATAAAATTAGATTCCTCCTCCTCTGGTCACTTAGTTATTTGCATTTTTCCTGAGGTGAGGGCAGTATGATAAGGGTCTAAACACAACCTTCTCCACTTTTTTGAGGCAGGCATTGGTCATGTGGCAGCAACATACTCACATGCACACTCCCCACCTGCCACACAGTGAGCAGCAACAGTACAGGCCATGTATGACCTCCCCCACAATCACAGGGGTGGCTGGAGCATGAATGAGGCTGGACTGGCAGCAACAGAAAGTTCCTTCTCTTTCATTCCACAAAGCAATTAATCAAATTAAATTGAATATAACCACATTCCCCTCCCTAGTAGAATGCCCAGAAGAAGGAGGCCAGCCTGATCACCGGTGCCCTTAAGTCATTCTGTTCATGTGTTAGGATGTGAGAAGGGAGCCGCTTCAGCAAAAAAGCATTTCACAGAAAGTGTGACGGAAAATGTGAAATATTATAAATGTTTAAAATCAAATTGTTTATGTGACAGGATGGATGGAGGACGGGGAGAAGAAGAAAAGAAAAACCCAACAACCTCTGCCTGAAAATGAGCCTGTCCAATGACAGCAAGTATGGAGAAATACCACCAGGGTAATAGCAGGCTCAGGGGTACTATGGCATATTTGGAGTCAATCTGTAATAATTTCTGAATATAGTATGTTCATCTGGTTACTGTGGTGTTTACTATCTGAATACATTGATTAAGTATAGCTGGGGACTGTCAAGGAAAAACAAATAGAAAGAAAAAGAGTGGCTCAAGTTAAGCCACTTCTCAGCAAATACTTGAGAGTTGTTGAGACAATGTCAGGATAGAAAAAAGGACTGCATGCACATGAAATCAAAACTCCTGTAGGTCTCAAAAAGGAATATTCTCTCAAGAGATGGATTATTTGGAGGAACTATGCTGAGGCACAGGCATTCCCTAGGGGTATCTAAATAAGTTAAGCCTGTCTCACTGACCATCTGGGAATGGTGAGTGTCACATTCCCCTGCAGTACAATCATGACTGTGGGACTGCTGAAGTCTCTTATAATCTTCAGCCTGGGCTGTATCTCACAATGCTATGTTATGTTAGTGACAAGCAGCAAACCCATACTGGAGCTGTGATCCCTCAGCCATCAATATGTGGAGACACACACCCAGCTGAGTTGCATGAATGCTCTCTAAACCAGTCATGAATTATACAAAGAGACTCCAGCCAGTTCTCCCAGCTCCCAAGCCTTACGCTCCAAAGATATACTATTTTACACTGCTCTAGATCTTTTCTTTAAAAGTGCAAGCTCATTAATTAGTTTGCCACTTCATCAAAAGAATAGTGAACATACACCAGCTTTTGTAATCTGAGCAGATTCCCGAAGCACAAAGTTAGATTTTAAGCGATTATAAATGCTAGGCATAGAGGTCAAAGTTGTTTATATAGGAAATAAAAATAGAATCACAATTTAAATTCTAAACTTCAACAAACTAAGCAAGAGTAAGATTTGACTCAAAGAACTTTTCTCAGCCCACTGGATAATTCAGGCTGTTTACAGTTCTTAATACACAGGCTAAATTACCTTCTCAGCCTGGGACCAATTTCCCCAATTCAAAGTCTTTGACTTCCAAACGATCTTCCAGATGTTGAGATGGTGGGAGGAGAGTGGCCAAGTGGGGATATCATCGACCGTAATTTATACTTTCTCACCAACTGCTAGAAATATCTTCGCTGTGATGTGGGGGTTAGATAGTCCCCATTGTGTATATGCCCTCTCTAAGGCTTCTCTGGGATAGTGAAGTCTTCTTGATGGGCCATCAATACATGTCTGGCTGGTCCTGATGTAAATCTGTCTTATCAGTGTTAGTTGCTCCTTTGTCGCCACTGAAAGGCTGGCTGTGGGTGTTTCCCATTTACTACATATTTTAGTAACAACCATACTGAAATACTTCATATGTTGTGATAATACATAAAATTCAACAGGATAGCAGTGTTCAACAGATGAAGACTTCTTAATTGATACCTAACAAAGCATACATTGTACAAGACATATCATAATCATAGCTCAGTGGTGAATATGGAGGTTCCAGGGTGCTATTCTGAGGTATGGAGTATCACCGTGAGCCTTTAGATAAAATAGATATGGGTACACTTGTTTTAAAATCCTTTTTCTCTAAATGCTTCGACTCTACTGTTAAAAAAATCAAACAAACATACTTTAGTTTTAGAAGGCAGTCTGGTCATTATATTCACCACTGATCACAGACTTCCAAAGGGAAGTACACCGAGTGCTCAAGCTCAGTCAGATGTGCAGAGTAATGATGATTGATACATAGAGCTCTATAGCCCAGGGCCTGGTGTCAGAGTAGGAAAATCTTGTGATTCAACCCCAACAGAGGTAAAAACACAAGGCCTGACAGATTGGACTTGGAGAAAGCAGGTAGCGGACAGAGGTGCAGCTAGTCTTCTACCATGACAGGTATATCAAAGTATAGCAATGGGAGGAAAACATAATTAAATAGAAATGAATGCCTATGAGCTTTTTGCTCATCCAAATATTGATTTTTTTCTTAAGTGAAAATATGCAAGCCATTGACTCATAACAAATTAGCAAAAATAAAGTTAAATGTCTGAGCTATTTACAGGAACTTGAATCATGGGGTAAGAGCAGAAAATATGTACACACTGGCTCAAATGAAGAACCAGCAGACATGCTCCTTCAACCAAAATGTAAAGCAAACCTTATTTAAAGTTCTAAATGTTTAACTAACTTTTCTATATTTTCCCTCCATTTTCATGTGCTTCAACACTTCCAAGCTGCTACTGGTACCAAGAGAGGAAGTAGCAACTTACAAACAAATTCAGGAAAACAGTTAGTTTTAAGGATATGCTTAAGTCTCTTTGCAGTCAATGGTACTTAAGTACATGTTTAAATGTTTTGCTGAATAGACATGGGCCTAAACATGTGCTGAAGCAATTTCCTGAATCAGGATCATATTGAGGAAGGTTATTCTTGCAGTTCGGTGGTTTAGGCAAAAACTGGAAACTTCACAAGAATGCCTTATCTCAGGAGATCACAAACCTGATCTTAAGTATCAGAGGGGTAGCCGTGTTAGTCTGGATCTGTAAAAGCAGCAAAGAGTCCTGTGGCACTGTACACGAATTCACCGGGGCTCGACCCTCTCCGGCCTGGAGGGCAGCCACACCGGCTCACTACCCACCAATGGGTCCGAGGAAACAGTCTGGCCGGGGCCCTTCCACAGTAGCCCTTGCTGTAGTCGGCTACACGGTGGTTACATCTGGCCCCGGCTGTGGTGGGGCAACACCCACTGGATGAGGAGTGCTCAGGGCCTTAGGCATGGCTGAGCAACAACAACAGTTTTAAGGCTTGGCCCTAGGTCAGGGCGGGGCAGCAACCACTGAGTCAGGGGTGCTCAGGCCCTCAGGCAGGGCTGAGCAGTACGGATAGGCTTTGGCCTCCTCAGGCTAGGGAGAGGGGGAGTCTGCCACCCAGGGGTTGGGTGGCAGGAGGGACACAGGCCCTTCCACTCCACTGCGTCCCAGCCCGGGGCCCTAGCAGCGGCTGAAGATACGCTGCTTAGTCAGTGGGGAACCTGACCGCAATGCATTGACATAGACTCTTGTAATGCTTCAGCCAGACTGGGGTCGGCTGTCCCTGGGCTACCTCCGTACTCCCCCTCGGGCCCTACCTGGGTCCTGACATAGGCCTCTGTGGGGTCCAGGAGCATGAGTTCGTCCTGACCGGGGCTGAGTGGCAGGTCCGGCGACTTCTCCGGGTAAGTGGTTCAGGGTAGCTCCGGCGGCTCCTCCGGGTAGTGGGCGCAGGGTAGCTCCAGCCAGTCTGGGCAGCTGCCTTGGGCTGCACGAGCTTCCCAGTCTCAAGCTCCCCTAGGGGCGTCTGCTCTCTGTGGTGGCTGGAGGCCTTCTGAGCTCTGAGGGCTGGCCTTTATAGTTTCAGGTTGCCGCTTGACACTTTGGGGGGCGGGCTCAGAGCTCACTAGCTCCGCCCACTCTGGCCTCCGGCACGGCTCTTCCTCCTCCATTGCGGAGGGGAGCCACGCCACCTCACTACCCCCCCCACAAGTCTGGCTCCTGCTCGTCGGGGCCAGGCTCTTCCATCCCTCCAAGGTGGGACATGAAGTCTGCGTTCGCATGTTCCTTACCAGCCTGATGGTGGATGGTGAACGCATAGGGTTGTAAGGTCAGATACCATCGAAAGAGTTGGGCGTTATTATTTTTCATATTCATCAACCATTTGAGGGGGTCATGGTCTGTGACTAGTGTGAACGAGGCCCCAAGAAGGTAGTAACATAGGGCGTAACAGGCCCACTTTTTCACCGGTGCTTCTTTTTCAATCACCGTGTAGTTCTTCTTCCAGGGAAATAATTTATGGCTGAGGTATAGAATTGGATGGTCCTCTCCATCAACTTCTTGGGACAGGACGGCCCCAGCCCCACCTCTGAGGCATCCGTCTGGAAGATGAACCTCCGGTGGAAATCCAGGCTCCATAGGACCAGCTTTTGGCATAGGCACGTCTGGAGTGTCCGGAAGGCATCTTCACATTCTGGGGACCACCATATCTGCCAGGGGCTTTTCTTTGTCAATAGCCCCGTTAAGGGCTCTGCGAAGGAGGCAAACTGGGGAATGAACCGCCGATAGTACCCTACAAGCCCCAGGAACTGCCAGACGTGGGGTTTTGTGGTATGTGTCGGGCAGGCCACCAGGGCTTGCACTTTCCCGACAAGGGGCTTCACTCGTTCTCCCCTGATAGTGTACCCTAGATATGTGGTCTCCTGCCATCCGATACGGCATTTTTTTGAGTTGGCCATCAATCCCGCCTGTCGCGGGGACTGCAGGACCGCTGCTACTCGTTCCAGGTGGTCTTCCCAATTGCGGCTATAGACCACGACATCGTCCAGATAAGCAGCTGCATAGTCTCGATGGGGCAGCAGTAGATGATCCATTAGCCACTGGAACATCGCTTGGACCCCATGGAGGCCGAAAAGCATCTGTGTAAACTGATAGAGTCCCGTTGGAGTGGCGAACGTCATCTTTTCCTTAGAGGTATCATCTAGTGGGATTTGCCAATATCCTTTACTGAGGTCGAGGGTCGTGATGAACTGGGCCTCCCCGAGGCGGCCCAGCAGCTCGTTCACCCGGGGCATAGGGTAGGAGTCGAACCGTGAGATGGCATTCACTCGCTGGAAGTCTATACAAAACAGGTGGGTGCCATTGGGCTTGGGTACCAAGACCACTGGGCTACGCCACTCACTCTGAGATGGCTCGATGACTCCTAAGGCCAGCATGGCCTTCACCTCTTCCTCCATCTCTTGGTGCATCCGGTACGGCAGTGGTCTGGTCATTTCCTGGATTACCTTCCCTGGCTCGGTCTGGATAAAATGATAGACCAAGGTCATGTATCTGGGTAGGGCCGTGAAGGTTCCCTAGAACACCTGCAGGAGACATTTAGCCTGCTTGCGCTGCTCTTCCATCAGGGTGTCGCTGAGCAGGGAAGCCGCGATGTCCTCTGTCTGGGGCGTGCGGGGACCCAGCTCCAGCTCTGGCAGGTAAGGATTAATCAGCAGGCCCTCCCGGTCTCGCCACGGCTTCAACAGATTTACATGGTATCGCTGGGTCTTCTTACGCCGGTCGGGTTGGTGGATCTCGTAAGTGATGGGTCCAACCTTCCGAGCTACCTCGTAGGGTCCCTGTCAATGGCCAGTAGCTTCGACTCACTCGAGGGCAGGAGGAGCAGAACCCGGTCCCTGGGTTCAAAGTCACGCACCTGCGCCTCCTGGTTATAAGTCTGTTCCTGCCTGTCCTGAGCAGCTTTAAGTTTTCACGGGTCAGGGCCCCAGCCTGGGCAAAGTATTCCTGTAGTTGGAGGACATACTTCAGGAGTCTCTGGGTTGGAGAGGGGGACTGCTCCCAAGTTTTCCTCATTACGTTCAACAGGACCCGTGGACGGCGTCCCAAGAAAGAAACCAACAGGACTCCACTGGCCATCACATACAGTCCCCAGCTAAAACCTCTCCAATGCATCATCAGGGATTTACAACCCATCCTGGACAATGATCCCACACTTTCACACGCCTTGGGTGGCAGGCCAGTCCCCGCCCACAGACAACCTGCCAATCTGAAACATATTCTCACCAGTAACTGCACACCGCACCGTAGGAACTCTAGCTCAGGAACCAATCCATGCAACAAACCTCGATGCCAAGTCTGCCCACATATCTACACCAGCGACACCATGACAGGACCTAACCAGATCAGCCACACCATCACCGGTTCATTCATCTGCACGTCCACCAAAATAATATACGCCATTATATGCCAGCAATGCCCCTCTGCTATGTACATCAGCCAAACTGGACAGTCATTACGGAAAAGGATAAACAGACACAAATCAGATATTAGGAATGGCAATATACAAAAACCTGTAGGAGAACACTTCAACCTTCCTGACCACACTATAGCAGACCTTAAGGTGGCCATCCTGCAGCAAAAAAACTTCAGGACCAGACTTCAAAGAGAAACTGCTGAGCTTCAGTTCATCTGCAAATTTCACACCATCAGCTCAGGATTAAACAAAGACTGTGAATGGCTTGCCAATTACAAAACTAGTTTCCCCTCCCTTGGTTTTCACACCTCAACTTCTAGAACAAGGCCTCATCCTCCCTGATTGAACTACCTCATTATCTCTAGCTTGCCTGCACATATATACCTGCCCCTGGAAATTTCCACTACATGCATCTGAGGAAGTGGGTATTCACCCACGAAAGCTCATGCTCCAAAAAGTCTGTTAGTCTATAAGGTGCCACAGGATTCTTTGCTGTTGTTATAATGAACCACTAACCAAAGGCCTTGATAGAGCTATTAGCATTTATTTCACCAACAAATTAATATTCTTAGAAATTAAACTGTCCTCAACTACATCTTTTTGCCAATAGTAAAATGGAAAAATACACTCACTAGTACAGGGGACGGCAACCTTTGGCATGCGGCTTGCCAGAGTAAGCAACCTCGGCCCGCTCCACTTCCTGCCAACCCCATCGGCCTGGGATGGCGAACCGCGGCCAGTTGGAGCCGTGGTTGGCCGATCCTGCTGATGCAGCAAGTAACCAAATTGGCCCGGCCTACCAGGGTGTTTACCTTGGCGAGCCACATGCCAGAGGTTGCCGACTCCTGCGCTAGTACTATCCTCTGTAATTGTTATTTTGCTTTTATTTTACTATTCATTGTTTATCATACCTTCAGAGGGGAAACCTGAGATCAGAAAAGAATAATTTTGCATCTAACCTGTGCCCTTTTATCAAGTACATAATTATGTATATTCCTGCTAATAGCTGTTATTTAAATAATTTGAGGAGATTGCAAGAAGACACTGTAAAGCAATCCCTTGTACTCTGGGTTTAATAATACTATCTACAAATTAAAAAGGAAGAAAATCAATCCAGAAAACAATTGCTTTGCAATAATGTGAAATGTCTTATATACACATCAAAGCAAAGGAATTTAGAGTTACCGTAATAATTAAACGATGTACTTAGTGCATGTTCTCTCCTTTTAAGGATAGTTAAAGTTTAAAATGAAGTTTAGAGACATTCATAAAATCAACTGCACTAGAACCCCCATTTTATGAACTGAGACCAAGGATTTCATAAAGCTGAAAAGTTCATAAAATTGAACATCAACAAGTTACAGCAGATACCATGCATAGGTTAATGTATTTCACATTTGCTGTAGATAACAAATGGTAACAACTGTATATAATGTGCCTGATTTTTCTTTGTTTAAAAGACTTGCATCTCTTCTTTTCCACCAAATTTCTTAATCTTTTCAAACTTAAACAGCCACTTAAACTTTGGCTTCAGGATTGTAGTCACATTCAGTGTCAGAAAATTGGTTTCCGTGGCAAGAAAATCTGGTCAGATACCTCATTGTTCACAAGATCAGTGTTCATAAAATTGTTCTGCTGTGATCTCCTTCCATTTGCACCAGTCAAAAGTGTTTCCTATGAGCTAATGGAGTTACATTAAGGATGCATTTGGCTTAGTGTATCCATGCCTCTCTCATAGGTATTAACTTCATGGCTAATTCTATATAGTAATAATAACACCTTCTGTTATATATGTATATAAAGTTTCAAGAGTCTGTTATATGGGTGATACGTATACTGCTCTCTGTCTATCTCAGACCTCTTGATGTCAATGGAGTTTAGAAGCATGGATAGATGAGATAACTATATAATCTAAAGTGTAGTTCACCATATATTATCAGGATACTTCAGCGAACCATGTCCTTCTTCTCCCCTAGAAAAGTGAGGATCTTGTTTTCCTAACATATGTAGTTCAATACCTAGTCGTAATGAATGAGTTAACAGTGATAGTTCTACTTGAATTTTCTTCGTTTTGTGAGTTTAAATTGGAAATGTATTATCTAAACACTGTGTGATGGCTTATTCCACATAAACCCTGCGGAGAAGAAAAATGTGTAATGTACACTTCTCTTTAGCTCAACAGCTGCTTTTTTTTTTAAAAGAGGTGTGTAATACAGTAAATATGATGAACGCTTTGGAATCAGAAATGCCCAATTTTGAAGGGCTAGGTCAACCCCATTGAATACCCACAAACTTTGAAAAATTCCATACACTCCACTCCACCTTTCTCATATTCCTAACCTTTAATATCATAAAGTGGCATATGAGAAACCACTCACAGATAAAAGGATCACCACATAAATGTTATCATCTTTCTTTTCATAAGGTCAGTTCCTTAAAGCCATCCTTGGTGTCTTCACAGCAGTTGTTATTCTCTTCTCCAGCTCATCTTTCCATTCACCACCTGCAGCACTACCAGGGCCCAAATCCCCAAATATGTCTGGCATGCACATTAGTAAAACTCTTCCCTTAGGCCAACTGCTAAATTGTGATTGACATCTGGCCTTCTCCTCTTCTTGACTTCATCCATCTCATTATTTTTGCTCCCTTAACTGCAAAATAAGCATTTCCAAAATAGCTGCCTACTAAACCCGGGTCATATGTGGCTGATAGGTCTAGCTTTTTGGCTAACTTCATTATAAAATCCAAGCAGAATCATGAATTACAATCATAAATCCAAGAGAATGTTAGTTTACAAGATTTCTTTTTCCTATTTTTTTTGTAAAGGTAAGGTATTTTTTAGATGATGAAGATGACCTACCAACAGGCAAAACATATGACATTTTGTGCATCACGTGGAAAGAAAGTAACACCAGAAATCAGTTTAGATGTAGGGTTCCTAGTCTTTTGCAAATCAATTTCAGCTGCCTGATTTACTTTTGAGTGAACTTCAACAGCTTGAAATCTATAAAAATTGCCATATTAACTTTGTTTCATTATTTCTGAATCTCTCCTAATGTCCTTAAAAGCCTTGTTATCAAAGAGAATATTTAAAGTTTTTCAGTGCCTCATGTGGTTTGTTTCTCCCATTTACTGTCAGACTCAGGAGAAAGTATGCAAAGAGAGCACCAAATTGCACAGTATTATTCAGGATAATGAGAATTGTAACACATTCTTACAAATAAAACACCATTTTGCCATTTCTGTTAAAACAGAGATTGTATAACAAGACTAGAAAGTGGCAGATATTCCAAGATTAAAATTGTCATACTGTCTGGAGTGGCTCACAGCCAGGAGTGCCTACCTCAGGGCAGCCTGTCAAAAACAGGGCAGACACCCAAAACTGGTGGTAAATTCTATAATTAGATTTTACCAGTGACAAATGAGAATGCCTGAATCACTATAACAGTCTCACCATGGAGTCTCCAATAGTCTCTTAACACTCTCCACTCTGTCTTGCCACCCAGGCAAGCTGTACTTAGTGATAAGTGGTCACTTACCAAAAAAAACACACAATATTCAGATTGCTTCCAATCCCAAGAGAGCAGTCACTTACCCAAGCTCAGTTGGTACCCTAGATCTGACAGCAAAGACAATGCCTGTAGCCAACCATGTAATAAACTATCTAAAGCAGGGTTTCTCAAACAAAGGTCACTGCTTGTGTAGGGAAAGCCCCTGGTGGGCCAGGCCGGTGTTTTTACCTGCCTCATCCACAGGTCCGGTTGATTGCAGCTCCCACTGGCCACAGATCACTGCTCCAGGCCAATGAGAGCTGCTGGAAGTGGCAGCCAGTATGTCTCTTAGCCCGCACCGCTTCCAGCAGCTCTCATTGGCCCGGAACAGTGATCTGCAGCCAGTGGGAGCAGTGATCAGCCAGACCTGTGGACGGGGCAGGTAAACACACCAGCCCGACCCGCCAGGGGCTTTCCCTACACAAGCGGCGACCCCTGTTTTAGAAACCCTGATCTAAAGGTTTATTAACGAGTAAATAAAATGAGAGTTATTTACAGGTTAAAGTAAGCAAACATAGACACAAATGACTTAGAATCTAAATCCTAAAGTAACACAATTGTAGTGATATGTCAGTTTAAAGTGTCTTTCAGGAGGGACCTCTGTCTTCAGTTTGGTGTCTCTGGCCCTGTGAGAGTTCAAATACCAAAACGATGGGACATTTTCTTGTGTCTTTGTTTTATGTCCTTCATTCAGGCTCCAAGTCCATAAGACAAACTCCCTTGCACATAGTATTTCCAAGATGTGACAGGGCTATTAACAAATATTTTGTATTGGCATGTTCCTTGAGGGCCTATCTGATTTTGATAGTTCTTCTGAATGAGCAGAGGGGAAATACTCTTCTTAGCTGCATTCCCAAGTTGAGAGAAAACTTTTCCAAACTTTTAAAGCAAAACTTACATATTTGCTTATGCAGACACTACAAATAAGACTAATGCATACAGTAACTTATAAACATTATATAGTGTCTAAACGCTAATACATTCTTATAAGACTAATACCTATTTTGAGCAACACTAACACATAGGTGAATTGTTCTGGTCTCCAGCTATGAGTTTATCAGTTCTTAGAAGATTCCTGCAGCCTTGGCAATGTCTGTTACAACTATCCCCCTACTCCATTTTGTTTCTTACAGCTGTCCCCATACTCCATTTAGTTTTTGTTCTTCTCCTGTGGCCGCCCTTCCCTGGCTGTTAAGTTGTTTACCAGGGCCACTGCCCTTCTCAAAGGGAGGGCCCCTTAAGTTGTTTACCAAGAGCCATTACCCCTCTCAAAGGAATGGCCACTTGTGCTGCGTGCTAAGTGGGACCACTGCCCTGTTCAAAGGGTTAGTCCTGTTATCACCTTGTTGAACCTGGGCTTGGTGTAGGGCAGGCAATGTCCAGAGCTGCAAGACCTATTGTGTTTTTAAGATCCTGGGCATGAGCCATAGGCCTCATGTGCTTTTGAGTCACCTATTCCACAGGACTCTGCCCAGGCATGTCTCTGTGCTCACCTGCAGTTTTTCCCTGTGCCTCCACCCCTGTGACAGAGGGAGCCTATCAGGATCACTGGCGGGAAACTGCCTAAGTTTGCCTTTAAAAACAGATATTTTTGAAACAAACATCAGAAAGATTCCTTGCTGCCTGGTCTGATCAGCTAGGGGTTTTGGGGGGGTCCTTTCTCTGCTCTCGTTTTATTTTTGAGCGTACCCCCGGTTTTTAACCCCCCCCATGAAGAACGAATTGCTGCCTGAGAGTTCTATTGATTATCGAGACTGTACCAAGCCCTCCTTGCTTCTTCTGCCTTTGCTGATGCCTTGGGGACTGGTAAGAATCCCTCTGTGAAACTTTCCATACTTTTATTTTATTACTTTAGCTGCTGGCTCTTTCCCTAGCACACAGACTCAAGCTAAACTTTGGTTTGTGTCTTAAAACCTCTCTTAAACTCGGAGGCACTTTGCTGCTAAAAATAAGCTTGTGCCGCTGCTAAGCTCTGCTCCCTGCTTTCAGCTGTATCCACTGCTGCAGCCACCATCTCTTGGCTTCCTTGGGGGCTGCCTTGGGAGCTGTATCCTGGGCACATACCACTCTGCCCTCTGTAACTTCCCCATAGCATAAGGTGCACCGTAGGTTTTGCTTTTTAGTTTAATAAGTCATAGTTTGCTAAGATTGTAGAGCTTGTAAGTTTCACCTGCTTTATTATAGTTTGCTGTTTTGTTGCTCTGTATAGTTGCTTGTTATAGTTTGCTTAGAATTGTGATATTTGTTGTTTTGCCTAGTCGTTGATTAAGATAGATTTAAAAAAGCCATTGACTGGTTGTATTCTGTACCTGTTTTATTATTTTGTATAAGCTGCTTGTAATTTATATAAGTTTGATTAAGTTTGAGGATAGATAAGGTTTTTACTGCTTGAATTCGTCTTCCCACTGTCCCAATCTCTCCCTGAACTTTCCCGTGTCTGTTTTTCCCCCGCTCCAATCTCCCCCTCTGTGTACTTCTCCGTGTCTCCCTGTTGTAACCCTTTGCTGCTCCCCCCCTTGTGTAAATTCCCAAACCCTTTGCCGCTTCTTTCCTTTTTTTGGGGGGGTGTCCCTCTAGCCCTTCTTTACACCTCTCTGCTGCCTTTCCCCGTGTTCGTGCCCCCGCTTCTCCGCTGCCCCTCCCCTACCGAAGATCACCATCATACTGCTCCGTTTGTCTTCACTCCGCTGCTCCGCAACTTCCCTGAAGTGCTCTCCGCTGCTGCAGCCTGTTTCTTCCCTCAGCCGTCTCCCCCATTCTCCACATGCCTTCCCATCGTTTACACGTTCAGTGCCTTCCCCTCTTGCTGCTCCCAGACTCCCCTTAAGTGCGCTCCAGCTGCTCTTGTTTCCCGTCCTTCCAGCCCACAGGCTCCTGAAGACTGCTACTCTGGGCTTCAGAGTCTCTCACTGCTTGCAGCTGCACTCTCCTGTGGTCAGATACCACTAATCACTCACTCCCCTCCCCCCTCCTGTTTCTTGACCCAGCTTTTGGGTACACTCTTGCTATCACAGCCTCACAAATTAAGTCAGTAATTTTCTACATTGCATAATTTCACTTATCACCCATATTCTATTATTGCACTGTGACTCACATTTTACTTGTGGTTATAACACCCCATTAGTTGCCTCCATTTCTCTAATATACTTTGTACACCATTTTTATATAGAAGCTACCATTTTATTTTGCATTTTCTTTTGGGTACGTTTTGCATTCCACACTGTATCTAGAGTTGTTCCTATATAAAGTTAAGTTGCTTATTGACTGTACTGTATCCCATTGTGCTGAACCCCACTTACTGTACCCCTCTGTTAAAACTCCCTACACTGTTCAATAAGAAGAACCACCTCCCATCATTGTTTATTGTAAACACCTTATACACCTCATCCCATCGCATTTCATTGTTAAATTCCCACCACTTCCTTTTCCCTTTAATAAAGAAATTAATTGGCACCCCACCTGTGTGGTAATTGCTCCCCAAGATCCCATATACCTGCAGGCAGGGACAGGCAAGAATTGTCAGTAAGCCTACCAGCATCACAGAAATAATAACTGAAATGTGTTTAAAATGTAACTATTTTAATACAAACCAAAGCTGATGCAAACATTATCCCTTGAATGGGTTTCTTGCCATTATTTGTTTATCCAGAGAACCTATGAAACACTCAAATGCCAAATGAAGTTAAGGAGAGGAAATAATGTAGTTTAGTCAACTGAAAAATAAGACACCTTGGAAATATGTAAATGTAGGGTCATTTTTCATTAGCCTTATGAAACAAATGCTGTCGCTATTACAAATAAACTCAAACAGCCTAGGGACTGACATGGGACATACCAAATATTCCCCTCAACACTCAATAACATCAAGTGGAACTGAAATCACTCAAAATTATGCTCTTGCTTAAGTGTTTGCAGAATCAAGACCTAAAAGCCACAGAGAATTAGCTTTTACTCTGTTTTTCCCCCTAACCCCAGTGACTGATGTTGTCTTGCTTCATTATAAAATGTCACAAGGGTGCATTAACTTACAACATTTAGGAGCGCAAGATGGCAGCTTATTCCCAGTCATGGAAAGGATAAATATTTCCTTCTCCTCTTTATAAAATCTGCAATTGTCCACCACTGTGTTTCAAAGATTTTACAAGCCTTTGAAAACAATGGGTGACTCATTTGAGGAAGCATTAAGGAAAGATATGTGAACATTCAGCAAGGACATTTGAAAGCAATATTTAAAAATATGTGAAAATGTTTCCACATCTCCATTGATATAAGCAGCTGTGAAATCCTTGAGGGCTGCTAGCAGAATGCTAATTGCAACAGGAAACACAACTTTGACAATGTTTGTCAGGAGAGGAAGATCAGCACTTCAGGCAGACACACAAGGAACAGGAGGATTATTGACAAATAATCGGCATTCTTGGGATATCTGTGGGTATCTGGAGCTGAGAAAGTGTGCTTTCCATAGATACATAAACTAACTGAAAACCAATTATGGAATTTACCTTAAAAATATAAACTGTAGAAAAATCTCTGCTTCTCTCTGTGCATCTTTCTGCCAGGAGCTCTGATCTATATGTCCTGACATTATCACACTGACAATACCATTCGAAGGTTCTCTTTCCTTTTAAATCTTTTTACTCCTATTAAACTCTTCTCTTCTTCTCTTGCTCCTCAAAGGCCCTAGTCCAGTAAAACACTTAAACACATACTTAAATTTAAACCAGAATAGTGCCGTATAAGTCAACGTGCTTAAATACTTTTGTGTACTGGGTTCAGAATGCTTATTACTTTGCCGAACTGCAGTTGTCTAGTCTTGCCCTGCATGGATCTCTGTTCCTCATGTGAATTTTATGTAATATCCTCTGACCACTCTGCAGACTAGCCTTCATTAGCAGAGTCTTCACAATCTGTAATGTATTTACCCTCACAACATTCCTGTGAGGTAGGGAAGTGCTGTTATTCTATTTTACAGACAGAGAAATGTGGCACAGAGGGGTTAAAGGCCAGATTTTAAAGGTATTTATGTTCCTAACATCCATGGAAATCAATGGGAGTTAGGCATCTATAAATACCTTTGAATATTTGGCTCTAAATGACTTGATCAAGATTACACTGGGATCTCTGTGTGGATCCATGTAAAGAGACTTCTGAAACCCCTTATATCTTAGCCCATTTGCAAGCAAGCAATTTGGGTTCCCAATCACATTTGTAACACCTTTCATCCATGCTGCATATTGGTGGGAATGACATAGTCCTTGATTCTTCAGAGACCAAGCCAGAATTAACCCTTTCTTTAATTCTCTTGCTTTGGCAAGTTCGACAGATCGCGGCTCCCACTGGCCGTGGTTCGCCATCCCAGGCTAATGGGGTGGTGGGAAACCGCAGCCAGCACATCCCTCGCCTGCACCGCTTCCGACCACTCCCATTGGCCAGGGATGGCAAACTGCAGCCAGTGGGAGCCGCAGTCGGCTGAACCTGCTGATGCAGCAGGTAAACAAACTGACCCAGCCCGCCAGGGTGCTTACCCTGGCGAGCTGTGTATCAGAGGTTGCCGAACCTGTTTTAGTATGTGCACTGTTCTGGAAGTATGGAGGATTATTTTCCCTTAGTTTGAGTGTGTACATATACACATACATAGACACACATATATACACACATACACACACCCTACAACTGCAGCATTGTTTAGAGATTAGTAAAATTTACCATCACTGATCTCTCTAGCTAACATTTGCTAATAAGATACATTGCATTTCTGACTCCTGTTACATTGCCGGTTAAGTACCATATAATACAGTTTGCTGTGGTGAAACAAATCATCATAAAGTCAGCAGAAGACAATGCAGCTGAACTAATACAGTATGTATCTTTGCTCTGTTTAAAAACAGAGTTTTCATGTAGTTCTTATATGGTTTCCTGGTAGTATTTAACCATATAAGAAATAACTCATGTCAGAACTGATATGTAAGATTTGAGATGAGCGGAGAGATAAGAACTGGCATCTGCAATACTATAACGAAGCAGTCAGAGACTGTCTCTTAAATTAATTGTGGATACTATTATTAATCTTGCAATGGAATACTTTTTCTTTGCATATTTAGAGCTAAACTCTGCAGGGCTTACCCATATGAGTAGTCCAATTGGTGTCTGTGTGTCTGTCCCCAGGCCTGATCCTTCAAGTCCTCAGAAGTATTGAATATTCCTAAATTCCAGTGACGTACAGAAACATTCAGCACTTTGCAGGACTGGGCCTCAGATTGATAACGGCTTCAGGCCATGTCATCTGCCAATTCTTTCTTGGTTTATAATTTATTCGCTGACAATTTTTATCTTCAGACTTTTTAAACCTTTACAGAGGCCAACCTTAAACTCCCTTAAGACTTGTCTACACACAAAAATAATACTAATTTAACTATAAGTAGTACAATAGCCTTAGGGTAGATCATAGAATATCAGGATTGGAAGGTCATCTAGTCCAACCCCTTGCTCAAAGCAGGACCAATCCCCAGACAGATTTTTGCCCCAGTTCCCTAAATGGCCCCCTCAAGGATTGAGCTCACAACCCTGGGTTTATCAGGCCAAGGTTCCAATCACTGACCTACCTCACAGATGAGTTACAACACTATAGAGTTGCTTTATACCAGTATACCCATTTACATACCGGAAGGATAATAAGTCATACAGGTATGAGGTACCTTTGTACAGGTAGAACAGCATCCACACTGGAGTTGTACATTTCAGTAAAAATTGATGCCCCTAACTCAAATAGTTATACCAGTACAAAAACTGTGTGGACCAGACATTATTCCTGTTCATTCTCAGGCCCCAATCTGGCGGTGAGTAAAGGATCAGGAGCAATGTTTGAACACACAAAAATCTGGACTCTTAAAGGAGAAATGACTCTTGTCATGAACAAAACTGCTGACAATGAAAGGGGCATGATCCATGAATCCACCATGTTGAAACTTAGATATCCCTTGCATCCTAGTGTATGGTGTGATTTCATATTGCAAACCTATAATATTATTACAATAATATGAAAACAATTAATGTTTACCCACAGACCATAATAGCAAGCTGTGAATACACTTGATACTCAGTGAAAAGTTCCCCTCTTGACTATGTGACAGAATTGAGAGTTATGTAGTCGAGGTGACACAACTGATGAAATCTTGCCCCTACTGAAGTTAATGGTAAAACTCCCATTTACTTCAATGGGACCAGAATGTCACACAAGTAGTTTCTGCAGAATAGGAAACATGAAGGGGGAATTTGGACTGAGTAGATCAACCAATGCTTGCTTTTGCTGATATTTATAACTTGGATGCAAAAATTTGAATCATGTTTTCAAGTTGCCATACAATACTTTAATGTAGCAGCATATTTTTTCCTTCTATGACTTCCTTCCTATTATACAGGTTATCACCACATTTGGCTACATTCCCCCTCTTCCCTCCTCTCCTGCTTTTTAACACTTTGAAGGAAATTCCTCCATAATTTTGACTACAATATTCAAGAAATAATGTAAAATGTCTATGATACAGAGGCTTTAAAGCTTCCAAAGAGTATTACAGTAACTACTGTTCAGCTGGACTTATGCACATTTCTTGATAATGAGAATATCAATACGTTTGCAGCCAATTGGAATATTAATGGCAATTAAGATATGTTTTTATAAGGAGGCACTTAGAGACCTTGGAGTTTTGAGCATCAGAAATGTAAAAGTTAATAATTAATAAATAATAGCACCATAATGCTGACTGACATTAGGAAACATCACATTGAAGCACTGAATAATATCTCCTTGCTATGAATTAACTTGATAGCCACAGCAGCAGACAAGATTATTTTATTTTGAACCTTTTCAAGCAAGGGAATAAGGTTTACTTTGAAAGTTTTTGTTTATTTATTTTAAAAAATACAATAAAAACAAAGAAAATTAAAACTCATGAAATCACTAGAATCAGGGCAACTGGAAGAATTATACTTCATAGAATCATAGAATTTAGGTCAGAAGGGACCATATAATCATCTAGTCAGACCTCCTGCACAACGCGGGTCACAGAATCTTACCCACCCACTCCTGTAACAAACCTCCAACCTATGTCTGAGCCACTGAAGTCCTCAAATCAGGGTTTAAAGACTTCAAGGTGCAGAGAATCCTCCAGCAAGTGACTCGAGCCCCACGCTACAGAGGAAGACAAAAAAAAACCCCAGGGCCTCTGCCAATCTGCCCTGGGGGAAAAGCCTCAAATACCTATGGTTCAAAGGCAAGAATCAAACCACATCCTCAACCCATCCTGTTTTATGTAGGTGTCTCAAAATTACTCTCATTGAAGTGATTTGGAATTCTGTTTGAGTAGAGCTGTAGGAATGACTGCTGTAAAACTGTAATACCAAGGCATAACAGGGCCCAATCTTGCAAAGTCTCCATGCACAAAACTCCCATAAGGTCAAGGGGTGAAACCCTGGTCCCATTGAAGTTAGTGACAAAATTCCTATTGACTTCAATGGAGCCATGATCTCACCAAATAGGAGTTCCTTAATAAGGCTTGCTCCTGCTGCTATGAAGAGAATGGGAATGTGATGGGAGTAGGATCAGACCAATAGAGTTAGTAGAATTGTCCCCAGAGTAGGATGAGGGCAGAATTTCATCTGCTCAGTGGATTTACTTGTCCAAACTATGTAAATCAATTCAAGCCCTATTATGATTTTAGCACTTTTAGATTGTTTTCATACCTCTATCTCATGGATAGCAAAATCCCAGAATCTCTCCCGAAGTCTGTTTTTGTGCATTTCTTGTTAGAATGCCTACAGTAGCAAGTACTCATGAATTTCCCTTAACACATCATCACTGTGAGGTGCAGTGATTTTTAATAAGAACTATGGCAGTTGTGCTTAATGCAATAGTGAATCAAATCAATGTACCCAGTACATAGGAGACAGTGCTGTTATAACAGGGCACATCATAATGAGGAAAGAGTATACTTGAAATGACAAACTTGGCTGCAACATTTTATATCAAGGGGAAGTTAATTAAGTTCCTTAACACAGTGTAAGTACTTTTTTAATCAAGAGAATCATTTTAGAAGTATTTTATCATCCTGTCTTGTAGTGACATACTGCAGACCATTTTGGGTACTAAGTAAGCAAGGTAGAAAATCAGTTCATACCATATTCTATTTTTCAGCCAATTGACAAAAGACTCCTGTTTTGTGCAGATTCAACTATTATAGTGAATTGTTTATTGCTTACACATGTAAACCTCTTCAAGGCCAACTGAAATGCAAACTAGTCAGTGAGGACTCATCATTCATATTAGTCTTTTCAGACTGGGTATAGTTTGCTTTATATTCCAAGAAAACCAAGAGTTCATCTATCACTCACTTTATTGTCTGTAACAGATATTCGGGAGAAAGAGAAAGGGAGGAGGAGAGGGGATAAGTAGCACATCATCAGCAGCATATACAGCTATCAGGTTGTTTTCCTTCATTGTCTATGCCTCATATGCTGTCAACAGTTTCAAAGTACTCAGCCCAAAACATCCATTTGAGAGGAAAAGCACAGAAGAGAACAATGGAGATACTTGAATATTAGAAAGATGTGATGTCCTATGTTTTTATGTACAGTCTAACAAGGATAGATTTTATGGGTGTTTTGTTTTGCTTGTAATATTTTTTCCCTCTGGTGAGTATGTTCACAAGGGTTAGAATGGTGCTTTAAAATTAAAATAATAGCAAGTGCAAATATATCAGTGATGCAAAATACATTTTCAATAATCTTTGAATTAATTGCTTTGGAATATTCAAGATGCAAATGAATGCAGAATTATTATCAGGGCTGAATGCCCACACCTGAAATGTTAACTGCTAGTGGTGACAATAGTTTGCAAAACATGCACATTTTAATTTTCCTAAGAGACTCAACAAAGGGAAATTTCTATAAGGGGCTCCATTCTCTCAGAGATACAAAAGAAATGCCAGAGAATTTTTTATTAGTTTTCACCATAGCTATATCTCTGAAGCACTGTTTATATACATAATACATTGGATATAGCCAGGATTGCTTTGCATTCCTATGTTCTTTTGTGATAAGAGTATTGATGCATTCAGCAGTGCAGAGACCTGAGAGGTCAGTAAAAGACTTGTCTGTTTATTTTAAAAATGGTGAAATTACTTTGAAAAGGTGTTTGTATAGCTCTTTATAAATAACAATTCATTTTCAATAAAATCTTGATTAATTGTCCTTAGATGATTGTATAGTTAGAAGGAAAAGGAAAGACTTTTGTGCAAATATTGCAAATTAAAAAATATAAATTCTGATCAAGCACAAGCTTTTAACCTAGAATTTAAACATTATTTTTAACAGATGAAGCCTCGTTCATGAGATACTAATACTGTTCAATACTGTAATGATTAAATGAGAGCTTTAAGAATTTAGAATCATTTTTCTAAACTAAGATCAGGGCTAAGATCTTCAAACCACCTAAGAAACTTGGATAGCCAGTTCTAGTTGCATTAACAGGAGTTGAGCCTCAAGTCACCTGAGTGATTAAAAATCACATCCTACAGTGTCAGTTCTTCCATCCTCTGAATATGATGCAAAGTCTCAGTCAATGGGAATTTTTCTATTGACTTCAATTTGGATCAGAGCTCCTCAGCCAAGAGAGTAAGAAAAGATCAGTTCAAATGAGTGACATTAAAACCCAAACATAATTTGTTCTGTATATGACATGTTTAACAGAAACTCTATTTGAAAGACAGGGTTGTTTATGGAGGATTGGTTAGTTGTTTTTTGTCTTTTTGTATGTGGGTGTGACTTTTTCAATTATTTACATTTTTTTTAAATCCTTCCTTCTGCAAAGCCAAGTTTTCTCATATTGTGAACTTAACTGTAAATAGCATATCTCATACATGCTACACATGCTGCTCCTTCTTGAATCCTCTTGAGATCTGTGCCAGGGAATTCCTGTTCACTCATTCCTCAGGGGCAGCCTCACTGATTTGTTATCACTTCTCCCCTGTCTCTGGGGATGAGACCCTGGCTGGGGGTTATTTCTTCTCTACACTGACATATGTTCTTTCTTCCTTTCTGGGGCACTGAGAGAAATGGAGCACGAATGCTGGTGGTGTGTGGATGGGGTTGGAGGGGAGTCTTCATCCTAACTAGAGATGATTAAATAATGATATTTTGATCCTCTGAGAAATTCTGATATATCATTATTTGTTTGTGTTCTGAAACAGGATGAAGAGTCAAAATGTTTGGAAATGGAAACATTTAATTCTGGGCAACATTAATCTCTTCATTCAACTGTGCTGCCACTGTGCCTCATGAAAGTTGTATTTCTGATTCCTTGATGACCCCACTGTCCCTATGGGCACTGCTCCCAGCCAGACTACATCTCCCATGGTGACTGGAACTCACTCCCTTTGGCAGAGACACTATGGTGCATCATGGGACTTACTCTGTTTAGATTTTACTGAAGAAAAAATCTACCACAATTGTTCTTTCCCTGTGAAAAATTTTGATTTTGATTAAACTATTTTGTGATTTGAAAATGCTGAATTCAAAATATGCCCACTGGCCCTAATTCCAATTCACCTCAGATACCAGCCTGACATGGGATGTTGGGGAGGGGAGCTTTTTTACTGGTGGCTGAATCTCTACATAACTCCTCTAGTTCCTGGTATTAGCAGATAATTGCAAAAAACAAACAGCTTTCCTGGTATTTCTACTTCATATGAATCAAAAACAAAATAAAGTCCCATGGTTAAACTTTCATTCATAATACCAAACTTTGAACTTCATTTTGGCCGTAGGTTTCAAAACATTCATCAAAAATTGGAGGAACAGGGTGTTAAGATATTCAGTTCCAGTTTTGTCTCTTCTCTAATTTTAAATAGAAAAACTTTTCAGTGCTAAATCAATACTTGGGATATGTCTACACTACCCGCCGGATTGCAGGCAGCAATAGATCCAGCAGGGATCGATTTATCGTGTCTAGTCTAGATGCGATAAATCAACCCCTGAGTGCTCTCCAGTCATCTCCTGTACTCCAGCGCTGTGAAAGGTTATTCACGTAGCTGAAGTTGCGTAACTTAGATCGATCCCCCACCTAGTGCAGACCAGGGCTTGATTATATGACTTTATAGCTAATGGGTGGGCAAAGGGTAGTAACTTTTGCATGCTAACATGCACAAAATATCCCTGCCTCTCTAGTTTAAACAAGAAAGTCTCATGTGCATTTCAAACTTTCTACTAAAACATATGCATATTCCTTACTTTCATTTGGAAACACGATTAAATTGTTCATTAAACTATGTTACAAATTAGAAATGGTATTTTAATAAACATAGAATATTAGGGTTGGAAGAGACCTCAGGAGGTCATCTAGTCCAATCCCCTGCTCAAAGCAGGACCAATCTCCAACTAAATCATCCTAGCCAGGGCTTTGTCAAGCCAGGCCTTAAAAACCTCTATGGCCACGTCCAGACTAGGTATTAAAATCAATTTTAGATACGCAACTTCAGCTACGGGAATAACGTAGCTGAAGTCGAATTTCTAAAATCGAGGTACTCACCCGTCTGGACGGCGCAGCATCGATGTCCGCGGCTCTCCGTGTCGATTCCAGAACTCCGTTCGGATTGATGGAGTTCCGGAATCGATGTAAGCGCGCTCGGGGATCGATACATCGCGTCCAGACTAGACGCGATATATCGATCCCCGAGCAATCGATTTTAACCCGCCGATGCCGCGGGTTAGTCTGGACGTGCGCTAAGAATGGAGATTCCAGCACCTCCCTAGGTAACCCATTCCAGTGCTTCACCACCCTCCTAGTGAAATAGTGTTTCCTAATATCCAACTTAGACCTCCCCCACTGCAACTTGAGGGCATTGCTTCTTGTTCTGTCATCTGCCGCCATAAGAACAGCTGAGCTCCATCCTCTTTGGAACCCCCCTTCAGGTAGTTGAAGGCTGCTATCAAATCCCCCCTCACTCTTCTCTTCTACAGACTAAACAAGCCCAGTTCCCTCTGTCTCTCCTCATGAGTTATGAACTACTTGGAATGATTTCATCTATATGCATGCACGTCTGCGCGCGCGCGCACACACACACATACACTATATTGCTCTTTCAGTGGAGAAAAGCAGGGCTTGGAAGTCAAGCTGAATCAGTATTATTTGAAACTACTGGATTATACAGCAGTAGTTGATTTCAAGCAATAATAACTGAAGAGTGGTACCATTTAAAGCTTTGTTTTATATATAACTTGGAAGATAGATCACATCTATGTTGGTTGAAAGTCTGACCCTGTTGAAGGCAGTGAATGTTTATACATTTATAGTGAGACTTCACTGTATGTATTCACTATATATATAAAGATACTTGATTTTGCATGAAGTAGCTGTTTTCCAATTTGCTAATGTTTAACTGTACAGTCAAAATGAATGAGGCACAGCAGGTAGAGTAAATTGTCACAATGAGGCTGGTTCAGAATTGTTTGACTCTCCAAGTGTTATTACTCATTCAAGGATAAGTACAGAGCTCTCCACATCTTGAATACTGACTCATGTCTTGTACCAACAGCTAAATCACAGATTCCTCTCTGCTATCCCAGGCTCCTGTCTAGCACCACAATAAAAGATGTATGTGTGTTTGTGTATATGTGTATATACAACAGGGAAATAATGCTATCATTACTGTCTCTTCCACGCTCTCTCCTTGAAAACATAAAAAATAAAAAAAACCCTCCACCTACGAAGCAACAGAGGTAAGAAATGACCTTCCATTTAATTACCTCTAGTCCCATCCAGTGCAGTATGGCACTTCTACATGAATGCCCAATTGTGTATCATTATTTAAAACAAAACACAACAACATTTTAACTTTCCAACTCTGAAAAAGTTGCCACAACTTCATACTTTCTCTCTCTGTCATCTGGTACATGAAAACACAAACAATAATGACTTTGTCCTGTCATACACCAACCTCCTCCTAACAGTATAACATAATTTTAAATCCTTAAAGACTCTCACCTGCCTGTTTGCCTAATCCTATTTATAGACAAAACCAACTGTGGGACAGAGGTAGCTAATCTAATGTATGCCATAATCTGTGGGAAGGAATCCCACTTGTGACAAATCTTCCTTAATACTTGGTTATATTGAATTTTTAAGGTATTCTGGAAGTTATGGAGCCAGTTACATTTAAATTGCTCAATGTAATGCACATATTTAATATTCAGATGTGGTCAGTTTTCTTAACATGGATAGATGGAATCAAGTGGAAATGGAATGTGTGATGGGTTGGATCACAAAACCCCCTTTGGGAACTGCCAACTGATGTGCCAAGACTACTTCTGCCCTTGCTTTCCCTGCCAGCTTAGGACTCCAACACCCTGTCTTGCTGAGCCAGACATGCCAGTCTGCTCCAACATAGACCCAGGGTCTGAACCAGGAGTCCCAAAGCTTCAGACTTAACTGAAAGAAACTTACAGAAGTGTTCCTGTCTTTAACACTCAGATGCCCAACTCCCAACGGGGTCCAAACCCCAAATAAATCTGTTTTACTCTTTTTGAGTGTTAGCGTGTCTATAGCACCAGATAGTGTTGGATGCAGTGGCTTACTAATTCTTCTAAACCTTGGACAAAAGGGTATGTATTCGATCCTACAAGGCCCCCAACTTTAACAGAAACACTACTTCCTTTTGCAAAGGTGATGCTAAACCTGTTGCTCCTGATTGTCCCTCGCCCAGGAAACCATTCCCAATAATCTGATTTAACGCAGCCTTAAGCATCAGTCCCAAACACAAATGTTATCTCTCTGCAACTGTCGTCTTCACTATCTCCCTCTTAATCTGTGTCTTCAACCTTTCCCTTCACACTTCACTCTTGATTGCCTTATTATTAGTTCTTCCTGTTCTGTTCCTTTCTCTCTCTCTCTCCTTGGATCCACCTATTCTTCTGTGGATCTGACACTCCCACTCCACCTGGTGACTTTTTTTCCACTTTCTGATTCAATCCCCAAGCCCTACCTGCAGTAATACTCCTACTTGATCCACAATTTTCCTTTAAACTTTAGGCTTCTGCCCAATCTGGTTTCTGACCACTAAACTTTTATCCCCTGCTGCTGTTTGCTACTCTGCCCCTGAAGAGCCTAATTGACCTGTGGGTCTGGCAGCTTCTCTGCTGGCTCCTAGAATGCTGCATCCTCTCATCATCCCGGCTCTCAAAGGCTTGCATATTCTGGACTAAATTAAATACAATGTATCTCTCAAATCCCAGGGCATGTAAGGCTGAGGTTTGCCCAAAGCAAATATCCTCAAATAACCCAAATCATGGAGATTGTGTACAATAAATGAAAATCATAGTATTCTTAATTTGCAGAACAGGCTTTGGGGAAAAAATCTGTCATCCTCATTTACGCTGTTGCTCAGACAGACTAGACAATGCAAGATTGATAAAACTCTTGATTTATAAACTGCTGAAATTGGTTAGGCTAGTGACTGAGACTACTGTGGCTACTAATTTAGGCAAATTAACCTATTCTTCTGCTATCTTGTTCTCGCTAAAGCCCAATTATCAATGTATTCACCAACAATGTACTGTCTACATTTTCTAAGGCAGGACTCTCTCTGTATTATTTGTTTGTACAGTGCCTAGTATCCTGTCACCCTAATCCCTGTTTGAGTCCCCATGCACTACTATGGTAAAACTGATAGTAACATTAATTATTAACTGCCTGTTGCCTCATAAGAATAAAAAAACAACATTACCCAATAGCATGAATTTTGTCAATATTTTCTTGATCTAGAGAAATGTTCTCAAATTTCCAAATAGCTTCCATTGCCTTGTTGAAATATTAAAGGATCTATAAGTCATTGCCAGGCTTACTCAATGGTTATTTATACATTTTTATTATTTTTTTCCATATACAACAAATAAACCACAATAACAGATTCACCATAATACACAAAGTAAGTAAAGAGGGCTAAGATAAATGGACGGAAGGGAAAGCAACCTCTCTATCTTCAGCTTCTCTGTTTATCATAGATTTCTAAAAAAGTCAGCCGAAATCGCTTTGCGTTTTTAAGGCATTCCATTTCTGCAAGAATCCCAGTCATTTGTTAGCTGCGAGGAAAGCAATATCACTGAGACAGGCATCAATATTTGGTAGGGTTTGACTTTCCCATTTTTGCAGGATTAATTTTTTAGCAACCAAAGCTGCATATTGGAACCATGCTGCCTTGTTACCAGGGAATCTCCAGGTATCAAAATAATTTCAGGAATGAAACTTAAGGGTGAGGGTTTCCATATTAGCATCCAATATCAAACTGGTCCTTTGACCCACTTCACATCAGAAATTCTTGATACAGCCGCACTCCCAAAACATATGAGCTAAGGTAGTACCAGTAATGCCCATTACCATAATCCTACGTGGGGACCAATATATTCAGAAAAGTCTCTTTTGGTTTCTCATTCAGTTGTTAAAAGAAATGATGTACGGTATGAGCCTCAGTTTGTTAAAGATTTCCTCATGACCCACACCCTAAAGAGCAACTCATATCCATTTAAGATGAAAATTAAGCAAGAGGAACCTCCCCTACTCCTTAGAGCTGGAACCTCCCATACTCTCTGGAGCTAAGTCTTCATGATTATTTAACAACATGAGACAGGGAGGCCTGATTCTTATTTCCTCTAAGTCCCTTGGCATCCACTGGCAGTGTAAATGTGAATTAGGTCTAAGATATGTGGTGGTTTCTGATTTCACAGCTACCATTCTTTTTAGGAAAAAATTCTCTTTTACTCAAAAGTAATTTTAAAGTAATCAGAAAACTGTCTCTCTCTTCATTGGGTGCTCTTCTCTTCTTTAGTATTGTTGTGCTATTCATCTACTCTTCTTGGAACTGCTCCTTTAAAATCAGGTTTGATGTTAGTTCAAATGAATATTATTTAACATTAATCATCAACAGGCTTTTCTGTGAAAAAAAAATGATAAGGTCACTGATCAATTCAAATTCATCAGTTATATTTTTCAGATTAAGATAGGCCTATGTCCAGCATTTTATCATCATTCAAATTGACCTATGTGAATTTACAGAGTGATGATTGGTAAAATGAAGACACCTACTTTTCAAAACCCTTTTTCTAAATGCTCAAATATTGCTAAATGTTACAGGCTGTACCATTGTCAAAGCAAATCTCTTTTCATAATTCAGAAACTAAATTCTAAAACAATGTATGGGTGATCAGTAAAAGAAAAAAAGCTAGTGACTTTTACTGCAGTGCTACACTCCTTGTGTCCTGAGTTGCAAATCAAAAAGTTAATGCTTTCAAAATGCTAAACACACATATCCAAATTCTACACCAATTACTTTTATGGCCCATACAGTAATATACCATTTTCGCTGGAAAAGACACTCATAATATGTTGATTATAGCCACAAAAATTTAAACCTTGTGAATAAGAAGAATGCTTTTCTTTAATTTCTACACTTCTTTGTCTCCACACCTAAGAAAAATGAACCGCAAGATGAGCTTGAGGCATAAATATTATCATTAAGAGTCTCTTTCTCATCTGAGCACAACATTCCCCTCACTGTTACAGACTTATAGCTTCCCTTTGCCATGATGGATCAGGACTCTAGTTTGTAATTAATTGAAGTAGATTAATCTGGTGGTCTAAGAGCAATAATCCTTTTAAGGTTAGTTTTTCTTGTATTTCCTGGTGTGAGCTAATATGATAGTCATCTCCTCTTGCTTTCTTAGGACCATTTCTGCTTTTCATTCTCTCCACCTCTTCTCTCTTCAGTTGCCTGAGAAGCAGTTTTAACTGACTACAACTCTCCCAAACTTCTGTGCTGATTCCATTGAGGCTCAGCAAATAAGTTTACAACCCTTTGGGCTGAAGTAGGCTTCCCCCTCACAGCAACCATCCCAAACACTTCTTATGTCTTTTCGTCTGATCAGTGGAGCTGTGTTGATGGGCCTATTTCTTGGATTTTGCTCCTTCAATTTGCATCTTTAATCTTCCTGGTTTTTAATACCTCACAAGATGGACGGGGATGCTGTGTTAAAAAGGAAACACATGCAAGAACCTGCCTAAGCCAGCCTTCCGAAAGAACGCTCTTCATATCTAAAAGTATTGTCAGGAGCTCCTCTCTTTAGTTTTAAGCTGAACAATGGGGCATCACTGCTAAATGTTTCTTTCTCCAAACCAGTGTATTATTTAATGGACAAAGTCGTCTTTCTCTCTTGGATTGTGTATATTTCAGCTGTTCATCATTGTTAAAGAAGAGGGGAGGTGACTGCTTTTCTAATGAGTGTGTCCTTTACCCCTCCCATCCCGGGAGAGACGGGGAACCTCAGAAGGACTTCATCAGAAGAGATAGAGTGTTTTTGGTGGGTTTTTTTGTTTTGTTTTGTTTTGTTTTTTTGTTTTTTTTTTAAGTCAACCCAAGGCATTACTAAACTGAAACATGATTATCTTGGAAATCAATACAAAATTTAGCTGATCATACAGCGCAACCTCCTCATATTCAATGCATAGCACACTGCCAGCTTTACAGTTTGAGAGGACATTGACATAAATGTGAAATGAATAATAGTTCATATTATTAGAGTCTAGCTGGTCTGCTGGGCAAAGATAACAAACCAGGACCCTGTGGAATCTTTAAAATCTTTGTTGTACAAAGATTGGCATATGTCACTGGCTTTTAGATATGATTAATAAAATGTAATTGCCAGGAAAAAAAATCAAAGACCTCACAAAGCTGTATTAACAACTGCAAAATGATTGAGTAAAATACATTCTTTATCTTCAGCTCTGTGAGCAATCATAAACATAATTTCCATGTGCTGATTGTTCACCACCTTTAAGTGAATTGCTCCATCTATATCTATCTTTAAAGCAAATACATCCTGGTTAGTGAATATATATCCTCTTCTGATGTGGGGTATACCTAAAGGTTTGCCTCTACTGTTCTGTTTCAATAAACTGTATTTTACAGTAAAATAAATGCATAATCATTTTTACCACATACAAACCTGCATCATTACTGACTAAAGAAAAAGGCATTTTGTCTTATATTTTTAAGCAAACCTTGAAGTTCAAGTGTCTAAATGTGTAGGCAAATGAATAACTATAAATCAAGCACTATACCTAAATATATTCTAAAATATGTAAATGTCAGAGGTAATAATTTATAAAGTAAGAATGTGGACATTTGCCTGATAGATCTGAGGGGCATGTTAATGGAGCACAATGAAGACAGATAGCTCCATTCTAATACTACTGAGCAGACAGTCGTCTCATGAAATGCATCTCTGCCAATGCACATCAATCTCGCCATGATGGTTGCTTAGATTAGACAGGGAGAAAGTACTCCTTTGAATCCTTAAAAGGCTATTTCTGTCTTTTGTAAAGTTGTTTAACTTTGTATTCATTTTATGGGAATTGTCTGAGCTTTAATGCACACAGGAGCCTACAGATCTATCCTCATAAAATCACCTGAAAATAGTGGTTGTTAGAGAAATATACATTACATCTTTACTGATTTACCCACCCAGGCTTATCTTGCTTCAAATTATTATTTTTTGCAACACATGCATAAATCTATTAATAAAAAGGAGTGTCATTTATTGATCTGATACATTTTAGATAGTGATGCTGAAAGCTAACTTTTTATACTCCACAAGACAATTGTTTTAGGTTTTGCAAACAAATATTTATATGTCCATGAGAAAACATAAAACCACTCTGCTTGGCCAAGAGTTACAAACTTCCTTAAAAATAACATTCATGGACTGCTAGTAGATGTGCTTATAGTGTGATTGCATTATTGGTAATTTGAAAGCAAACATCCAAATAGTCTCCATTCCTTATAATGCTCAGCAGCAACATAATGCAAAATATGGCTGCCTGCATTTTATAATAATTTGTCTTCAGTCCTGCTATACCCACAGTCACACAAAGTGAAAATAAACAGTATCAAAGTTCAAACTATACCCTCAGGTTTGTAAGTAAAAACAAACATAATCTACTATTAAAGACACCATTATCAAGATACAGGCTGTTTGAGGAGTGCTTAGGTATTCAACAATGGTTTAAGTATAGGGAACAAAAGTTGTCAAGGTAAATTAGTTTTAAAATGATCATGCTGTTCTCACTCTTACAAAGGGTCTGTCATTTGGGAAAGTTTAAAATCACAATGCCGATGTAGAAAAACAGTGTTTGTTGATTATTTTTATATAATTTTCCTTTGGAGGGATTTCTTATTTTTCTCCCATCATGAAAATTCTATAACTGTACATACAGAAGGCTAGAGTCTGATGCCTTATTTACCAAGAGCCACACTGAGGCTCCCTGTGGAGTAAGGAGCTTGTCATAAACAGATAGTTAAGGGTTAATGTCTCTTTCACCTGTAAAGGGTTAACAGTGCACCTGCAACACCTGACCAGAGGACCAATCAGGAGACAAGATACTTTCAAATCTTGGTGGAGGGAAGCCTTTGTTTGTGTTTTTTGGGTTTTGCTTTGTTCTCTCTGGGTCCTGAAAGGGACCAGATGTGCAACCAGGTTTCTTGCCAATCTCCCTGCTACAGTCTCTTATATATTCAAAATAGTGAGTATTAAGTAGAAAAGGCAGGTATAGTCTTTTAATTGTTTTCTTTAATTGCAAATGTGTATTTTGCTGGAATGATCGTAATGTGTGTTTGTGCTGGGGGGGAAGACCCCTCTCTAGTGTCTGTAAGCTGAAAGGCCCTGTAATATTTACCATCTAAATTACAGAGACAACTCTTACTTTTTTTCTTTCTTTTTATTAAAAGTTTTGTTTTTTAAGACCTGATTGATTTTTTCCCCTTGTTGAGGCTCAAGGGAATTGAGTCTGTACTCACCAGGGAATTGGTGGGAGACAGGGAGAGAGAAGGGAGGAGGGAAAGGTGGAATCTCTTTGTTTTAGATTCACGGAACTTGAATCTGTCTATCTCTCCAGGATAGCCCAGGGAGGAAAAACCTGGGAGGGGGAGAGAAGAGGGAGAAAAAACCTGATTTCTCTGTGTTGTGATTCAAGGAGTTTGAATCACAGTAATCTCCTAGTGTACCCAGGGCGGGAAAGATCTGGGAGGAAGAAAGGAGGGGGAAGGGAAATGGTTTATTCCCCTTTGTTGTGAGACTCAAGGAATTTGGGTCTTGAGGTTCCCAGGGAAGGTTTTTGGGGGGACCAGAGTGCCCCAAAACACTATATTTTTGGGTGGTGGCAGCCTATCAGATCTAAGCTGGTAATTAAGCTTAGAGGAATTCATGCTGGTACCCCATCATTTGAACTATAAGGTTCAGATTGGGGATAGAATACCATTACAGAGCTATTTAAAATGAGTACAGGAATCAGAATCTAATCCAGAGAGGAGAACCATCTAGGGATAGAGGCAGAGGAGAGGAAGCCAAGAATTTGTGCATTCTAATCTAAGCATTTATATAACATTTAACCAAGTCACTTTTCCATCTCAGTTATCTCTCTGTGAAATGGGGATACCAGTATTTACTAGCCTAAAAGGTTTTGTTAGGACTCAAGAGCAAATCCTGCTCTGATTCACATGGGAAATCCCACTGACCAAAGTCAATTGGACTCCTTGCAAGAATCAAATGAGCAGGATTTGATCCTAGTCAAGTTGTGAAAAGCATTGTATGAGAACAATTTTGAAAAGAAAATACTACAATCCCCTAGATTCCCTCACCTCCACCAAGCAAACTACAACTCTGTTCCTCAAGAAATTATCAAACCACCAGCAGTTACCACCCTGCCTATATTTGTGATACTATGATCAGTCATTATAGTGATGTGCTGGAGGTCTATTGAAAGCACCTTTTAAAAACTCTATCAGCAATTTAAATGGAAGGTCAGTCTGATTCCCCTCCCTCTGATGCAACTCACCAGCAGTCTGGACACTGCAAAGCCATCTCTGATTATTTATCCCTGATACATAAATATAGTTCTGAAGAGCAAATAATTTGTCTTTAGAATGCAACAAGTATATTTTTAAAACACCAGAGTCCTGATTCAGCAAAGTACTTAAGTACTGTATATGTTTAATTTTAAACATGTGAGTTACCCTACAAACCACAATGGGACTTCTCACATGTTTAAAGTTAAGCACTTGTTTGGGTGCTTAGCTGAATTGGGGCCTATCCCTCATGTACATACACTCCTCACTGTTTTCACTCTCCACCCCCACACACTGAACTTCAATCACACAAGTTGAACACTTGGCCATTCTAGTAATACCTTCCATGGAGTTGGTTCCCCAGACAATAATTGTGTTTTATGGCAAATTCTGAGGTTTTTAAATTTGTTTTTATTTCACACATTAGAACAAAACCCATGTCTGAGAAAATGGAATTTTGTCCAAATGTCCACTTTGGATTGAAAACAAAACTTTTTGACTCAGAAAGAGTTTTTGGGTCCAGAGCTCTTTGTCACATGCAGTGAGAGGCTGTCTCTCTCTCTCTCTCTCCCTCTCTCTCTCTCTCTCTCATACTCTATAGTCTGGGATATATTCAGATCACATTCAAGTCCCTGATTCACATCACATCACATTCACACCACACCACATTCAAGTCCCTGATTCAGAGTGATCTGGGATGAAAAACTCTCCTCTCAGTCTCACTGGAACTCATTAGGATTCACTCTCTATGGTGAGAAATCCCCTGCAGATGAGGTCGGGTTGTAGAGTTTCAGGGTAGAAATAATATAATCCATAGTAGCTCTCAGTTACATAAATAAATATATGACAGCTAGTTGTTCTACCAGATGCAAATGATTTAGTCCCTGGATGGTGCACTTTTCTCTTTGTGCAAATTGTCCATTAACAATTATTTTTACCAACATATGCAACTATTTGTAATCAGTACTTACAGGGTGCAGTGTAACACTTCTCAAATGCCAATCTCAAACCATTTAATATTATTCATTACAAACCATTATCTATATTTTACAAAGGAGGAAACTGAGACACAGAGAAATAAAGTGACTTTGCCATGGCCACACAGAAAGACAAGGACAGTGTTTGCAATAGAACCTAGGTGTGATGGAATGCACGCCTTTATTCACACCCTACACGCTATTGTAATAATCTTTGTACCAGGCATGCCTTGTGCAGTATTTTTTGAAAACTCAGAACTTACTGATCAGTAATATGGAAAATGCATGTAGCAACATTATGTGTCAAGTTATGCGCATAAGCAGAAGTCATGATTGAAGTGTGTTTCTCAGGTAAGTCTGGGGAGTGGCTAAACCAGTTTCTCAAACACAAAGGGCAAACTGACACCCAAGGCAGGTATCAACAAAACCGATGGGCCATCACCTATCAAATGACCATTCTTTGTCAAGAAAAGGGGGCAGGGACAAAAAAGATCTGTGGCTTATCAAAGAAAGAGCATGGAGTCTTCTCTTGGTTCTCAGCTAGAAATGCTTTTCAAAGAGGGACTGGAATTAAAAAAGGAGGGGCAAATACCCTAAGATACCCCTCTCCCCCTCTCTCCCTGCCCAGGAATAATGGATTTAATACATTTGGACTCTCCAGGAGAGAGCTGGGCAGTACAGGACATATATTTCTCATGGAAAATCTGGGACTGGAGTGTGTTGGGGTCACCTTGCAATATAACCTAGGTTGGTGAGAGCCAAAGTGTAACTCAAGTATGGCTGGTAGGCTAGAGCAGCAAAGAGTCCTGTGGCACCTTATAGACTAACACACATATTGGAGCATGAGCTTTCGTGAGTGAATACCCACTTCGTTGGATGCATGTAGTGGAAATTTCCAGAAGCAGGTATAAATATGCAAGCAAGAAGCAGGCTAGAGATAACGAGGTTAGTTCAATCAGAGAAGATGAGGGCCTCTTCTAGCAGTTGAGGTGTAAAAACCAAGGGAGGAGAAACTGCTTTTGTAGTTGGCTAGCCATTCACAGTCTTTGTTTAATCCTGAGCTGATGGTGTCAAATTTGCAGATGAACTGAAGCTCAGCAGTTTCTCTTTGAAGTCTGGTCCTGAAGTTTTTTTGCTGCAGGATGGCTACCTTTAAATCTGCTATCGTGTGTCCAGGGAGATTGAAGTGTTCTCCTACAGGTTTTTGTATATTGCCATTCCTAATATCTGATTTGTGTCCATTTATCCTTTTACGTAGGGTAGAGTTTGGTAGGCTAGAGTTACACATATTAGATGCTCAGGGTGTGACTTGCATGTTGGAAAACCTTTTGTGAGCAGCTCAGATGGAAGCTACAACCAACAGGACATTGTAAGGTAGCCGGGGTTGCAAGACAATGGTGACACAGCCCCTCATTGGTCTGGATTACACTCTGGTATGTCACAATAGATCCTATAGTCTTGACCAAGTTATATAATGATAATTATGTTCCTTTTTAAAATAATAAAATCTAAGTGTTGCTCTTGCATGAAAGCACTTATTCATGGGCTATATTTACACTAGAAATACTACCATGGCACAGCTGCAGTGTAGACACTATGTGATAGAATGGTTCTTCTTTCACTGTAGTAAATCTACCTCTCCAAGAGGCCATAGCTAGCGGTGTCTACACTGGGGCTTAAACAGGCTAAACTACATCACACAGAGCATGACATTTTTCACACTCATGACTCACGAGAAAACTTAACTTTGTAGGATAGACCAGGCTATACTAAAATATCTATATATGAATAAAAATGAATGCTTGCTCCTCCCTAAGCATTTGTGCATGATCACAGAAATAGTCACATAAAAATGAGGGTCTAAGTATGTTTGGATCAAATCAGAAGTTGGATTTGGTAAACAAGTTTGTGAATAAATGTTTCCACTATCCCAACAGCTCCAAAACATACCCAAACATTACAAAGATTGCTTATAGATTTTAAATTGGAAATGATAGATATACAAATTGATAAAATATCCTGAACTGCGCTAACAAAATTCAAGTTCTGTAGGAACGCTCTAGAGCACTGCCTTTGAGTGGCCCCAGGGCTTCAGAAACAGCCACTGATCATCACAATTACCCTTTCCTCAAAAGCACTTTTTAAAAGACACTTTAACTTCCACCCTATTTTACAAATGTATATTTCTTGTATAGGTTATTGCTTGTCATGTAAGCCTGCTGTTTATCTACATCTGAGAGTGGCTCACGTCCTGTGCTGGTACCAGGGCAGCTCCAGGCACCAGCATGCCAAGCACTTGCCTGGGGCGGCAAGCCACGGGGGGCACTCTGCCGGTTGCAGCGAGGGCGGCAGGCAGGTTGCCTTCAGTGGCATGCCTGCTGAGAGTTCGCTTGTCCCGTGGCTTCGGCGGAACTCCTGCAGGTCATGTGCATGATCAGGTGTGCTGCCAAATCTGCGGGACCGGGGACCTCCTGTAGGCAAGCTGCAGAAGGCAGCCTGCCTGCCGTACTTGGAGCGTCAAAATACCTAGAGCCGCCTCTGGCTGGTACCGCCTTTCTGTTGATCTAGCCTAGTGAGCTTTTTTATATTTTAATATGAAATGCACAAATGCCAATTTAATACATATCATGTAAATGGATAACTAAGAAGTTAATTCCCTGTACCAGTAGGCAAAGTATAAATTGATTGGTGAAAGTACAATACATCTGAGCAGTAAACTTCTGTCCCAATCTGTCTGGGACAGAAAGAGTGCAGAGCCCATACATAAACTTCTATATGAAGCCTGCATGCTTGTGTATCAGTGGGTTTCAGGGAGGGCCTCACTATAGGGTCTGACTTCTGGTCTGCTCAGTATTATACCCAGCAAATATGTGCTATGTCCACTGTAAAATCAATTTGGAATCACTGCTGACTTTTAAGTATCAAATTCCACTTCTATATCTTTGGGATGGGGTGATCAAAAATGGCAGTAAAACTCCTGGGTGAACAGTACTACTAGGAAAGATGAGGGTGAGAAACATGTAGGAAGTAGCAATAGTACAGGGGGGCATGCTCTCCTTCTAGAGAACCCAAAGAGAGGAGGAATTTACCCTTGATCTCAGAACAACCATGTTGTTATTGAGATATGCTCACTGTCAACACTGTTGGCCCACACACTTACTTTCACCTCACTGAGGAAATGGGTCAAGAACGTCATGCAATGAACACTACACCATTTCCTGAACAAATCCCCATGATTTTTTGCATGGAAAAGCATGATTTAACCCATGGTGATTAAGAGTGCATGTGCTTGGAAGTTTATTTGGAACCTTGAAATCTAATTCCAACTCTGTATCGCTTGTTTTATGCCAGATCTGTGCATGAGGAAGACCCTGCCAAAAATGTGTGCCAGCTGAAAAGAAGGAATGTTATCTAAGGGTAGCTGGCTGGTGGTCTAAATATAACATTAATAATGGCCTAACATTTATATTGCGATAGAACCTAGAGACCAATAATGCTGGGGCCTCACAGTGCTAGTGCAGAGCAAACATACAGAAAGTTACAGTTACTGTTTCAAAGAGCTTACAGTCTAACAGCACTACAGAACAGGTGGATGGGAGAAGAAAATATATAGGCTGGTGATGACAGAGTAACAAAAGTAATAGTATATTTTCAAGTCTTTGCTAATCAAGTGTAGCAATCACAACATATCTCCTGCCTACTTTTGTGAGATTAAATGTTATAGGACCTTAAAGTCAAAGAAACAGAATAATAGAACCTTAGGACTGGAAGGGACCTAAAGAGGTTATTTAGTCCAGGACCCTGAACTGATGGCAGGACTAAATTTTATCTAGACCATCCCTGACAAGTGTTTATCTAACCTGGTCTTAAAAATCTCCGATAATGATGATTCCACAACTTCCTTAGGCAATATATTTCAGTGCTTAACCACCCTGACAGTTAGGAAGTTTTTGTATTTGTCCTTCACCACATCAAATACAGAGTTTGTATTTGATGTGGTGGAGGACAGGTAGCCAGTGGAGGGATTCAAAGAGGGGGATAAAGTGGTCAGAGTGATAAACCATGAAGATTATCCTTGCAACAGTATTTTGAGTGAATGTAAGTGTGTGTGTCGGGGGGTGGACAATATGATTGGTGTCAAGGCCAGAGAGTAGGCGCCAAAGCATGAAATGATGACCCGAACAACATAGCGAGACAATATCTGTAATTTACATAGGTGTATGTGGCAAGACTTAAACCCAGCCTGCACAAGTGGGTCTAGAGATGAGATTGAATCAAAGAGATGCACAGATTATGTGTCTGAGTGATGTGGAGGATGGTCAATTATTACCATCTGACAGCATGGGTAAGGTGACACTGTGTGTGCCTCTGTGAATAAAGAGAGGACTTCAGTTTCCAGGGCTGTCACTGCAGCATCTTTCACAACACATTAAAAACACAGAGAATATGTTTCATAATATTTTTTTAAATGTTCAGCTAGAAATAACAAGGCAGAAAGCTCATACCTCCATTCCGCTCTGTGGGTAACTACAGGTGGGCAAATAATGGAAACATTTATTTGTTAATAATTTTACTTGGAAAAAAAAATCACTACTTTTGTTGAATAAATAATATGACATATTATTCAACCAGTTCTATTAATGACAGTGTTTGAGGTACTCAAATACATTATATGCTCTTTTAAAAAACTTTTTAATGGAGGCAAAATTACAATAAAATGTTAACATGACACATTGTATATTACTTGTTCAGGATAAGATTAACTTTCAAAGAACTTAACTAAAGATTCTGGCTTGCTCGCTGGGGATCCCCTCTCCTCTGGGTGCTAGAAAGGGTGACCACATTTCTAAATATCTATCCTTTTTTTTGGTGTGTCTCTTGATTATACTCCTTTTCTAAGAGCAGCATTTTTTTAAGTTTGCAAAAAAAAAATAATTCTTAATGGCACTGACATTGGGACCACAGAAAACATATTGGAAAATAATATTAACATAAGAAAGCTAGTATCTAAATTATTGCAATAAATTAAGGGGATTTATGTTATTAGCATTATTCACACAGTAAATGAAAGTGCATTCGAAACTGAAGTTGAACATCTTGAAACTTTTAAAAGAAACAGATAATTCTAAAACACAGGAAAGAAGTTGCACACTGACCATTTCCCCTATTTTAAGCATTTGATTCTTATTTGAATTTTCTGATCCTACAATTATATGACTACCAATGAACGTTAAAGGAGACATCGTAGGCCTGATTCCAAGACCACTGGAGGTCAATGGGAGTCTATCCAATGACTTCAATGGACTTTGAATCAGGGCACACTTGAATGCTAACACTGCTATTTGGAGAGCTGCAGGCCAAGATTTATTATTGAACAGGCCCATGGAGTTTGTAGAAACACTATTTTCACTAGAAAGTGGACTGATCCTGCTGCATGGTTCCAATGGCAAAGACAAGTGTGAGATGCCTGACATGGTGGCCCAGCACATGAGATACAAAAGAGATCATAGCCTCACACAGTCAACTGAAATCTTCCTAGTTAAGAAAAATTAAGCAGTAATCATTGCTATTAAGTATTGTTGGAAACATCTCTATTAAGCAGATTTCCAAAGAAGCATTTCTCATTTAAGTGGTGTTTATTTTCCCTCTTGTTATTACATCAAAGCAAACTTTGTGTCAGATCTTACCTTAACAGAACTCATGCTAATATGAAGGGTAGGTACAACAACCAGTTCCTGTTTTCAAAGCACTTTTTTAAAAAAAAATTAAAGAGAACTATTCAGCTTTCAGTAACTTTCATTCAGAAATGCAGTCAAAAAATAGACTTTGTAGAAAACCGAGATTTACCCATATTATCTGAAATAATATATCATGATTTCCCATACTGCCAGTGCTTACAGTGTCTTTTGCTGACAGTCGTGTTACTTTTGCTGATCTCAGACTTTGAGAATATTGTGCCTTCCAAAGTTTGTCCCTGAACACAGATGGGTTGCTGTGCAAATGGTCTGATTGAAATCTCTGACACTTTCTGTTGGGCTTCTGAATAGCTGCCTGGCTTACTGTCTGCTGATGGCAATTTTTTTTAAAATATATACTCAATATTTACAAAGCATACATCATAAAAATGAATTCTCAGTCTAGTGCAGTGGTTGTCAAACTTTTTTTTTCAAGGACCACTTGAAAATTGCTGAAGGTCTCGGTGGACCACTTAATGATCTTTCCAAATGTTGTTTGTACCGTGAGCTAACTATTAAGTGCTTTGGATAAAAGTGCTATATAAATAAAAACTTAACAATAATACTTTTTTAGTTCTTCAAATAAAAACACATAACTCTTATTTTAATATCAGTAGTTTTACCTTTTGAATGCGATGGATGTGCCCTCTCTCCCCCACAATGGCAGACTCTGAAAAGGGGCCGGGAAGTAGGGCCATCTCTGCCTGGCAGCCGCAGCCCTGAAGGTGGGGAAAGTAACCTCTTTCTCTGGCCGCTGCAGCCCTGAACATCCCAAATTTCCCTCACCCCCTCCTCTCACTCCACTGTCCCCTCCCACCTACCTCCTATTCCCCCCAAGGCCACCACCTCACCTTACATGTGCGTCTTCTCCAGGGTCCAGGCACCTAATTAGTGGAGCCATGACTGTGTGGCTCCATTAATTCTGTGGATGGTCCTTCTTTCCCTCATGTGAGGACACCAATGCACCTTAGTTGGAACTATCCACAGACCATCTGAATGCAGCTTGGTCTGCAGACCACAGTTTGAGAACCTCTGGTCTAGTGTAATTGCATAATGAAGGCTTATGCATGGCATTCCTCAGAGTCTGTAAGCTACCCAGTGCAAAATATGACATCTTTACAAATCTATGAATGGATATAAGTTTGGAAGGAAAAACATTTGATTTTAATATGCTGAAATTGAATATTTCAGTGCCTCTACTGGCTAATAAAATTCACAATGCTGCGCTTTGCTAATTTCTTCTGTATTCTCAATGAATATCTGGGAAGAAGTATTTAGTCTTTTTCTACTATTTGTCATATGAAATATCTTGATGTTCTTAGTTAGATAAGCATTACCTTAGCAGCTGTACTCACTTCAGTGCTTTTGGTTCTTTTTCTTAATAAAATATACAACCGCTTTCCTTTTCTCTTGTTTACCTCTAAATGAGAAAGATAAGGTTCCAGTTATTTATCATTACTATGTAATAAATCATATTAGTTCCCAGCCTGTTTGTTAAAACTTAGAAGCATATAATGAACCAACACAGTTATTCCTTGACAATTTATGCATGTTAACTTATGGGTTTTTTTAAAACAGTGTCTATTAAGTATATTATTAATATAAGAAACTTACCATATTAAAGTATAACTATCTACAGTAGTGATCATTCAATAGAAGTTTACAAAAAATATTGTAAGTTTAATATAAAGTGCTATCTCGGAAAAAAGCATTGTAAAGAAAACTAGATGTACTACGGAACTGTAAGAACTTGTTGTATGAAACTGGTCACTCTAGGTTTTCGCACTGCCTCCGTTCAATCTTTAGACTTCAGAACTGCTGTAACCCCACCCCACCCTAAGCTTCTTAGGACAAACACAGGAGCTAGAAAACTAGTGACCTAAACAGAGAAAAGTTTCCAGGAAATAGTATTAATATTCTCAAAAAAGGCTTCCTTTGGAGCACAAAAACTCTTCAGGAAAGAAACCCATGACCCCAAGAAAACCTTTTCTCAGCGTATGGTTAGGTTCTTCATGCTGTGCTCTGCTTTCTATTTTTTCTTTTTTTCTTTTTTTAAACACGAACACAGCAAGCTACTGTGGGTTTTTTTCCTACTGAACAATTATTTTTCTTGCCTCGATGTTAGCTACACCTCCAAATTTCTTCTGATTTGGAGCATTCACATTTCTGCTCTTATTTCATATAAAAAAAAGCTAAGATAACTTTGTGGTTTCTTTTAAAAACTGACAAATTTGTGGCTCTGCTAAATAGAGGATACATTGATCAGATTACTTTTCAGAAGCTTAGAAGTTTTCAGGAGCTATTGCCTCACTACTACATCTGAGGCTTCATGGAATCAAAGAACTAGTATAATTGTGCTTCAATGCAACACAGAAGCCATGCTGGACAGTAGATGTTCAAAGTGAGCCATCTTGTACAGAACTTTTATTCAGATGCTACAGTGTTTCAGAGATTAGAGTTGGATGCAGAGTTAACATTTTGAGAAACATAATAAGTATGGAAAAAATACTGAAGAGGTGTGAACCCACGGGATCTGGCCCCTAAGAACTTCCCTTGTATAGGGGGATTCTTCAACAATGCAGAGCTGCTAGAGTGGCCACCATTGCCACCCCCCCTCCTGCAGCTGACGCAAGGGATTTGGAGTGTGGCTAAGGAAAATGGCATGTCAGCTATGTATCCTGGCTCTCTGCCATCCTTACCTTCTGAACTGCCACTTAAAGTTGGTCACCTTATCTTGCCATTATTTATATTTTCCTCTTTTGGACTTTTCCTGCAATTCTTTCTCTGTAGAAATACTCACATGAGTAAAGGCTGGAGCCCTTAAAATAGCTTTTTAAAGCATTTCAAGATTTATTTTTCTAAAGCTTTTTGTGACAAAGTAGATTTGACTCCAGAATGTAGAGATGAAAGGAAGCCGTTAGTAATATTAAGAGTCTTGTGATAATAGCAGGAGTTCCTTCATATTAAAGTTAATTGTAGATGTCCAGGACTTGAAGAGTCAGTGATATTAATGGGAGCTCGCCCTTAACATAAATACACGTAAGTGAGTTCAACAGCATTCTAATGTGTGCTAGCACCATGTTTCACTGAATAGTTCTAAAATTATCTTGTCAAATCAGGCCATAAAACAAGTAGTGCTATTTTATGTAGGATGAATTAAGAAGCTTTTCTTTTAAATGACAAGAAACCTATTTTTCCACTCACAAGACTGAGTGGGGAAAAAAATGAGTTCAACTGACAAAAAAGTACAGATATCTACTGCTCTCAGGATGCTGTATGTGTTCATTTGTTGTGTCCACTGGTCAGATGAAATTGTGCACTGAAAACTAAAAAGTAGATTTTTTTTTAAAGGTCTCCAAGTTCATTTGGGCTGAATTTCATTAAAAACAATGGGAATTCTAAATGTGAGCCGAGAAACAAAGATGACAAGACATTGGCAAAAAACAAAAGTAGAACAATATTAGCTGAAACCTTTCCTGAGACTGTCAGAGGGGTTTGATGCCAGGCATAGGGGTGAAATCCTGGTCCAATTAAGCCAGTTGAAAACCACCTGTTGACTTGAAAGGGACAAGAATTTAACCCTACATGTTGATTCTGAGACTGATTCTGGAGTTAATTGCAAGAGTTTGGCCTAATTTTGGTCTGTAGGTTGGACTCTTAAGCAATCATAAACATTTTAAGACAGGGCTTGTCCTGTACTGGATCATGTTCTATAAACCATTTACTGACAACAGAGCACAGATTAAAAGGATTTTTGGCCCCTTTTTGCTTGCTACTGATGATGGCAAGGCTAAATATATACCTATATAGTGCCTAGTACTAACATGATTTTGAAGCTGGAAATCTTATTGATGTCAAAAGCTGTTTTGCATGTGAATATACTGGAGAATTGAGTAGAATGTTACAGCCCCACTTGTCTATTTACCCTCTAAAGAAAAATACTTCTGAGGCTAGCCCAGACCTTACATATTCTCTCATTCTAATATCTCGAATTACAGGAGAACAAGAGATAATGTATGAAAGAATTTTCTTTTTAAGACTTGCAAGGAAGAAGAAGCATGAGGGGTAAAGATGAAATGTATACAGCTTGCAAGGTTACAGAATCACGTTCATCTGATTTTGTTTGCCTGACAATCAATGCACCACAGTTCCAATATTAAGCTCAGTCTTTGGCCTCTGTGTAAATAAATTCCTAGGCAATGTGCAGGAGTGATGAACTACTTTATTGATGGACAGTTTTGTTGCTGTTGGCCATTGCAGCAGTTGTTATGTAGCAGCATTAATAAAACCAAGGGATAGTTATAGCTGGGAAAGCTGTGAAATAATATTTCACATTAAAGAACTTTAGGAAACTACTTTCTGGTCCAATTTAGCAGCAAGGCATATTTCTTAAGAACATATTTTGCTTGTTTATAAATAGCCATGATAAAGACCAAAACATAAACTTCTTGTATTAGACACCTATGCATTTGTGATAGCTTTTGGGCAAATGCTTATTAAGCAATCCTAGTATGAATTGTGCTTGTTTAGAATATCATGTAAATATTTTCTCATTTGCTTCGTATGTACAAGTATGTAGATGAGACTACCTGAAATGACTTAAAAACAAACCAGTGCAACTGTAGCTTATTAAAAGAAGTTTGAGGTCACTCTTTTTGACAAACAACAAACTTCCAGCAGTGTTGTTCTGAGAAAGGAAAGCTAGCAATAAAAATCTAGATCTGTTCCTCACCAAACTCTGGGGAAATGTCTACAGATCTGAACTAATTTTGCAGCGTGTCCCATGTTTAAGTATCACAGAAAATGTTTTTTAATGCTAAAGAGGATTATTAATATTACTTTAATAACAATTAGAACTGGCTGAATCTTTATTTTTAAATTCTGATTTGTGAATATTTTTGCAAGTAAAAAGCTCTAAGTCTGGCTCACATGATTTGTTTTTGTTATATCTGAAAATCTTTTGGATATTTGTGAATTCCAGAAATGTCATGAATTGCATCATTTGTTGGTTAAAATTTGCCGTTAGTTATTTGTTGATATCCTCTTTAAAATGTTTCAGTCATCCAATTAGTAAGCAGATTCATAACAACCATGTAACTTAAGCTATCAGCCACGCCACATAAATAACAAAAAGTGAATAATTCAGGCAAAATATTTGCAGACAGTCTATAGTATGAAAATTATTTGTCCAAACTACTACTATTTGGGTAATACTTGTGAATAAATGATGGTATGTGTTCAGCACATACACTGGGAAATTAGGAGAATTTATTTAGAAAAAAACTAGGATCAATTGACAAATAATTCACTAACTAAAAATGGGAGCAGATTACTAACATATTCCTAATGAATAATTCAATCACTTTCATCAATAACTCATTTTACTTTTATAGTCTTCCAACCAAGAAACTCACATACTTGGAAAGCTGTAATGAATTATGTAATTAAGTCATTGTTGTCTCCATTATACAGGTGGAGAAATTGAGGCCCAGACTTTTAAATGACTTTACTGTAGGTCAAACAGGAAGACTTTGGCAGAATCAGGAAAAGAAATCAAATCTCCTAATTCCTAGTCTTCTGCTGAACCCTCACAGTGATTTAAGTACAGATAAGGAAACTTGGACATTAATTCCCTGAATAATTTACTAGGTCCAATAGCCAAATGTTCCTGTCATCACTTTTAGGTCCCAATTATATAAAAGCACATGCATGTGCAGAACTTAACTCCTGAGAGTAGTTCTGTTAATTTTGCTGGGATTAGTCACATATGCAAAGTTATGTATACGCATAAGTGTTTGCAGGATGATTGTTGTCATATAATTTTTAACTAACATGAATCTGAAATCAGTATTTTGCAAAAACACATCTATCTATGGAAGTGTCATTTTGGAATAAACTAAAATATTTGAATGTCCTGAAACAGTCCAGGTTATGACCATTATTAATAGTAGATGTGATAGACAAAATAACATTTCCTCACAACTCAAGCACATCTTCATTTTTAAATTATAAAATATACCCTGAAGATGGACAACACATTATCATTCTGTTATGAACGTGTTTTTCAAGGTATAAAACATTTTGAAACACATTCATGATTAGCTGCAATTTAATGAATTTACCTTTTGTAAGCTCATTAGATTTGTTTTCCATTAATCAAGATTAACATTTTGTATTTTTGTTTTGATTGCACAGATAACATTTTAAAACCACAGCTCCAGTAATTAATTAACACTTATGCAGTTCTTAAATATGTAAATGAATGTGAGAGGTGATCATTTCCTGTTAACTTGAAGTTTACTTTAAGCATGACTTTGATTGTTTGGAGTATTATTCCTCCCTTTGGGGTTGGGAATTTACAGTGAGAATTCAAGGTATACAGGCAAGAAGAAATGCAGCTGTTGCAGGAGGATGGAAACTCAGATTAAATAGACATTTTTCAGTAGGGTAAGCAATCTGGAGAAAGAAAACTATTGTGTAAAGATTTCAATATGTTTCTTCTTTTTGAAGCTGACCACAGAGAGCAATTTCTTGAGTAAGAGTAATTCCTGGGGAAGAATATGGAAGCACTTTTCCAGCATTTGCTAAAATTGCTTCTGTGAGAAAAAAAATTATGCACGGAATAGTATGAGAGAGCAATTATTTTTAAAGGATGATTGGACAAGATCTGAACGAAGCTGTTCAGAACTTTGGCACCAATAATAAGATTTTGGACATTGAGCTACTGCTTGGCCCATTATATCAGTGAAAATACAACTTTATTTCTCTATTAAGAAACTATTTTTTTTTCAGTCTTTTGATAGTTCTATGGGGAGCTGCAGCTCCATCTGAGGATTGTAATATCAGCATGTTATGGTTTTTAAAGTATTGAACCCTTCCATAACTACAAGATAGCACTTGAATGCTGCTGTAATATGTATTGCTCTAGAAATTTAGAGGGAATTGCTTTAAATCCTATCCTATCAGGAAATAGTGCTAATAGGATTAATGTTTAAAGGGATTAGTACACTTGTTCTTGCTAATTTTCCTTACTGTATGTTTACTGTTTGGTAATTGTAATGCAGTATGTGGCCCAGACATGGAATGCTCTCTGGCCCAGACGTGGAATCTTAACTTTCTGCTTCTCCAAATGTTAAGAGTCTAGAGGAGAAGCAGAAAGTTACCCGATCCTGAAGCTATATTCGCTCACTCTAGACAGAATTCTAACTGAATGTTAGAATTAGAATATGAGAATTCTAACAGAATGTTTAATGTAAACATCATAAAATAAAATGAGCCTGAGCCTGTGAGATGATAAGTAGTCACTGGGCACTCATATCTCCAATGATTTACATGGTAGTTATGCTAAACACCTACCTCTCAGGCCCAAAGGAAGTGATCAATAGAAGAACTAGGTAAATTATAATTTATTAACTGAGGGATAAAATTCTGAAAGCAAATCATAGAATCATAGAACTGGAAAGGACCTTGAGAAGTCATCTAATCCAGTCCCCTCCACTTGTGGCAGGCCTAAGTATTATCTAGATCAGGGGTCAGCAACCTTTAGCACACTGCCCATCAAGGTTATACACTGGCAGGCTGCGAGACATTTTGTTTGTATTGACCATCTGGAGGCACAGCCCCACACAGCTCCCAGTGGCCACGGTTCATCATTCCTGGCCAATGGGAGCTGCGGGAATTCACGTGCTGCAAGTTGCCGACCACTGATAAAGACCATTCCTGACATGTGTTTGTCTAACCTACTCTTAAAAATCACCAATGATGGAGACTCCACAACTCCCCTAGTCAATTTATTCCAGTGCTTAACTACTCAAGAGTTAGGAATTTTTTCCTAATGTCCAACCTAAACCTCCCTTGCTGAAATTGAAGACCATTGCTTCGTGTCCTATCCTCAGGGGTTAAGAAAAACAATTTTTCTTCCTCTTTCTTGTCACAATCTTTTACCTACGTGAAAACTGTTATCATGTCCCCTCCCAGGGTATGTCTTCACTACTGGCCAGATTGGCGGGCAGCGATCGATCCAGCGGGGATCGATTTATCGCATCTAGTCTAGATGTGATAAATTGATCCCCAAGCACTCTCCCATCGACTCCTGTGCTCCATCTCAGCAACAGGAGCAGGCAGAGTCGACAGGGGAGTGGCAGCAGTCGACTCACCATAGTGAAAACACCATGGTAAGTAGATCTAAGTATGTCAACTTCAGCTACATTATTCACGTAGCTGAAGTTGTGTAACTTAGATCGATCTCCCCCCCCCCCCCAGTGAGGACCAAGCCTTAGTATTCTCTTTTCCAGACTAAACAAACCCATTTTTTTTCAATCTTCCCTCATAGGTCATGTTTTCTAGACCTTTAATCATTTTTGTCACTCTTTTCTGGACACTCTCCAAGCTGGGAGGGGCTGCAAGTGTTTTGGAGGATAGAAGCAGCATGTTCACCTTCCTACATTGTCCAGTTTTCATAAGACAACTAGAAATTAGTTAATGATGCTCTAAGCAGCATAAACTCCCCCTTCACACACTGCAACCCCCTTGGATGGGACAAGAGAAACCAATGGAAGTTCAGGAATCAATGCCAGCATAGCTACTGGCCTTGCTCTGCTTCTGTTCTTGGGAGCCAAGAGAAAAGCAGAGGGATAGCCCTTTTCGGAAGCTGGCTGGAGATTCACAGGTTTTGGCACATTGCAACTCACTCTGGTCTCTGCTTATTTGCAGTGAAACACCTTTGTCATTTGCATTGCCATCTGGTTCTATGGTGTGAGGAAAAGATGAGGCAATTATGTAGCACCCTTCTTTGTTATACAGCTAATCTAATAAGATTTGATGTGGAAGGTCAAGGTAAGATTTTCATTAGGGTTAAATCTAACATCCAACCAATTCTACAATACATCACATTTAACATTCCTCAAAAGAGACATTTCCCTTACATAACCAAGGGAGTTCTTCCCGTTCTGACAAAGCTGTGTACATATGGACCACTCAAGGGTCCCTGCCACATTCTGATACCTGAACAAAGCTGCCTAATGAAGCCTGCACAGAAGTTGAAATTGATGACGTGTGTCAACTCATTTTGGTAATAAATCTCAGTAATTGCAAATTTCCACTTTTTTCACCTACTAACTTGAAACATCAATTTTAAAAACATGACTTTGACTTTTCAATTTTTCACCCCCAATCTACCCTGAAATTGCTTTAACAATATTTAATGATTTTCTCTTTTCCCACCATGTTCAAAACATGGTTAGAAAATCCTCTGGAAATTATTTCATTACATATAAGGCAGTCATGGGCAAATCTGGAATTTCAATTTGGATAATCAATAAAAGATAAGATATTTATCTGTAGTTATTGAAGCCTTTTTTGTTTAAGTAACTGAGCTGGAAATGTCTCTTCTTGTGAGATTTTTGGTATTGCCAGCTTGGGACTCCTATGAAAACAGATTTTCTTACAGTATTTTGGTATTTTCATTTCTGGTTCTGGGTAAAACCCAGGACTCAACACAGTACATGGGTATGACCAAAGACTCACATAACCTAACTTAACAAATAAAAAAAAAACCAACCCAGATATGATTTGGATTCTATTCACGGTTGCAATAAAGTTTCAGGTCAGTTCTTATTTTATCTGAACCAGCTTACCTATCCGAAACATACATTTGATTTAGAAAGTAGAAGAGCGCAAATTACTGCAGACCTAAATAAGGTGTATATATATATATATATATATAAGGCTGAGATTACACTCAAACAGCACTGGGAAGCATTGTGTATTTTGGATTAGAATTTAAAGGAAAAAAATAACCAACCATATTCAGGGGTCAGCAAAGAGAAACAGTATTGAGAAATGGCAAAGTGGTTTGATGCAAATGAGGAGCTTTTGGTGTGGCACTGCAAGGAAAATGCATAACAGACTTCAGCACAATGGCTTTTCGTTACACTGTATGATGTGACAGTTTACAATAGTCAGCACCATATTTTTCTGTTAAAAACATATTTGTGAAGCATAATTATTATAATTTCAATAAATACATAGCAAATAGCCTGGTTCCAGAGTGCCATATCTAATACAATATAATTTTGAGTTGTAAAGCATTGTTTTTCATTCATAGTATATTTCCCATTTTTGAGAGCTTTTGATGGGGGTGAGGGAAATGGTTTCTGCTACCGTACTGCTTTGTACTGACTTCAATTTCCATTTCATATACTTCAATGCAAAGATTTTAAATACTAGGACTGAAAAGCAAGGGTATGTAAAATTGTAAAAAACTAATTATTGAAAAAAATATTATGTAAGAATGATATGTATATGCAGACTAAAATAAACCAAAAAAGGCCTTGTAAAAGTACTCACATTTGAAACCTTTCTTTGTCTTTAAATTTAGCAGGGTCAATTTGGATTAATAAGTGGTAGTATTCAGCTAAAATTTTGCTCACAATGACAATCACTTCCCCCAGTCCCAGAGTCCCTGGACATTTCAGCTAAATCCAATGAAATAGTTAAATTGCCATCATGAAGCTTTGAAGTTCACAGCAATATATCATTACAAAATTAGATACCTTTCCCTATAACCATGGCCTACAGTCATAAACATGAATAACTTTACATAGATGAGTAATAACTATCATACTCAATTAAACTACTCGTGCATACATATTTGCAAAATAGGCCATATATCGGCAATAAAAGTATTGCAGTAGAAATCCAGTAATATTAAATGTTAGTAGATTTAACATGTGATTTGAGTCTGGATATAAAATTTTACCAAATGGTTCATTTCATTGATTCATTAGCTATTGTTTCAGGAATTTCTTTCCTTCCTTTCTCTTATGTCCATTTCATAAGTAACGTATACATGGAAGGGATCAGTGATATAATCCCTTTTTACAGTCCATGAAAGCCTTGCCAGTGACTGGCCGTATTTCAACACCTAAGCGAGTGAGGACACTATTACATAAAGGACACTCTTCTGCTCTTTTTCATGTACCAGCATATTTTCCAGTGTTTCCTGCTCTCCTCTGCACAGCTTGACAGGTGCTCAGTTGGCTCTGCAATCAATATGCCCAAAGTTTAAAATGCACAGCTGTCACAGATGTCTCCTCAATAGCACAGCCCATCTGTAACAAGGGATGGCTTAAGATAGTTAGCGTAATAACTTAAGCTGTTGCCATACAATCTTTATTTTTGTAGGTTTCTAACTACTCAGGGAAGAGTAACCAGGAAGATTGTTCCCCTTGATTTGTTCGAAGCATAGGGCTGCTCTCTCTTATTCATAGGTTTAATCATAGCATGATTTTAAGGGTGATTTGCTTTTAGGCATCTTATTCTTTTTCTGTCTTTCCTAATGAGAAAGGGTTACATTTTGGTTTTGTGTATTGAGGAACACTCAGGAAAGAGAAGGATCTTTTGCTATATGAGCTGTAGAGAGAGGGATTATGACTTTGGGACTGCTAAAGCCTCCAGGACACTGGAGGAATGTATTGTGAAGATCCATCTATACCTGTTTAAAGATGTGGCAGTGACATACCAGGCTACAATTCATATTAATAAGTAGCTGTGTCTCCCCTGCCCTCTAACCTGGGGTGCCCTTTACACTCCTTTGCTGCTGTAGCCTCCAACCTGCATTGCTTACAAGCAAGCTCCAGCATACAAGTTACTCCCAGCTATGTCTGTGTGTATGCTGCAGCCAGCCATCCACACCTTGGCTCTTACCAGCTTTGGTTCTACTGCAGGGTGACCCCAAAACACCCCCAGTATTAGATTTCACCCCCAAAATTATGTCCCTGTGCTCCCCAGCCCTATTCTGGCCAATAGAAGTGTACTTAAAGTCAGTTAGTTCTTCACTAGAATAATACGCATACAACTTGCCACCCCAAATGGATTTCCCCAAATACTTCAATTTACACACACTGGATTAGATTCAACAATTCAACAAGTTTAACAATGAAGAGATATATTTAAAGAGAATACAAGGCATAAAGGTCAGAAATGGCTATGAGACAAATAAAGATAAATGCAACTGGTGCCTAACTTACCAAACTACACTAAATTCAAAGGAAATTTTCTTATCACATGCTTTCAGCAATCTTACTGACCAGACTTCTTAGGACAGGACCCCTTCTCCGAAAGTCCAATGAATGCTTCCTTTATCGCTTAGATAGTTTCAGTCCCTCTCTTGAAAAACATTTCCAGTTAGGCACCAGGAGACAAAATGTCTATGTGAAAGCATGTCCCCTGCTGCTTTTTTCTCACTTGGTTGAGCTTCCTTTTTCTCCCTTTCCTGCTTGATGACTCTGTTTATGGCTTATATGCAAATTAAGGAAGGCACACTTTCTCTTTTTTCCAACTTCTGCTTGGGTAGGGCTGTAGTTTGAAACATTTGTTAATAACATCACAGAGGGAAATCTTATAACTTCACATACAATGTTGCCACACATATCTTACAGGATAATAATGAGCAGCAAATTATGAGTTTTAAAATAATGCTGCACAAGGTATAATTTGTAGAAAGATTATTGCAATAGTGTATAAGGTGTGGACACACGGGTATATTCTGTTACAGTGGCCTGCACACCCAGATACAGTTGCTTTTGTCCTGGTGGGATAATACTTTAAGACCTGGACTTCAAAGTGCCAGGCCAACATTCATTTCTTATCCATTCAAATCTTCTTCAGAGCTACCAGCACTGCCACTTTTACTCCTCTTCTCATCCCTTGAGCACATCCAAGAGGATTATGGCTGCATTCTGCATGAGTGAATTAGAATGAGACTCACTGCATCCATCCTAATACAGCCCTGCCAATGATAATTTGGTTCTAAATGGAGTAAGATATAAAGGTAAAATGAAAATTATTTATATACACAAACAGCAAAAACAAGCAAGAATAATAACCCAAGGAATTCTTCATATAATTACATCAGGTCCAGCTGAGTCAGGAAATCATTAAACTAATTTCAGGAACAGAAATCTTAAAATTTACTATGATCTTTAAAAAAAATTAGGTAATAAAATCAGCCTTCACTTCTTCAGCACTCTTCAATGAAAGGCATACCTCAGGGCAATCTGGTCATACCAGCCCTTACCTAGAGCTCCACTCCTTTCATAAATTTTTTTTTTTGAGGCAGGAGGATTATACCACTAGCATAGTAGAGCTGCATGAGCACTGGAATTTCCATTCTGCAGAAAATCCCCACATTTTCAAAAGTGTTTTCTTTCTGAAATGGAGCCAAACATTGAATTTTGAAATTTGCCAAACAAGAAAATTTCCAAAAAAAAATCAAAACATTTAGTTTTGATTCAGAGTTTTTAATTGTATTTTATATTGTAATTTATTATATAAAAAGAACAGAAAATTGAAATGAAAAATCAATTCAATCTGATAAGGTCAAAGTAAACACTGGTGCACTTAGGTACTAAACAGATCTGCCCTCACACTTGTACAACATGGTTCTTTCATGTAGTATATCTCAGAATTAACCATACCCTTAAAACACACCACACCATTGGGACATGGTTAAACATTATTAAGACTACTTACATTACTCAATTAAACTGCCTTTACCCAAGGTGGAAGATAACTGTTACAACTCTCCCTAACGCTCCTGCCCTCCAATAAAAGAGCCCATTAAAGTCTAATACTCAAAATATGAACTCATCATGATTTCTGGAACTATACACCAACACAACCTTTTTCAAGGTAAGTCTGCTTCCCATTTATTTCTCCCTAACAGTTTACAACTAAAGCTAGGCTACAAAAATCTCAACTGCTTTTTCACAGGAAATTATGAAAAACATTTTTTCATCAAAATTTCCCATGAAATCTTACTCACCCCCAAAAATAGATTTCCATTTTTTGCCCTCCATCTGTCCCTGCTTTCCTTTCTTCCCCTTCTATCCCCTTTTCTGGGGGCACAAAATTAAAAGCTAATGGGTAGGGAAGAGGAGGGAAGAACCCCCCATGTACAATTTTATTTTTCAAAAGTAAAAAAAAAAAGATTTTGAGTATTTTCAATTCTTAACCAACAAGCAAAATGTTTTTGAAAGAAACATTTTCCATGATTTTGTTTTGGCCATTTTCGGGGGGTGAGGAAGAGTCACACAGTAGCTGTAGTTCCTAGAGCTATAATGGCCGATTAGCCAGAACACCTTCACAGGACCTTGGGGACTGATCTGAGAGTGCTATAACCTTTAACAGATTGTTGGATGAACTTTTCTCTCAGCCCAGATGAAGTCCACTGGTAAGTAAGGAGGAAGGGAGTAGGGTCAAGACCCCAGCTCAACATCCAGTTAGCCTAGTACAGTGCCTGTGTCCCCAATCTGATTATATTGGTGCCCACACAGGCATAAATGCATTTTATACAGACAAATGAACAGTTATATCTAGAAACAAAGAGGGTACTTATAGGATGGGGAACTGTATTTTGGAAATTAGTGACTTTGAAAAGCACACATCGATCATGGTGAACAACCAATTGAATATGAACTCCCAACATCATACTGCAGCTAAGAGGGAAAATCCATTCTCAGATGTATAAGCAGAGCAATATCAATTAGAAATAAAGACGTGTTGTCATTACTACTCTATACAGTATTACTCTATACAGTGAGACCATTCCTGTAAAAATGTGTTCGGTTGTCATGTCTACACATAAAAAGAATGTTGATAAAAGGACTAGAAAGGAATCAGAATCAAAACTACAAGAGTTATCTGAGGACTTGTCATAAACAGATAAGTAAGGGTTAATAGAACAGAAGTACTTCATGTCTCTTTTGCCTGTAAAGGGTTAAGTTCAGTGAGTCTGGCAGTTACCTGACCAGAGGACCAATCAGGGGACAGGATACTTTCAAATCTTGAAGGAGGGAAGTTTTTGTGTGTGCTGTTAGATTTTGGTTGTTGTTCACTCTGGTGGCTCAGAGGCACCAGATGTGCAACCAGGTTTCTCTCCAATCTCTCCGATACAGGCTCTTAAAAGTTCAGAATAGTGAGTACTGGGTAGATAAAGCGAGTTAGGCTTATGTTTGTTTTCTTTATTTGCAAATGTGTATTTGGCTGGGAGGAGTTCAAATGTATATTTGGCTGGAAGGAGTTCAAATTTGTATTTTGCTGAAAAGATTTTAATTTGTACTTGTATACTTAGGCTGGGAGGGTATTCCCGGTGTCTATAGCTAAAAGACCCTGTACTATTCCATTTTAAATTTACAAAGATAATTTTTACTGTTTTTTCTTTCTTTAATTAAAAGCTTTTCTTGTTTAAGAACCTGATTTTTTTTTATTCTGGTGAGACCCTAGGGGACTGGGTCTGGATCCACCAGGGAATTGGTGGGGAGAAAGGAGGAAAGCGGGAGAGAGAGGCTAATTTCTCTCTGTGTTAGGATTACTGTCTCTCTCAGGGAGAGCATGGGAGGGGGAGAGAGAAGGAGAGGGGAAGGTGCATTTCCCTCCCTGTTTAAGATTCAAGGAGTTTGAATCACAGTGATCTTCCAGGGTAACCCAGGGAGGGGAAGCCTGGGAGAGGCAACGGTGAGGGAAAGGGTTTACTTTCCTTGTGGTAAGATCCAGAGGGCCTGGGTCTTGGGGTTCCCCGGGCAAGGTCTTGGGGGGACCAGAGTGTACCAGGCACTGGAATTCCTGGTTAGTGGCAGCACTACAGGTTCTAAGCTGGTAATTAAGCTTAGCAGAAGTAATGCTGGTACCCTGTCTTTTGGATGCTAAGGTTCAGAGTGGGGAATTATACCATGACAGGGCTAGAAAATCTGCCTTCCAATTAAAGACTAAACAATTCAATCTATTTAGTTTATAAAAGAAGTGACTTGATCATGGTCTATCAGGACTTACATGGTGCAGTAGATTTCTGACAGTAGATAGTGTTAGGGGGCTTATTCCTTCACCCTCTCACTTCCCTGGTCCTTCTCGCATGAACAGAGAGCAACAATACCCGAACTTCAAAGGCGCAAACAATTCGATGTTTATTGGGGTGAACTTCCAGCAAGCACCTTAGTGTCCCCCTTCCCAGCTCTGACACCACAGAGCCTTGCCTGCATCCCTGTTCCTGTTCCCATCCCCTGTTCCCATTTCCCCTTTAGCAAGACATGATTTTAATTCCCCCATCCTCAGTCCCCGTTCCCATTTCCCCCCTCACCCCCTTACTTCCTGATTGACTGCAGACTATATAGTAAAACCTGAGCTTAGCTATTCCTTAACCAATTATTTTACTGAAATTTAACTAACCAATCCTAACATATTGTAACTTCGTTATTTAACCAATTATATTCCATCACCTTCAATGGTTTACACCCAACAAAATTAATTATACAGCTGACAGAAACAATTACAGAACCAGACAGAGACCATGCAAATAAACATACAAAACAATACGGAAGTGAGGATTTCACAACTACATCTATACAGACAAAAGGGTTTTTCAGCTGTGTCTATTGAGAAGTGAGTTCTTGCCAGACTGGATGCTATCAAACTAAGTTTCCTTTTTACATCTTCTAGGCTCTACCCTTCCTCTGGAGGTGATAGGAATATTAGGATAGGATTGTATTCCTAATAGCCCAGTAGCACCTTATTTCAATGTGACTAGTTTGGAATGTGAGGATGTGACTATAGACTTCCCAGTTTATGGCTGCCTAACTACATCTTTGCTGAATGCCTTAGCCTGTTACAGGGCTTGGCTACACTGGCACTTTACAGCGCTGCAACTTTCATGCTCAGGGGTGTGAAAAAACACCCCCCTGAGCGCTGCAACATACAGCGCTGTAAAGCCTCAGTGTAATCATTGCGGCAGCACTGGGAGTGCAGCTCCCAGCGCTGCAAGCTACACCTGTAAGGGATGTGGTTTACGTGCAGGGCTGGGAGAGCTCTCTCCCAGTGCTGGTGCTCCGACCACATTCACACTTCAAAGCGCTGCCGTGGCAGCGCTCCAGCAGCGCTGCTGTGGCAGCGCTTTGAAATTTCAAGTGTAGCCATACCCACAGTAAGAGAAGGCCATTCCACAGACAGTGATTTTGATTCTTTCTTTTATACCTCTATAACTGGCTAAGTGATAACAATACACCTAAATTCTTAAAGTATAGGCCTTTGCAGACAAGCCTGAATATCTATATCCTAATAGATAGCTCTTTAATTTAGAAGATTAACAAGATCCTCATGGCTGGCACCTGTAGCTAGACAAATTCAGACTAGAAATAAGGCACACATTGCTTAAAAAATGAAGGTAATTAACTATTGGAACAACTTATTTAGGGATGCATTGGAATTGTCCATCATTTGAAGACTTTAAATTAAAATTGGATACCTTTCTGAAAAATATGCTCTAGCTCAAAAGTTATGGGCTTCCCACAGGAATCTTTTGGTGAAATTCTGTCATCTCATCTGTGTTATGTAGAAAGTCAGACTACATGTTCGTAATGGTTCCTTCTGGCCCTAGAATCTTTTAATCTATGACCCTACTCCTTGTGCATTCACACACAGTGGCAGCCGCCACATTTGGTCTGTATAACTGCAGCATTTTTATATTCACTTAAAATGCTCTTTGAGTCATCATATTTTACCATTAAAACCACCCCTCAAATTCCCAGTCCTCTAACTGTTTGTTGCTCTTAGTCTGTAAAACAGGGTGCTTTATACTCAGTAGAAAAGATTCATCAAGATTTTGGAGATCTGTGTGCATTTAGTCACAAGAAATGAAGATTATTAAGGTGCCAGAGCTATGGCTTTATTAAATGAAAATCAATAACAAAATGTCAGGAGCCACTGACTATGATGAGCACAGTTATCCATATGTGGTTTTGTTCTGATTTCATGGATAATGCTGATGGAGAATGATTTTTAAGAATTAAAAGGAAAAAAAAAAGATTACCCTAGCACTTTAGCAGAACAGGAATGGTCTGTGGAAGCCTCAGGCAACTGAAGTCCTATAATCTACAAAACTGTGTTCTGACAGCAATCGTCTTTTTGTGTTGTGTTCTGCAGTAATGTTAGGTTTATAAATATTATAGCCATCACTTTACCTTGAAGCTATAGAGCTCTCGACAGTAAAAGCAAATGAAAATGCTATCACAACTTTCAAGCTCCTCCACCCACATACACACACATCTATTGTTGTGATGCTTTCAGATAAAATAGAAGATAACACAGTTTGGTAAATTCAGTCTCTGTATCGGCTAGTACTTTATTGTTTTTTGTAGACAAAACATTCTCTTCACAAATATTTTTATTTGGATGTAAATGGAGGAAATACATTATATTTTTGAGGAAAGTCAGAAAGGGAACTTGTTATATTAAAGTCAAAAACTTTTTGAAATCTTCAGTATTGCATATTACAGAGGCTTTAAGAAAAAGGAATCCTATCTTCTTTCTAACAATGGAAATTACATCAAAGTCACGCTTGTGATAGAAACCCACAAAGCATGACAATGTAATATATAGACAAAAATATCAGTGGGATACCAACATTTTATTATTAAACTAAAACCTATCTCTCCATAATATCACTTACAGTAATAAAACTTTGTCTGAAGACAAAGGTATTTATTTCAAATTGATCCTCAATAGATAGGTACAACAATTTCACAATATCAAACACGGAGCAAAATGTTTCTTTGTCTTGGTTCTGTTACTAACACAAACTCAGCCTTTCAATTATCTTGGGCTAAGCTCTGAGAAAATATCCTTCCTTCGTTTGGGTACTGGAATGGGATGATTTCAGGTCGAAAGCATGCAAAAGTCATTGCTTCATCCAAAACCAGGCTAAACCCTATGGTCAATAGTCTCAAAAGTTAGGCAAGTGCAAATAGTCATGTGGGCACGCATTCTAGAGGCTCATGTTGGAGTTGGACACACAATGGGGTTTAAGAATAGGTATTGGGTCATAGCCAAGTGGCTTCTTAGGACTCAAAAACTGTTAGTACTAAGCCAGGAGGCACAAATTAAGGTATTCAAGCAGCAGCCACTCATTAGCTATTCTGCAGACTACATCGCAGAAAGAGACAGCATACTAAGTAAGGAGAGATTGTGACAATGATAGAGAAAGATAGAGACACACACACATACATTGGATTTGCTGGATGTTTGTAGGGCAAGCATATGGTAGGAGGGCAGTCAGGATAAGGTAGGAGCTGTGGGCTATATCTTGATATCATGAGATGTTTCACCACTGACTTCAAAAGCAGCAGAAGACAATCCTGTGAGAGGTGATGTCAAGAATTTGATGCACAGATTTTCAGTGAAGGGCATCATGGAAGGAGACAGTGATGGGGAGACAGAATCTGAACAGATAGCATCATCAGAAAACATAGAAAAGAGGCCTTATTTGCACATGTAAATCACTAATTTGCAGAACTGATCAAAATTTTTCATTCAAAATTTTTTTTTGAAGAAAAATGACCCTTTTTCTAAAACCAAAAAAAAAAAAAAATTCTTGTAAAGATTACAGGATTTTCAAACATTTTTCTGGTGTTTTTTTCTTCCATTGATACCTAACATTTTGGAAAGTCAACATTTTGTGTGTGTGTTTTTTTTTATGTTTGCCACTGAATGCAATAGAATTAATGATATCCAGGGTTACCCTCCTACCATCACACACCTTTTCTTTTCTTTTTTTCTCCTTTTTCCTTTAACTTTTCAAAACTTCCAGCAAGACACACAAAAAAAGAAAGAAAATATAATTCATTGTATTCCATAGAAAGAAAGAAAGAAAGAAAGAAAGAAAGAAAGAAAGAAAGAAAGAAAGAAAGAAAAAGTATGGAGGAAGATAAATTTGAAATTCTGGAAAATTAGAAATCTAAAAATATCAAAAATCTAACCCATTAACATTTTGAAAAATGATTCCAAATTGAAACAGAAACACTTTTGATTTTTTTAATGTTTAGAGTAATTGATTCTGCATTTTTCAACCAACTCTACTTATTAGCATACATTGTATACCCTGTAACTATTCCCAACCAGCATTACACACCAGAAATGGATACTTTTGAAAATCCTAATAGCCAGTAGATACTTGGGAAAGCTGGATGCAGCTGAATGCTAGTTCAGAAAATTTCCAGAGTACTCAGATTTCACTTGTGCTGCTAAATGGGACCAATGCCCAAGTTTTGAACATTGTAGGCTATACTGTGTAGAAAATGATCCTCATAAGCTTCACATTCTAGTTGTGCAATCCTGAGAACAAAATGTGAAAAACTGTTTTAATATCACTTACAAAAAAATGACTATTTTCTTCTCCATCATTCAGGTGGTCATGAAGTCATTGCACTGTCCTAGCAGGAATGAGGTGGCTCATGAGAGAATACTGAAAAATATTGAACAACCTTGCTTCAGTAGGGGAAGAAATGACCTTTAGAAAAAGGGAGAACAACAGTGCTTAAGAGCACACCATATAATGGAGCAGCTTTGAAAATCCTAGTGGCCAAGCGCCCAGCTGACCTTGAGTATGTAAACAGCTAGGTCACGCATGACTAGCAGCACATTTTCAAAGAATATGCACCACCTATATTCTGTTCTCTTTTTCGTATGAGTGTCAGAAACTAACCAGCCAAATCCTCTGCAGGGCACCCCTGTATACTTTCAGTTGGTGTTATTTAGAGGTTTGTGGTTTTGATCAACCCCAAACCTCAAAGTGTAACTCAGGGCATAGGAACCATGAAAACAAAATGAAACAAAAAACAGCAAAACGAGATCTTTTACAAACCGCTGCAAATGGAAACCATCAAGTTTCACATGACTCTTTATTGAAACAGCATTATAAAAACATTAGGAATGTTGAAGAACTCAGAAACTGGTACAGATTGGTAATATGTTACACTGTTTAATGAAAAAAAATAAGGGTTACAATTTAAGAGGCACTTTGTTAAATAAGATATTTATGGTGAGTAATGGAGTTGCTTTTTCCCTTCAAAATACGCTAAATGAAGGAACCTCGTTAAAGGAGTCTGAAAGGAATCTTGATTTTTTTCCCGTAAATAAGCACTGAATTGCAAAAGCCTACAAGATGGCAAAAAAAAATTCTTCTTGAGGCTGGGATTTGTACACCAAATTGTAGTACAGAAAGACTCTGTATTTGATTGACAGAATCACAGAAATTATGAGATGGTAAAAGATGTGTAAGATTATGTAACCTAATTGATCTTTAGGCATTTATACCATGTTGTCTTAACATATTTCCCAGATTTGGACCTTAGCGTCCAAAATATGGGTGTTAGCATGAAAACCTCCAAGCTTAGTTACCAGCTTGGACCTGGTAAAGCTGCCACCACCCAAAAAATTAGAGTGTTTTGGGGCACTCTGGTCCCCCCAAAACTTTCCCTGGGGACCCCAAAGACCCAAATTCCTTGAGTCTTACAACAAAGGGGAATAAACCATTTCCCCCCCCTTCTCCCTTCCAGGTGTTCCGTCCCTGGGTTCCTGGAGAGATACACAGAAGCAAGCTCCGTGAATCTAAACAGAGAGACTCCACCCTTCACGTTTCCAGTCCTGGAAACACAAGTACTTCCCTCTTCACCCAGAGGGTATGCAAAGTCAGGCTTAGTAAATCTAACACAAAGAGATTTTCCCCCTGACTTCTTCCTCCCACCAATTCCCTGGTGAGTTGCAGACTCAATTCCCTGGAGTCCCCACTAAAGAAAACTCCAACAGGTCTTAAAAAGAAAGCTTTATATAAAAAGAAAGAAAAGGACATGAAAATGGTCTCTCTGTATTAAGGTGACAAATACAGGGTCAATTGCTTAAAAGAAATATGAATAAACAGTCTTATCCACAAAGAATACAATTTAACACATTCCAGCAACTACACACATGTAAATACAAAAAACAAACAATATAAACCTACTGTCTTATCTCTTTGTACTTACAACTGGGAAACAGAAGATTAGAAAGGCAGGAGACAGAAAGATCACTCTCAGAGCCGAGAGGGTCAGACACAAGACAAAGGACAAAGAACTCACACACAAACTTCCCTCCACCTAGATTTGAAAAAGTCTTGTTTCCTGATTGGTCCTCTGGTCAGGTGTTTCAGGTTACTGGTGTTACCCCTTTACAGGTAAAAGAACATTAACCCTTAGCTATCTGTTTATGACACATGTTCAGTACCAAACTATGAGGGTTCAAGAGTTCTTTGTTTCTGTCTTGCACTCTGATGGAAATAATCTTTTGCACTGTATGATTAATTTCCCCTTCAGAATATTCTCTTGTACACTATTGGTATTTTATTTCATTGTTTATATTGAACAATTAGCTTGTGACTCTAAGATGCCTAGTCTACACAAAAAAAAGTTTACCAGTATAACTATATTGGCAAACCTTCCTAGTGTAGATGCAGCCTAAAGAGTGTGATTTTGCTCATATAGCTGATAAAGGCCATCTCTACACTACAGAAGTATGTTGATTTAAGTTATGTCAGTGTGCCATCTATGACACAAGCATGGATCCTGCACAGCTCTGCACTACTGTGATGAGTGTTACGAGCATGGACCACCTGATCCTGCAGTATTTGCAGAACTGCAAGAGGAGCCACCAGAAATATGACAATTCTTTGGAGGTATCTGGGACACAGAAAGAAACAACTTAAGGTTAGTGGCAGCATTCACAGGACAGCTTCAGAACATGGAGCACTGGTTCTGGGCCTAACAAATAAGCACTGACTCATGAGACTGCGTTTTCATGCAGGTTTGGGATGATGAGCAGTAGCTGCAGAACTTTCAGATGTGCAAGGCCACGTTCCTGGATCTGGGTGCAGAGCCTGTCATAGCCCTCCACACCCATAATGAGATCTGCACTGAGTGGAGAAGTGAGTGGCGATTGCTGTTTGGAAACTTGCAACATCAGATTGCTACCAATCAGTCCCAACCACGAGGGTTGTTGTTGTGATGCAAGTGTGCCGGGTCATTAATCATCTCCTGCTGCAATTGGATTCTTAAACTGTGGTGAGGCAATAGATGGCACACATGTTCCCACTTTGGCACCAGATCACCTTGCCACAGAGTACTTCAACAGAAATGGCTACTCTTCTATGGTAATGCAAGCGCTGGTGGACGACCAGGGACACTTGACTGACATGAATGTGGGCTGGTCAGGGAAGGTGCATGATGTGCATATCTTTAAGAACACAGGACTGTTCAGAAAGCTGAAAACTGGGACATACTTTCCCAACTGGTGGATTACCAATGGCACCGTTGAAATGCCAATAGTGATCCTGGGGGACCCAGCCTATCCCTTGCTCCCATAGCTTATGAACCTGTATGCTGGCCACGTTGACAGCACCATCAAGCACTTCAACTACAGGCTAAGCAGGTGCAGAATGACAGTTGAATGTGCCTTTGCTTGTTTGAAGGGATACTAACACTTTCTAATAATGAGATTGGACCTCTGTGAAAAAAAATACTCCAATGGTTATAGCTGTGTGGTGTGTCCTGCATATTATCTGTGTAGCAAAGGGGGAAAAGTTTCTGCTGGGGTGGAGTGGCCATCTGCTAATTTTGAGCCACTAGATACCAGGGCTATAAGAAGAGTTCAATGCAGAGCTATATGGCTTAGGGAGGCTTTGAAAGACCTAAGGAGCCAGAATAATGTGTGTTGCTGTAGTGTGCGCTACCTGTCCTTCTTCTGTTTGCAGCCCCCCATGAACCCATTGATGAGTGCTGGGTATGTGGTAATATAACATTACCCGTACACCTGTTAATACTGTCTGTGAATGATGTCAGCACCTCCAGCAGATGTTGTGAACTAATAAACATGAACCATGTTTCCAAAAACAGTCTTTTATTCCATACCAATGCAAATAGAAAAAATATTTATAATTGAATAAATTAAGGGAAAAGAACGTATGAAGGGGAAAGAACAGTCATTTTCAGATACACATACACCAACTGTGTCTTTCATAGGTCAGTGTATGTGTGGCTGTGAATGTCTTTAATGCCCCAGGGGTGGAATGGTAGGGATAGTGCAGAGGCCCCTGATACCGCATGCTGGGGAGGTGTAGAGAAATCCCAATTTGCAGTTCTCTATGGACTGCGAAGGGAGGTGAGCATGGGATTGTTCTACCAGAGTCTTCAGCATGTCTGTTTGCTGCCTGAGAAATGCAAACATCTCCTGCTGCACGTCCTTCTCCTTTCTCCTCTATCCCTGTGTCATAAACAGATAGCTAAGGGTTAATGTCTCTTTCACCTGGAAAGAAGTAATCTGAACCACCTGACCAGAGGACCAATCAGGAAACCGGATTTTTTCAACTCTGGGTGGAGGGAAGGTTGTGTCTGAGTTCTTTGTTTTCTGTCTGCCTGTATGCTCTCTCGGATGAGGAGTGATTTCTATTTCTTGCTTTCTAATCTTCTGTTTCCAAGTTGTAAGTACAAACATGGTTTTTTGTTTTGTATTTACATGAATATAGTTGCTGGAGTGCTTTGAATTGTATTCTTTTTGAATAAGGCTGTTTATTCAATATTCTTTTAAGCAATTGACCCTGTATTTGTCACCTTAATACAGAGAGACCATTTGTATGTATTTTTCTTTCTTTTTTATATAAAGCTTTCTTTTAAGACCTGTTGGAGTTTTTCTTTAGTGGGAAACTTCAGGGAAATTGAGTCTGTACTCACCAGGGAATTGGTGGGAGGAAGAAGTCAGAGGGAGATCTGTGTGTGTTAGATTAACTAGCCTGAATTTGCATTCCCTCTGGGGGAAGAGGGAGGTAATTCTGTTTTCCAGGACTGGGAACGGGGAGGGGGAGTCCCTCTGTTTAGACTCACGGAGTTTGCTTCTGTGTAGCTCTCCAGGAGCACCTGGAGGGGGGAAGGGAAAAAGGATTATTTCCCTTTGTTGTGAGACTCAAGGGATTTGGGTCTTGGGGTCCCCAGGGAAGGTTTTTGGGAGGACCAGAGTGCCCCAAAACACTCTAATTTTTTGGGTGGTAGCAGCAGTACCAGGTCCAAGCTGGTAGCTAAGCTTGGAAGTTTTCATGCTAACCCCCATATTTTGGACGCTAAGGTCCAAATCTGGGACTAAGGTTTGACATGACATGAAAACTTCCAAGCTTAGCTACCAGCTTGGACCTGGTACTGCTGCCACCACCCAAAAAATGTGTGTGCTGCAATGGTTCCTGCTGAAGTAATTGCTGAGTGGAGTGAGAAAGTGTCCTAGTGCAGAGAAAGAAACAAGGCAGCCCTCCCCAGAAATCTTTGGCCAGACTATCTGCTGGATCTACCTGCATCTAGAAATCTATGGAGGATTCATGGAATATCATAGTGCAGACAGTGTTCTGCAGAACCCTGTCTGCCTAACTCTAGGGGGGATGGAAAGCAAATAGCAGCTCTACCTCTATTGGTTGTTTCACAATCTCTTCTAACATAAGAGTAAAATAGTAAATCGGCAGATGTGTCCTGCTACTTTGGGGATTCCATCTCTGCAACTTCAGAGCAAACAGCATACTTACCAGAGGTTCCTTCCCCTGAATCAGACTTACCTGTGATGGACTGTAGGGACTGCTTGGACTCGCAGGACTCCAAAACAGCCTGGCTTGCTGGCAGCTGGATCCTGTGATCACTTGTCCCCATACTCCTACTCCTCTTCCTTGTGCAACATCTCCTCCTTGCTGTTCATGATGGGGGCCTCTGGTTTGGACTCCTTTGAAGTATCTAAAGGATCCTTTGGAGTGGTGGTGAGGTCTCTTCCGAGGCTGGCATGAAGACCTTAGTAAAAGCAGCAGGTCTGTGGCTGCGCACCAGAGTGATTATTAGCCACCCTTGCCTTCTGGTATGCCTGCCACAGCTTCTTGACTTCCAGGTGGCACGGCTGTTAATCCCTATTGTAGCCCTTTCTCCTCCATGCCACAAGTGATCTGCTTGTAGATGTTGACACTTTTATGACTGGATCAGAGCTGTGCCTGCACACATAGGCACCAACTCCGTGGGTGCTCTGGGGCTCAAGCAGAGCAGGGGTGGGAAGAGGTGGAGTAAGGGTTGGGATTCGGAGAGGAGCAAGCTTGGAACACCCACTGGGAAAAATAAGTCAGCACCAGTGTCTGGACAGCCTCCTCTCCACACAGACCTAGGGAGATCCATCATCTCCTGTGTACTCCAGGTAGGAGCGCATCTGCAGTGGGTGTAGCTGGCATGGTGAGCTGGGCAATTGCTAGGCATGCTCTAGTGTTGCTAGGTAAGCTTTCCAAGCAGGCCAACTAGGAAATGGAATTCCAAAAATTCACAGGACTTTAAAGGGTAGGGCAGTGGAGTTCACAACGGTAACCAGAGAGGTCAGGATGGGGCATTATGAGACACCTCCTGGAGGCCACTAACAATCAATGTAACCAACATAGTGTCTATACTGTCACTGTGTTGATCTAACTAGATCAACCTGGACTCTCTGCCACTTAGGGAGGTGATATAAGGGTAATGGGGCTGTTACAGTGGCAGGAGCAAAATTTAAGTGCAGACACATACACAACTACGTGGACGTAAGTTACCTTGTGTCGGCTTAACTGGGTAGTGTGGACGAGGCAACAGATTCCCCAAGTGAAATCAACTATTCAGGCAAAAGCACTTCTTTGTTGGTAAAACTATCTAGTCTCTGGCTTTTGCTGGCATAGATATTGCAAAGAAAAAAAATCACACCCCTAATGAACATTGCTGTACCAGCAAAAGTTTCTACTGAAGATCTGACCAGAGTTTATTTGTATAGTTTCTTCTGGTCTATTTTAAAATGATTCACACAGTATGGATACCACCCTTCCCTCAGAATATTGTACCATAATCAAACACTTCACTAGAAGGATAAGTTTCTCGATATTCAGCCTAAATTTATCTTTGGTTAACTTCAGTTAATTACACCTTGACATTTACACTCTTCAAGTGTTTGAAGACCCTTTGATCTGCCTCCCTCACATAGTCATTGTTTGGCCAAGCTACACATATTTAGTTCTTTTAATTTTTCTTCATAAGTCAAACTTACCAACCCATTAATCATTTTTGTTGTTATTTTCTGAATTCACTTCAGTTTGTCAACATCCTTCTGGTATTATGAGCGCCTGAAAATAAAGGGCTATTACTGGCAACATTCACTGAAACTTAACTATTTTACTCTAGTGGTATGTGTGACACTGTAGTAATTATTTTTTTATCTGTATTTTCCCTGCACTGTTGATTTTCCTTTTAAAAAGCATTGGAAAAAGGGAAGCTTAGACACAATAAAATATCTACCATATCGTAGGCATAACATTAGTTGCTCCAGCACAGGGGTCAGCAACCTCTGGCATGCGGCTTGCCAGGGTAAGCACCCTGGTGGGCCGGGCCAGTTTGTTTGCTTGCCACGTTGGCAGGTTCGGCCAATCGCTGCTGATCACTGTCCCAGGCCAATGTAGGCTGCGGGAAGCAGTGCAGGTCAAGGGATGTGCTGGCTGCAGCTTTCTGCTTCCCCCATTGGCCTCGAACTGTGAACTGTGGCCAGTGGGAGTTGCGATCAGCCAAACCTGTCGATGTGGCAGGTAAACAAACTGGCCTGGCCCACCAGGGTGCTTACCCTGGTGAGCTGCGTGCCAGAGGTTGCCGACCTCTGCTCTAGCAGATGATGTCCTCCCATCTATAGACAAGGGAAGTACATACATATTCATAATATTGGAGCTCCCTGCAGCAAGAAATGATCAATAAATATTCTTGTTACATTCTAAGAAGCTATGAAGTGGCTTTAAATGGCTAAGTTCTTTCCTTTCATGTGGAACCCTCAGGGTCATTACTGAGAATTGCTGCTCTAGCTCAAAAGATCTTAACTGTGGAGCCACACAAGGCTGAGTCTCTTCCCTTAGGTTATTCAACATACATATTAAGCCATTGGGGATGCTAGTGATAGAATGGTGCCAGAAGCATCAAAGCACCAGTATCATACAGACAACACCCAGTAGCATGTCTCCTGTATATCAGCCGAACAGTGCCATGTTCCAGCTTTCTTAGTGCTTAGATGAAATCAGCACTTGGATGGTGAGCAGCTGGATAAAGCTAAACTCAGGCAAGAATATGGTAATGTCAAGAAAAAGGAACAACTCTCATTTTATCATTTGTCTGTTTGTTTATTGAGGGCTTCTGATTTAAATTAAGTCAGTCCACAGCCTTGGAGCTCTTTTGGACACTTCACTGCTATTTGGATGCCTAACTAGCCACACTGGCAAAAAACACTCCCATTTGTCTCCAGGTGCCTAGAAAATTGTGCCCCATTCCATTAGACAAAGACATCACCATGGTGATCCATGACCTCCAGGCTTAATTATTGCTACTCATATCTAGGAATGAAAATAAACACTCTGAAGATCTCTTGCTGGTACAAGACACAGAAGACCATCTAATTAGCAATATAAGTAGTTGCAAAACATCACTCCAGTGACCCTGCTCTCTGAATAAATAGAGTCCAGTTTGAGGTTGATCCTGATATTTGTAATTCTCCATGGAGTTGACCCTACATGTGAAAAACTGCCTCTCCCTCTGCAACTCTGACCTCCCTCAATGGTTATGTTCCAGTGGAACAATTAAACAGGGTAAGGTTCATTAGTCTAGCAGCCTGGACCTTCAAAGGAGAATGTTCGGATGATAGAACTCATTTCTAAGAGATGAGAACAACAACAGACCTCACCACATTTAGGACTGAACGTAAAACTGATTTCTCTGACTTAGCTTACAATCCAAATATTCCTCATGCCCTCACACATACATACACATCCTATAAATTAGTCAGGCTACTTCTCATATAGGTTGGGAATAAAGCAATATTGTTATTTCTATTTGTAGATACTTGGGACCTGCTCAGATTTAAATTTTTTATGAAAGCTAAAGTTATAATATATATATATATATATATATATATATATATATATATATATATATATATATATATATATATAGAGGTTGGGAAAAGATGGTCTGTACACCTGGGTATAGTGCTTAGATTATCCACAAAAAAAGTTAGTTTTTCAAAAGTCACATGATACATAGAGAACATAATCAGCAATAACTCAAATTTAGGTGAATAGATTTAACAATACAGTTTAGATCAGTGGTGCCAACGGGCATCATGGCGCCTGCCGGGGCATTTATGTGTGCCCACTTAGTGCCTAGGGGAGAGAAGCCACGGCCCTACGCCTGTTGGGGACAGAGAACTCCGGAGCCCATAGGCTGCGGGTGCCGAAGTTCTCTGTCCCCGGCAGGGGCAGGGCCACGGCTTCTCTTCGGCTTCTCTGGGGCTGCAGGCTGCGGGCACCACAGTTCTCGTTCCCTGGCAGGCGCAGGGCCGCAGCTTAAGCTGGAGAGAAACCATCGCCCTGCACCTGCCGGGAACAGAGAACTCCAGGACTGCAGATTTCATTCTATATTAAAGTAAGAATAATAAATATATTTGGACCAGCAGTTCAACAATGTTTTACTTTTTAAAAATAAATAAGATTAAAACTCTTTATGATATTTATTTTGTAAAAACTCCTTAATTTTTCTTACAGGTAGATAAAAAAGAGCAAATGCACATGGTAAGGTGAAAGAGTAATTGCCAAATAATTTAATTAATATCTTTTACATGTAAAATTACCCTTTTTATCTTATGGATTCATATATTATGTAATATGAAATATGATGTGTTTCGTATTATTTAATGAACAAATACAAAATAAGTCTTGAAAAATTGTTGGTGCCTGACACACTCTTCTGAAAACATGAATGTGCTACTGGCCACAAAAAAGTTGGGGACCACTGGTTTAGATATTAGAATCTGAATCCTCGGGTACATAACTCATGAAAAGTAGTATGGAGATTTGGTTGTAGAAAGCAAAATATATCAATGAGTGGAGATTATCCCTCAGTAATTGAGAATTAGGTTGGTTGTCCATTTAGAAAATACAATCCACGAGGGAAGTATTGTTACTTTCCTGACTTCTCATTGGCACTCCAGCTCTCCCTTCTGGTATTGCCAAAGTCCAGTGATGTTTTCTATGTAGATATCCCTCAACCACCTGATGGCGTCCAACACCATGAGTTGCCACATCAGCTGAGTGTAGCATTGACCGATTCTGCATTCTCTTAGCACTCGCTCATTACTTGGGTCCCATGCACCTATGGCTCCAATGATCAGTGCATGTGTCTGGACCTGGTAACCCGTAGCTCTCAAGGTTTCAGCCAGAGGGGCATATTTCTCTACCTTTTGAGCTCAGGCATCGTGGAAGGCTGGGGTCCTGTTTTCGAACGGCACTGTATCAGAGGGGTAGCCATGTTAGTCTGGATCTGTAAAAGCAGCAAAGAGTCCTGTGGCGCCTTATAGACTAACAGATGTTTTGGAGCATGAGCTTTCGTGAGTGAATACTCACTTCATCGGATGCATGTCACAAATGGCACTGTGACATCCACCATGATGATCTTCTTCAGGTCCCTGCTGGTGATGTTGATGACTGGTCACAGTTGACTGTGGGTTACAGGGATGGCGGAGTTTACGGCAACCTTCCACATGGGTGGCGGGATGACTCTGGCCAGGCGATCTTGGATGGTGTTGTGTCACAGCTGCCAAGCAATCGAATGGGGCTTGCAGCTACACAGGATGTGGGTAGCATCTCGTTGGTGCAGCCACATTTCCTGCATTGCTTGTCCTGATTCCCAGGGCAGATGGCTCCGTTTGGTGGGACACAGTTGAGCCAGGCCCTGTGGATGAAACTCCAGTGAGCCACTCAGGTAGGTGGCAACATTTTGATTGGAGGGGGTCCCGGCAATTTGCTTCTTGAGCACTCTCTGCAATGTTCCTTACTGCGGCATCTGGGCAACTCAGAAGGTGGAAGATGTGAGTGATCACGGCAATGTCACACAGATCACCCATTCAAGGGACGTTGGCGCCATCCTGCCCGTGTGAGTGTATACCAATTCATTGCTGGCCCTCCGGGGAAGAAACTTCCACTTCTTTACCAGCTGCTGATGGTGTTGTCTGCCTTGTTCAGAGGTATCTTTGCCATGGCAGAACCCCTCAGGACAAATGAGATGGGAATCAGGAAGGTGTTCAAGGTGTTGATCTTCTGCCACGGTGCCAGTAGGGAGGAGTAGGATCTCTGCAATGCTATCCTCAGGTGTCTGCTGGACATGGAAAACTGTTGGCATGCCAAGATGTTGGTATGCCTGCCCGTCCTCGAGGAAGATTATGAGTTCACCCTGAATCTGAAAAGATGTAACCTGGACTGAATCCCTTCTACTGCCATCTATATGCAAGGACGTATACTACCTGGCACTGAAGCAGAGTCCCATCCAGTTGGCAGCCTGGCTGGCGATGTCAAGCATTTGTCAGAGACTCTTGGGGTTGACTGCGATCAGGACCGGATTATCTGCGTAAGCCAGGATATTCACTTTGTTGTCATATAGATCAAAACCGCCTAGACTGCTGGAGTTGCTTGAATGAGCAACTCCATGGCTAAGTTGAAAATGATGGGGCTCAGGGTGCAGCCTTACTTCACGCCACTATGAACAGGAATTTCGGGCATCTCTCCTTCCATGGAAGGGATGGTGGTAGTGCAGCCTTCATACCGTTCCCAGACCAGCTGGAGAATATAAAGTCAACAGTTGATACAGGACAAAATCTGAAAGGATATAAGTAATGACTATCTTGATAAATCAGCCAAATAAATGTATTGCCATGGACTTCTGGCTATGATTAATCATTTATTATGAGACACAGAGGTGGATTGGAAATCCATCAATCTTTTCTTCTTAATCGTTGACATTAGTATTATTTTCTTCCAACTATTTTCTGAGTGTGAGTAAAATTTTAAAATGTTCATGTGACATAATTTATTTTGGCAAATAAACATTTGGTGAACATCTCTTGTGTTATTAATTTGTGACCCTAAGGAAAAAAAAGAGAAAGAGCTAAGTGAGAATAAGTTGAATGTATGTTATCTTTAGTGTGTTATTTGAGAGGGAAATACAGTATTTTATTTTTATTATTATTTTATTTATACCGACGAAGTGGGTATTCACCCACGAAAGCTCATGCTCCAATACGTCTGTTAGTCTATAAGGTTCCACAGGATTCTTTGCTGCTTTTACAGTATTTTAAAGGGGATCCTTCATTTTAACAGGTATTCTAGCACATAAAGCATCACCCAATAAGAGAAACATTTCTTTAATGGCAGAAAGATAAATGTACATTTATATTAAAACTGAAAGCTGTTGTTGCTTGTTGACAGCACTTTAAAACATAATCAGTATCAATCCTTTCTAACAAACATTCTCCATCTCAATGAGTGTTTTATCTCTCTCAGTCCTAGATAATGCAATAGCAGCCTGTTTATGTGGTGTCAGAAAAACCAAGATTTTTCTATAAAATTTCTAAGATAGATAGTAATTGAATAGAATAGAGAAACTATTATTTTCTCATATATGTGATTACCAGTACCAAAGTCGTTACAATAACAAATAGAAGTGTTTTCTACCATGTATAATTTTGTTTGATATTTTGTATCCTCTTATCAAGTACAATATGTCATTGATTAGACTCGGACTTTTCTACTCCATTACAAGTGTTATTTATAGGCATTATAAACAAAGATATTACTAACAGCTTAAAAGCAATTTGGGTGGGAGTTAACTTTGGGTGCTCACCCAAAATACTCTCTCTTTTATTATATTACAACATCCTGATAGCAGTGAAATTAGAAGTAATAGATCTAATTTGAGAAATGCTGATGTATCTTTTACCCATAGCCAACATATGACATATTCTGACTTGAATTTGACATTGTGAATGGTAGCATTAAGATACTCTAGTGAAATCTCTTTATCATGAAAGTTGAACTTTCAAATGTAGAATTATGTACAAAAAACTGCATTCAAAAATAAAATAATGTAAAAATTTAGAGCAGCGGTCCCCAACCTTTTTGTGACCAGTAGCACATTCATGTTTTCAGAAGAGTGTGTCAGGCACCAACAATTTTTCAAGACTTATTTTGTATTTGTACATTAAATAATACGAAAAACATATTTAATATTACATAATATATGAATCCATAAGATTAAAAGGGTAATTTTACATGTAAAAGGTATTAATTAAATTATTTGGCAATTACTCTTTCACCTTACCATGTGCATTTGCTCTTTTTTATCTACCTGTAAGAAAAATTAAGGAGCTTTTACAAAATAAATATCATAAAGAGTTTTAATCTTATTTATTTTTAAAAAGTAAAACATTGTTGAACTGCTGGTCCAAATATATTTATTATTCTTACTTTAACATAGAATGAAGTCTGCAGCCCCGGAGTTCTCTATCCCTAGCAGGTGCAGGGCGATGGTTTCTCTCCAGCTTAAGCTGCGGCCCTGCACCTGCCAGGGACTGAGAACACTGGTGCCCGCAGCCTGCAGCCCCAGAGAAACCGGCGAGAAGCTGTGGCCCCGCACCTGCTGGGGACAGAGAACACCGGCGCCTGCAGCCTGCGGGCCCCGGAGTTCTCCGTCCCCAACAGGTGTGGGGTAGTGGCTTCTCTCCCCTGCTGGGCACTAGGTGGGCACACATAAATGCCCCGGCAGGTGCCATGGCATCCGCGGGCACCACGTTGGGGACCAGTGAGTTATAAGTACCTGTATAAGTATGATTTGTATATAGTACTTATGCATTTATAACTAAAAGTACAAGTACAAGTATTTTCAAGCCCTTTATTCCTGATATTGTCTGGTCAATATATGGACATTTACTTAACTAACTTAATCATATAGTGGAAGAGAAAAAAAGAACAGTGACATTTTATTCAGGTACACAAATACAGCATAGAATGACAATGTCAATACATTTAAAATTTCCCACTTTACACACACACACACACACACACACACACACTACAGACAGCATATCATTCTGAAGAGGAGAGTGAGTCTCCCAAGCCAGGACAGTCAATTCTGGGTGCCAACCAGAATCTGGAACAGTTGGGTGGAATCTGATTGTTTCAAATAAAGTACTTGCAGATAAAGTTACTTATGCTTTAGAAGCCTTTAAAATGTACTCAAGTACTAAATATAGAATATTGAAAGTACTTAAGTACACATGTGTCAAGTGCATTGTACTTAAGCACACAGGAACACTACTTTCTGCAGCTATGAAATGAAAATCTAGTGGTAATGGAACCAAGGTTTCTTATTAACTGGGCTCTGGATCTCTTGTTTTCCTAGACAACACTTACTATTGTCTGATGTGCGTGTAACAGTGTGTAAACAGCTACCTGGAAAAGGAAAGGTGTTGTAAGTGCTCACCTCTGTTGCCAGAGAAACACTATCCACTACATTCTTAATTTGTTTTTGTAAAGAATGCAGAAATGATACAGTACATCCTCCATTTTCTTTTTTTCTTTTGCCACTGATTGCTTCAAATATGCTCCCGGAGAAAGGAAAGGAAACAATAAAATAATAATAGAGATTTATAGGGTACAGTATTTTTGCAATTGTGATTAGCCTATGCTTAGGTAGCAAAAGGTTGAGAATGACTGTCATACATATCTTTCAGAGAAAATAATTTGTGTACTTCAAACCCATCAAGCTGTTCATTCTCAGCTTTGGAATTGATTATCTAACCTTTGGAACTGTTAAATGGGGTGGCACTTTGCTTAACACCCAAACTTCCACATAACAGGTTTTAAGGCATAAATGATCTTCAGGCAGACAAATGATCAGGAAAGAAGAAAAAACACATTTTAACAGGATATCGTTTTTTGATCAAAATGAAAACTTATGAAACAAGATTATGTTTACTGTTAGCAAGCATTCCTTGAAGACTTGTGAACACATATCACTATCTTGGTTTGGCCTAATGTTTATTGTTATTACACGTTTCTCTGTTCCTGGTACACAAAGGATATGAGTCTTTCCTTTAGCTGATTCTGAGAGCCTCATGCATTATGTCTGGAAGTCCTCAGTAAAATCTCTGATGACCATCAAGGTCACAGCCATTACACTGACACTTTAACAGTAAATACTGTTCTCATGGTATAATTCCCCACTCTGAACCTTAGCGTCCAAAAGATGGGGTACCAGCATGAATTCCTCTAAGCTTAATTAGCAGCTTAGAACCTGTAGAGCTGCCACCAACCAGGAATTCCAGTGCCTAGTACACTCTGGTCCCCCCAAGACCTTGCCCGGGGAACCCCAAGACCCAGACCATCTGGATCTTAACACAAGGAAAGTAAACTCTTTCCCCCACCATTGCCTCTCCCAGGCTTCCCCTCCCTGGGTTACCCTGGAAGATCACTGTGATTCAAACTCCTTGAATCTTAAACAGAGAGGAAAATGCACCTTCCCCTGCCCCCTCTCTTTCCCCCTCCCAGACTCTCCCTGAGAGAGACAGTAATCCTAACACAGAGAGAAACCAGCCTCTCTCTCCCCCTTCCCTCCTTTCTCCCCAACAATTCCATGGTGAATCCAGACCCCGTCCCCTGGGGTCTCACATCAGAATAAAAAAAAATCAGGTTCTTAAACAAGAAAAGCTTTTAATTAAAGAAAGAAAAAACAGTAAAAATTATCTTTGTAAATTTAAAATTGAATAGGTACAGGGTCTTTCAGCTATAGACACTGGGAACACCCTCTCAGCCTAAGTATACAAGTACAAATTAAAAGCCTTTCAGCAAAATACAAATTTGAACTCCTTCCAGCCAAATACACATTTTCAAATAAAGAAAACAAACATAACCTAACTCGCCTTATATACCTAGTACTCACTATTCTGAACTTATAAGAGCCTGATCGGAGAGATTGGAGAGAAACCTGGTTGCACGTCTGGTCCTTCTGAGCCCCCAGAGTGAACAACAACCAAAAACTAACAGCACATACACAAACTTCCCTCCCTCAAGATTTGAAAGTATCCTGTCCCCTGATTGGTCCTCTGGTCAGGTGACAGCCAGGCTCATTGAATTTAACCCTTTACAGGCAAAAGAGACATGAAGTACTTCTGTTCTATTAACCCTTGACTATCTATTTATGACAACTGTACACAGAGAGAGAACTCAGTAGCAATTTGGATTCACAAAACCATAGAATTATTTATTTATTTATTAAGGTTTGCAAAATTTCCTTCTTAACTTAAACCATTTCTTATTAAAGGCAGAGGTGAAAGTAGGCCGGTAGGGGTAGGTACGGGGCACTGGAGCAGGTATGCCGTGCTGGACCTGACTGGTTTCCTCAGGCTGGCGATTTAAAGGGCCCAGGGCTCCCTGCAGTGGCCAGAGCCCAGGACGATTTAAATCACCTCCAGAGCCCTTCTGCTGCTACCTGGGGTTCAGGCAGCGTGTCTTGGGTGCCACAGTGCTGGCAGAGGGGGCTGCACAGGGCAGCAGCAGGAGCCCCTGGCCCTTTAAATCACTGCCAGAGCCCTGTCACCGCTACCCCAGGGCTCGAGCAGCCAGCCTCGGGTGGCACTTTAAAGGGCCAGGGCTCCAGCCCCTGTGGGGAGCCCTGGCCCTTTAAATCTCCACTGAGTCCTGGAGCTCCAGGGATGATTTAAAGGCCCTGGGGTCCCAGCCACAGCTGGAGCCCTGGGGCTTTAAATCTTCATTTAAAGGCCCTGCCTTTTCTGGTTGAGACCCCGCCCCTGCCCAGGACTCTGGAGTACCGGTAAGTCCTTTAACTTACTTTCACCCCTGATTAAAGCATTCACTCAGGCTGCTCTAGTGGCAAAATGGAGGCCCAAATTTGGCAAAACTATGTTCTCAAATATCTAGTTATAATTAGAAAACAGAAAAAATTGATTGGCAAATATAATTGCCAAATCACATGGCCAAAAAAGATTATGGGACAATCACCAAATAAAGTGATCTGTAAGGCACTTTGAGATTCACTGATGAAAAATGCTATATAAGAGTTACACATTTCTATTGTGATTATTGAAAATTGGAACTATTTAAATTGGATATGAGTTAAGCATTTTTATTATGATTGTTGTAAATTGGAACTACTTAGACTTGATATTTTTGGTTGAATAAAATCTTCATTTTGCTACCTAAGTGGAAAAATACAGGTAGAGGAGGATGCTTTTTTTTAAAGATAATCAGCTTCAAAATTGTTTTCAGTGATTGGCCTTCATCCCCATGCCTCAATAAAAATCTGATTTTCTAGACCAGGAGTCAGCAACCTGCTGCTCCCAAGCCATATGTGGCTCTTTGGCTGCCCTCTTGCGGGCAGCAATTTTTTGAGGGGGTGTAAGGTGGAGGCACTGACCAGGAGGCGCTTATCACAGGCAGCTCCCTGCTGGTGGTGCAGCAGGGCTCAGCAGGCTGCTTGCCTACCCTGGAACCCTGCCGCTCCAGGAAGTGGCTGGCGGCTGGCATGTCTCTGGGCGTCCCTAGGGGAGAAGCGGGATAGCGGGTCTCAGTGTGCTGCCCACAAGCACCACCCCCACAGCTCCCTTTGGCTGTGAGGGCAGTGCTGGCAGTGGGGGCTGCACACGGACCCGCCCCCCCCCACCATGGGCACGCAGACACGTGCCAGCAGCCAGACATTTCTGGGAGCAGTGTGGAGCCAGGGAAGGCAGGCAGCGTGATGAGCCCTGCTGCCGCCACCACGGAGCTGCCTGTGGTACCACGGAGCTGCCTGTGGTAAGTGCCTCCCGGCTGGAGCCTACACCTTCCAACCCCTCCCGCACCCCAACTTCATGACCCAGAACAGAACCCCCTCTTGTACCCAAACTCGCTCCCAGACTCTGCACCCCCTCCCCGCCGCCCTGGACCTCAATCCCCTGGTTTGTAATCAAGGAAGACTGGCACCCAACAGAAGAAGTGGGAAGTTTGCATGCAGGGGATTTGGAGTTTGATACAAAGCCAGGGTGAGGTGCTCATAAGCACATAATCCACCACAGCACAGGTGTAGTTATTGCATCATCTCAGATATGCAATGCTTCTGGCATCCTGTGATTCAGAAGGGCAGAGACCACTCAGCCCCCAGGGAGTACACATATTGTACAGTGACATCGCATAACTGTGAACCCCTGCCAGGATACTGGCCTTATTCCGAGCCTCACTTGAGGGACTGTCATGTCACAGCAGGCCCTGTAGCAAATGCATTTTAACAAACCCAAATGTGAATGCAAGTATTTGCAGGAGAGATGGATCCAAACCTATCTGTATGTCCGTAACATCAATAGAATGCAACTGAGACCAGGTCCCCATTGTGCTAGGTGCTGTACAAACACAGGAGGTGTGCCTACATTGCAATCAGAAGCATGATTGCAGCTCTACTAGCTTTAATCTTGCTACCCTGGCTAAATATATCAGTAAATATGCAGCGGTTTGGACCCAGCATGGTTTAAGACAGCAGCTACATACCCAGGCTGTGAGCAGTCTGATACAGTCCTCACTGAAGCACCTAGATTCTAGTCGCATTAAGAGTATTTCTTAGTAGTAATAACTTTAATATGTTCAATTATTATTAGTTGATAAATTCTAACTCTGCCAGTAGCTTTGCATGTGATGTGGCACTCAAAATATTTTGGTCAAAGACAAAAACAAAAAAATGGCTCTTCTTTGAAAGGTTGCTGACCTGTGTCCTAACCCAAATGAATTAACATATTTATCATTCTGTACAAATCTTTGAATATCTTTGAACCAATGCCTGTCTATTTCTTCCTCTTATGATGAATCAAATAAGAACCAAAGAATAGAGGAAGGAGGGCAGGCAGCAGAATACAGAATACATCTCAAAGAATCTCCAGTTAGATTCCTTCAAGTGCTATGTATATTCCACACATGGGTGATTGGTAAGTAGCATTCAAACAAGAGGAGGATGTAAGGATGAAGTTGTTATGAGTGTCCGTAATATTGCGGTCCCTACAGCTGCATCTGCTGAAGATGCCTTGACCAAAGCATTGTGTTTAATAAAGAATGGCTTGAGCTCCAGGTAGCCACCTTAAAAATGTTGAGTATAGGTGCATCCCAAAGAAATGCTGTTGAGGTTTCTTGTCTGTCATGGAGTAGATTGTTACCCCATCCACTGGAGGAATATATATCACCTGATAATACAGAATGATGCAGACAGACATTCACTTAGAGAATCTTTGAGCTCATAATGCTTGTCTCTTGGATCACTCCACTAACGTGACAAATAGTTTAGGTGTTTTCCTAATTGGTTTCATTCTCTATAGATACAATGTTAAAGCCAGTCTGGCATTGAGAGAGTGAAATCTCCTCTCCTCAATGGAGATACATTTGGGAAAGAAACTCATAAATTACCTTATATATGAATTTATAAAATGTGATATATGGCAAATCAGCCATAAGTACCCACAATTCACTCATCCTTTTTGACTGAAATGATGGTGAATAGGAAAGTAACTTTCATGACACAAGTGGCCAGTGGTTCAAAGGCAAGCCTGGTAAGTATTGAGAGTACAGGATTAAGATCCCATCACAGTATTGGTTTCACCACCAGTGGAAAAGTCCTAATAAGGCCCTTCAGAAATCTGATTGTTGTTGGATGAGTAAAAACAGCATAGCTTTCAACTGGAGGATGGAATGCACTTACTGCTGATAAGTGGACCCACAGAGAGCTAATGGACAGGCCCAATGTTTTGAGTGTAAGTACGTAGTCTAAAATAATAGGAATACCCAGACTTCTAGGAATAATTTGTTCTGAAAAGGCCAGATAGAGAAGTGTCTCTATTTGGCCATATGGTATTTTCTGGTGGAGTCATTTCAGTTTTGATGGAGGATAAATTGGGTGGCCTCTGAACTCTGAATTCTCTAGGTCTGATGCCCATCCAAATACCAGGCCAAGAGATGAAGAGACTCTGGGTTGGGATCTCTGATCTTGCCATTCTCCTGACTTACCAGCTCCAGAAGGGTTGGATAGTGATGGAAGGACTGGTGGACATTCGTAGGAGGGTCTGGAAACCAAAATTCTCTGAGCCAGTTTTGTGTGATGAGGAAGACCCTGTAATGAAATAATTCCCACAAAACCTGAAGCAGCAGGAGAATGGGAGGAAAGCAAAGCTCAGATAGTTTGTCCAATATAAAAGGGCATCATCCTTGGGATCTCAGCCTACTGCAACTCCGAAGCTGTAGAAATTGAATTTCTTGTTTATTTGGGAGGAAAACAAGATTCCAAGATGGGCTTCCCCCTGGCTGAAGATTTCATTCAAGATGTAATTATGTATTTACCACTGGTGGTCTGTGGAGAAGTGCCTGCTGAGACTGTTTGCCAGAGAGTTCTGCGCATCTGGTAGGTATGTTGCTGAGAGTGTGATATGGCTCCTAATGCACCAGTTCCATAAATGCACTGTCTCAATACATAGAAGAAGAAGAGATGTCTCTCCACCCTATTTGTTTATATAAAAAGATAGTCATCATATTGTCTGACATTTTCTATATGTAACAGAACTGTATAAGGGAGAGGTATGCTTTTTCAGACTACACAAACAGCCCCAAGTTCCTGGAGATAGACAGTTTGGCCCCACAAGGGAACCATGTACCTTGTGCAGTATGATTGTCCATATGGGCACCCCATCCTATGAGTAATGCATCTGTAATTCTGGTTGCTTTGGGTGTGGGTGGAAGAAAAGGGACTCCCATTCATCACTGTTCTGGTTTTGCAGCAAAGAATCCTGTGGCACCTTGTAGACTAACAGACATTTTGGAGCATGAGCTTTCGTGGGTGAATACCCACTTCGTCAGATGCATATAGTGGAAATTTCCAGGGGCAGCTATATATATGCAAGCAAGCTGGAGATAACGAGGTTAGTTCAATCAGGGAGGATGAGGCCCTGTTCTTCCAGTTGAGGTGTGAAAACCAAGGGAGGAGAAACTGGTTTTGTAGTTGGCAAGCCATTCACAGTCTTTGTTTAATCCTGAGCTGATGATGTCAAATTTGCAGATGAACTGAAGCTCAGCAGTTTCTCTTTGAAGTCTGGTCCTGAAGTTTTTTTGCTGCAGGATGGCCACTTTAAAGTCTGCTATAGTGTGTCCAGGGAGGTTGAAGGTTCTCCTACAGGTTTTTGTATATTGCCATTCCTAATATCTGATTTGTGTCCATTTATCCTTTTCCGTAGCGACTGTCCAGTTTGGCCGATGTACATAGCAGAGGGGCATTGCTGGCATATGATGGCGTATATTACATTGGTGGAGGTGCAGGTGAATGAACCGGTGATGGTGTGGCTGATCTGGTTAGGTCCTGTGATGGTGTCGCTGGTGTAGATATGTGGGCAGAGTTGGCATCGAGGTTTGTTGCATGGATTGGTTCCTGAGCTAGAGTTCCTATGGTGCGGTATGCAGTTACTGGTGAGAATATGTTTCAGGTTGGCAGGTAGTCTGTGGGCGAGGACTGGCCTGCCACCCAAGGCCTGTGAAAGTGTGGGATCATTGTCCATCATTGTTCTGGTTTTGTCCACGATACAAGAGAGGCTCTGACCTTTTGAGGAATTGTTGTCTGGGTATTCATGTTGGTCCTGCCTGGTGAGTAAACAGACCAGAGCCAGGCCTGCAAGCAATGGAGACAAAGCCTGGTGAACAGTGTTACTTATTTATATGTGGCAATGTGGCCTAGTAGGGAAAGACAGATTCTAACTGTGGTACAAGGACTGAGGGTGACTTGTGTAATCAGGTTGTTTACTTTCTGGAATCTGTCAGTAGGAAGATAGGCCTTCACTTAGGATAAGTCTGGGGCCTCCCCTATGAAATCTATAGTTTTCATAGGAGTTAAAGTGGGCTTTTATTTGCTTTCACAGATCAACAATAATGTCTGAAGGTGGAGTAGGAATAGTGTCACCAACTGGACCTCCTGGCTCCATCTGCCAATTAGTAGTCAGTCATCCAGATACTGGAAGATAGCATTGCCATAGTATCTCATCTTGGCTCCCACTAGAGAGAAGACCTTTGTGAAGACTCTGGTTGTGTCATCAGCCCGAATGGAAGTACTCTGAACTGATAGTGATCTTGTCCTATATTGAACATGAGAAACCATCTGGGTGACTAGTTAATGTCTACATAAAAGTAAGCATCTTTCATGCTGAGAGCCATCAACTATCTTCCAGGGAGGGAAATATTTATGCTAGTGTAATCAAACAAAATTTTGATTTGTGAATAAAGTCATTTAGTATTGTAGATATGAGAATTAGTCTATAACCTCCATTTTTATTGGGAATTATGAAATATGGGGAGTAGAATCCCTTCCCTTAATGTTGTGATGGCACTTGTTCTGTGGCCCCTGAATGATAGAGTTCACCTGCTGCTGAAGGATTTCCTCATGAGTGTGGGGATTGATAAGGTCCTAGGAAGTTGAGATAAACTTAACTGTATAGCCAGAGTGGATGACCTCTGGCACCCATTTGTCTGTTGTTGTTTTTCTCCAGTTTTGCGCAAAGTGGGCAAAGTGACCACCAAAGATTTGGAGAGAAGTGTGTCGTGACATCAATATTGCAATGCAGTTCTCAAGTGTCCAGTCAAAAGGAACACTTTGGGTGGTGAGTGGGATTGGGCAGTAGCAGCAGAGGTGAAGGAAGCCAAATTTTTGCACCGCACCCTCTGTCATTTACATTGCAGTTCTTAAGGACACTGGTGGTAAAATTACTCGCATGAGTCTGAATCTGTAAGTTTGCTTGTGGTGTTCTGTTTTTGAGACTAAGATATAAATGCCCAGGGAGCGGGAGGTTGCCTTACAGTCCTTCAGGGAATGTATCAGAGGGGTAGCCGTGTTAGTCTGGATCTGTAAAAGCAGCAAAGAATCCTGTGGCACCTTATAGACTAACAGACGTTTTGGAGCATGAGCTTTCGTGGGTGAATACCCACTTCTTCTGCATCTGAAGAAGTGGGTATTCACCCACGAAAGCTCATGCCCCAAAACGTCAGGGAATGTAGTGACTCATTAGTTTTCACACTGAAGAGATTAGACTCATCAAAAGGCAGGTACTTGATGGCATTCTGGACCTCCTTGAAGCCCCCTTAGGACTGAAGCTGTGATTTGCACCTCATGACTATGAATGTGATAATGGCTGTGGCAATGGCTCTAGACGCCAGGAATGAAGTTTTAGCCACGAAGCTGCCTCCCTCAGTAAGGGCTTGGAACTGAGCCCTGTCTTCCTGGGGAAGTTTGTCTCTGAATTCCACAAATGTGGAATAGTTTGTGAAATAATACTTTGCTAACAGTGACTGAATTGGAAGCTGGTGAATGAACATACTTTCCTCCCCAGAAGATCATGGCACCCTTGTCAGTTGGAGCAGTCTTAGGTGCAGAATCTGGGACCTTACAGTGGCCACCTGAGCCACTAGAGGTTCTGGGCATAGTGTGAGTAAACAGGAACTCTGCTGTTTTAACTGGTACAAAAATAATGTTGTTCAGCCCTTTTTGGAGTATGGGAACACTAGGCAGGGATCTGCCACACAGTTCCAGTGGGTTCTAAAATGGCCTTGTTGACTCGGAGGCTCACTCTGCTAAGGGCAGAGGGCTATAGGATGTCCACAAGATTGTGTTGTCTGTTATGGAACTCCTCAAGAGAGGTATGGAGCTTGGTTGCCACCCTCTGCCAAAGCTCCTGGTACTGCCTGTGGTCATCAGGTGGAGACAGAGATGATGGACCAATTGTCTCAACAGGTGAGGAGGATGACATACCTGTCAGAACCAGTGGGACTGGCAGATCCATCTCAACTCCTTGTTTGCAAACTCCAGTTAGCCAATTGGGAGCTGGGAGAAGAGGGTAGGGTTGATTTTTGCATGAATCCAGAGAATCTAGTATAGCAATCCCATGGAACCCAGCATGGCCAGTATGAAAGATTGACTGGTCATATGGGCCCCAAGGCATTGGGTACCAATGGTCCCCTGGGTAGTTTATAACTGGGAGGAGGGTAGCTCCAAGGCTTCCTAAGGCTAGCTATCCTTGGGGGGGGGAGGGGAAGTCTTGTCTGGAATATTGAATTAGTCCTATGAGAAGGTAGGTACCTGTTCTATTAGCAGTGCTGTTAGTATTGATGGAAGAATGCCCTGGCTTGTGAACATGATAGAGAAATAAGCTATTCTCCTTGAGACAATTTTTCTGGTTTTGAAATGTCTCTGAGGGCCCAATAGGAGGGGAAATCATAGATAGGGCAAAGCAAAAATATACTTCAATGAGGTAAAGCTTTCCATTCTTCTTGAAGTTGGAGGAGTCGTACTAGTCAGGACCAGGACATCCAGTGCATCCAACCATCTGTAAAATGCCAGAACCATTGAATGAAGTCCAAAGTGAACCTTCCCATCAGAGCCAAAGGTGCCAATCTTTCGTTTTTTGAGATGGAGCTGGAATCATTAGATCCGTCACACCTTCAATTCTTGGACAGAAAATTTTATGCAGACCTAATTCCGCAGGGGCCACAAGTAAAGACTCAGCTGACTTGGACAGAGACAGAGGAAGATCTTATTTTGTAGAGGCAGATCTGGACAGGGATCTCTCTTTGTGCCTATGATCTTATCCCCTACTCTTGTAAGAGGGTTTCTTAGGCTTAATGGTTTTGGCCTGTATGATGAAGTGGGATCATTCTTAATTTTTTCTCTGAATACTGTGTGGGTGACTCAGTTTCCCCTATGCATTTCTTAAATATCAAGGTGGTGGGATAAGGGTGTGTGATTGTTGCAGAGCCCTAGAGGGCAGGTATGATGCTGTCTGCACAGAGAATGGCCAACACCCTGTCTCCGGGCAACTGATGGCCTAGGCCCCTCCGTTGCAAGCTGCCAACTGAAGATGTTGGAGAACAAAGAGATCAAGTGGCCTCCTTGCCTGGAAAAGAGAGAAAGGCCAGAGGAGGGACATGAGGGAGTTTCAGTTTGGAGATGGCCAGGGAAATGGAGGGAGGCACAGAATGGGATCTGGACTCCATATCTCCCAAGATGGATCTGACTGAGGGAATCCCGTTCTCTGTACCTACAAGCTCTGTTTTATACTCTGTTCCTGTCATCTAATAAACCTTCTGTTTTACTGGCTGGCTGAGAGTCACAGTGAATTGCAGGAAGTGAGGGGTGCTGGGTCCTCACTCCCCCACGCTCCGTGACAGCCTGTACTCCAGCGCTTGTGTTTGGAGGGGTGCTGCTTGCAGTCTGAGGCTACTGTACAGTAATGTAAGTATCTGAATTAGAATTTGAACAATACACTGAGGTATTAACACTGTTATTCTCATGAATAGTGCAGTGGGGTTTTTAATGACCACACATAATCAAAACCTTGTTTATATGTGACAATGAGAAAGAGAGAAAAAATTGGGGGGATTTTTCTTTTGCTTCCAATTTCATTGGATGTTTTACATAAAAAAGGAAGGCAGGGAGGAGTTGAGAAAAAAGACAAAGTGAAGATGACCTGGGGGGAGATTTAGACGTTTCTGTACCTACTATATTTCATATATTCATAGATCTTAAGGCCAGAAGGGACCATTATGATCATGTAGTCTTACCTCCCATATAACACAGGCCACAGTCATTCCAGCATCAAAGCCCATAATTTCTGTTGGAGCTAAAAAATATTTTGAGAAATATATCCAGGCTCAATAAAAAGATTTCAAGTAATGGAGAACCCACCATATCCCTAGGTAAATTGTTCCATTGGTTAATTACCTTCACTGTGAAAAATGTGTGTCTTATATGTAGTCTGAATTTCTATTGTTTCAGCTTCCAGTCACTGGTTCTTATTAATGCCTTTTCTGCTAGACTAAAGAGACATCTTCTATCAGAAATAAGTACATGTAGGTACTTGCCGACTGCCATCAAGTCACCTCTTAACCTTCTTTCACTGTAAGACATGTTTTCCAGATCACTAATCATTCCTGCAGCTGTTTCCTGAACCTTTTCCAATTTTTCAGCATTCTTGTTAATGTGTGATCACCAGGAGGGGACATAGTATGGTAATGGTCTCACTAATGATGTATACAGCTCCCTGTTCTTACTGAATAGTTCTCTGCTTATACATCCACAAGTTGTGCTGGGCCTGTTAGCTACAGCATCTCATTGAGAACTCAAGTTCAACTGATTATCACCCATAACTCCGGAAGTTTTTTTCCCCCAAAGACACTGCATTCCAGCATACAGTCCACCATCCTATAAGTATGCCCTATATTCTTTGTTATTGGATGCACCACCTAAGGAAATGAGCCATATGACAAAACCAATTTCAAATTAAGCCATAAGGGATGAGAGATGGCAGTGGTTTGTGTCTGTGTTTGTTTAAGGAGCAGAAAAGTAGTAGTAAACAGGGCTCTGAGAGGAAGCAAAGATTCTTTGGTTAGAAAAGACGATCTGGCTTTACAAGCAAAGAAACTGCCATTTCCACTGTATGCAGGGAAACAGAACTTTGTGTTCATTCTTTGTTTATAAGCAGGATTGCACCAAAGAAATACCTGACTCATAATCATCAATTTCTCCTCCTCAAGGAAACAACCTAGCAAGGCCCTGAATACTGGCTAACCACTCATGCCAAAAAGAAGCAGTGATATGAATACATCATCCCACTTCTTTCCAGATACAGAACAAAAAAAGCCATAGTGATTATTCAAGCTTTTTCTGCCTCATGACTGACAGTTTAAGCACCCTTATCTAGTATTGGAACAATATCATAGCTAGCATTCTTTATACTCCCAATATGTGAAAAATAATTCCTTCTTAGTGTCATGTTGATATCCCACTGTGCTCAACTCGTGCTACTATTCATCCATCTCATGGTATATTTAGGGTTGCCAACTCTCCCAGAATAGCAGGGAATCTCAGAATCAAAATCAATCTCCCAGAGGCTACTGAAACTAATCGGGGAGATTTTAATAGGCCATTAAAAGTCTGGTCAGTGGTGCAGCAGGTCTAAGGCAGTCCCCCTACCTGCTCTGGCTCCGTGCAGCTCCCAAAAGCGACTGGCACGTCCCTCTGGCTCCTACACACAGGGGTCTCGGCTTGCTGCCTCCACCTAGAGCACTGACTCTGCAGCTCCCATTGGCTAATGGAAGCTGGGGGGGGTAGTGCCTGCAGGCAGGGGCAGCACATAGAGCCGCCTTGCCACTCCTGAACCTAGGAGCTAGACATGCCAATCACTTCTGAAAGCCATCCAAAGTAAGTGCCACCTGGCTGGAGCCTGAACCCTTCACCCCTCCATGCACCCCAACCCCTTGCCCCAGCTCTCAGTCCCCTCCTACACCCAAACTCCCTCCCAGAGCCTGAACCCCCACCTGGGGAAAGAGAGTGAGGGTGGGGGAGAGTGAGAGATGGAGGAGGGAAATGGAATGAGCAGGGGCGGGGCAGAGCTTTGGGGCGGGGGGGCAAGGGTGTTTGGGTTTGTGTGATTAAACAGTTGGCAACCTTAGGCGTATCTTTACTGAGAAAAGATGTTGTGTTAGAAAATTCAGATCAGATTTTTTGGTTAACCCTCTCCCTACTGGATCTTCCCTCTAGGTTAACTATGACCAGCTAACACATTTTTAAACATGATTGCCTCTGTCCACATGAAGGGCAAAGTAATGTTTAATATCATGGGGTTTTTTTTGTTTTGTTTTTTTAGCATTGTGCATTCTGCCTATATAGACATGGACTCAGATAATTGTACTTTATAAAACTGGGGCTGATTATCCTTGTAATTCTGTCGACTTTGGCATGTACTATAAATGTATTCTTTTGGTCTGGACAATTTACAAGCACACACATTCACCACATGACTGAATTAACCAGAATTTGTCCCTTCGGACCAACTTTCTTGCAGTGACAAGGAAAGATTATCTGATTCTTATGAAAAATGGGACAATATTTTTGGACTTCTTAGGTATAAATATCTTAGATTGATGTAACAACTGTTTGCTGCTAATGGGATCTCTCCCCTTATTTATTCAGATATCTGGATATCTATCAATGTTATCATATAACTTTACTTTCTCTTTCTATGCTGTGCATAGTTCTTGTTGCTTGGTTAAATAAAAAGTTAAAACTATTGATGGATTTTGCTCAAACTTTCTACAAAAATAACCACCACAGATTTGATTGTGACCTAGCATGCAAAATTACTGCCGAAGAGAAAATCTGACTAAGGTATGAACATTTAAAAACAGGTCTGTAATAAATGTTTATATGTAACCTTTCCTATAGCAGTAACTACTTGAAACTGCTTTAATGTGTTAAGAATAATCTGCTCTCTTTTAATGTACCACATTTAGTTCTTTTTATAACTAAGTTAAATATGTAGTTATGATGCTCCAGTTAAACTATGACAAAGACAGCCAAAATCTTACAAATGCCCCAAATCTGAGAGAAACAGGAGTTCATTCGTAATATATTTGTAAACCGAACAAATAATGGGCTATATCCCCAGATAGTGTAAGTCAGTGAATCTCTGTTGACACTATCTGAACATCCAGCCCCAAATGTGCAGAAAAATAACTAATTTACTTGGATATTTCCCACCTTGGTCTGAGCCTGTTAAGCTTTATAAGGAATAGGAGGATTAATAACAGATAAGCAGAAGAGTTTGCCATCTATATTTCAGAACTACCATCCTGGTCAGAATTCACATGAATGATTAGGATATTCATCACAGTACTTTCTGGTTCATGAGGTGCAGAATACAAGCTAACTCACCTGGGAGTACCAATGGGAAGACTATCTTAGGTAATGCTGGAGAAGGCTAGATATTAATGGATTTTACGGTTTTGTCCCATTAGCAAAATAGTTCACTGGATGTTCATCATACTGACAGTAACTTTGAAGTGTAAAAGAACCATTTTATAGCAATGTTGCATTTTTATTAAGAGTCAGGCTGTTCTGTCAGCATGGAGGTCTCATAAAGCAGTAGCACATGCTTGTCTTGCAGTCTAAGGCACCTGGGAGAAATAACCTTAAGACTTGCATTTGCTCTTTTGGCTCTGTGCTGCTCTCTGGGTGCAAGGAGATGTGAGCTATGTCGGTTGGCTATAACAACTTGTAGTGCTTTCCCCCACACTGTAGAATCTCCTCTTTAGATGAAGTTTTCATTTTACTGAGGTGAATGAGATTAGGAGGAGATAAATTTTCACCATTGATGCTGCTATCAGTTGTTGAAAGAGTTTTCTATGAGGTCAGAAGCATCACATCTCTTTAAAATGTGGTGATACCATCTTCACAACAGAACATGAGAGAAACTTATATGCAATTATTTTACTAATTAAAAGGTTTTTGACAGAACACTGCACAATGCCACAAAAATTCTGAAGATGCCCTAAAATTGTGTGATTTTTGTGGGTGTAAGCATGCTCCCTTGTTTCACCTGCCTTTGATGCTAAAGCAGTTTCTCTGGAGGATCTTGCTAGTTGTGTTTCAGTAAGACATTTACCTTCCTCCCTCATGCAGAATGGCCCAGCAGCAGTGCGTGAGCAGCTGCCTGTCTGCTGGGTAAACCGGTAGAATATGCAAGAGTATCACAAAGGAACAGAACTCTATTAGGCTCTGCAAAACTTAACAGATGCCTTCTAAGCATGCTCAAATGTAGTTTTTCAATTGGTTAAAATTTACTTATTTTTCATCCACTCACTTCTACCAGGCTCCAATTAGGCAAAGGCACTAGTAGTCAATGAAGATAACCTTCAGACATTTTTGTTGCGCCTCTGTTTTAAAAATCAAGTTTATTAGATTTTTTTTTAAAACAATGTCAAATATGTTATCTCTTCCTTCCCTTTCCCACACATACACTTTCAAATATGGCTTGAAGAGATTTTGCCTTTTTGTTTTTTAATTTACTTTGGGAAGGCACCAGTCATGTGAATATTGTGTGTGTATTAGAACAGGGATTTTCAACAGACACTGTTTTTCGAACTTAACTATAATGGGTGTTAGCTGATGCCAGCTCTGATATCATAATCATGGAACAGACATCTTGAACACCTCTACTTGGTACTAAGGTTCATTCTCCTACAAAAAGCCTGTTTAATGTTATGGGAAATTCTCTTCATCTGTTTAACCTAACAGTGATACTTTAGATTTATCATTGGCCCAAATATGTGTTTTTCCACTAAGTTACCAAAATATATAGTTATTAATAAGTTATGGCATGATATTCATTCCCTGCACAGTAAAAACTTTTGGTGATTTCAGTGTGAGGTCCAGATACATAAGGAATGTAGGACAAAGCCAATAATGTTTATACAACATTTTGAAAATAAAAGACCTGTGAGTTGAGCATTATTATTGATGTTAATAAATAATCATCTCTTTTTACTGCTTTCCTACAGCTGGTTGTTGACTGAAAATTTGCAAAATAGGGGGGAAGGGGGAATGTTGAGAATGTAATTGGGAGAAAAAATCCATGAAAGGAATCCATGAAGTTTTGCCCAGCTGTAGTCATCAACAGAAAGAGAATTCACTTTGAAATAGACGTGGTATCAAATTCAGACTACAAGAAAAATTGGCAAGAGAAAGCTCTTGAGCCATAGAGAGGTATTTAAAGGATCTCCATGAGAAAGAAGACGGAGTCAGGGAATACAACATAGCAGATGCTTATGAAACAAGGGGTTATTAGCCATAGAGAGGAATTAGAATGATTTTTCTGTTGTCACTTAGCAGTATACAATTTCATACAATATATTGAAGTGCATAGAGAGTGGGGGTAGGACTGAAAAAAGACAAAAGGAAAAAAAGAATGATCCATAATTAGTAGTTCATTGTTCTACTCAATTGTAACATCTTTCAAATTAAGACAGTATTTGAATATGCAAATTACTAAACTCAAAGGGATTTAGTTGGCCTAACATGAGGCTCAGAACACTGAAAAAAATATATTCCACTCTTGTACTTTTGTTTAAGCTTCCATAATGTAGCAGAAATCTAAGTGTATCAAATTTCTGTAAAGCAATATTTTAAATTCTCCTATTAAAGATTTATTGGTTAGTTGTGGTGTATTGATTTTCCCTTCTTTCCTTGGTAATTATCATGAAGGCCATTATGCACACAGCAACTAATTCCTTTTGTTCAGCATCTAATGTTAAAAAATGATTTGTAGGGAATTTCACTGAAGCATTAAATGTATTTGTCACAGGAACCTAAAGAAAATAGCTCTTAAGCAAAAGCAGGAATAAGAAAACTTTTGTAGAAGCTTGAAACAATGTGAAGGGTTCTTATAAAATCTATAAGCAGAAAATTTATTTTTGTTACACAGAGATTTGGAGGGGAAAGAGAATAGGTGTAGTTTGACTTTTATATTTGGGGGGGCAGGTCCAGCCAGGCCAACATGACCATGTATCCGTGGTGGGAGTGGGGGGGTAAAGGGGGAATGGAAAATGCCACGCTTGCCTGAGGCTTGCCCGCCTATGCCTCCTCCTAGACTACACCCATGAAAAAGAGAGACAAAAAACTTCAATAAACTGTGACAGACCCAGACCAGTGCGGTACGGGAGTCTAGTCCTATTGGTATCCAGGAGGTGGGCGGGCTTTGCCCTCCCACTTCTAAAGGACCTCTCCCCAGCCTAAGGGGAAGATCCACAGGTCTGTGACACCAAATAATTCCGGGGGACAACTAATGAAAAAACAGGATCAGGAGTGAGGTAATAGGGCTAAACGAAGGGAACAGGAGTCTGGTACTATTGGTATCCAGGAGGTGGGCGGGCGAAGCTCGCCCACTTCTAAAGGACCTCCCCCCAGCCTAAGGGGAGGATCCACAGGTCTGTGACACCAAATGATTTTGTGGGACAACTAATGAAAAAACAGGATAGGGAGTGAGGTCATAGGGCTAAACGAAGGAACAGGAGTCTGGTAGAGGGCAAATATATTGGTCACTGGATGAGTAGTTTTCTGTTCCCTATGTGACCAGAGCAGGGGCTGCACCAGAGTAATCAGGAACCTGCTAGAACCAATTAAGGCAGACAGGCTGATTAGATCACCTGCAGCCAATCAAGACAGGCTAATCAGGGCACCTGGGTTTAAAAAGGAGCTCACTCCACTCAGGTGGGGAGGAGCCAGAGGAGAGGAAGTGTGGGTGAGGAGCTGGGAGCAAGAGGCACAAGGAGCTGAGAGTGAGAGGGTGTGCTGCTGGAGGACTAAGGAGTACAAGCATTATCAGACACCAGGAGGAAGGTCATGTGGTGAGGATAAAGAAGGTGTTTGGAGGACGCCATGGGGAAGTAGCCCAGGGAGTTGTAGCTGTCATGCAGCTGTTACAGGAGGCACTATAGACAGCTGCAATCCACAGGGCCCTGGGCTGGAACCTGGAGTAGAGGGCTGGCCTGGGTTCCCCCCAGACCTCCCAACTCCTGATCAGACACAGGAGGAGTTGATCCAGACTGTGGGGGAAGATCACTGAGGTGAGCAAATTTGCCAATAAGCGCAGGACCCACCAAGGTACAGGAGGAACTTTGTCACAAAACATACAAGGCCAGATCTTCAGCTGATGTCAATCAGCACAGCTCCAACCACTGAAGTGGAGTTACACCATCTGACAACAGTTGAGGATCTGGCCTACGACGGCACAGGAAAGAAATAATAAATAATGGTTAGAGGCAGGAACTTGGTTCACATAAACTTAAGAATCTGGCCAAGATTTAAATTCAACGTATAGGTCCAAAAATATAAACTCTGTTTTTATATATCATTTTTCTGTTTCTTTATACTTTTGGGTTCTGACCACATCTGGAAGTGGTAGTTCCCAAATCCAAGAAAGGAGCTGTCATTATTATATTTCAGGTATGATCAGGAGTAGAAAGCACCAAGTATGTCACAGAAACAGCTCTCATGAAATTTCCAGCCCAGTTTTGCAAGTCCAAAAAAGAGATGGATGACTGTCTGGCCTACCTGGTAAATAACACAGCCACAAAAAACATTGTAGAGTAAATCCAGTCCCCTCATCTGGGGCTATAGAGGGACCCTTAGCACTAGTGTAGCTATGCTGAGCAAGCAGCAGAACTGGATGGGGACGTGAGCATTTTCTGTTCTATTTTCCATGTTTTGTGTTGGCATCATTTCATTTGCGAGAGAGAGTGAGAATTTCAGCCTATGATGTAAATGGTTTGCAATGTCTCATATGACTGAATAGGCCAATCCAAGATTTGCATGATCTTTGGCAGTTATTGCAAATGTATGTATCTTGGTTGGGAGCTGCTTGCTCTTTTGTCTTTAGGCTGTAGGAGACAGCTCCTGTCCTGGACTTTGATCAAGATCAATTCCAAATTCCTTCATATCTTGCTTGCATGTGTCTTTATAGTGAAGCTTGGGACTCCTGTTGTTCTTGTTCTCTCTGATAGCATCCCGTATAGCATGTCCTTGGGTATGCATCTGTCTTTCAACCTACTCAGATGGCCCAGTGAGCGCAGTCATCTTTGCTTGAACAAGGCTGTCACAGTTGGCAAATTTGCCCTTTGAAGAACTTCTGCATTGGTGACTTTATCTTGCCATTTAGTGTTGAGTATGCGGCATAAACAATGTAAGTGGAAACTGTTTAAACTTTTCTCCTGATGAGCATAAGTTGTCCAGGTTTCCCTACCATGCATGAGAGTGCTGAGGATGCAAGCTTGGTACAGCTTTGAGTTGATGGTAAGCTTTGAATTGTTCCATGCTCTTTTAGTTAGTCTGCTAAAGGTGGTGGCAGCCTTTCAAATGCAAACATTTAGTTCTTCATCCAGTGAGAGGTTGGTGGGCATTGTAGAACCTAAATAGCTGAACTTTTGGACTACTTCTAGCTGGTTTGCCTTTAAGGTAATTGAAAGATCTTGTGGAACCCCCTCTCCTAATATAACCATTTTCTTGGTGCTGATTGTGAAAGCAAATGCCTGACAGGTAATGGAAAGGCAATCAATGAGTTCTTGTAATAGATCTTCATTTTGGGCTATGTGGGCAGCATCATCAGCAAATAGAAGTTTCCTGATTAGCACCTGTAGCGGGGTGGCCACCCACTCCTGTCTTGAAGGGCTTGAAATCAGCCCTGGGACAGGGCTGAGGCTGCATGAGAACTGCTGCTAAGGAGAACAGCAAGCCTCAGCTGATTAGGGAAACAGCCACAGCTGAGGCCATGCCCCAGTCAGATGGCAGCTGACCTTATAAAGGCCAGGGAAGCCAGGAGCTGGGAGGACTCTCCCTCTAGCTCTTGAGGAAGAAGGACCTGGCTGCCTGGGAGCTGACAAAGGTACCTAGAGTGGAGCAGGGCTGGGAAAAGGCTAGAGGAGCTGGGGAGCTCCAGTCTGGAGAACCCCCAGGCTGCAGGCCTTGATAAAGGCCAGAATAGGTAATGGGACTACAGAGGGGCAGACTGGGGATGGCAAAGGCAGCAGGTCCAACCCCCCTTTGCCAGTGATGAATGGCGTGTACACTGTGGTCCGCCCCAGTGAGCGGGGGCTAGACGGTGACTGGCAGTAGCCATATCGTGAGGTGAAGTGGGGATAGGGGGTTGGGAGTTCCTCGGGGAGGGGAGACCCAGATCTGTGGGGGTACTGCCAGGGGACAACACCCAACATAAAGGGGTCGAGGAGGGACACAGGGGCCAGCGGCAAGTGGCATATTCGCCAGCAGAGGGTGCTCCTGAGTGAACAAAACTAATTCCCTGGATAACCAGCAGGATGCGCCACGCCAGTGAGTCGCCGCACCACATCAGCACCTTTTTGACATTGGTTTTTGACTTAAGTCAGGACAGGTTGAAGAGTTTCCTATCTGATCTTGTGTGGAGATACACTCCATCTTTCAAGTCCTTAAATGCACAGTTCAATGGTACTGAGAAGAATATTCCAAAGAGTGTAGGGGCAAGAACACATCCTTGCTTCACTCCACCTTTCATCTCAAAGATGTCCAAAGTGGACCCGTCAAACTGGACAGTTCCTCTCATGTTGTGGTGGAATGAACGTATAAGACTGAACAGGGTTGGTGGACATCCTATCTTTTCTAGTATTGCAAATAGACCTGCTCTGCTGTGTTGAATACTTTGGTTATATCCACAAAGGTGATATACAATAGTCGGTTTTGCTCTCTGGAATTGACGCAGAGAAAATATCATGTCTACAGTTGATCTTCCAGCCCTAAATCCGCACTGTGATTCAGGGAAGACACGATTCGCCAGCCATTGTAGGTGCACTAAGATGACTTTTGCGAAAGCTTTTTCCTGCTACACTTAGTAGAGAGATACTCCTGTAGTTGTTGTAGTCACCCTTTTCGCCTTTATTTTTATACAAAATGATGATGTTTGCATTGTGCATCTCTTGTGGTACCTCACCCTCTTTTCAGCATTTAAGTAGCAGCTGATGAAGATATGGTAATAGGCTGTCTTTCCCGCACTTGAGGATTTCCGCTGGGATGCCATCTTTTCCAGGAGCCTGGCCTCTTGATAACAAATCAATGGTCTTGCTTAGCTGTTCTACAGTGAGCTCTACATCTAGCTCTGGCATGAGCTGTAGAGTTGGTATTTGATCTGGTGATGTTTCTTACTTGTGTGTATAGCTCTGAATAGTGTTCAACCCAAGGAGACTACTGCTTGCTTTTATCTGTAATGATTTCACTACTGTGCAATTTGAGATGGTCAACCTAGCTTTCTTCAGGCCGCCATACATGACTTTGAGGTTTCTTGTGTCTGAGGTTGTCTGTATCTCTTCACAGAGCTTGATTCAGTAATGATTTGCACAATGTCTGCTTGCTCACTGTATCTTGGTTTTTTGCAGGTCGAAGTCTCACTTTGGTGCTCTCTTGGCTTCTTCTTGTGTTCCAGATAGGCTGTGTTCTTCATGCTGATGAGAGGTAATAGTTCTGCTTCATTTTCTTCAAACCAGTCTTTTTTGATGGTCTCTTTCCCCAAAATGTAGCTAAAGCTGTTTCATGGATTGTTTTCTTAAGTCTAACCAAAATTTCTCTCTCTTCTCTAGTAATGACTTCCCATGCATGTTATGTTCAAAAGTTTTCACAAATTCCTGGCATTTCCCCTGGTTTTCAGTGTTAATAGCATTGATTGGGGATTGATTCTAGGTTTTGCTCTGTGTAGTTTCTTGGCTGTAATTTTCACTTTGCTAATAATCCAGGAATGGTCAGTGTCACAATCAGCACTGTGGAATGTGCGAGTGTTCTGCACTAAGGGTAGGTCTTTCCTCCTGACAATAACAAGGTCTGATTGGTGCCAGTGGCCTGATCATGGATGTCGCCATGACACTTTTACCTGTGAAGTAGGAATTGGAAATGCACATTTGGCTTTGGGCGCAGAATTCAAGAAGTTGTTGGCTGTTCTCATTCATCTTGCCAATGCCAAAATGTCCTAAGCCTGGGGTCGGCAACCTTTCAAAGAAGAGCCATGTTTTTTGTTTTTGTCTTTGACCAAACTATTTCGAGAGCCACATCACATGCAAAGCTACTTGTAGAGTTAGAATTTATCAACTAATAATAATTGAATATATTAAGGTTATTACTCACCAATACTTTTAACGTGACTAGAATCTAGGAGCTTCAGCAAGGACTGTACCAGACTGCCCAGAGTCTGGGTATGTAGTTGCAGTGTTAAACCATGCTGGGTCCATGCCGCTGCATATTCACTGATATATTTAGCCAGGGTAGCTAGATTAAATCTAGTAGAGCTGCAATCACGCTTCTGATTGCAATGTAGGCAGACCCCATGTTTGTACAGCACCTAGCACAATGGGGACCTGGTCTCAGTTGGGGCCTACTGATGTTACTGACATACAAATAGGTTTGGACCCATCTCTCCTGCAAATACTTGCATTCATATTTGGGTTTGTTAAAATGCATTTACTACAGGGCCTGCTGTGACATGACAGTCCCTCAAGTGAGTCTTGGAATAAGGCTAGTATCCTGGCAGGGGTTCACAGTAATGCGATGTCACCATACAATATGTGTACTCTCTAGGGGCTGAGTGGTCTCTGCCCTTCTGAATCACAGGGTGCTAGAAGCATTTGTATCTGAGACGACGCAATAACTACACCCATGCTGCCGTGGATTATGTGCTTATGAGCACCTCATCCTGGCTTTGTATCAAACTCCAAATCCCCTGCATGCAAACCTCCCACTTCTTCTGTTGGGTGCCAGTCTTCCTTGATTACAAACCAGGGGATTGGGGTGCAGCAGGGGATGCAGAGTCTGGGAGGGAGTTTGGGTGCAGGAGAGTATTCTAACCTGGGTCAGGGTGTTGGGGTGCGAGAGGGGATGTGAGGTGCAGGGTCTCGCTGGGAGGCACTTACCATAGGCAACTTACAGCTGGTGGTGCAGCAGGGTTCAGCAGGCTGCCTGTCTGCCCTGGCTCCATGCTGCTCCCGGAAGTGACTGGCTGCCGGCAGGTCTTTGCACACTCATGGCGGGGAGGCGGGGGAGGTGGCTCTGTGCATTGCCCTCACTCCCATCAGCATCCTCACAGCTCCCATTGGTTGGGAACAAACTAATGAGAGCTGCAGGGGCAGTGCTTGCCCCTTCTCCTTGAGGCTAGATTTGAATGTTGGTGCATAGATACTAATGATTTTCACAGAGTCAATGATCGTCTGAAGTTTAAGTGGGATGATATGCTGTGACTTCCCAATTGGTGTTTTTAGAAGCTTTACCTCCTTCTTTCTCACAGCAAAACAGGCACCGTGCAGATGATTTTCTTCGCTGTTTTTACCTTGCCAGAAGAAAGTGTACTTGGCCTCTTGGACAGAACTAGCAACTGCAAATCTTGTTTTCTGAAGTGCTGCAATGTCAACATTGAATTTGTACAGCTCATGGTCTATCAAAGTTGACTGTATATGTGGCTTGTGTATTATAAGTCGTCATCCTGTGTCAATCCCAGACACATGGTCCTGACATTCGAACTTATAAGCCAGAAAGTTCTTCATTTCTTATTTTTGCCAGGTGCAAGGTTTCCACCTGCCATTCAACTTTTGGTCTAGCTCCATGCACCCCATGAGGCAGGCAGACTGGGGCAGATCAGCACCTAACTGTCCAGGGGCTGCCCAGCTTTGTGGCGAGTGGTGGCTGACCAGTGGAACACAGATTCCTCCTGCCATCAAAGATGACCCGTGGCACCCTCCTCTATGCCAAACAAGTGAGATTTTATAACCCATAACTGTCACCTTCCCTGTTGTATCCATGTTGCCAGCAAGGATGGAGTGTCCTCTCCATGTGATGTGGCTGCAATAGCCTGGGCAGTTGATATGGAGGTGCTGCTTTGCCCACGTGTCAGCATTCCCCTCTTGACTTCACTGGTTTGGACCAAAGAAGGATGGGAGTTGATACATTTGGAACCAGCTACACTGCAGGAGTTGCCAGAGCAGAGGAGAGCTTCCATCTGTCTGCCTTTTGGGGCTCTACTCCTAAATTGGTTATCATAGCTGAAGGACCCAATCTGTCCTGTGTGGATGTCGTTGGCAAAAACACTGAGTGAATTTGCTCATCCACCTTTTGATGGCATTTCCTCCACCAAGGGTTCCACTACTTTCCTCAGGTGCTCATCGGCCCAAAGCCATTGGTGCTTCCTGAGGTTTCTGGGTTAATTAACTGCCACACAACACTCATCATTGACCTGTACAGATTGTACCACTTATGTTCATAGCAGTAGCAGGTTTTCAATTCTGACCTGACCTGCAGAGTTTCCCATGCACAGTTGTGGGGAAAGGCTGATGGAGCTAAAGGAGCTCTTGCTGTACAAATATTCCAATTTTGCTTCAATGGGGGACCTGCAAAGGCTATTTCAGCCATTGGGCTAAAGTGGTATCTGTGGTATACCTCTTCAGCCCCTTCGCAGCCTCTGGCTGAAGGTTCATTCCCCCATCCTTCCTCATCATTCATATTGTCAGTGCTTGGCCTGGCTACTGAGGCTAGGCAGTGGGCTCAAAATTTCATTAAAAAACTAAAGACGAAATATACTACCAACTGATTATTATGCACTGTGTGAGTTAAATTCCAATAGAATATGAAACTTAGCTTAACCATGGAATTGCAACCAGCACATCTATGATAAGTGCAGTGAATCAGTTCAAAGTTTGCCAGAGAAAAAAGCAAGTTATGAAACTTTTGCAGATTACAGCTAGAAGATATGCGACAGGGGACTTCTAACTGAGACAGGCATAATAACAAACTCCTAACTATTTTGGCAATTAGTACATTTGAAGAAAAAATAAGTTTTTCAGGGCACCAAAACTATTTATGAATTTGACTCGAATTCAGCAAACAATTTAATCTAAAAATATACTTTTTTAAAATTGAAATGAGTCATTTTTAAATGAAATGTTTTGACTTTGTTCCAAATAATATTTTGTGTTGAAATTTAGCTGTTTATTTAGAAAACAATAGACGGGAGAAAGGGACTTTCAAAATGAAACAAAATGAAAATCCAAAGGAATTTTATTTTGTTTCTGGTTTGTTTGTTTGTTTTTCATTTAGAAATGAAAAGATTTCCCTCTCCTTATTTTGGTGAGAAAAACCTGAAAAAAAATCAGTTTCAGTTTGATATTGACTGATTTTTTTTTCTAGATTTTTTTGATTCAGCCCCCGGAACTGAAAAAACAGTTTTTCTCTTAGCTGTATGTCTGCCTCCAATGTCTAGACAAAGAGGAGAGTTTTTCTTCCTGAAAATTGAAGAATGACTGAAAGCTGCTAATGTAAAGCTAATTAGTAGTTTGCTCTTGTATTTGGACACAGGATATTGAAAAAAATCACAAGATATTCAGCTTCTTAATATAAAAATTTAAGGCATCCCATCTTCTAACAGTAACTCGAAGGGCGAGGTCATTATTGCTATGGTGAACTCTAAAGATGAGCGGGAGCTGCAAAGTTTGGGCAAAATTCTGTTCTCAGTTGCAACAATGTACATCCATGGAAGAAAATACAATTACTTCAAATTTACACGGATGTAGCGGAGTAGCATTTAGCTTTGGTACTGACGAATATGAGTTGCCATTTCACTAAGCACTAAACAATTTCCTCTTAGCCTGTCTATAACATGTTCGATAGAAAATAAAACCAATGGAATATATGGAGAATTCCTGTATGTTGAGGAAAAGGAAGGAACTGCACTCATTACTCTAAATAGTTCCTAAAGTTATTTCAAAATTTAAAAAAGAGAGAATTTTCTATTTTCTTTAATGATGGCTTCTGTCCTAGTTCTGCCTTGTAGTTTCTAAAAGGCCTTTCAGCTGAAGGCCTGCACCTCCTAACACTAGCAACACTTCTCCTGAAATCAACAAGAAGTTTGTCTTCTTTAGAACACCAAGATTGGGCCTAGAATTATTTTTTTGTGAAGCAGAAGAAAAGATTGGCTGAAATATACCATTACTATTATATGTATTTGGCTATTGATTAAATAGTAAACAAGAAAAGAGGGGGTTAAAACTAGTCTGGGAAGGTATTTTATATGTAATAATGTTATAAATCTCTTAATGTCCTTTATAAAGATAAGCAGTAAGGATTCTATTCTCACTGAAGGCAGAACTCCTGTTAACTTCATTGGAAACAGATACAGGCCCTATTCCCATTTATGAAGTTTTTTTTTCCTATATAAAATATATTTAATGCTGATGCTAAACTCCACAGATGTTGTCTTGTTAATTTTATCAACCTTACTCTATGTGTAAAATGTGCATTTCTTATGATTCTTAAAATGTGTCAATGGGTATGGATCTTACAATTATCCCATACTCATTGTGTGAAATATACTATAGTGAGTATATTTCATGCAGATAGGTATTTTTACAAGATAGTCATCTATAAAAGAAATCTGAAGTAGCTGAACAAATATTTGGAAACCCTCAAACCAGAGATGTCCCAGATACTCTGCCTCCAAACACATGAAATGCCTACTAAAGCATGGAGGTGGGAAGGGTGATTTTAACATGAATCTTCATCTTTCTGCAGGAGAACCACTTTGGTTTTTTTACATAAATCCTTCCTTGCACCCTGAAGGCAACTTCGACAATTCTACTGAGGCACTTCATGCTGTGTTCCTATTATGTCGCCACTTCTGGGTAGATGGAGAAATCTTTAATCTTCACATCCTTCACTATACATTCAAATAAGGATGAAAACATTATCAAGATACATCTGATACAGTACTTGCCTTCATCAGGAATAACCTACCTTGCAGACTGCCTATCCATTAAGGGCTTGATCCATTACATCAATGGTAAAGCTCCCAATGACTTCAGTGGGGCAGGAATAGGCACTAAATAGTTTATTCCTAACAGTTCATATCACTGTGATGGCTGATTGCTACAGTCCATTCATGCCAGTCATAAACAGAAATGTCTCTAAGGTATGGGAAGCCTATCAATGGATACATTTATAAGACTGATAAAAATAACCTATAATAAGGATCTTCTCAGTTCATAGTGCTTCATCAAATATGCTCAGCAAAACAGCCAGTCAATGTGGCCTCATTCTATCCACGTATCCTCCCTGGGGACGGGTCTGGTTTGTTATAGTATATTTAACCTAATGAATGCTAATAAAGAGAGGCTTCAGTTTTGAATATTTCTCAACTGGGAGCCCTCAATTATCTTTGTGCCACAAAGTGTTTCAGATTACAATAATAAACAAATATATTAAATATAGGAACATCCAACACGCTTAAATATTCCTGTTAAATCAAGTGCTATTTCTCTAATAACATTTTTGCATACATTGTGTTTCATGGTAATCATTAGCAAAAGGTGTTCTTACATTTTGTCTCCTTGAACAAACATTGACCTCCATCACACTGCATTTTAAACATTAATTAAGTCCTAAAGGAATGATCTGAATTGTAAATACTTATTTTCTCCTTTCTTCCTCATGCCCATTATTCTGATATAAAACACTATACAGCAGCATCCTTAAGGAAATATACTGTTATTTTCATGCATTGAGGCACAGCCCATTTAAATGTGGTTCTGTTAAGTATGCATGCACCTTTTTTCTGCTACAAGTCTAAGATCTGATGTTGATAGCCTGGCATTCCCTGAAAGATTGGGATCATTATGAGGCAAAGTAGCACAATAAAAAATAAATGACTATAATGAATAAGGGAAGGGTGACAAGATGGTCCATCACAGGGACACTGCAATCAGTATATTGACCACTTTCAGAAAGTAACCTTATGTGTTATAGTGGAAATAGAGACACTTCAGGATACAAATCTGGAGAGGACTGGAGTTTCATTTAATTATTTTTCAAATACCCAAAAATGCACTAGGTGCCTTACATGAATCAAGGGCAGAGAATATCCCTGTCTGAGAAGTGTACAATCTAAATGTCACTTGGGAACAATAAATGATGGTCATAAACAGCCAAAAATAAAGGGGGGAGATGGAGGAGGAGAAAGAGGAAGAATAAGGGTGATTGACAAATCTTGTGTTCATTTAAAACTTTTCCTCCCCCCATTTCACGTCTTAGCCCTGGTCTACACTGGGGGATGATCAATCTAAGTTACGCAACTTCAGCTACGTGAATAACGTAGCTGAAGTCGACGAACTTAGACGTACTCACCATGGTGTCTTCACTGCGGTGAGTCAACTGCTACCACTCGCCTGACGGCTCTGCCTGAGCCTCTTGAGGCGGTGGAGTACAGGAGTCGACGGGAGCGCACCCCGGGATTGATTTATCACATCTAGACTAGACGCAATAAATCAACCCCCACTGGATCGATCACTGCCAGCTGATCCAGCGGGTAGTATAGACATACCCTTACAGATGGATATTTTAGGTGGGATTAATATTAAGGGATAAGTACCTCCAAAAAAAACCATACTGTAAAGTTATTGTTTTTGCATATTTCTCTAAAAATATGGAATTGTTCGTCTGTGTTATGCTATTTTAATATTAGACACTGTATAAGATTTGCTTTTTTGAACTCTACCAGAGAGGATTGGCAGTAAGCAGCAGTTCCAGAAACACAGAGCACTATTTTTTTTCCAGAACCACTTCCTCTCTCACCACTAGCTTATCATGTGCGAAATTAAGAAACAATAGTAATTAATCTCTTACCATACTCTGTGTTTCAGTTTAGAAGTTGCATGAATATGGTATGGTAACAAACTACAAGATCAGTTGCTGAAAAGTGATGTGAAGTAAGTTTGCAATGGTTCAGTGGTACAATAAGAACGGTACTAAGGCTAATAAATGCAGAACAAAAGCAGAAACCCTATTCTGCTTCAGTACATTAATGACAATTCAATGTAATGTTTTAACTAGAGCTGATAGAACTTTTTGAACAATTTTGTGCCAAAAATGTCCCTTCTTCAAAATTAATATTTTTAACAAAAACTGTCCATTTTCCAATCTTTCATTAAAACTTTTTAATTTTTCCTTTTTCTCTCCACATTCTTATTTTTTCCTCTTTCCTTACGTCTCAATTATTTTAAAAGAATCAATTTTATTTTTTAAAACACAGAACATTATGGAGTTGGAAGTGTACTAAATGCGAAGACATACATATAACTTTAAAACTAGAACAGTTCAAAACTAGTCAAAGTTGTTTTCCGTCATCAATGCTGGATTATTTGTTTTTAATGTCTTATGACGTTTTGAAAGTTTGCAGCAGCTTCAGTTTTAAATATTTTCAAAATTAATAATACAATTTTATATTTTGAAAAGGTTCTGAACAAGTGCCAACTCAGCTTAAAAGACTGATCCTTCAGGCTGCTCAAACCTGCTATACGAGATGAAGAGAGGTAAAATGGAAGTGTGAGCAATTCACTCTTGCTAATCATCTGTGCAGAGCCCTTTGCATCATCTATAGAGAAGTGGGCACAATGCTCAGCAATGTGAGTCAACCTCAATTCTGCACTGAAACAAGCAGGAGGTGAGTAAGGGAAGGGGGGGAGAAGGGAAGATGAAGAAGGAGACAGCACACAGCCAGGTCACAATGGTTTATAAGCTATTTTACACTGGCAACAGATACATAGAGCAGCCATTTCCATTTTAAAAGAGACATTCCTGCTGCCGGCCACTTTGGAGTCCTGCTTCACCTGAGCGTGCTGAACAGCTGATCTTAGGAGAAGGTGAGAAAAGAAGATGTCATGACAGTGAGACACAGCCATTTTTTTCAGCGGTTCCCATTAAATCATAGCTGCTCAATGCCTCCAAATGCAGGGGCAGCTCTAGACATTTTGCCACCTGTAGCAGGGTGCTGCTGCAGAGGCAGCTAATTAGCGCTGCTCAGCCAGCCCCAATCAGGTGAAATGGATTGGGGCTGGGGAGAAGCCTGGTGCCTGGCCTCAGAGCACGCTACACCTGTGGGCCTGCAGGCTCAAGGGCCATAAAGGCTGGCTGGAAGCTAGAGGAAGGGGGGAAGAGAACAGCCAGAGGCATGGCAGTCTCCAGGGTGGGGTAGACTCCCTGTAAAGGAGGAAGAATAAGATCTGTAAATAGAATCACTGGTGGTGGGAACTGTATGTAAATAGAAAGCCATGAGTGTTGCATCCAGGAGTGCTTTTTGAGACAGCAGGGAGCTGCAGCAAGGGGGTCAGAGGAAGAGACCCGGTTACATGTGGGGGCTTGTCTGGGAACCAGCGCCATAGATGCAGTGTGGTGGCCTGGGCATGGAGAACACCCTGCAATGGCTAGCAGAACAACAAACCGAAATGCAGAAGATGCTACAGTCTTTGCAGGAGTCCCACCAGGTGGAGCGGCAGGCCCTCCTTGTCTGGCAGGCAGAGCAACAGAAGGCCCTCCAGGACTTCATAAAGGAGCAGTCGATGGTGCAGCAACAGCTCCTGCAGAAAGTGGTGAATCCTGCTGTGGGGGATGGTACCCGGACCCCAGGCCTTTAGTTTGTTTTGGATTATGGGCCAGATTTTAGATGTATTTAGACACCTAAATATGTTTCAAGGTCTGGGACCATTTCATTGCAAATAACCAGATAAAAAGAGAGAGTTAAGATGATCATGGTAAACAAAGTGCAAATTTAGCAATGACTGTAAGGACTGGCTTTACCAGAGAAATGACCACTCCCTTTTGGCACAACAGGTAGAGCTTCTACGCGCACAACATTCAAATCTCCAGTGCAGTGAAGGGCAGAAATCCACTCATTAAGTCCACTCTAGTATCTGGGAATGAACTGAAAGTTACAAAAAGGAGATATCCATAGTGAGGAAAAAAGAGAGGGCATTTTTTTCTCAATACACTGCAGTTCAAAACCAGTTCATATTTAAACTTTTTTGTCATTGATTTTCTCTTATAAGACAATAGAAGTTGACAAATAACAAGCACTGTATCACAGTTGTGAGAGTTGTTTCCTTGCACTATAGATGGATTTAGCTGCACCTGCAAAATTACCATGAAACTTGACCTGTCTTCATCTGCTAATCTATTGTGGCTTGTCATATTTGCTTGCTCTGCAGCTGTACAAAGAATCTCATGATATTGAGAAAAATAACCTATGTCATTTAAACTTGTCTTTTTCAGACAAGATAGAGAATTCCATTCTCCATTTTTAATCTTTTAGTGATTATAAAATCTCCCATTCTACTGCTTGTGAGGCTGAAGAGAAAGTGAGTGCTGACATAAGTATTGTGCTAAACAATGTTGGCTAAAATGTAAAAACATTATAATTCTTGTTTTATACAAAGCTGAAAATAAAACAATCAAAATAGGTCCTACGGGAAGAATGGGAGAAGAAAAATAAAGGACTGGACACACCAAAAACACAAGGATTCACTTTTATTGGGTAACAGGAATGTATGCCAAATGTTCACAATTCCATTTATTTTTCACATAGTATCTGTCAGTCCAGAGATGTCTGTACTGATGTGAAACCAGAGGTATAGTCCATAATAACTGTCAACATTAACAGCCATGCACGACATGATCTCACATTTCAAAAATTCACATTTATTTAGAGATTTTCAGACTCTCCAGTATGTTATACACACAAAGAGTACAGGTCTCTTTTAGCTGCATGATAAAGATCTTACCAATCTCTTATGTTATTGAAGGATTAGTGAAGTTTGGAAAGTATATTTTTAATCTAAGTTCTTATTGGACATCCCTGAGCAGGGCCAGCTCCAGGCACCTGTAGGGCAAGCAGGTGCGGGGGGCAGCAATCTGCAAGGGGTGGCAGTCTGTGCATTTTTGCCCCCAAGCAGCATGCCAAATTGTCACCGTGGATGGTGGGGGCAGTCCGTCTGCCGTTAGAGCAGCATGCACGTTTCCGTGGCAGCGGCAATTTGGAGGCAGCTTCTATGTTTAGCTGTCCGCGGCGGTGCAGCTTCTGTCTTCTGGCTAAAGACAGAAGCTGTCACCAAATTCCGCCGCCGCCCTAACGGCACACGGACTGCCCCCGCCATTCACGGCAGCAATTCGGCGCACTGCTTGGGGCGGCAAAAACAGTCTTCAATGTTTTAGAACATCTGGAGCCCTTCACTTTCAACAATTCTGTCTTTTGGGTTTCATTATGATCCATCATGTGCAATTTGTTCTGAAATACACCCATGCTAAACTAGGGGTTTTGTTGGTTTAACAGAGATTTGCATTTCTCAGTTGTAACTAGGCCTAACATGATACTAATGCATGGCCTCATGTGTTTTAGATTCCTTTATTCTTTAGACACTTTGCTGTCATTCATGGAATAAAAGCATAAACTCATCTCTAATTGAATACCTTAATTCTGCCCCATGACACTAGTTATTGTAAAGATTGTTAAAATGTTTACTTCTCAACTACTTTTTCCGTGTTCATTCAGACATCTGCATAATTTATATTGTACATTATTATAAATGAAATAAAACCTTGGAATAAAAATAGAACATATCCTTTATCATTCTGTCCAGCATGAGGAGGCAGTAAGAGTAATGGGTGTAAAAGATCAGAAAGCTAAAGTTAAGAAATGATAGTGTCAGGAACACTAATAAAACATATTGGGCCTGATTCACCACTGTGCTTTATGCCCTTTTTATGCCAATATGATTCCACTGAAATCAGTGGAATCAAACTGGCATAAAACTGGTCTGTAATGGAATGATTCAGGCCCAGTAAGTTGATTTTGCTCCCAGCAACATGAAGGACAGTACTATTTTTCTTATTTTTACATTTAGGTTTTTCCTGTTCACAATACTCAAGTTTAAGCATAAACACACTACACACCTTTCTCTTCCAAATTCCGATCTTTCTGTATTTGGCTCATCTTTGCTTTTCCTACCCATGTTTCTAGGGTTTAAGCCTACATGGGCTTCTCTGTATAATCCACAGTATTATTCTCTTGTGAGAACAATGTTTGTCAGGTAGCTGTGGATGTTGAGTCAGCAAACGAAGTACAACAGCATGCAATATTTTCAAGTGTGGAACTCACAGATGCAGCAGCTACTTTTAGATAACAGTTCCAGAGTAGGTATTAGACCTTGTCTACACTACAAAGTTTTGTCAGAAAGAGTTATGCCACTTTAGTTAAAGCGCTTTAATGAAAACTGCTATTGCATGTCCACACTAGCTCTTCTCAGCAAAGTGCATCTACACTAGCAGCTCTTGCATCAACACAGGGAGCAGTGAACTGAGGGTAGCTATCTCACTGTGCAACTGGCTGCATGGTGCTTTGGGAAGGCTTTGCAATGCCTCATGGGGCTACAGCATCACATGATGCAGGTTTCTCAGTCCCATCATTCCTAGGGCATTCTAATAGATTGTCAGATGCTTTTTCAACTGAAGTGTTTGGGGAGAGGGAAAGGAGAGTGGTCTATCTGGGGTGAGGGAGACAGAAGGCTGAGCGATCTATCCTGAGGGAGCAAAAGGGGGACACCCCCCCATGTCAGCCCCGGGATCTGCTCTGCACAGCAGTCTCTCTTGAAGCAGCCTGCTCTGCCTGCCTGTGGTTCTGTGATTCCCTTCCAGTTCTCCCACCCATAACCTCCTGAGCTGCCAGGAATGGCATCCTGAGGAGCTCTGTGAGCTCTCCCTGCTGAGGAATGTCAAAGTTGCACAGCAGTGACTCGCCCTCCACCCCACAGAAATGGTCTGACTGCAGCTGTGTTCCTGCTGCAGGGCAGCACAGGAGGATTCTACCTTAATGATTTGCTCTTTGTTCCCCAAATGGAGCAGCAGGATCAGCTGTCAAATACTTCCTGGAGCTTTGAAAGGGGAGGGGTGCATGCCTGCAGGGCAACAGAGATCAAAACAGTGAGCAGATCAGTCACCACAGGCATTGTGGGATACTGGCAGAAGCCAGTTATGTTGACAAAACAAACAGTTGTGTCTACATTGATGCTTTGTTGCTTTAACTTTTCTTCAAAAAACTTTATGCCTCCGTTCAGATGGTTTTATTTTGTTGGCAAAATAGTGGAGTTTTGCCACCAAAAGTAGCTTTGAAGTGCATACACTTCCCCCGTTTTGTCAGCAAAAGGCAGCTTTTGCCAACAAAACGTTGTAGTATAGACAAGGCCTTATTTTGAGTTTTAAACTACTGACACTATTTCTTTAAAGCAGTAATTTTTCATGTACTGAGCACTTCTGGACACTGATTGGGCTTTACTTATACCATGAAATGCAGGCAAGTGGTTCTTGGTATAACCAGAGTACAAAGTTACGTCATCTGGACAGGCAGAAATGAGAACAAAAACTCCTTATATACATTATAAAACAGCAATGAATGTAAGCAAAACAAAAAAGCCTACTGGTGCTTTCTAATTCATGTCAAAACAGCATCAGATTCATCACCGGTTTCAGAGTAGCAGCCATGTTAGTCTGTATTAGCAAAAAGTGAGCTGTAGCTCTCGAAAGCTCATGCTGAAATACATTTGTTAGTCTCTAAGGTGCCACAAGTACTCCTGTTCTTTTTGCAGATTCATCACTGTATCTCTCACATTTACTGGGAGACTGAGAGGTTGCATACAACTTCCCCAAGGGCAAAGTGCTTAGTACACTCCTTTCCACCAGACAGCAAAAACAGAAGGGATGTCATGGCTCACATTCCAATCCTTAATCTATATTTTGAAATAATTTCATTTTTGTGAAACCAGCCCTTATCAATGCTGCTATGGTATTACTCTATACATACTTTTTCGTAGGGCTCATTACTGTTAAGAACTCCCTAGAAAAAGCTGCACTCTGGAAGCCATTTGCTGTGCACAACAGTAACAACTTTTATTGGTCCTGAAAAATAGACATATTCCCTCCGCCCAGAAATCTAAAGATTTACAACAATACATGTGTGGCACAGCCTTTAAATAGTAATTAGGTGCAAAACTTACGTCTTTAGTAAGATGGATCATCATGGAAACCAAACTGTTGTCTTTTCCTGTAACTCATTATGATTACAGTTCAAAACACTCTTGGGATTTTAAGTTATTAGTATTTCAAAACAATTATGTTAATTTAGGTATGCAAATCATAGCAATTACTGTTGCTTCCTATATGTTTCCACATAATCATGCAAGTTGTTTCTTCCTACTATGGTCAAGACTGGATTTTCCATTTTAAGGCAGAGAATTTCAAGTCTCTTAGGGTAATTAAACTAAAGTCCATAACAAACTATTAACATTTTATTGAAGCAGCTCATATATTGTAGCTTACAGGCTTAAGTACATGTCATTTTAGCCAGTTGTTAGTGTGGATTCATGAATAATAACTTTTTAATGCTTCCTTGAAGGGTAAATTCACCACTAATTAATCTCCTGTTCAATTATTGGAATACTATTTATTCTACAATCTTTGACAAACTGTAGTGCACTTACATAATATAGCTATGACACCAGTACATTTTCCAGTGTCATACTATAGTTATTCTCTGCACTTGTCTGTATATGGAAAATCTGTTTTGTATTTCAGATGAAATTTTTATTCAACAAGCTTATTTTCTCTATCACTTGTTGTACTATAACACATTGTTCTTCTCATAGATTCTTAAAGGAAATCTTTCATATACTTTCAGCCTAAAATGTTGACTTACTTTAAGAGAATGTGGCAAGAAGCAAATATCAGAAATGCTGACAGTTAATATGAGTTATTACATGTGAGAGGTATATGAGGCCCAAGTTTTCCATACCAGATGTCTGCCTCAGGATGACTTTTTCTGGAAAGTTTAAACTAAAACAGTTCAGCCATTTGCAAGAATGGAGTTAAGGAAAACATGTTTTTTCACGTTTAAAAAATTCTTACAGCCATTTAGTTGAGAAGTTCTCATGCCTCTATGCTTAGGAGCAAGGAGCTAAAATGAGGTAGGGAGGTTGTCTTGAGGTCAGGGATGTGCTTTTTGCTATCTCAGTGGCAATTCACCCAAATGTGGCCAAATTATAAACCTCCAGAAAATTGAGTTCTCACATGCTCAGTAGAGATGTGTTTGAGCTGTGAAGTTAAATTCTCTAAAGTTTCCATCTGCTCTGGGCATGCTCCAGCTAGGACTTTGCCTGCAATTGGCCCATCTGTCTGTGGCAGGCTGCTGAGAGCAAGGAGACAGTGTATCTATGCTCTCAACATTCCCCTTACCGGCTCCCAGACAACAGACAGGAAAAGGAGAAAGCAGCTACATCAGAATGCAGAAGGGTGTGGAATAGTGATTGGGCAAGGGAAGAAAAGGGGCTGCAGAAACCAAAGGGTGTGGAAGAGCAGTGAATGAGAGAGACAGGAACTAAGAGATGGGTAGAAGCAGAGAGAAAGGGGCAAGGGAGGTGGGACATGACTCAAGCACTCAAAAGTTAGGAAAGTAGGATTGCCAACCCTCCAGGATTGTCGTGGAATCTCCAGGAATTAAAGATGATTAATCTTTGTTTGAAGATTATGTCATGTGATGAAACCTACAGGAATACTTCCAACCAAAACTGGCAACCCTATAGTAAACTCTACATTTAAGGTTTTGCATGCAACATTACTTTATCTACCAATATTATATTTCTCTGTAATAAGATTATCAGAGTGCAGAAAATTTGCTTAATTTTATTGATACATGCAGGGTTCTTAACAGAGAAATGGACATTTCCAATCATATGTCATTTGGAATGTTGTTGTAGCCATATTGCTCCCAGAATATTGCAGAGACAAGGTGGAATATCTTTTATTGGGCCAACTTTGGTGAGAGAGCCAAGCTTTCTAGCTTATACAGAGCTCTTCAAGTCTTCTCCCAGACCAGAAGACCTGAACAAAAGTTGGTCCAATAAAATATACTACCTCAACTGTCTCCTCTCTCTAATTTCCAGTCATGATTTTAGTGGTATTGTATTAATATGTGACTTGCAATGCTACATACTACACAATTTAGAACTGACAAACGGAGTACTGAGAAAGATACATACCAGTCAAACTGTTCGAACAGAATAGGTAGAAACTCCAAAACCCAAACCCTGCTTTTCTTTGCTAACTCTAGCTAATACCTACTTATGTGCTTGCAGTGCTGAGAGTTGCATCTAACAACCAGAGAATACAAACTGCATTTGAAAATTGGAGTATTTTGTCTGGATTAAAAATGTGGCTGAAGAACTGAGCCTATGGTGCCAGTTCCAAGGACAAATAAGGATTTTCCTCTCCAGGGCTGTCATTCTAATAGCTATCACCAGCACATGAAATCATATGTTTAAATTGTTAAATGCATATAATGTGGATTAGTCAAAAAGCTTCAGTGTTGTGTTCTTTCCTACTTCCATTACATCTGTTAGCAATTGTCATAAACAGATAGTAGGAGTTAATAGAATAGAAGTACTTTATATCTTTTTTGCCTGTAAAGGGTTAACAAAATCAGTGAGCCAGGTTATCACCTGACCAGAGGACCAATCAGGGGACAGGATACTTTCAAATCTTGAAGGAGGGAAGTTTTTGTGTGTGCTGTTAGATTCTGGTGGTTGTTCACTATGGGGGCTCAGAGGGACCAGATGTGCAACCAGGTTTCTCTCCGATACAGGCTCTTATAAGTTCAGAATAGTGAGTACTAGATAGATAAAGCAAGTTAGGCTTATGGTTGTTTTCTTTATTTGCAAATGTGTATTTGGCTGGAAGGAGTTCAAATTTGTATTTTGCTGAAAGGATTTTAATTTGTGCTTGTATGCTTAGGCTGGGAGGGTATTCCCCGTGTCTATAGCTGAAAGACCCTGTAACATATTCCATCCTAAATTTACAAAGATAATTTTTACTGTTTTTCTTTCTTGTTTACGAACCTGATTGTTTTTTTTATTCTGGTGTGAGACCCCAGGGGACTGGATCTGGATTCACCACGGAATTGTTGGGGAGAAAGGAGGGAAGGGAGAGAGAGGCTAACTTCTCTCTGTGTCAGGATTACTGTCTCTCTCAGGGAGAGTCCGGGAGGGGGAAGAGAGAAGGAGGGGGGAAGGTGCATTTTCCTCTGTTTAAGATTCAAGAAGTTTGAATCACAGTGATTTTCCAGGGTAACCCAGGGAGGGGAAGCCTGGGAGAGGCAACGGTGAGGGAAAGAGTTTACTTTCTTTGTGTTAAGATCCAGAGAGTCTGGGTCTTGGGGTTCCCCGGGCAAGGTCTTGCGGGGACCAGAGTGTACCAGGCACTGGAATTCCTGGTTGGTGGCAGCGCTACAAGTACTAAGCTGGCAATTGAGCTTAGAAGAATTCATGCAAGTAAGGAGGGCTTTAAACTAGGTTCGACGGGGACAGGTGAGCAAACCCCACAGGTAAGTGGGGAACAAGACCTGGGAGATGGGTCGGAAACAGGAGGGAGCATGAGCTATAATGGCAGAGAGAAAGGAGGGTCAGGGCAAAGCTGGGAGGCAAGATCAAACCATTATCTTAGATGCCTATATACAAATGCAAGAAGTATGGGTAATAAGCAAGAAGAACTGGAAGTGCTAATAAATAAATACAACTATGACATTGTTGGCATTACCGAAACTTGGTGGGATAATACACACGACTGGAATGTTGGTGTGAATGGGTATAGTTTGCTCAGGAAGGACAGACAGGGGAAAAAGGGAGGAGGTGTTGCCTTATATATTAAAAATGTACACACTTGGACTGAGGTGGAGATGGACATAGGAGATGGAAGTGTTGAGAGTCTCTGGGCTAGGCTAAAAGGGGTAAAAACACGGGTGATGTCGTGCTGGGAGTCTACTACAGGCCACCTAGTCAGGTGGAAGTGGTGGATGAGGCTTGTTTTCAAACAACTAACAAAATCATCCAAAGCCCAAGATTTGGTGGTGATAGGGGACTTCAACTATCCAGATATATGTTGGGAAAATAACACCACAGGGCACAGACTATCCAATAAGTTCCTGGACTGCATTGCAGACAACTTTTTATTTCAGAAAATTGAAAAAGCTACTGGGGGGAAGCTGTTCTAGACTTGATTTTAACAAATAGGGAGGAACTCGTTGAGAATTTGAAAGTAGAAGGAAACTTGGGTGAAAGTGATCATGAAATCATAGAGTTTGCAATTCTAAGGAAGGGCAGAAGGGAGTACAGCAAAATAGAGACAATGGATTTCAGGAAGGCGGATTTTGGTAAGCTCAGAGAGCTGATAGGTAAGGTCCCATGGGAATCAAGACTGAGGGGAAAAACAATTGAGGAGAGTTGGCAGTTTTTCAAAGGGACGCTATTCATGCAAGTAAGGAGGGCTTTAAACTAGGTTCGACGGGGACAGGTGAGCAAACCCCACAGGTAAGTGGGGAACAAGACCTGGGAGATGGGTCGGAAACAGGAGGGAGCATGAGCTATAATGGCAGAGAGAAAGGAGGGTCAGGGCAAAGCTGGGAGGCAAGATCAAACCAGTATCTTAGATGCCTATATATAAATGCAAGAAGTATGGGTAATAAGCAAGAAGAACTGGAAGTGCTAATAAATAAATACAATTATGACATTGTTGGCATTACCGAAACTTGGTGGGATAATACACACGACTGGAATGTTGACTATTAAGGGCCCAAAAGCAAGCTATTCCGATGGTTAGGAAAGATTGAAAATGTGGCAAAAGACCACCTTGGCTTAACCACGAGATCTTGCGTGACCTACAAAATAAAAAGGCGTCATATAAAAAATGGAAACTAGGTCAGATTACAAAGGATGAATATAGGCAAATAACACAGGAATGCAGAGGCAAGATTAGAAAGGCAAAGGCATAAAATGAGGTCAAACTAGCTATGGGAATAAAGGGAAACAAGAAGACTTTTTATCAATACATTAGAAGCAAGAGGAAGACCAAGGACAGGATGGCCCACTGCTCAGTGAGGAGGAGAAAACAGTAACGGGAGACTTGGAAATGGCAGAGATGCTTAATGACTTTGTTTCGGTCTTCACTGAGAAGTCTGAAGGAATGTCCAATATAGTGAATGCTTACGGGAAGAAGGTAGGTTTAGAAGATAAAATAAAAAAAGAGAAAGTTAAAAATCACTTAGAAAAGTTAGATGCCTGCAAGTCACCAGGGCCTGATGAAATGCATCCTAGAATACTCAAGGAGTTAATAGAGGAGGTATCTGAGCCTCTAGCTATTATCTTTGGGAAATCATGGGAGACGGGGGAGATTTCAGAAGACTGGAAAAGGGCAAATATAGTGCCCATCTATAAAAAGGGAAATAAAAACAACCCAGGAAACTACAGACCAGTTAGCTTAACTTCTGTGCCAGGGAAGATAATGGAGCAAGTAATTAAAGAAATCATCTGCAAACACTTGGAAGGTGGTAAGGTGATAGGGAATAGCCAGCATGGATTTGTAAAGAACAAATCGTGTCAAACTAATCTGATAGCATTCTTTGATAGGATAACGAGCCTTGTGGATAAGGGAGAAGCGGTGGATGTGATATACCTAGACTTTAGTAAGGCATTTGATACGGTCTCGCATGATATTCTTATAGATAAACTAGGAAAGTACAATTTAGATGGGGCTACTATAAGGTGGGTGCATAACTGGCTGGATAACCGTACTCATAGAGTAGTTATTAATGGCTCCCAATCCTGCTGGAAAGGTATAACAAATGGGGTTCTGCAGGGGTCTGTTTTGGGACCGGCTCTGTTAAAAATCTTCATCAACGATTTAGATGTTCGCATAGAAAGTACGCTTATTAAGTTTGCGGACGATACCAAACTGGGAGGGATTGCAACTGCTTTGGAGGACAGGGTCAAAATTCAAAATGATCTGAACAAATTGGAGAAATGGTCTGAGTTAAACAGGATGAAGTTCAATAAAGATAAATGCAAAGTGCTCCACTTAGGAAGGAACAATCAATCAGTTTCACAAATACAGAATGGGAAGAGACTATCTAGGAAGGAGTATGGCAGAAAGAGATCTAGGGGTCATAGTGGACCACAAGCTTAATATGAGTCAACAGTGTGATACTGTTGCAAAAAAAGCAAATGTGATTCTGGGATGCATTAACAGGTGTGTTGTAAACAAGACACAAGAAGTCATTCTTCCGCTTTACTCTGCGCTGGTTAGGCCTCAACTGGAGTATTGTGTCCAGTTCTGGGCACCGCATTTCAAGAAAGATGTGGAGAAATTGGAGAGGGTCCAGAGAAGAGCAACAAGAATGATTAAAGGTCTTGAGAACATGACCTATGAAGGAAGGCTGAAGGAATTGGGTTTGTTTAGTTTGGAAAAGAGAAGACTGAGAGGGGACATGATAGCAGTTTTCAGGTATCTAAAAGGGTGTCATCAGGAGGAGGGAGAAAACTTTTTCACCTTAGCCTCCAATGATAGAACAAGAAGCAATGGGCTTAAACTGCAGCAAGGGAGATTTAGGTTGGACATTAGGAAAAAGTTCCTAACTGTCAGGGTAGTTAAACACTGGAATAGATTGCCTAGGGAAGTTGTGGAATCTCCATCTCTGGAGATATTTAAGAGTAGGTTAGATAAATGTCTATCAGGGATGGTCTAGACAGTATTTGGTCCTGCCATGAGGGCAGGGGACTGGACTCGATGACCTCTCGAGGTCCCTTCCAGTCCTAGAGTCTGAGTCTATGCTGGTACCCCATCTTTTGGACGCTAAGGTTCAGAGTGGGGAATTATACCATGACAGCAGTATTAGAGTTACATGGAAATGAAGATACTGTTAAAATACTCATTTTTTCCCATTTTTTTCTGTACCCTTAGAACCTTCAAAATGACTTTTCTTTATTTATTTTACTACATTTTTCTTTGCTTAGAGAGCACATGCCAACAACATAGCTCTGTTTTATATTCTCATTATCAGTGGTTTTAGTACAGATCCGGGAATAGAAACATACAAACCTTCTGTCTCTGCACGACATAAAGCTGCACAAGTCTAGATGTATGAAAAGTACAATAGCTTGTATGTTTAACATTATATTTCAAAAAGTGACATTACAAGAATGTCAAGGTCACAAAGTCAAACACTCAAATTAGGAAATTCAGCCCCCTTCTTCAATTACACTCAGATACCATTTTTTCCATAGGACCCCTAATGAGAACCTGCATTTCATATTATGAAAGCTTTTAAACAGAACTATAAATATACAAAAGCTTTATTTCGACAGATAAATCAGTTCCTTCCATGAAGAGCTTACAGTTCAGTAGATATTACAGAACTGCCATGGATTAAAGGGGAAAAGAAAAATCACTATCATTTTAAGGCAAGTTAAAAGTTTACTCTGGTTAATTCTGCCAAAACATTATTTTGTAGAAGTTGAGCTTTTCTAAGTGATTCTTTCCACACAGACTTTACTAACTTCATCAAGTCACTTTTCCCTGAAGAGTTTTGATTTATTCTGTGGCCATCATTTATCTTCATGGCACAGCACTGAACACACATCAGTTCTTTAATTCCTTTAATACTTTTAAATAGAATCAGAGTTCTGAGTTTGAACTTGACATTATTTAAAAGGACTACAGGCTCCTACAGCTAAGATTTTGCTACTAGTGCCAACCAACCACCACCATAAGCAGGTGTTTTGGCTTAATAGCTCAAACTGGAACTGAAAGATGTAATACAATTAGGAGCTTTTCTTCTTAAGTACAGACTCTGTCTCACCTCAGAAGTTAACAGAAAGTTTGGGTGACATTCTATCAGCTATTTTAGTTTTGTTTCTGGCTTGGTAATAACAGGAAACAAACGTTCAACAACATAAAGTCATTACTGTACTAGAATGACACAGTGCTTAGCCATTTTAAATTTGATAGGTGAGATTCTCTCTGGAGAAGAGAAAGTGAGTGGACAGCACATACCTTATTCTACTTTTATTTACAAGCATACATTCCCAGGATGTACAGCTTTAATCAGAAAGCAGGACTCAGTAGTTTTAATAAACACCATCATTTAGCTCTGACACAGCACTTGTCACATGTTGATCCCAAAGGGCTTTTCAAGAGAATCTAAGTATCATTACTTACGTTTACAGATGGGAAATTAAGACAAATAGATGAAGAAATTTGCCCAAAGGGGCACATCAGGTTGGTGGTAGGTCCAGGAACAGAATACAGGTTTCCTGGTAAGCCCCAGAGTGACCCTCAGACCAGATGATGGCAGATATTCCCCATCTATCTCACCAATAGGATTGGATCCAGTAGGTGTGCTAAGAGCATGCCTAACACCACAAAAAGTGGCCATTAGAAGACAGTGTTCTTATACCTCTGAGACTACTGGTTGGGACATTCATCCAGGGTGTGAGACATGCAGATTCATTTCCCCCTTCTGCCCCTTTTCTCCTAATGTGGAGAAAACATTTAAAGATGAGCTTCTCATCTCTTAAGTGTGTTCCCTAGCTATTGTACTACAGGATATTTCAATGGGGGTGTTTCTCAATCTCTCTCCTATTGAAAGTTATTCCACTGTGAAATATGTGTTCAGCCAGGGAAAGAGAGAGACGGAAAATGATCCTTTAGTTCAGTGGCTCAGGCACTCAGAGGTGGGAAACTCATCTTCAAATCCCTTCTGCTCATTGGGTAATGCAGAGGATTGAACCACGGTTTCCCACATCCTAGGTGAGTGCCCTGAATGATGGGCCAAAGATTGCAATGAAGTTTGCCACCTCCTCCACCACAGGCCCTTTTGTGTGAAGTTAAGTCTATGTCACTGCTGTGCTTTCAGGAAATGGCTTAGGAGCCTGATTCAAGAAAAGATCCTATGTCTCCAACCCAGACTTAGGCTATGTCTACACTACAGTTTATATTGGCATAATTTATGTTGCTCAGGGGTGTGAATAAGTTACATTGACATAAATGCCGGTGTGGACAGGAGATCTTCTCTCATTGACATTGCTACTATCTCTTGCGGAGGTGGTTTTATGATGCTGATGGGAGATATCTCTCCCATCGGCATAGATTGTCTTCACCAGACATGCTGCAGCTGTGCCACTGCAGTGCTGTATGTTAAGAGAAGCTCTGAGCACCCAGCTCCCTGAGATAGGCAAGGTTTAGGTCACAACTCTTTTGTCAGCATCTGCTTTTGGCTAGTTTAGACTGCTCCTCTCTTAGCATGCTGGCTTTGGGATCTCATTATCAGGCCCCTCTCTCTTCTCATGCATTGTGTAGGGCAGCTATGCACCTTACCCAACGTTTGTGGCTGCCACTGGGAGCCTAGGTTCCTAAGAGTTAGACACTAGAAAGCTCAATGTTGCAATGCCTAAGTCTCTTCTTAGATCTGTACCTATGGTATTACATCAAACCCATTATATTAATTTAAAACATTCTCTATAAACTGTCTTGTAGATTCTTTTATACCATTATTTTTGTATAAATTTCATAATTATCACAGTATCATGGTATAAATCATTAAGAATACAAAGAAATACTTTTCATTTTATATCATTAGGGAGGAGGTTAATCTATAGAGAAGTCTCAATTTCCACACCTCACAAACTAAAATACAGATAAATAAAATACTACAGCAGTGAGTTGATAATGCTAAACTAGGACATGCTATATAATATATGGAATATGATTGCCCTTTATAGCACATCAAATAATTACTTACATACTACATTTGTTTTCACACAACACATGGGAAACTCAATGCAGTGTACAGTATTCCAACCTCAAGCACTCCAAAAACATGCATCAAGCCCCTCAGCACAATTAAATTTTACAGCATAATGCATTTGGAGTTCTTTGTATTTGCCTTCTGGCTTTTGAGACATTAGAGTTTCATATTTTCAAACTTTTCCTTGCAACCATGAGGAGTAGGAACGACTTGAAAAAAATGGAAGTTGAAATTCTCAAGTAAATATATCACTCAAGGAGCTGGGATTTTAAGAAATAGAAACACCAAATACGGCAGGACACATTAAAAATGTGAGATTTGGCAATACTGAGTATGAAAAGCTCACACAAGGCCCTTTACACCACTTAAGGCCTTAGTGTAGTTAGTAGGGTCTTGATTGATTCCTCTACAAATGTTTCCTCAATTGGAGTGAAAAAAACAGTTCCTCTAGAGGGGGAAACAGCCTTTATTCCAGACCCACTTGTTCTGTATCCGTTCTGGAAGCTATCTGAGTAAGAAATTTCCTATCTACCTCTGAGAGAGCCCAACCTGTTTACTCTTCAAAGCTGAGCCCCTTATGTGAACTCACTCTTAACTGGCTACCAAAGCAAGTTCTCTGGGCCAGGGCAAGCCCTCTACCTGGTTCACTTTGAAGGGACTTAACTCCTCTCCTAACTAATTCCATGTACCCAAATCATCACACAGCTGGTTTAAGAACGGATTGTGCAACACAGCAAAATGCCATTATAGATGAGAATACCCAAGGGTTAGCACTATTAAAGTGTTAATATACCAGGTAGTTCATTTAATTTAGTTAAAGATCTTCTTTACAACCATTTGTAAAACCCCAAAGGAAAAAATGAGAATGCAGAATGCATATTATGTAACCAGTTCCTTCCTTCCTTCCTTCTCTTTTCTTCACTTACATTCCAAAAATAGAAACCTTGGCATTCTTGCCCCAGGCGAGTATCTTTTTGCTTGAGCTGAGATTTCTCTGGTACAAAGAGAGTAGCTGCACATTTACCGATGAACTTCATTTTAAACTATGGAATAGAACTTGCAAGAACTACTATTAATACCCTCACACATCACCAGCTGGTGCTAGGAATGCAGCATTACTTCCCTACTGGAATGTGAAATTTCCCAATATTAGTTCTGTGATAGATGTTTGATTAGGTGGTCATTGCTGGTGTCCTTTAAAGATTGTCTACACACATGGATTTATTCAGGAACAGCTACTCCTGAATTAATCCACGTATAGACACTCTAAGTTCAAAACAAGAGTGCAGAGTTAAACTAAACAGGAACAAGGCACTCCTGTCCAGAATAACTTCGAATGTAGACAAGTCCTTACTACTTCCTGGCCAGAGGAAGCTAATATGGATTTTTTTTTTTAAACAGTGAAAACAGAAAACTGATGCATGCGAAAGAATAACCCAGGATGGAAAGGTGACTTGGGGTGATTGAATAAAAAGAGAGAATGAATTAAACCTAATTTCCAGCCTCTTGAACCTGATTCCAAGTTGGAATTTAGTGCTAGTTGAATCTTTGCTCATGCCTGTTTTCTGGCAAGGGCTCCGTTGTGATTAAAAATAGGCCTTAAGAAGGGGGAGACTATATTAAGTGTAAATCAAGTTAATTGACTTTTTATGGAGATTTAAATCAAAATCCCGTTTTTCATCCCTATGGTAGCCTTGAGTCTTTACTTTTTTTCTGCCTTTCCTCTCCTCACTGGTTTTATTAGAGTCTGGGACCCATATCTCTCATGCACAACAGTAATGTGACAGATTTGCCACAGCTTCTCAATGATCCAATGAAACTTGCAATGCTTCTCTCTTGGAAAAATGCCCCAGAAAACCATTCCCATAAATTCTTCTTTTTAAAAGTTGGTTATTGTTCTCGTTTAAATTAACTATCATTTGGGATTCTTTTTAAAAACTATCTAAGGTGAAGTATTTTATTAGACATTTTCAGCACATTTTCAGTTATTAGCATCAACAGATTTTAAGACTAGCATTTTTCCCTTATTTATGATTTAAAGCTTCAGTATTACCAAGATCTGAATAGAATTTCTTAGATGTTTTAAGATGGTAAATCTAATTAGACAGTAGCAAAGAATGTGCCATTATTATTACTGTTTGTATTATGCTAGTACCTAGAGTCTCCAGCTGAAATTGTCTCAGTCCAATGCTTTAACCACTGGATCAGACTGCCTCCTCTCATTCATGTCTGCAGGATGTTGCAATACAAGAACGAACAACTGATATTAATGAAAAAACACTGAACTGTACTTCTATTTGTGGTCATTAGCCTAGTGATTGTTCTAGTGCATCTCCAAGCTCATTTGTGATTCTAGGTCTATCAGGCGTGGTTTAATGTCTTTACATGCTGTCATAGCTAATCAGCTGTATAATTTAAAGAATAATCCTTTTGGCCTAGATTGTGAAGCCCTTACACTAGAAGTCCTGCTGATTTAGATGGGACTGTTCATGTGAGTAATGCACACCACTGCAAGGGAGTCACAATGACCCTTTATGATAGCTGAAGTGCTACATATGGCACATGTCAATGGTGATCCTCCATTCTCTAAAGAGATTAACATCAGTTGAAAAATATCACTTTGAATTATAATGGGATATATAATCCTCAGATATAATTTATTTTAAAAATGCATCTGCTGTGGGTAGCTTGACTGTTTTAAGTTATTGGGACTCAAATATTAAAAAATACATGCAATTTTTTTTCAGAACCTTTTTGTTTCTCCAATCTCTAATTTTCCAAAAGACAAATATTTCTTACCATTTTGATTTTCAGGATATGACAAAACCAGTGCCAATCGAGGTAAAGAAAATGTTAACGTTGAGGCCCTCTCCTAATTTCCTCTGGCTCTGCTCCCCAGTCAAGATCTACCCATGTGTCTTGGCCTACTCTGAACTCCCAACATCTAGACACACAAACAGTTTCCTGTGCTCAATAGGGTGACTTGTATGGGAGTCTGTTCTCTCTGACATTCCAGAATGCAATTCTATGTAGGGAATATGGCTTCAGCCAGTGCAGGTACTGGATGTGTGATCTAATACAGCACAGAAAAATTATAGAAGAGATCGGATCTGGTTGTGATGGCATGGGGACTGGGACTGGAATTAGCCAAAGGGGAGAAGAGAAGATATTGAATTCTAGCAGCAACAGAGACTGGGTCTTCATCCACCACCCTTAGAAGAAGAAAGAAACTTCTGGAGAAACTACTAAGTAGTATCAGTGTCAAAGTATCATAGTATCAATGTCAAAACTGTGTTTGTTGAGGAACTCCAATTCAAAATACTGTGTCTAGAAAATGTGGTCACTACTCCTCTAGTGGAATGAGCAAAAAGGCATTCTCCAAAGAGGAAGCCAGATATGGAATAGATCCAGCATAAGATACTTCAAAGAGGGTGACTAAAGATGGGAATTTATTCATGAGATTAGAGGGAAGTCATTCTTCAAATTACTTTGGATATCAGAGAATTCAGCAATGCCTCTTTAAGGCTTTTGGAATTCAGACAAGAATTAGGAAGGGATTGAAATGAAAGGAGAAAAATATCTTTGGGAAAAAATAAACAAATGGATTTCCTTCTCTTGGTAAAAGATTAGGTAAGGGGTCTTTTATGCCAAGGCTGCCAACTTTCCCATATATCAGGCTGAAGAGGTGGCCACCAGGAAGAAGCAGTTAAGAGAGATCAAGTTACATGATAGAATAGAATATCATGCTAGGAAGAGACCTCAAAGTCATCTACCCAACCCCCTGCTCAAAGCAGGACCAATCCCCAACTAAATCATCCCAGCCAGGGCTTTGTCTTTACATGCTGTACATGTCTCTATGTGGTTCAAAGTACCCAAGTAGCACTCCTGGTGATACCAGTTATATTGAGTCTGCAAGTGCCCTCAGTGAAGGAGGGCCAGGCAACGTCAAGCAGACTGGTCTCACAATGGATGGTTGCGGTAGATTGGAAAAGAAGAGGCAGAGATTCCTTCTCGTTTCTTTTTTGCATGTTCTATGACAAATTCACAGGCAGATGCAGCAAGATGGAGCGAGGAATCTAAAAGAGAAGCCCATGTAGCAGGCTACAGCAGGGAAACAGGAAACAGCTGTGGTGGGAGCAGAGTTGGGAAGGAAGACTGGCTCTGTTCAGGCTGGCACCCTCCTGACTATCCAAAGGAGGAGAAACACTCCAGTGTTGCCACCTGCTGCAGTCACAACTTGAATTGTATAGTCCAGAGGTAGGCAACCTCTAGCATGCGAATCAGCAGAGTAAGCCCCCTGGCAACCCAAGCCAGTTTGTTTACCTGCCACGTTGGCAGGTTTGGCCAATCGCGGCTCCCACTGGCCGTGGTTTGCTGTCCCAGGCCAATGGGGGTGGCGGGAAGCCACGGCCAGCACATCCCTTGCCCGCGCTGCTTTCTGCAGCCAGTGGGAGCCACGATCGGCAGGTAAACAAACTGGCCCCGCCCACCAGGGTGCTTACCAGGGGTCGGCAACCTCTGGCATGTGGCTCACCAGGGTATAGTCTGAGGTTTACAACATGGGGAAATGCCTACGTGGATTTATGAGAGAGGGGAAAAAAACCTGTACATGGCCAAATTATTTTTCTTTAAAGTACAGCACACAAACCCGCACATTTTTTCAATAAACATTTCATAAACATTTTAAACACAGAGTCATTGTGTGGATGCCCACAAGAAAAATAACCTGAAGATTTAAGAGCCTCAAGGTACTCATTGGTATAATAGATTATAATAGGCTAAAAGGAGTCTTTATTATCCGGTGGGCCAAAACATCCCTTAACATCAATTTGTAAAACTGTAAAAGTTCCAGTGGAGCAGATAATATGACTCTGAAAAAGTTCCTCATGGATTAATGATTCATAGTTGTAAATAAGGAACATTTTAATTTTGGCTTTTGGAAGGATGTAGTTCTAGGGGGCTTTAAATTATAGTTGTGTCCATTGGACTGAAGTAAGAATCTTATACAGTACACCACAGGGGCTCAGTCCTAAAATCTTTATGCAGATGCAGCTCCCAGAGCCTTCAAGTGGAATTTTGGTGGCTTAAAAACTGAAATCTTTGTGTAAGCAGAACTAGGCACAACTATATCAGAGCAGTATGAACAGTCTTTCATTTTATCGATTTAAAATAGGAACAAATTCTCACTGACTTCTATTGTTTGGAAACCAACTGAAGTTGCATGGGATGGATGACAGGGCAGAATTAAGCCCATTTGTTTTAGAACTGCTTGCTGTTTGTGTTGCAAATATACTGATCTGTCCTAACATCTCAGTGTAGCTGAGGGAAACAATGACTATCTGAGAATTCCTTTTTTTTTTTTTTCATTCCTCAACTAACAGTAACAAAGATTTGTTCCAGTGCACGGTTTTAATTCAAGGAATAAAAGTGTATCTGGTATTGTACAGTGCTAAGTATTACATTTTTAATTAAAATCAGCCATGGGCAAATTGTAACGCAAAATGAAATGGCCAGAATTAGTCCAACTAGTTTTTCTTTTTAAGAAGCCCCTTGAATAGATTGATTTACAGCTATTAGACAAATATAAAGTACTTTAAGTATTGTTAAAAGACTGACTTAATTAAACAAAAGTGGGCCAATTCAATTAAGATTAAGCTATGCCCTTACTGTTCCCTTTCTGGTTGTCACTGTGTATTATAGGCAGTATGAGCCTTCATCAAGGAACATGAGAACATTGTGATATGTCATATAACCTATTGGAAGAGATGCTGTGTGTACAGCATAGAAGGGTGAGCTAAAAATAGAAACTGGAGCCTGACCTCTAACTCGTTCTTGTGGGCTTTGGTTCTCTTTATAATACTTGGACATAAACCTTTTGTGGCTCAAACTTTTCCAATGCAACTGCTTGACAACAATCATAAAATAAGGGAGGGAGATACATGATGATTTCACTGTCTGGCAAATTACATAACTGAAAATAAAGGTTAAAATTAAAATATTTACCGATTGTTAATCGAGAGTATGCATTGTTCATATTGCTGATGATGAACATTGAGTTCTATGTAGCCTTTCCTGTCTGTATATTCTTTCTCCATAAGGAAAGTTTCCCCTTATGACTGGCTCCTGCAAAGAGTGTCACAAAGCACAGTTCCAGACTTGTGCACCAGCCCAGAAGATGGGCACAATGTGGGGTGAAGTCCTGACCCCACTGAAGTCAATAGCAAAACTCCCATTACCTTCAGTGGGGCCAGGATTTCAGCTCTGGTCTTTAACTTTTAAATGAAGGTATCTAATAGCAATAGATGTCAAGTATGAACTCATTTTAAGGTGCATGGTGGATATTTTGGATTAGTTCCATACAATAAGCAGAGGGAATCTTTTCATAGAAAAATAGAAACTGAAGAGCTAAAGGACAAATCAGAACAAATAGCCATGTCTGATGCAATATAAAAGTCAGCAAGGCCTTTTCTTTAAAGACCGAGGAAGCAATAGAGTATAAATGATGTGTTACACGTATCCATTTATTAGTATGCTCCTACAATTTTGAAATGTTGTGTATTTAATGATAGAAAGTCATAATTCTTATTCAATGAAAAAAATCACAAGTATCATGGGTGCTCATGGAGGAGTATTACACCTGTAATGAGAATAGTTTCTTTTTCATGTAATTTGCTTGTCCTATAATATCCATTCTATGAGGAAAGATTTCATTTTGTTATTTTGTAGACTATTATACCTCCAGTCTTTGTCAAGTTTATAACCTTTGTTGTAAAGAGTGACCATAATAGTAATTTGAGATGTAACAAAAAGCCCATGTGAAATTTGTATTAGAATTGTTGTGAATATAATTATGAAGATACAGGTACTGATGGAGGGAGTCCTGGACTCCCTGATGACAAGGTAGATAGATAATTCCCCATGAAACTGTTTATCTGCCAAGTAATATTTGGAATATTTAGCCATTCTAACCGAAAACTTCTAGGACCCTTAATAGAAATCAATTGAAAACAAAATTACAAACCAGTATAGTAACCTATCTCTTTAAATAATACAAGAGACTAGCTAAGAGATCCCCCCCTACTCCCATCTAAAACATACAATAATTACCACCATTTCTGAAAGCATTACAGCTAATATGGAAACTGTGGTTATGTACTAAAGGGTGCTACAGATGTATGACATTGTGTACCTTCAGAATGAGAGTACTCCAGAGTCTCTGACAGATAAATCTCTGTTGTTCCGTTCTCTGAAATATTGAAGGACAAAGATGAGCAGTTTCAGCCCACACTAAAGTTTATGCCATATTTAGTCTTCATTTCCAGAAAAAACTGCTTGGTCATAGACAATACTACTGGAAATGAGTATTTAAGGGCTGGGTAGGGGGCAAAGGAGAAACAGTTCTAGAATATTCTAGAACTACCATATTACCATGAATTATAATAACCTCTAAAATCTTTTTTTCCAAATTTTATTTGCAGTTCCCAGTCTTAGCCCACATGTAATAAGAAACACTGTACAAAATGTTTGCCAAGTATTTTATACCTATGGTGAGTTCATTGGTTGAGATGTGATGGGGATAACAATGGCAAAGCTGGAAAGTTTGTACAGATAGTTTCTGTGCCCATAGTAGGAACAAACAATGTTTGCGTAAAGACTACCTAATTAAAACACATTTGCAGGATTCTATAATTTAATTCTTATCCAGTCTCCCAATGGGTTAATTACATTGTACACAGGAAAACAGAAACTTTGGAAACTGTACAGAGGGAGCGATTTCAATACATCATCTCAAATTATTATAAGCTGGTTGGGAAAGGGATGGGTTAGTCTGTCAAAGTACAAAGCATTTAAGATTGGCTCTGTGTCCAGGTTATGTATTTGCTTTTCTCTACTGCAACTGAAATAGATTTTTTTCCCTTCCTCAGTGTTTGTCCTGTGTTCACCCTCTGAGAGCAAGACAGTGCTTCATCTGTTTATCTCTGTGGCCCTTTTATCTAAAGCACAGAATGTTCTAAGTGAGCAAACAATTTGTTGTTGCCTATTCCCTGGCATGTTTGTACTGGCAAAAAAACAATTAGGGAGAATTTTCAGTATAGGCTGGGATTTTCAAAATGTGCCTAACTCCCATTATCCCCATAGAGGAAAGTTAACCAAGTTAGAAGTCTATGTTGTGGACAGGGAGAACAAAGCAGGAAGAGGAGGCAAGAATAGCTTTACCTGTAGATACAGAAAAATTAGATCTTCAAAGGAAATTGTGCCTTGTAAAGGACTTTGCAGAAAAAAACAAGGACTATAAATTCTAGATTTGTTTCTTAGGAGGTATCATAGAGAGGAAGGATCATCAATTAAGAATACATGGGACCAGAAATTTGCAGCTTTCAATGATTCAGTGTTAGCAGAAGAAAACTGGGATTTCAAAGGTGATACTTTGATAACTGATCTGAAAATGACAAGACAACACAGCATGAAATCCTGGTTCTCTTGAAATCTGTGGGGTGTTTTGTCATTCATTTCAGTGTGGCCAGGATTTTACCCAGGGAAAAGTTCTGGATGTTAAAAAGATGAAGCTCTCCTGCTGACATAGAGGAGTTACCTGAGGGGTTAAGTTCATTGGGGGTGTGGATTTTTCACACCCCTGTGCAATGTAGTTAAACCAAAGTTAAGTATGTAGTATAGACCAAACCTAACACTCAAATTGTGACTTCCATGCAAGACAAGTTTAGTAGAAACAACAGTTGGTCTCCCTCATAGGCTTACTTAGTGATGTAGACCATGACATTCTTAGTCAAGTATCATTTGTATTCTGTGCAAAATATATCTCCCCCTCCACCCTCACACAATACCCCCGCCACACAGAGAGAGAGAGAGTAAATTAATTCACTGGATGGTGATTTGGGGTTAATCTTTGGCCTCTGAGTATCGTATAGCAACCACAACAGTTTTCTAGAACATTTCAACTATGGCTATCTTTATTGGATTGACTTCAGCTGTAGTGCTCTCATTAAAGCCATCGAAAATTGTATGGCTAAAGCACGTGGATCAGTATAAGATTGTGCCCTTGAGATTAAAAATTAAAACTAAAAGCTTCAAACAGTACAAAGTAAGGAAGGGAAAAAAGCATGTAAGTACAAATACAATAGACAAGTGTTAAAGGGGAAAGAATGATCATCCCTCTTAGGAAAGATATCAGGAACTTACAGAAAGACGATAAGGAAATAGCAATAATATTAAGCTGTCCTGTTCATGTATTTATACAGATGAAAAGAGTGATATCTGCATAATTCAGGAATAAAATGGCTAGAGACAAAAAATAATGAATTAGAAAGCTGGAAGATGACTTTGAAAATGATTGTTACAAGATTAGAACCTCGTTAAAAAAACCTGACAAAGCAATAAGACTAGGTTTGAAGCAAACTTTTCAAAGCATTAAAGAATGGTCACAGAATGGGAAAATACTATTAATATACAATTTTCCTCACACCTAATGATAAAAAATAGTTTGCAATTAAACCACTATCTGAAAAATGACCTCGACCCACAGCCTGACTTCAGTTACCCTAGTGAACATCAGTGTAGTTACTCTGGACTTACACTGAGAAACTGAGGTCAGAATGCGTCTTATAGGGGTTTCCAAGGATAAATCCACACAGTTCCAGTCTCTACCACTCTTACTCAAATATAGTGGTAACCTATTCTACAAGATGCCCCAGGCAGATAAATGGAACTACTTGTGGCATGTGGTACAGCATATTTTGAATAAGGGTTACAGAATTTAATCCTTATTTATTTATAAGAAAACACTTCCCTCTAAAGTGCTTGGGATGCTGCAGAAACTGAAAACTGGCCAATGGGAGCTGCGGGAAGCGGCGCAGGCCTAGGGATTTACTGGCTGCCGCTTCCAGCAGCTCCCATTGGCCTGGAGCAGTGAATCACAGCCAGTGGGAGCTGGGATTGGCTGGACCTGCGGATGGGGTAGGTATACAAACCGTCCTGGCCTGCCAGGGGCTTTCCCCACACAAGCAGCGACCTGTTTGAGAAACACTGGACTACACTGATATTGTTATGCCAATATAGTCTCCATAGTGTAGTGGCCAGCACATCTCTCAGACCGTGCCACTTCCCGCAGCCCCCATTGACCTGGAGTGGTGAACTGCGGCCAGTGCGAGCTGCGGTCGGCCAAACCTGCAGACATGGCAGGTAAACAAACCGGCCCATCAGGACATTATAAGACATTAGTTTATATTGTGGAGTATTTGGACAGCTTTGGGGGAAAATAAACCTTGAAACCTATCTATGGTACTCAAAAGAAACAGCAAACCTATCACCATTAGCTGTATAAATACAGCAAATATTTCAGCAAATATTTCATAAGGATTTTTATCAAGCACATTTTTCAAAGCAATTAAAAGCTACTTGTAGCATTACTAGTGATACAGAAAGAATTCTGAGGCAAAGTGTGACACTTTGTGAGCTCCTTTAATATTTCTATATAACCAAAATGCCCTAAATGATGTTTAAACCATTTTTTTAAAATTTCTCAATGGGTTCTGATTCTGAAAGATGTAGACAGCTTCCTACAAGGTGCCGGACACCTTTAACTCCCACTGGTTCCAAAGGAAGCCTAACATTTTACAGGAAGAACTACGTACCAGATTTTTAAAGGTATTTAGGCACTTAAAGATACAAATTAGTGCCCAGTAGGATTTTCAAAAGTATCTAGGTGCCTACCTCCCACTTAATTCATTTAGGTGCCTAATTTAAAAAAAAAAGTCCATAGGCATTTATCTATATTTTTAATACCCAATGACCTTTAAAATTCTGGCACTTAGGAGCCTAAGTCTCATTGAAAGACAGTGGGACTTTGACAGGGATGAAGGAGACATTGATAATCCTTGAAAGGTTTGCAGAGTGAATGCAGGAGTGCTGCCAGCTTTTTTGCTGCTCTAGGCGGCAGAAGGTCCCGCCTCTGAAATGCCACCCCCAACAGAGGTGTCAGAAGGTCCGGCTGCTGCGGTCGCTGCCCCCCAAATGTTAGCGACCTATTAGGTCACCTAATGGCTTGCGCCGGCCCTGAGTGAATGCCTTAAGCAGATGCAGACCACCTAAAATTTGCAATATTGGACTTCCTACCCCTGCTTGCTTCTTCCACAATGCCAAGAGAGAAGCCAGATACTGATGACTTACTCCTGGAAGACAACTGGAAAGGTTAGGTGTGGTAAACAATCACCAAGTCCTCACTAGGAGAAAACAAAGTATAAGACAGGAGGGGAACCTTGGTTGGAAGAGCATGAGAAAGTTTGGGGAAGGCAGGATAGTTTGGTGAAAGGCATCTCAGGATATGCTGAAAACATCCCCACACTGGCCCTTAAAAGGAAATTGTATTTTTCTGTATATGTATGATTAGTATTATGCAAAGAGAAATGCATGATTTGTTCAGTCTATTGCTTTAATAGGTATCCTTTAAAATCTCATGAAAGCTCTAGTTGTCATACATTTTCAGAAAATATCTGACAAATGTTTAGAGGTTAATGTTTTAGCTGCGCAATAAGTGGAAAGCTGAAATAGTGAGTTAAGCATAGGCTATAGAGGAAGAAAGAAAGGGAGTTACAAATGGAACCTTTTCAATTTGGCCTAAATGAGCAGAAAATCATTTACTGCACGTGTAAAATGACTAAATCCTTCATTCATAAAGAGACAATGTGGAGGATAAGGGTGTGCTTTAAGGCACAAAGATTTTTTTCTCTTTTTAATTAAAATATTTAAAAAGATCCAAATTGAAAATAATAAATTCCAAGTACAATAGGATTAAACTTTCAGATACGTGTAAAGGAAATTAGCCTTCATTCAGCAGAGAAATAGACTAATAATTAATGTGAGGAACTATATTCAATTCTGCTAATAGATTCCCAATAATGAGGAATCTTATAAATGGGAAATTGTTTCAACAATGTTATGAAGGAAACTTCTAGCTGCAAATAAAATAAAGACTATTTCATCATTTGTCCTTTCTTTATGAAATGACATGCAACATGATTTCCATAATTAAAGTCTTTTTTAGAATGCTATTTACGTTTACCTTATATTTTGCTTACCCCTCATGTGTATGCATCATTAAAGATCATTTTCTTACCCCTCATTTTATATACATTTAGATCAGCTAGCACACATCAGCTTGGCTGGCACCCATCACTGCAGCATTTGCACACCTCTTAAGAATTTATGGATTTCTCCTCATAATGCCCCTTCCTGGAAGGGAAGCATTATCAACTGCACTGTACAAATAGGGCATTAAAAGCTGCCAGGAAACAAAATGATATGATTAGCTCAAGTTCACACTAAAAGTTTGCAACAGAGTCAAGAACTGAACTCAGAGTCCCCAAGTAGTACCTTAGCCACAACAACATATAATGGAGCAATGAGGAGAAAGGGGAGCAACTGTTAAGGTGAAAAGTATCAGAGGGGTAGCCGTGTTAGTCTGGATCTGTAAAAGCGGCAAAGAGTTATGTGGTACCTTATAGACTAACAAACATATTGGAGCATGAGCTTTCATGGGTGAATACCCACTTCGTCGGATGCATGTAGTGGAAATTTCCAGTAGCACTTATAAATATGCAAGCAAGAATCAGGCTAGAGATAACAAGGTTAGTTCAATCACGGAGGATGAGGCTCTCTTCTAGCAGTTGAGGTGTGAACACCAAGGGAGGAGAAACTGCTTTTGTAGTTAGCTACCACTGATTTCCTGAGAAAACTACAATGCATTGGTGACCTTCCAGAAAACACCATCCTAGCCACCATGGATGTAGAGGCTCTCTACACAAACATCCCACACACAAATGGAATACAAGCTGTCAGGAACCGTATCCCCCTATGATGCCACAGCACAACTGGTTGCTGAGCTCTGTGACTTTATCCTCACACACAATTATTTCAAATCTGATGACAATATATACCTCCAAATCAGTGGCACCCGTATGGCCCCACAATATGCCAACATTTTTATGACTGACCTGGAACAGCGCTTCCTCAGCACTCATCCACTCACGTCCCTTCTCTACCTACAATACATTGATGACATCTTCATCATATGGACCCATGGGAATGAAACCCTGGAAAAATTCCAAAAATGATTTCAACAGCTTCCACCCCACCATCAACCTCAGCCTGGACTGATCTACACAGGAGGTACACTTCCTAGACACCACAGTGCAAATAAGTGATGGACACGTTAACACCACTCTATACCGAAAACCCACTGACCACTATGCCTACCTTCATGCCTCCAGGTTCCATCCCGGACACACCATACAATCTATTGTCTACAGCCAAGCACTGAGGTACAACCTCATCTGCTCTAACCCCTCAGACACAAACCAACACCAGCAAAATCTTCACCAAGCATTCTTAAAACTACAATACCCACACAAGGAAATAAGGAAACAGATCAACAGAGCCAGACGTGTACCCAGAAGCCTCCTACTACAAGACAAACCCAAGAAAGAAACCAGCAGAACACCACTGGCCACCACATACAGTCCCCAGCTAAAACCTCTCCAACGCATCATCAGTGATCTACAACCCATCCTGGACAACGATCCCTCACTGTCACAGGCCTTGTCTGTGGGCAAGGATTGGCCTACCTCCCAACCCACCAAACTGAAGCATATTCTCACTAACAACTACACACCACATCATAGTAACTCTAACTCGGGAACCAATCTATGCAACAAACCTCAGTGCCAACTCTGTCCACATATCTACACCAGCGACACCATCACAGGACCCAACCAGATCAGCCACACCATCACCAGTTCTTTCCCCTGCATGTACACCAATGTAATATACACCGGAAATGTTCCTCTTCTATGTACATCGGCCAAACTGGACAGTCCCTACATAAAAGGATAAATGGACACAAATCAGATATTAGAAATGGCAATATACAAAAACCTATGAAAGCTCATGCTCCAATACGTTTGTTAGTCTATAAGGTGCCACAAAACTATTTGCCACTGTTAAGGTGAAGTAAGTCTACATGTGGGGGTGGGGAGTGCTGTGGGGCAGGGCTCATAGGGGAAAGAGACCTAAGGGTTTGTAGGGGACATTGGTGGGGATGGAGTGGGATGGTACCCTGTTACTTCCATTGTACAGTCTTGTGGTTCAGGCACTGGCATTTAGGGAATCTGGATTCAACCACTGGGTCCCCCACAGGCTTCCTTGGGCAAGTCACTTAAGGCCAGATTATTAAATTATTAAAAGGTATTTAGGTGTCTAGCTCCCTTTGAAATAAATGAGAGTGAGGCATCTATCTACTTTTAAAGATCTGGCCCTTAATCACTCAGTTACACCATCCGTAAAATGAGGAAAATAATATTTCCTTCCTCTCATCCTGTCTTATCTAGTTACATTTTCAGGACTCTTTGTAGGTGTATGTACAGTGCATAGAAAATGGGGTTTCTAGGTGCTACTGTAATTCAAATAATAAATCCACAGTAAATGGAAGCAAAATAGTTTTATATATATATATATATATATATATAATTTTCATAATTCTACTACTATTATTTTTATGCAATGAGATGCTAGTTTCTCTCTTTTTTTATGTTTTTTCAATGATCTATGTTAGATCATCAGAATCTAGTGCAATGGAGCCCAAGCCTGACTGTTGTATCTAGGTGCTACTGTAATACAAATAATAATTAATAATAACAGTGCATTTGTCCCACAGGAATGTCTAGGGGCAATCACATGGTGTAACTAGATATTACATTATTTGTTCCATTACACGTGATATAATTAATTGTTCCCTTTGTATTTTCAAATAATACAGAACTGTTTGACAAATACTGTATATTTTATGAAATTATATTTGTTTTTTTCCTGAATGTGTATTGCTTGTTGAGTTGTTTATTCATATCAATAAAACCTAAGATCAAAAAAGTGATATAATCATGTACTAAAGAATACAGTATAAGCTCTTTTGTAACCCTCTGTAGCAAGTAATGTTATAGTGCCCTATGCACGCTGTATTTATATTTTTGACATGCACTACTACTAACCTAGTAACTCTTGTAGTGCTTGGTTCATTATTACCTGATCTCAGAAATACAGTACAGATCAATTCTTCAGGAAACTACCATAACCTTCCTCCATTCATTGTGTTAAGACAGTTTGTGTTATGTTCTGTACATTTGAGGCCTGCAACTTGAAAGGAAAAAGAAGTGTTCCTGATTTTGGACAGATGATGTATTTCGTAAGTGGCAATTGCCATAGTGAGGGCATTGATGCTGTATCTGCAAAATCTGTGTGCGTGCACACAAGCACTCATACACTTTCAATCTTACTCGCCTGTTACTTAAAAGCTCTTTAGTGGTCAGTCATTGATATGCTATAGCTGAGCTCTGAAGAGTGATTATTTTGCAATTTGTGCAGGGGTTTACTACAAGATGCTTCTATGACTGATTTATCATATATGTCTAAAAATGCTTTGTGCTCAGTTGGTACTTTGAAGGTGTTTTTGTTGTATCTTGCTGCTATCAGAACATGCCATTACAAATCTGGTGCCACAGATGTAATTCACTTGCCAACAAAATGTGTTGAAGATCTCCAAGTGGACTAACAATCTCACAAATGCAGATGGAAATGTTGGATTTCCAGACAAATTGTCTTCCTAGAGGGGCAATTAACAACTGCAGAAAATCCCAGAATCTCAATGTGCACCAAGAGCTATTTGTTTTTAGGGAAATTTGTTCTTCTTCAGAAAAAATTACCAACTTTGTCAAATGCCAATGATGTGACTTAAATCTCATTCCAAGTGTGTGTGTGTGTGTGTGTGTGTGTGTGTGAGAGAGAGAGAGAGAGGGAGAAATGTTAATAGTACTAAAAGTTACACAGTTAAGATCTTTCAAAAATATCTGAAGAGATATTTTTAGTATGAAAGCAAACTTTCTTTAGTATGAAAGGAAACATTCTTCAGAAATGCAGATTTCAAAATAAAATGGCCTGAAAGGTGTTGTACTTAAAAACCTTATCATACTAGAAAACAAATATTCTGACAAAGGTATTATGTCAACCTTTACATTAAGGTGCTGGTGACACAACTAATTTCAATTATAAACTTAAAACTGAAATCTAGTTCAAATTGATTTTTTTTAAATATATTTGCAGTCTGCAGCCTTGAATCCCATGTGCATTTTCCTTGGTTCACGGTCCCTTTTACTGATATAACATCATTATACCTGGCACTGCTGTGGAATTCTACATGCCATCTTGACCTTCCACTGCTTAAACAGTCTTATTAACTGTTGCTCTCTCTTATTATCTTCAAAGCAGTGAGTATTCAACAAAATATCTTACTTTTTGTTCTCTAATGTTATACATTGTATTAGAATATAACTTTATCAAATGTGAGGGCTTGGACCAACCTATGGTGTTGGTGAAATATTTTGAGCCCATCCTACCAGGCTCCTCTAAGCAGTAGCAGAGTAAGTATATATCCCATTAATTGGCAGAACTGCCTCCTAACTAATAGGGAATACAGTGCCAACTAGAATTTAGATCTATCTGGAAGTGGCACTGCTGGAGAAAAGTGGGGCCAGGGGACATAGGAAATAGGATTCAGGTGATTAGGGAGCCACCTGAATGTGTATGTATGTATACACATAGAGTGTAAAATTCCTCATGAAATTTGTCTGCGCTTATGGATAGAGCCCACTTTTAAAAGTAAATGTTGTAACCATTTTTTAATGTTTGTTCTATATCTCTATGTAAAGATATATATATAGGAACACAAATGTGCACAAGTGCACACACACACACACAGAGAAACAGTTCTTTATCATTTTAAACACAGTCCTGTCTTCTAGTGGCTTTGAGAGGATGTTTCATTTTTACATTTGTAAAATGATTCTCTCCTCAGCTGGTAAGTCTTGGAGAGGAATAATTTTCTTTTCTCTTTAAATATCTCCCCAGAGAACTGTGCTCATAATGGAAATGCTGGCACAACAGTAGCAGAAATGTCAACCACTGCTCAAATCTTTTGATCCATTGTTTCAGCACTTATGCTACTCAGCACTGTCAAGTCTCTTTAAACCTGAACCCAAATCCATGAGATTAGCCCTTCCCCCCATCAAGAGACAGAAACAACTATTTTGAGTCCCAACAGAAATCAATGCTGTTTGGAAACAATTTTTATGTTTGCACAGTAATACATAATTCTTAACAGAAATATTAGAATACTGAATAAATATATAGTTATGTAACTGTGTCAGTTTTTGTTTCATATATATTTATGAGAAAAAAGAGTTTTCATGATTTTCTATGAGAATTCACAAGTTCACAAATTGGATGGGGAGAAATGTCAAATTCTGACATTTGTCACATTTTGGAATTAAAAATAGTGGATCTGTCACACAAATATGGACAGGTATAACTGTGATTTTCTAAATCTGTAGCAAGGCAAAATGTCAGCCTTTACACACATTCTGCCTTTCACTTCCCAAGTAATATTGCCACTTTTAATTTGGAAAAATTATGTATTATCTGTCTTTCAATAGAATTTGAATTGGGCATGGCTCAGCTTTGTTGCTAAAAGCTGAGAGGAGACAGGCCAAATTAATGCTCTCAGACATGTTATCTAGTCATGTCTTCTAGTGGCTTTGAAAGGAAAATTGCCAGTAGCACCAAAAAAAAAAAAGTACCTACATGTGATCAATTGCATGGGTATTTGAATCTCAATAAATCTTTACTAGTGGGCAACCAAAACCTAAGATTTCAAAACAGATTTTTCCAGGAAGTTGTGCAAAGATCAAAGGTTACATATTAATTAGATTTATTTTGTTCAGTATCTTAAAATAGGAGATGTTAATGTGCTGTGGGGTGCTCTGTACTGTTTTATCTGGGCATGTTTAATAATGCAGTATTTTTATTGGGCAGAAGAAATTACATATTCTCCAGAAGTGTATGGGGGGAGGGGGAGAGAAGGGGGAGAGAGGATGTTCTATTTTTTTTTTACCTCAATATACAATTACAAAATATCAAATTCTAACTCCATATACTGTGCAATAACATGACTTCATTTATTGTCTACTGTCATTTCTTTGTTCTTGACACGATGTTAAGAATGAGAGGAAACCACATGCACCCAATTGGGATCCAAATAACCATTTTAACTAACTATATATCAACACTGAAGTCCTAGATACAGATTTATGCAGCTGCATAAGGTTCTTGTGACTTCTGCATTAGAAGACAGGATATCCATTAGACATCCTATTTAAAGGATGTCTATTTAAAGGACAAGCTATTTAAAGGCATAAGAACATAAGAATGGCCCTACTGGGTCAAACTAAAGGTCCATCTAGCCCAATATCCTGTCTTCCAACAATGGCCAATACCAGGTACTTCAGAGGGAGTGAACAGAAGAGGTAATCATCATGTGATCTATCCCCCGTTGTTCATTCCCAGCTTCTGGCAAACAGAGGCTAGGGACACCATTCCTGCCCATCTTGGCTAATAATCATTGATGGATCTATCCTGCATGAACTGATCTAGTTCTTTTTTGAGCCATGTTATGATCTTGGTGTCATAAACAGATAAGAAAAGTTAATAGCACAGAAGTACTTTATATCTCTTTGACTATAGAGGGTTAACAAGAACAGTGAGCCTGGCTGTCACCTGACCAGAGGACCAATCAGAGGACAGGATACTTTCAATTCTTGAGGGAGGGAAGTTTTTGTGTGTGCTGTTAGAATTTGGTTGTTGTTCACTCTGGGGGCTCAGAGGGATCAGACGTGCAACCAGGTTTCTCTCCAATCTCTCCAATACAGGATTTTATAAGTTCAGACTAGTGAGTACTAGGTAGATAGAGCGAGTTAGGCTTATGGTTGTTTTCTTTATTTGCAAATGTGTATTTGGTTGGAAGAAGTTCAAATGTGTATTTGGCTGAAAGGAGTTCAAATTGGTATTTTGCTGAAAAGATTTTAATTTGTACTTGTATGCTTAGGCTGGGAGGGTATTCCCAGTGTCTATAGCTGAAAGACCCTGTACCTATTCCACTTTTTTAAAATTTACAAAGATAATTTTTACTGTTTTTTCTTTCTTTAATTAAAAGCTTTTCTTGTTTAAGAACCTAATTTTTTTTTATTCTGGTGAGATCTCAGGGGACTGGGTCTGGATTCACCAGGGAATTGGTGAGGAGAAAGGAGGGAAGAAGGAGAGAGAGGCTGATTTCTCTCTGTGCCAGGATTACTTTCTTTCAGGAAGAGTCTGGGAGGGGGAAAGAGAAGGAGGGAGGAAAGTGAATTGTCGTCTCTGTTTTGAGATTCAAGGAGTTTGAATCACAGTGATCTTCCAGGGTAACCCAGGGAGGGGAAGTCTGGGAGAAGCAACGGTGAGGGAAAGGGTTTACTTTCTTTGTGTTAAGATCCAGAGGGTCTGGGTCTTGGGGGTCCCCGGGCAAGGTTTTGTGGGGACCAGAGTGTACCAGGCACTGGAATTCCTGGTTGGTGGCAGCGCTACAGGTTCTAAGCTGGTAATTGAGCTTAGAGGAATTCATGCTGGTACCCCATCTTTTGGACGCTAAGGTTCAGAGTGGGGGTTTATACCATGACACGTGGCCTTCAGAAAATCCTCTGGCAAGGAGTTCCACTGGTTGACTTTCATTGTGTGAAGAAATACTTCCTTTTATTTGTTTTAAACCTGCTGCCTATTAATTTCATTTGGTGACCTCTAGTTCTTGTGTTATGAGAAGTAGTAAACAACACTTCCCTATCTACTTTCTTTACACCAGTCATGATTGTATAGACCTCAAACATATCTCCCTTAGCCATCTCTTTTCCAAACTGAAAAGTCTCAGTCTTATTAATCTCTCCTCATACGGCAGCAATTCCATACCCCTAATCATTTTTGTTGCCCTTTTCTGAACCTTTTCCAATTCTAATATATCTTTTTTTGAGATGGGGGCGACCATTCCTACACCTATGGCATATTATCAAATGAAAGTGAATGTGCAAGTGATGATTTTCCAGTTGCTGGTGTATGGAAACAATAGCTTTTGATTATTGTAAGTGAGTGCAGTCTGTCAGAAAATTGCATATCGTGAGGACAAAGAAAATAGTTCCATGACTGCAGTGACAGGACACTACCCCTTCACAAGCAACTTTATTCTATCTCCTGATTTTTGTAAGATGCTCCCTTCCTGAACTCAGGGCACATGCAGAGCAACTTAAAGCTCACAAATTAACAAAAAAGCAATCTGACAAAAAGTTAACTCAAACCCATAGACTGAAAAAGAAAGTCAAGACAATCTAGTCACCCCTCTGGAAAAAAAAAAAAGAAAAGAGAAAGAAGAGCAAGCAGGCTTTGTCAGATTAACAGAGGAAACCATACTTATGCTCTGTATCCCAGTCTTCAGAACTCAAACATGATGAGTTAGCAAGTGTGCCCCAGCTGAACTGTCAAGGTGGAGCATGAGGACAGAATCAGTCTCTGAGGTAGCCAGGGCTAAGCTTACAGGACACTGTGTACTGTACTGGGGTTCAGGGACTTGAACAGTATTTCTAAGTCACTATTTTAAATGGGATCCAGATCAACAATGTCAAGGTGCCAGGTTCCTGGACCGTCATCAGCTGGTATGTAAAATGAGTAAGTAAATCTCAATTAAATTCCTAGTAGACAGATGTCCAAAACACAAAAACTCAACTTCACAACTCACAAGAAGCCCATCCTCCACCTTATTAGCAATCTCACTGAATAATGTAAGGCTTGAATGGACAAGAAGATAAATCTCTTCAGACCTTGTTTGGGGTACTGTGATGAGGCTGAGCATACTGGTGGTACTACCTAGCTGTTAGGTCACTTGGACCAAACTTTCTCATCTCTAGTGTCTCTTGCCAGCAATCACTCTGACAGTGTGGTGGTCCCCTTTTTGGTAGGTAGCAACTTGACTCTTTGGCCAGGTCATCAGTCGAGTCCTTGTATGAAGAAGTACTTCTTTTTGTTTGTGTTAAAATTGCTACCTATTAATTTCATTGGGTAATCCCTGCTCCTTGTGTTACATAAAGGAGTAAGTAACACATCATTTACTTTCTGCACACCATTCAAGATTTTGTAGACGTCTACCATATCCCCTCTTAGCTGTCTCTTTTCCAGGCTGAAAAGTCCTGGCATTTTTGTTCTCTTCTTGGGTGGAATCTGTTCCAAGTCCCCAATTATTTTTATTGCCCTTTGCTGTAACTTTTCCAATTCTAATACATCTTTTTTTAGATGGGGCAACCAGAACTGGAAGCAGTATTCAAGTGTGGACATACCATGGATTTACATAGTGGCATTATGATATTTTGTGTCTTATTACCTACCCATTTATTAATGGTTCCTAACATTTTGTTAGCTTTTTTGACTACTGCTGCACATTTATGTTTTCAAAGAACTATACACAATGACTCCAACATCTTTTCCTTGAGTAGTAACAGCTAATTTAGACCCCAAAGATTTGTATATATAGTTGGCATTATGTTTTCTAATGTGAATTATTTTACATTGATTTATCAGCACTGAATTTCATCTGCCACTTTGTTGCCCTGTTGCCCAGTTTTGTGAGATCTCTTTGCAACTCTTCGCACTCAGCTTTGGACTTAACTATCCTAAGCAATTTTGTATCATTTGCACATTTTTCCACCTCTCTCTACCCCTTTTTCCAGATCATTTATCAATATGTTGAACAGCACTGTGCCCTGTGCAGATGCAGGGGAACAACATTATTTATCTCTTTTTTTTCATTCTGAAAACTGATCATTTATTCCTGCCCTGTTTCCTGTCTTTTAACCAGTCACTGCTTCATGAGAAGACCTTCCCTCTTATCCCATGATTGCTTACTTTGCTTAAGAGCCTTTGCTATGGGACCTTGTCAAAGACTTTTGCTCACCCTTATCCCCAAGTCTGTTGATCCCCTCAAAGAATCCTACTAGATTGGTGAGGTATGATCTCCCTTTACAAAAGCTATGCTGATGCTTTTCCAACCAATTGAGCAAATCTATGTGTCTGATATTTGTTTTTTATGTTTCAACCAATTCCTTGGTACTGAAGTTAGTCTTAGCTGGCTGTAATTGCCAGGATCACCTCTGGAGCCTTTTTTTCTTTTAAATTTGATGTCACATTAGCTATCTTCCTGTGATAGGTTACGTACTACAGTTAGTAGTTCAGCAATTTCATATTTTCTTCAAAATTCTTGTGTGAATACAAATTTGGTCTTGATGATTTATTACCACTTAATTTATCAATTTATTCCAAAACCACCTCTACTGTCACCTCAATCTGGAACAGTTCCTCAGACCGCCAGGTCCTGGATTTCATGATACATAGTTACACTATTTCTCTCTTCCCAGTATTTATTTTCTAAATTGCAATATTGCTTTCTTAATGCTGCCCCATTTTCCCGATGCTCCTAGTAGGTGTTTTAGTGTAAACTTTTAGGTGTCTGAGTTTCTCATACAAAATCCCACTCCCAGAAGATGTGATCAGCTTTCAGGTCTCATATAGCCCATCTGTGTGTTTGTTAATTAAGGCCAAGTTACTGTTTAAGCCACTTTGTCTGGTAAATATTTGGAGTAGAGCCACCACACTCTTTCTCTCAGGTTCTTGCAGTATGTTGACATTTTTGATTCAGGGTATACTTCATGAAATCTCTTCCCCCTTGTTTCTTTTCTCCACACTTCCTTCCAACCCTCTCTCAGTTCATTTTAAAGTCCTGTTTATTTTTAGGGCAGGTCTACACTATGGGTCTACACTACACTATCGAACTAATTTATGCAACATTTTATTTACATAGCTGGAGTTCACGTATCTTAGATTAACCTTTTGCAGTCTACACCATGCTGGGTCGATGGGAGAAACTATCCCATCAACTTATGTTATGCATCTCATTCCGGTGGAGTACCGAAGTTGATGGGAGAGCGATTGGTGGTCAATTTAGCGGGTCTACTGAAGTCCTGCTAAATCAACTCCCGGCGGCTCGATCACCACGAGTCAATCCTCTGGTAAGTGGAGACAAGCCCTTAGAGGGATGTCTGTCATTTTTACAGCATTTTTGCTACTTTGTCAGTCTCCTCATTTCCTGCAATCCCAACATGCACTGAGATGCATGCCATTTCAATATTAAATTCCATCTGTGCCAATTGTTAGAAACAATAATTCATTAATTATATCCTTTCTGCTATCTTAATTCCCATTTTTGTCAGCAAGTAATCCTGATAGTGAATCTGACAAGATCACAATGGAGACAGGTCACATGGCCAGTACTCAGAATAATGGCAACATTATTCCTTTTCTTTCCACCATAACAACAACTACAACATCTGATAGTCTTATGGACTTCTTCTTTTCCAGTGTTGGGACACAGAATGCTGTCCCCATTCCCATTTTTCCCCATATTTAGACCCATCCATAAATATTTATCCCATACATATCTATTTGCTGAATTTAATACATTTAGCTCTCTGTTTCCCCCTTTTAATTCCAGCATTTATACTGGGGACATGATTTTTCATTCATAGTGCATTCTGTCATGCCTGTATATGTTAATGTCTTCTAGGTCTTTCTTTTCTCTTAGTTTGTCTACATTTTAATCCTATTGACATGAGGCATTTTTGGTATTTTTCCCCCATGCTGTCCACTGCATTTCCCAGCATTCTTCACATATTTGTTTACTGTTTCCATCTTCTCTGTTTCCAATAACTTTTGCCCAAAAGGTAATGTCCAATAATTTTATTCTTAACGCTACAGGCAGTTCCCCAGCACCCATCTGCATTGCACACAAAGGTGTTGTGATGAAAGCATTTCATGCAGCACATAATGCCAGGGCTTGGATTCCATCTAGCTTCCTTAGGTTAGTTTCTGATGCTGAGCTATATGTTGGCACCAGTGCTCAATATTTGGTCTTATTAATGGTCTTTGATGCATTTCCATTGCTTTCTTTTCCATACCCCAGGCAGTTCCAGAAATATTTTTAAGTATATTGAGGTTATCTTTACATTTAGCTACAATATTTTCAGTGTGATCCTTCCATGTTAGTTTGCTGTCAAATGGCACACTATGGAATTTATAGCTTTTAACTACACCTATGTGTTGTCCATAGAGAGTTTACAATCCTTTAAATTTTTCCTTTTACTGAATATTATTCCTGTAGTTTTGACAACTGAACATTTATAACCTCATATATCTCCCCATTCTTCACTTTTCCTAAGTGTTTCATGAATTCACTTCTCAGCTATTTCCTGATTTCTGTTTTTATCTCATATAGCAGAATCATCTAGAAACAAATGAGGATGCCAAATTCAGGCCGAACTACTCAGAACTAGAGCATGTAGACCCCAAAACTGGTGGCTAACCCCTCATAGGGTAACCAGCAACAAAAGTAAACTTCTGTTTCACCACACTAGCTAACAAGAAGACATAAAGACAGTTTCCTCAGGCCTTCCATATCACCACCATATTTCCAAAAACATTGGATTCGGAGGTGAATGGTTCTTTACAACCAACCTAATCAAATAACAGGTTCTTCTGATCCCAAAGGACCAGCCACACACCCAGGTCAATATACAACTTAGATCTTACCCCAAAATAATGTTGATGCCAATCCTTTAGTATCTAAAATCTAAAGTTTATTTATGAAAAGAAAGAAAAGAAAGAAATTAAGTTAAAATTGGTTAAAGGAAGCAAATACATATAGTAATTGCAAAGTTCTTGGTTCAGGCTTGTAGCAATGCTTAAGTCAAGTCTCTGGATGCTTCCAAATCCATTGGAAGGTCCTCAGTCCATTGGTTAGAATGCTCCCATTAGCATGAGTTCATAGTCCAGAGGCTTGGACAAGAAAGAGGCTGGAGCAGGATAGAGGCAAAATGGAGGTGTTTCCAGGGCCATTTATATCATCTGCCATATGGGGGAAAACCCATTGTTTCAAACAAGAACCTCAGCACAGGTAGTAGAGAATCACAGGTGACCAGATATTGTTTGGAGTCATATGGGCAAGTCACATGTTCATGCCCAATTTTGCTCAGTCATTGCAGGAAACCATTAGCTATATTCAGACAAAACATTTACATGACAGTCCACTCAGTGTAAATGAACATTTTCCATGGTCCATTGTCAGTCATGTGTTTCTTGATGAGCCACTTAATTTGAATAGTCCCTCCAAAATGTGCTGGCTAGCTACCTCGTGCGTGGTACCCCAGAAGTAAACATTTGAAATCCAGGTATAGAGCCAAAACTTATAACTTCAAATACAAAAAGGATACATGCACACAGATAGCATAATCATGACCATTAAATCATAATCTTTTCATAGACACCTCACTTGACAACCTTTGTACAAGATTTGCTGTAAATATATAACAGTGGTTGCAACAACGCTCTGTGTGGTCATATTGTAATCGGATAACATCACAGCCTATTTCTGTGCTCATGCTTTTTGGGAGATTTTTTATCGTTACACTGAATAAGTAAAGACGATGACATTCCCCTGCAGAGCGCCGTTTGTGATTGTAGGGATAGAGTAGGCTTTCTCTACTCTGAGCTACATAGTTCTTTTACTTAAGCAACCTTTGATTCAGATATATGCTCTTCCTTTTATGCCCATGGATCCTATTTTATGTAATAAGCTGGCAAACTACTATCATATATTAATTTCATATACTTTCTGTGCATCCATCTCTACTTTTACTACTTGATCAGCTGTACTCCTTCCACTCTTGAATCCACTTTGCACATTGTCAATAAATCAATTTCTCTCTAGATATGTCGTTAAACTTTCAGTCACCATTCTGTCTGTGGCTTTACCCATACATGCTACAAGGGCAATTGGCCTAATCTTCTTTGCAGCTTCAGTGATTACCATACTGGGACAACAACTGCATATTTCCATTCCACTGATAGCTCACCAGTTCCCCGTATACTGTTGTATAATTTCAGTAGTATTTTCAGACTCCCTTCATCCAGGTGTTTTAGTTTTTTGTTGCATACTCCATCCCTTTCTGGTGAAGAGTTTTGCTTTTATCTATAGCTTTGTGAAGTTCACTCACACAAAAGTTTTCGTCTAATATTGTATTCTCATTTTCTTCCCACCTCTTTAAATTCTCAAGATTCTCTTTAATATTTTTTTCCTTTCACTTAAATTTCTCAAGTCTGATTTTCATCATTACTAACATTGTGGACTATTTCTGCTAGGGCTTCCACATTTTCTTCATTTGAGCTTCTTATTCCTTTCCTTTTCTGGTGAGGGCCGGTATAGAATTGCTTTTACTTCATATTCCATTAATTTTCCTAATCTTCTTTTATACCTCTGATGATTTAGTATCTTTATTTATCTTCCCATAGTACTTTCTCCAGCTTTTTTGTTTTGCCTTTTTAATAACCATTTGCATAATTGCCTTGTATATTTCTCGTTTCTTGTCAGTCCTCACTATTCATTTTATTTGTTGCTTTCTTATATGCCTTGTTCCTTTCTTTAATTTCTTTTTTACTCTCCTCACTCCACCATGGTACGTGCTTTTAACCTTTATGGTGACATGACATCTTAGATATAATTAACTTTTCTGCCATCATGATTCCTTTCGCTAAATTCCTCAGTGTCATCATTTTTCCTTTGTTCAATAATATTTTCATTACATTTACTTCTTAACAGTTCCCAGTTTGATTTTTTTCATATTCCAAGTAAGGGGACCTTCCTCCATCTTCAACATTGTCTCTATCTTGATAAACTATAAGTACTGGAAAATGATCACTTCTCATTCCCTCTTCTTTATCACTGTCTCAGCTGCATTTTCTTGCTATACTACTTGTCACAATTTCAAGGTCAAGACAGAGGAGATTTCCGTTGGCTGCATTAAACTTATTAAGTGTACCATCATTCATTTTTTCTCACTTATTTTCATAAATGAATTGTTCTAGACACTTGCCGTTCTTATCATTTCTTCCACTTCCCCACAATCTCTTATGGCTGGTTAGGTCTCCACATATATTATATGAGCCTGTTGCATCTTCAACTATCTCTGTCAAACCTATAATCTCCAGCTTTCCACCTGGGTTGTGTACATTATATGTTCTCAAAGATGCAGATATATTATGCATCATAATCGCCGTAGTGTTATGCTCTATATTAAGTTTATTTGCCTCAATTTTAAGATCATTAGGTTTTTCTTAATGAATGTACAAACTCCTCCTCCCCTTCCAATTCCTCTGTCTTGCCTATAAATACCAGTTCTTGGGATTCTGAAATCTAGTTTTCCTATTAACCATGTTTCTTGTATGCAAATGATATCAGGTTTAGTAGCCTTATCAAGGATAGTTTTTGTTTCTCTTGTCCATGTACTATTAGAATATGAGCATTCCAACAGTAAATAGTGTGATAAACTCAGGACAGACAGCTGCAAGGGAGGGGTAGGAATCAGTACCAGAAGGTTAAAAGGCCCTCCTCCTTATCAACTGAGAGGCAACCACAGGTCAATCAGGTTCAGCTGTGAAAGGTTACCAAGGTAGCAGATTAGAATCAGATGAGGGGGGAGCTACCTGAGGTTAATTGGGACCAGCTGATTCCAACTTGGGGCTGCCTGAGACCTTTTTAAACCCTTCCCTGTGGAAGGAAGAGGAGGAGAGTAGAGAGAGAAGAAGCCCTGCTGCCAGGAGTGCAGGAGCAGAAAAACAGTGAGACCCTCCAGGAGGAGAGGCAGTACTTTCTCCCACAAGGGGGTAAGAATTTGCTAGCCAGGACTAGTGGAGATACAGGGAGCAAACTTCCCTTGTGTCACAAGGGGGACTGCATTCCCTGAGCCTGTCTCACCAGGGTTAAAAGCAGCAGAGACTGGGGAGACTGAGAAGGTGCCTTGCCACACGTGGTGTCAGAAGTGGGATGTGAGTGAGGCTTCGTGGCACGTCATCTCGGGGCAGGGTAAAGCACCCCCCAACCAAAAAAAAAACAAAAACAAAAACAAACAAACCCAAAATGGAGGATGTAGTGAAGGCATTGTTGCAGGCCGCTGCGGCCCAACAAGAAGCTACCAGGGTGCAGATAGCTGCCCAGCAGGAGGCAGTGCGAGTACAGCAGGAGACAAATCAACTACTGATGAGCCAGGCGGCTCAGGATCGAGCCACCCTGCATGAGGTTGTGAACCAGTTAAAGGCACTGACCACCCTAGCGCACGGCCCCCCTGGGACTCGGCCCCTGCGGGCAAGTCACTACTTATAGAAGATGACGATGGATGATGACGTGGAGGCATACCTCCTTGCGTTTGAGAGAACAGCCCAGCGGGAGGCCTGGCCCCAAGACCAGTGGGCCAGTATTCTGGCTCCTTTTCTGTGTGGGGAGGCACAGAAAACATATTTTGATATGACAACAGAAGCAGCTTCAGATTACTCCCAGCTAAAGGCGGAGGTCCTGGCGAGGTCTGGCGTGACGACAGCTGTAAGGGCACAACGGTTCCATGAGCGGAAATACCAGGTCAACAAAGCCCCGAGGTCTCAGCTGTTTGACCTGATCCATCTAGCCAGGAAGTGGCTGCGCCTCGAGACCCACCGGCCGGAGGAAATCGTGGAAACCATGGTGCTGGACAGGTACATGAGAGGGCTACCGCCGGACATACGAGGATGGGTCAGTCAAAATGATCCCTCCTCCTATGATGAGCTAGTTGCCCTCATAGAGAGACATCTAGCAGCGCAGGAACTTTCTCGGACCACCGGGGAAGGGAGGCGCCAGAATAGGAGGCAAGTCTATGTACCCAAGGGCTCGAGTTGCTGTAGCTCCAGGCCGAACTCTGGAGGGGAGGAAGGAGGCCGAAGAGCAGCCAGAGTACTCGGAGGGACTTGAGGACTGGGAGAGAAAGACTTGGAGGGTAAGGCCTCACAGCCCGAAAATTAGGGGGCTGCCCCGAGCAGGATACCGATGTTATGCATGTGGAGAGATAGGGCATATAGCTGCCCAATGCCTGAACCTAGAGGAGCCCATGCAATGCGACCTGGGAAATCTGGAAGAGCCATGTGACCTGATAAATCTAGTAGGGGTAGCGATGGTCCCTCATAGATATACTAGGTCAGTTAAAATGAATGGTATAAAGACCACCGCTTTAGTAGACTCAGGAAGCGCAGTCATGCTGGTCTTGGGAAAGCTGGTCAGGTCTGATCAACTATCCCGGGCCAAGCGCACAGGGATATCCTGTGTCCATGGGGATGTCAATTACTACCCGACCATCCCAGTAAAAAGGGAGGTCCTGGGAAACCCCACTAAGGTGATGGTGGGGGTGGTCCCGAAACTCCCCTACCTAGTCCTCATAGGACGAGACTTCCCAGGGTTCGGCAGTCTACTTCCTGGAGGGGAGTCAGAAGGTGGTAACGACCCAGAGAGCAATGGGATGGCCTCGATAGTTAGTGACTCCCCGGCCTTCCATGATTTTGCCCAGGATTTATTCTCGCCCCCTGGGAAGCCCAGGAAGACTCGGCGAGAAAGGAGGGCAGATAAGAGGAGAGGAACGAGAATCCTGGCCCAGAACCAGAAGCCTATACTCGTAGGGGAAAAAGTTGGTCGGACTGACAAGGAAACTAGGCAGGAGGCAGGGAGGCCAGCAGCTGGGCCCAGTTCCTCAGGGACCTCCCTCGAGGGGAAGGGGGAAGTAGAACCCCCTGAGTTTGGGCAAATTGGGCCTTCACTAGAGAATTTTGGGCTGGATCAGGCCAATGATCCAGTATATAATAATATTCTCAAAGAAGTAGTTGAGGTGAATGGAGTCCCTGTGGAGGAAAGAGCCAAGGGCCCAGGGCCATATTATGTGATCAAGAAGGATCTGCTATACAGGGTAGTCCGTATCCAAGAGCAGGTCGTGGAACAGCTCCTAGTACCACAGAAACATCAGAGGGGAGTGATGGAGCTAGCCCACAGTCATTTGTTCGGGGGCCATCTGGGAATAGATAAAACCCTGGATCGAATTCTGCAGAGGTTTTTTTGGCCTGGAATATATGCGGCGGTCCGAAGATATTGTGCCTCCTGTCCGGAATGCCAATTACATGGGCCCCGACCACGCCTAAGGGCACCTTTGGTACCTCTGCCGATTATTGAAGTCCCCTTTGAGCGAATAGCTATGGACCTAGTAGGGCCACTAGAAAAATCAGCCCGAGGCCATCAGCACATACTGGTGGTGATAGATTATGCCACCCGGTACCCCGAGACCGTTCCCCTACGGAACACTACGTCCAAGATCATAGCTAAAGAATTAATCCAAATTTTTGCTAGAGTGGGAATACCTAAAGAGATTCTGACGGACCAAGGGACTCCCTTTATATCTAAATTAATGAAGGACCTATGTGCAATGCTCCACATACGGACTCTAAGGACATCAGTCTATCATCCGCAGACAGATGGCCTCGTCGAGCGTTTTAATAGAACGTTGAAGAACATGATACGAAAGGTGGTGAGCCGGGATGGGAAGAACTGGGACACCCTGTTACCGTACCTAATGTTTGCGATAAGGGAGGTACCACAGACTTCAACTGGATTCTCCCCATTTGAACTGTTATATGGTCGCCACCCCCGTGGCATACTGGACATTGCCAATGAAAGTTGGGAAGAACAGCCGAACCCAGGGAAAAACCTCATCGAGCATGTGTTGCAGATGAAAGACAGGATAGCCCAAGTCACCCCCATAGTGCGGGAACACATGGAAAGGGCACAAGGGGCCCAACAAACATACTACAACCACCAAGCGACGATCCGAAAATTCCAGGTGGGAGATCGGGTAATGGTGCTTTTACCCACAGCGGAGAGCAAGCTCCTGGCCAGATGGCAGGGGCCATATGAGATAATAGAAGCCATTGGAGAAGTCGATTACAAGGTCCGACAGCCAGGACGCTGGAAACTGGAGCAAATCTATCATGTAAACCTGTTGAAACCTTGGCAAGACAGAGAAGCTCACGTGGTCGCTCTAGGGTCACCTCCTCCCGAGAGCAACCTACCTGGCCAAGTGAGAATATCCCCAGAATTGACCCCTGACCAACGATCTGGGGTGATCGACATGATCAAGCACAACCAGGACGTGTTCTCGGAAAAGCCAGGCAGGACTACTGAGGTTCACCATCACATCCTCACAGAGCCTGGAGTGAAGGTGAATGTTAAGCCATACCGGGTCCCGGAGGCGAAAAGAGAAGAGATCAAAACAGAAGTCAGGAAAATGTTGAAGTTAGGAGTTATTGAAGAGTCACATAGTCAATGGTCAAGCCCAGTTGTCCTTGTACCTAAACCGGATGGCAGTATGAGATTTTGCAATGACTTCCGGAAACTGAATGAGGTGTCCCAATTTGATGCGTACCCTATACCCCAGGTAGATGAGTTAATTGACCGACTGGGGAAAGCATGATTTTTGTCCACCCTTGACCTGACTAAGGGTTATTGGCAAATTCCCTTGGCCAAGGCCGACAAAGAGAAGACGGCCTTCTCAACACCAGAGGGACTGTATCAATACACAGTCCTCCCTTTCGGTTTACATGGGGCTCCTGCAACCTTCCAGCGGCTCATGGACAAACTGTTGCGTCCACATGGCAAGTATGCAGCTGCCTATCTTGATGATGTCATTATACATAGTCCAGATTGGGAGACGCACATGGGAAAGGTGGAAGCAGTCCTCGACACCTTGAGGAAGGCAGGGCTGACTGCAAATCCCTCCAAATGTGCAATTGGGTTAGCAGAAGCCAAGTACCTGGGGTATATAGTGGGGAGAGGTGTGGTGAAGCCCCAGCTCAACAAGTTAGAGGCAATTCAGAATTGGCCCCGACCAGTCCGGAAGAAACAAGTCAGAGCATTCCTGGGGCTGGTTGGGTACTACAGGCGGTTCATTCCCCACTTCGCCACCAGGGCATGCCCTCTAACAGACCTAACGAAAGCCCGTGGTCCAGACATAGTAAGATGGTCTAGCGCAGCTGAGGAGGCTTTTGCAGATCTGCGGACCGCTCTCTGCACCGACCCAGTGCTGGTATCTCCAGACTGGGAGAAAGAGTTTATCCTGCAAACGGATGCCTCTGAGGTTGGATTGGGAGCGGTTCTTTCCCAAATGGTTGGAGCAGAAGAACACCCAGTCCTGTTCCTCAGTAGGAAACTCCTGCCCAGGGAACGTAAATATGCCGTAGTAGAGAAGGAATGCCTGGCCATGAAGTGGGCCGTAGAAAGCCTCCGCTACTACCTACTCGGATGGCGGTTTACCCTTGTCACGGACCATGCCCCTCTGAAGTGGATGCACCAAAACAAAGAGAAAAATGCAAGAGTGACAAGGTGGTTCCTGTCGCTACAGCCCTTCCATTTCAGAGTACAACATAGATCCGGAATAAAGCATGGCAACGCGGATGGCCTTTCAAGGGTACATTGTTTGCCGACCCAAGTAGCCCAACCCTGTAGTGTTGAGCAGGGGGGGGGATATGTGATAAACTCAGGACAGACAGCTGCAAGGGAGGGGTAGGAATCAGTACCAGAAGGTTAAAAGGCCCTCCTCCTTATCAACTGAGAGGCAACCACAGGTCAATCAGGTTCAGCTGTGAAAGATTACCAAGGTAGCAGATTAGAATCAGATGAGGGGGGAGCTACCTGAGGTTAATTGGGACCAGCTGATTCCAACTTGGGGCTGCCTGAGACCTTTTTAAACCCTTCCCTGTGGAAGGAAGAGGAGGAGAGTAGAGAGAGAAGAAGCCCTGCTGCCAGGAGCGCAGGAGCAGAAAAACAGCGAGACCCTCCAGGAGGAGAGGCAGTACTTTCTCCCACAAGGGGGTAAGAATTCGCTAGCCAGGGCTAGTGGAGATACGGGGAGCAAACTTCCCTTGTGTCACAAGGGGGACTGCATTCCCTGAGCCTGTCTCACCAGGGTTAAAAGCAGCAGAGACTGGGGAGACTGAGAAGGTGCCTTGCCACAATAGTTAGTACCATTCTATTTATCCTTCAGTATTTCCTTCACTTAAAAAAGCATGAAATCATTCTCCTGATAAATTCCTAACACGTAGGCACTTTTCTCCTGCTTTAACTATAATTTTAATTTTCTCTGTTTTTTTTCCTTGTCTGTAATATGTACTTTAATACTTCAGTCATAAATGATATAAACATATCATTGTTTATACATAATCTGTCTTCTTTTTTCCTTGTATCATTCATTACATCATTTGATTTATTGTATTGTGTATTTATCTCTTAATTAATGAGTTTCCTTTCCTCTTACCCCTCTGGTCTTAGATGTCTCCTAGTAGCTTCTGCCTGCAATATGCTGTTTCAGGGATCGGCCATGTTTGCCACATGGCCCACCAGGATAAACCCCCTGGTGGGTCGGGCCGGTTTGTTTACCTGCCACTTCTGCAGGTTCGGCCGATCGCGGCTCGCACTGGCTGTGGTTCGCTGCTCCAGGCCAACGGGGGCTGTGAGAAACCACGCCCAGCACATCCCTCAGCCCGCGCCGCTTCCTGCAGCCCCCATTCGCGTGGAGCGGTGAACTGCGGCCAGTGGGAGCCGCAATTGGCCAGACCTGCAAACGTAGCAGGTAAACAAACTGGCCTGGCTCCCTAGGGGTCCTACCCTGGTGGGCCACATGCCAAATGTTGCCGATCCCTGTGCTATTTGTAACTTTCATTTTTTGGTTCGTTCTTGCTTGGTTTTCTACTATACAACCTCCATATGCTTCAATGTGCTTTCCTCTGCAGCTGCTACAATTCAATTCTGTCCCTTCTACACAATTGTCATAGGAGTGTGCCCCTCCACATCTACTGCATCTAATTTTCTTTTTTCATGTATTCACCACATGTCCAAAAATATGGAATCTGTAGCACCTCATTAGTGGTGAGATATATGGTTTTGTCCAAAAACTCTGGTATCCTATTGTTACCCTGCATGGAAAAGTTTCTCCCTTAACTGCAGCTAGCACAGATCTTGATGGTTTTTTCCCCCTCTTCTCTTGCTAATTAGTCACACAGCACATAGTATTTTATCATCTCCTATGCCTTGCTTTACTGCATCTTCAGTCTTTTTGGTTGACACTCTGTATACAGCTTCTCTTGTCTCCATCAGACACTCAGGGTATGTCTAAACTATGAAACTAGGTTGATTTTATAGAAGTTGATTTTTAGAAATTGATTTTAAACAGTGGATTGCATATGTCCACAGTAAGCGCATTAAGTCGGCAGAGTGCGTCCTCGTTATCATGGCCAGCATCAAATTAACTGAGTGGTGTACTGTGGGTAGCTACTCCACAGTTTCAGCAGTCTCCACCACCCATTGGAATTCTGGGTTAAGCTCCCAATGCCTGATGGGGCAAAAACATTGTTATGGGTGGTTGTGGGTATGTTGCCAGTCTCCCCGCCCTCTGTGAAAGCAACGGCAGTCAATCGTTTTGCGCCTTTTTTCCATGCAGACGTCATACCATGGCAAACGGGCAGCCCACTCAGTTCAGCACACCGACACCACCACTGTTGTGCCCCCGGTGCTGCTGGCAGCAGACGGTGCAGTAGGTCTGCAAACCATCGTCATACACCCTTCTGCTGCAAATCTGCTCTGCAGCTATTGCCTCGATAGCGAATTTCTCCATGGGCTCCTGGGTACATGTGGGAAATGTGCGTGGTGCTAACAGTCAACCTCCACCGCTTCTGCTGCAACTCTGCTCTCCTGCTCTTGCCTGATAGCAAATTTCTCCCTGTTGTCTGTCATGGATCCCAGGTACGTGTGTTCTTCTTCAGGAAATGTGTGCAGTGCTAACCGTCGTCCTCTACTGCTTCTACTGCAACTCTGCTCTCCTGCAGATGCCATACCATGGCAAGCATGGAGGACATTCAGCTCTCTGCTGCTGTGAGCATTGTAAACCCTTGCACACTATCCTGCAGTATTTGTAGTACCTGCAAAAGCAGCTGAGGAGGTGACGACAGCATGATCATGATAGCAATGAGGACATGGATACAGACTTCTCTCAAACCATGGGCCCTGGCAATTTAGACATCATGGTGGTAATGGGGCAGGTTCATGACATGGAATGCTGACTCTGTGCTTGTTTCTTGGGCCCAATCTAGTAGGACCTCATAGTGCTGCAGGTGTGGGATGATTCCCAGTGGCTGTGAAACTTTTGTATGCATAAGGGCACTTTCATGGAAGTTTGTGTCTTGCTATCCCCTGCCTTGAAGTGCAAGAATACCAAAATGAGAGCAGCTCTCACAGTTCACAAGCGAGTGGTGATAGCCCTGTGGAAGGTTGAAATGCCAGACTGCTACCGGTCAGTCAGTAATCAATTTGGAGTGGGTAAATCTACGGTGGGGGCTGCTGTGATCCAAGTAGCCAATGCAATCACTGAGCTGCTGCCATCAAGGGTAGTGACTCAGGGAACCCCATTGCAGCAAAGCCATACACTATGACCTGCACATTTCCCAAACTGTAGTGGGGCAATAGACGGAACCCTATCTTAGGACCGGAACACCTTGGCAGCCAGTACATAAACCATAAGGGGTACTTTTCTATGGTGCTGCAAGCACTGGTGGGTCATAAGGGACATTTCACTGACATTAACATGGGATGGCCAGGAAATGTACGACACTCACATCTTCAGGAACTCTGGTGTGTTTGAACAGCTGCAGGAAGGAACTTACTTCCCAGACCAGAAAATTACCATTGGGGATGTTGAAATGCCTATAGTTATCTTTGGGGACCCAGCCTATCCTTTAATGCCATAGCTCCTGAAGTCATACACAGGCACCCTGCATAGTAGTAAGGAGCAGTTCAACTATAGGCTGAGCAAGTGCAGAATAGTGGTAGAATGTGCATTTGGACATTTAAAAGCTCACTGGTATAGTTTACTGATTAGGTTAGACCTCAGTGAAAGCAATATTCCCATTGTTATTGCTGCTTGCTGTGTGCTCCACAATATCTGTGAGAGTAAGAGGGAGACATTTATGGTCGGGTGGGAGACTGAGGCAAATCACCTGGCCACTGATTATGCGCAGCCAGACACCAGGGCAATTAGAAGAGCACACCAGAAAGCGCTGTGCATCAGAGAAGCTTTGAAAACCAGTTTCATGACTGGTCAGGCTACAGTCTGACAGTTCTGTTTGTTTCTCCCTGATGAAAACCTGCCCCCTTGGTTGACTCTACTTCCCTGTAAGCCAACTGACCTCTCCCTTCGATCACCACTTTCAGAGGCAATAAAGTCATTATTGTTTCAGAATCATCCATTATTTATTAATTCATCACACAAATAGGAGGAAAACTTGCAAGGTAGCCCGGGAGGGGTGGGTGAGGAGGGAAGCATCTGTTGGAGTGGTGGATGAGGGGAGGAGGGAAGGACAAGGCCACACTACAGTTCAAAATTTATTGAATGCCAGCCATCTGTTCCTTTGGCAGACCTCTGGGGTGGAGTGGCGGGGTGCCCGTAGCCTCTCCCTCCGTGTTCTTGGCGTCTGGGTGAGGAGGATATGGAACTTGGAGAGGAGGGCAGGCAGTTAAACAAGGGATTCAGCAGTGGTCTGTGCTCCTGCTGCCTTTCCTGCAGCTCCACCAGATGCCTGAGCATATCAGTTTTCTCCCCCATTAGCCTCAGTGTTGCATCCTGCCTCCTCTCAACATGATCCTCCCTCTTCTCATAGCATTCATTTAATGCTTTCCTGGACTCTGACATTGTTTGCCTCCACACATTCTGCTGAGCTCTTTCAGTGTGGGAGGACTGCATGAGCTCTGAGAACATCTCGTAGCAAGTGCGTTATTTTTGCCTTCTAATCTGCGCTAGTTTCTGGGATGGAGATGATAGGGGGAGCGTAGAAACATTTGCAGCTGCAGGAGAAAAAAAAGGGAGAGTAGTATTTAAAAAGATACACTTTAGAGAACAAAGGGAAGACTATTTCACACTGAATCAAGTGATTCACATTACATAGTACATGTGCTTTTTCTACAAGGTCACATGTTGAGTGCCTGCCAGTTTGGTGTGAGACATCACACATGCTCGGCTGGGCAACAGAATTCGGCTTGCAGGCAGCCATGGTAAGGCAAAGGATTTGACTTCTTCAACCTTCATATCATGTGGGAATGGTTTCAAACAGCAGCACCCTCCTTTCCCATATCAAACAAATCCCATTGGTTTGGCCATTTAAAAGGAGGGACTGCGGTTTTAGGGTGAATGTGCAGCACAATCCACCCCCTCCCCCAATTCTCTGGGATGATTGCTTCAACCCCACACCCCCACCTCGTGGCTAGTATCAGGGAAAATCCTGGTCAGTCATGAATGGATCTTCCCCCACCACGTGGCAAACAGTGGGGATGATTTATTTTCAACCAAAGGCAAACAACCAAAGCCTGGGCCCATTCGCTGCAAGGTTTTGTTCTGCAGTGATTCCAGACTACTTGCTACAGGCTTGGCATAGTTAATTAATTATTAAACATGCTTGTTCTTAAACCCTGTATTATATTTACAAAGGTACACTCACCAGAGGTTCCTTCTCCGGCTTCATGGTATGGGAGCCCGGGTTGGGAGGGTACTGGCTCCAGGATGACAAACAGTTCCTGTCAGCTGGGGAGAAGGGATTCTCTGCTTGCCTGCTGTGCGCTGTCCTCAACGTCCTCCTCATCTTCAGATGCCTCATCCCTGTTGTGTGAAACTGCCCCCTTGCAGGTGTCCAGTGGTAGGGGCCACCCCCAGAATTGCATGCAGCTCATCATAGAACCAGCATGTATGGGGCTCTCATCTAGGGTGACCAGATAGCAAGTGTAAAATATCGGGACACTTTTTTTTTTCAGGGCCAGGGGTAGGGGAGGGGAATAATTGCCTATATAAGACAAAGCCTCTAATACTGGGACCTTTGGTCACGCTAAGCCCAGGGCTCCCTAACGCAGCTCAGCTTACTCAAATCCCACTAACCCTATGCTTAAACTGCAGGGCAGACTCACCCAAAGTGGCCACTGACTCTCCTGCCGGGCTTTATAACCGCCCTCATCCCCGCTGCAGGAGGAGGCATATGGGAAACTGCACCACATCGAGGAATCACATGCCCCTGCTCTCTGCCGCGGACCCCTTGGTGCCCTCCCTGCCTCCAGCCGCTGCAGGCTGTAATCCCCAGCAAACACCCTCACTGAGTCACAGCTGCTGGCGGGCAGCAGCCCAGGTGGGCTGGCCATGTGGAGGTGGCATGGCGGGAGCCAGGTTGCTATTTACCCTGCTGGTGTGCGCAGCACCCAGCACTGAAAGGAGCCCGTGCACTGCAGGGAGCGGTCTGTACGGTGAGTGGGGAGTGGAGCTATGTGGTCTGTGGGGTGGGGCACGGCTGCTGCCCCCTCCAGCTGCCCGGAGCCAGGCAGCGGCAGCTTCACCAGTGGCACTGCACTGACGCTTCGGGGCAGGCTTCTCCCCTAGCCTGCAGTCGCACTGGTTCACTACGCTTCCCAGGATGGCAGGAGTCCAGGGTGGCACTCTCCGGCTCTTTGTGCCACACATGGGGCTCTGACCCTAACAGCCAGAGGGACTTGCCGGGGGGCGAGGTGAGGAGTCCCCAGCGGTGCTTATCTGGGGCAGCTCCTGGGAAGCATCCTGCAGGTCCCTCTGGCTCCTAGGGTTGGGTCTGGTCAGGTTGGGTGGATGGAGTTGGGTGGAGAAGAGGGCTGTCTGCCTGCTGCTGGTGCTTGCAAACTCTGCCCCCGCAGGCTTTGATTGGGCAGGAGGGAACCAGTGCAGCATGCAGAGACCCCGTCCCCCTCTGTGCCTAGGGGCCACCAGCACTGCAGGCTCCTGCTGGCGGGTGGGTGTGCCACCGGGAGCTGCCCCAGGAAGCACCACCACGCCAGCCCCAGGACTTTGGTGGTGACTCATGGTGAGCGGTCCCAGATATTGGGACAAAGGGCATCTCGACCGATGTGCAGTCGGGACGTGGGACAAATGTGTTAAAATCGGGACTGTCCCAATAACATTGGGACATCTGGTCAACATACTCTCACCTGGAGTGACCGTTTGCATCCTTTTTTTTTGTAGGCTTGCCTCACTCCTTAACTTTCACGGGGCACTGCTCTGTGTCCCTGTTGTAGCCTCTGTCCATCATGCCCTTGGAGATTTTGGCAAATATATTGACATTTCATCTTTTGAAACAGTGTTCTGCCTGCACAGATTCTTCCCTCCATGCAGCGATTAGATCCAGTACTTCCCTTTCAGTCCATCCTGGAGCTCTTTTGTGATTCTGAGACTCCATGGTCACCTGTGTTGATGAGCTCGCCACGCTGGCCAAACAGGAAATGAAATTCAAAAGTTCCCGGGCCTTTTCCTGTCTACCTGGCCAGAGCATCTGAGCTGAGAGCCAATACCACTGAATTGTGTCCACTCTATGCCAAGTTCAACCCAGTAAGGTCGATTTTAGCGCTAAACCCCTCACCAAGGAGGAGTACAGAAATTGATTTTAAGAGCCCTTTAAGTCAACAAAACAGGCTTGGTCGTGTGGATGGGTGCAGGGTTAAATCTGCTAAATTCAACCTAAACTTGTAGTGTAGACCAGGGCTTAGGCAGTTGGCAGCCTACTTCCCAATTGCCTAAAAATTTAATCTTCAATAGTTTCCCCATTTATTCCTTGCTTTTACAATTAATTAACAAAGCTCCTTGTTGTAGTTTTCTATCTTTCTATGTTTCCAGAAATCTTCTAAATCCACTCTGCTACTTTCAGAGGGTTTATATCCCCTATGTTCACCTCCTTGATTAGTGATTTTATTATTGTTACACTTAGCCCTGGTCTACACTAAGAGGGGAAGATAGATCTAAGTTAGGCAACTCCAGCTATGTGAATAACATAGCTGAAGTCAATGTACTTAGATTGACTTACTGTGGTGTCTTCATCGTGGTCAGTCGACTGCTGCTGCTCCCGTCGACTCTGCCTGCACCTCTCACCAAGCTGGAGTACAGGAGTCGATGGGAGAGCGCTCAGGGTTGATTTATCGGGTCTAGACTAGACACAGTAAATCGATCCCCACTGGATCGATCACTGCCTGCCGATCTGGCAGGTAATGAAGACATACTCTTAGAGTTTTCTCTTTAGGCTCTATCATCTTTCTTCTTGTTTCTTCATCTAGGTTCCAGTCTTTTCTTTTTCCTAATCTGTGACCAATCTTCTCCTCTGTTATTTCCTTCATCATTTTCTAGTCAGGTTTCAGTATTCTTCATTATATCTTCCATCTCCCCACCAGGTATAGCTCAGCCAGATCAGTTGCGCTAGCTAGCCAGTTCTCCAGCAGTCCCTCTAATGTGCTAAAACATCAACCAGCCAGTGAGCAGTAGCCCAGCCCGCAGTCTGCCTCTCTTCTGAGCTGTCTGGCTCTTTAAAGCTCCTCCTCCATTAGGAACAGGCTGTGTAGGTGATGTTGGGTGGAGTCACCTAGGCCTAGAACTGCTATTTAACCCCTTCATTCCTAGTGTGGGTTTTTACACCCTGTCATGTCACAGGGATTTTGGCGGGTTGTGTAAATGTAGGGAAATGTACACTGCTACTGGCTGTTTTGTATCTGACTTGTGGATAAAGTGTCAGTTTGCACTTTTTATTAACATTGCCTTCATATGAAAATTTTACAAAAACAAAGAAAGAAAAATTCTAGGTTACTTTAAAGTTTAAGATTAATACTTCCTAATGAGTGAATGACTAGAAGTTCTTCTGCGTCTCACCTTTCTTTTCCTCCAGACTGAAACTCATTATGTTTAATACACTCAAGCAAACAAGACAATCTGCTTGTAAAATCTAATTCAAAAGAGAGATTTCTCCATGGCTTTAGGGTTACAAATAATTAAAGAAAATTCCAGGACCATGTAAGTGAAAAATATATTCTCTCTAATTTTCCTGTCCACTTACAGATTTCTAACTTGCTAGTTTCATTTGCAGTAGGCATACTGAAAGCACACTTCAAGGGCTTCTACTGATTTGAAAAATTTATTTTAGCTTAAGGGCCGTTGGGGAAAATTACTACTCCAAATTAGTCCATCAAGAACACACAGTTATGTATGTAGGCTGAAGGAGTAAGTATGGTTAGGGAGGAGGGAGAGAGAAGAAACTGACTGGGAAATCAGCAATGATAAAAATAACTATGTGAAGCAGAAAATATTCATGCAATTTACGGATGGACAGATCAGTTGGGGAAAATAGCCCAAACATTTTCTCATCCCCAAAACTGAATCAAACTAGATTTCCTCTTGCCATGTTGAAACTAAAATTTCACCCCAAATTCCCCTGAAATGGCTATGGCTCATTCCTCCTCAATCTGGGATCCTCTTAATCATCCCTTGCTTACTCTCTCCTTGAACTCCTGAAGGTCTTTCCCTCCCAAAATCCCACGTTCCAACAGGACATCTACCAGCCTCCTCCTTCACAAGGAGCCGCTGGCTGATAAAGGAGCCTCCAGGTTGAAAACATCCTCTACGAAAAAAGCGGAGCATACAAAGCCTCTTTACAACTCCCTCATTCAGCAACCTGTCATTTTGGGCCCCCTGACTGAGTTCCCCAAACTTCGGGACCTCTTCTCTACCCCGTACAGGTGCTCCATAGGTCCTATTGTTGCCTGAGGCAGTAACAGCCTTAATGGTTCTTGCATAAGGGAATTGGAGTCTGCAGAGGTCTAGAGAACAGGGAGAAGAGTTTATTTGTATAAGCATCTTGTTCCCTTCTAGGACTCTGCATGACCCTAAAGCAGAGTAGTTGAAAAGCTGTTTTTTTACTCTCACTCTCCTCCATCATTCTGACCATCCCTCAAGATCAGTTAGGCTGGGACAAATCTCCCCTTCCTGGGACTAAAACATTATTAAAATTTCAGTGTGTTGCCAATTCATTTTAGGACCCGAACTCCCCCGGTTAAGAATACAAATATAACAATTCTAGCATTTTTACCAATTGTGCTTTCTGTCTTTGAAAGAGAAGCTGAAACATTTTGTCTCTGTAATAAGGAGCTCAAAATTAGTTCAATAGGTAAAAAGGAGACATAATCTGAATAAAGGTTACAAATATAGGTTGAAAGGATTCTCTCACACACAGAACACCACGTAACAGTAGATTATGCTATACATGTATGTCTGAGGTTGTTGAAAAATGTTATGGTATTGTATTCTGAGAAATTGTATATGATCATATCTTTAAAAACTATATCATAATGGGGAACACATATTAGGTAATAGGCTTTTTAATGTAGCAGACAAAGGTATTACAAGATGTCATGCCTGGAAGTTCAAGTTAGATAAATTCAGACTAGAAATAAAATGTAAATTTTTAACACTGAGGGTAATTAATCATTGGAACAATTTACCAATGACTGAGGTGGATTCTCCATCACTAGAAATTTTACAATCAAGAGTGCATATTTTTCTGAAATATATGCTCTAATTCAAACAGAAATTATTTATGGGACATTTTATGGCCTGTGTCATGCAGGAGGTTAGGTGATCATAGTGGCCCATTATGGCCTTAAATCTATAATGCATGCAAAAAAGAGACAAGTTTAAGCCATTTCTTTACTTCTGAATTCTGCAGTTTCTTATAGGCTCTGATGGCATTTCCAATGTTTTTTTAAGTGATAAAAATTCCAGACTCTGGAAATATTTGGCTAGAAACTATCAGCATGTCCTACCACATATGTCTACACAGTATAAGGTTTTGCCTCACACTGTCCCACCTCAGAAGATGGCTAGTGAATGAGGCAGGGATCCATTTACTCCAGACTCAAATTTTCCTAGTAGGTACTATAGTAGTAACCAGACAAGTAGGTGATTTTCAGTACATGTATTTTAACATCCAATAACAATCTATTGAACTAAAGGATGGAATCCCTGTTTATCTCTACAGATCTCTAGTTTTGTAGGTCTAAATCAGACCTCCATAATTATTTGAATACTTTTTGTTTAATTGTAATTGCATACAACCTAGCATACTTATTTTTGAAAAAAGAATAGAACCAGCACATGAAAATTTGGTCTAGAAATTGATAAAGGATTGAAACAAGTATTCTGAATGTCAGAGGGGGGAAAAAACAGAGCTAACTTTTATCATGACAGCTGTAAGGGCAAACAAAATCATTCTTAGTCCTGTAAAATTAGCAGACTAAGGTCTTTGTCTAAAGAAGGTCACACCATGACAGGAGAAGCAGAGTAAATAGTAGAGCAAATCCCTGTAGAAAGAGTTATCCATCTCCAGAACTCCAAACAGATACCTCAAAAATTGTATTGAAGAAGCTATTTATTGACTGATTTATCTCTCTGAAATATCTAATATAGTGAACAGAGGTTTAATAATGATTATGATTTATTATTTCTGCTGGAGCCAAGGTATTGCACAGCTGATGCTCAGTGCTAGCCTTTAAATAAAGGGCATTGACAACACAATTTTTATTAAAAGATTTCATCTGGAGGATGCTATTAAGATTAATCATATTGCTTATGCTTTTGGGCTAGTGAGTGTAGTGAACATGTTTAAATTACAAGAAGAAATTATAATAACTGGAAATCTAACAAATAAATATATGGCTGTGATTGACTCTACTTGACCAGGCTTCAAATAGCTTTGGCCCAGTCTGTCCCTAGATGGAGAGTGGGGAACAAAGGAAAACACATAAGAGACTCTAAATTCAGGGTCCTAGCCAAAGCCTATTGAAGCCAATAGAGTCCCATCCATTAAAGCGGTCTCTAGACTAAACCATTTGTGGAATTCTCTTCTGGCGTTTTCTCTGTGTGTTCCCTCAGGATGAAAGGATCTGACTCCTGAAGAAAGAATAGGTAGTTCAGTGGCGCTATTGGATCCTCCTGATAATGAAAGTTTGTAGCCAGGGCCTGCCCTGTTTTTCGTTGCCAAGACAGCATACTTCCATTACCAGACAGACCTACAGGGAGGAGAGCCACAGTATCTGTACAGATGCCCCATGCTTTCAGTTGATACTTTGGAACTTCAGAGAATCATAGGGTACAATGAGTATACAGAAAATTAACACTGATACTTTTTAGTTGGAACTGGAATTGGATAATTGTGAGTGGAATCTTTATAGATTTGTTGCATGGATGGAGCATGGAAAACACTGGCCACACAGGTTGGTCCCCACCTGTAGATCTGAATCTCCACAAGTAGACTTCCACAGGGACTGGGAGAGGCAGAGAACAATGTCACATAAGTGGTACTCTCTGCTTCATCTATCCTAGGCAGGCATCAACTGGAGTTTTGTCCCATGGAAGCAGACAGGACAATTTTGTGGCTAGTTTATTAGTAAAGGGTTTTTATTTGTTTGAGGACACAGAAAGGGGGAGCTGGAAAGTATGCTCTGGTTGAGAGAACCCCAAAGGTAAGGGATAAATAGCTAAGTGCCTTTTTTGTTTGTTTGTTTTTTGTTTTTGTTTTTTTTTGTTACCAAGAGAAATGTTTAAAGTAAGACGACATTCTGATCAGGCTAAATATCCAGTGGGGCAAAAACACAGCTAGATGTCCATTAATGAGGCAGTGATAGGTTTTTAGATCAATGAAAGATGGTAAAATAACTCTCTTTTTAAAAGATCTATCCAAATCCACTTAGAACAAAATTTCCAAACAATACTGAGTCTGAACTAGCAAAGACAATTATGTACCATAGAACTTCAAACTAGGCCAAACAAGGCTTCACAGACTGGGTTGGCCCAGAAAGTGTTATAATTATGCTTAACAAAATCAACTGATGTCCTATCAGTCTGTTGACTTGCCTTGAAAATCGCACACTATTTTTCTTCCTGTATGAACTTTCTTCAGCATCTTTAAAAAAACAACTGACTACCACTAATGGATTTTCAAGCACATATGTAAATCATATCTGACATACATGGCAGAATATGATCTCTCACATAAGAATACTCACTTTCTTAGAGGCTGGTCTTCCTTCTGAAGTATAAAAGCAGCTTTATCCTATTATTAAAAATTTCCTGACAAAGTACATTACTTAATAATTATAATTTAGGCATCTTTCAAAATCCTTTATGTTTCTTACAATTATCTTTTGAATATCTTTCATCAGCTCAATTGTTCCAGAAGATGACTTGTCACACATGGAACATTTATTTCAAATCATGCTGCTTCAACAAGAATTTAGAACTTTGATAACTCCCTCGTACAAGAGAAAATCTTTTATTACTGTACACATACAGCTTTTTTTCTCCCCGTAAATTTAACAGTAAGCAAATGGAAACATTTCAATTACATGTTTATGAGTGCACGGACTACAGCTGATTTATAGTTCAAAAGGCCTGTTTCTGAGTTGTACTGAACACCTGTCACTCCCATTCACTTCAATGGGAGATGTGATTGCTCCTCTGGGTCAGGTCCAGCATTTATGTTCCTTTAATGTTTACTTTTCAGTATTACAACAAATTTGTTTCCCAGTGCTATATTTTTTAAAAGTGTCATAGAAATAAGAGATGGAAAAGATCTTTAGCAAAGTAATCTAGGGACTGATTTACAAAGGTATTTAGGCACCTAGGTTTCTAAGCCACAGCCAACATTTTTGTATAGGTGTTGCCAATACCCAAGTGTGCATGGCTCAGTTTCACTGAATCACAGAACTGTAGGGCTGGAAGGGATCTCACAAGGACATCATGTCCAGCCTCTTGTGTTGACTCAGAAACAAGTGAACTAAGACCATCCCTGACAGGTGTTTGTCCAACTTGCTCTTAAAAAGCTCCAAGGATAGGGATTCCACAACATTCCTTGTAAATCTATTCCAGAAATTAATTACCCTTATAGCTATAACATTTTTCCAAATGTCAACCCTAAAGCTCCCTTGCTGCATATTAAGCCCATTACTTTTTGTCCTTCAAAGGACATGGAAAACAATTGATCACCATCCTCTTTATAACAGCTCTTAACATGTTTGAAGACTGTTATTCGGTTCGCCTGTCAATCTTCTTTTCTCAAGACTAAATATGCCCAAGTTTAAAAAAAAAACAAAAAACAAAAAACTTTCTTCATAGGTTAGGTTTTCTAAACCTTTTGTCATTTTTGTTGTTCTCTTCTGGTCTCTCTACATCTTTTTGCTTTTTGTTTTGTTTTTGTCTGACTTTAGAATCTTTGAAGCTCTTCAATAAAATTATTTCTCCAAAAGCTGAAAAAATAGAACAACAATTTTTTGAGCTAAAATGTATCAGCTCTTGTCATTTCAAATGGAAAAATAAGTTTCAAAAATTGTCTACTATGTGATAGATTTAGGAGGGAACATTTATCTTCATAGTGGACTAGCAAAAGGATCAGGTCTGTCATGGTTATGAGTATGGAAAGCTTATGGCTGAAGGCAATGTTTAAGACGATATTATGAAGACAATACACAATACAAAAAGAAACTTATTTCAGAGAGTACTGGAAAAATGCCACTAGTACCGTAACTGAAGCTGCTTATGATTTATGGAATAAAAATTATTGGCTATGTCCAAATGATAAACAAAACTGAGCACAAACAAGAATAGACCAGAACATATTTGATTAAAAAAAGGAAGGATAATTGTTCAAGGCAAAGTAATACTGATAGAATTAGAAAATTAGAACAAAGGCAGGGTAAATTAAAGCAAACAAGAAATGACATATAGTCAAGGGACTAGATTAGAAGAAGCCCTGAATATCACAAAGACACACTTATAACACAACTAATTAAGTATTATACCAAACAACCCGCTTTGAAACACGAGCAATGAACACTGAAAAATGCCATTCCTTATTTCATAAAGCATGTATGCAGATATGGGAGAAATAAGCAAATAAGCCACCAATCTTACAAACATTTATGCACGCATGCAATTTAGTGCACCATGTGATAATTGGACTACTCTAAGTGCATAAATTTAGGCCTGTACATAAGTATTTTCTAGTCTGGGGGTATAAATAAGGAGGAAGATTAATTCCCTTTATTGCAGGAATTATTGTGTGAAAAGTTGTTGATCTAGTCAGGGGTTCTCAAACCGTGGGTTGGGACCCCCAAAGTGGGTCAGACCCTGTTTTAATGGAGTTGCCAGGACTAGCGTTAGACTTGCTGGGGACCAGGGCCAAAGCCAAAGCCCAAAGGCTTCAGCCCTGAGTGGTCGGGCTCAGGCTTCAGCTTCAGCCCTGGGGAGTCGGGGGTTTGTTTACAGCCCTCCCCCTGCCACACACACACACATGGCTGAGGCCCTTGGCTTCAGCTTTGGCTCCTCCACCTGGGGCTGAAGCCTTTGGACTTTGGCTTTGCCCCCAACCGGGATTGCAGGACTGGGGTGGGCTCAGGCTTTGGTCACCTCTTCTGAGATCATGTAATAATTTTTGTTATCAGAAGGGGGCTGAAGTTCAATGAAGTTTGAGAACCACTGATCTAGTCTAATATCCTATGTCCGACAGTGGATAGGACTGTTGTTTCAGAGGAAGGTACAATAAACCCGTCAGTGGACAGGTATGGGATAAGTAAGTAAAATTGCTCCTAACCCCCAGAAGTTAAAGTTTGCTCTATGCCCTGAAGCATAAGAGTTTATATGCCTCCCAAAGCTCATCTTAATTTAAAAATAATATATTTACCCAGAATATTCTGGATATTCTTGATATCAAAATAAATGTCCAGTATTCATATGAGTACTCCTTCTAATATTACATACTGCAATGAGTGAACTCAATAGGACTATTCAGGTAAATAAATGCTCTCCAAAATGAGTTCCACAACCTAAATTAGCAGGTGAAAAGGACTGTAGTCCTTATTTCACACTAACTGAACTATTTGGCAAAATAAATACTTATCAATAACAACTCTAGGAATACATATACACATATGAGTAGAGGACAGAGCATTGGACTGGACTCAGGAGACCTGGGTTCTTTCTATTCCTTGCTCTGATAATGATCATTACCATTCCGAGGTAAAGCACTTTGAGATCTACAGATGAAAAGCACCACACAAGAGCTAGGTATTAGTGCTCAGTTGAACTACATTAGAAGACCATCATTCCATTTTGGTGGACTTATCCAGAACATTTGGCACATATGACAGACATTAAATTCAGTCAATAAGGCAGTGTGGTCTAGAGTAATGAGCACTGAGTCAGGAGGTGTTGAGTTCTAATGCTGGCTCCGTATGGCCTTGTGCAAGTCACGTCTCCTTCTATCTCAGCATCCCCTCTGTAAAAAGAGGGTAACACTTGTCATCTATCTGTCAGAGGTAGAGTGAGAATTAGTTATTATCTCTGCAGTGCTTTGAACTTAGTACTATACAAATGCGAAACATTATTAGTCATCCTTGTGTGTAAAGGCACAGCTCAAAAGCTGGAAGATCCTTTTCAAGATGTTAGGACTTACTACATAATAAATAAGAAGCAAAAGATCAGAGAATTTGTATTTACCATAGAACACACTGATGCAGAATGAATTTAGCTGATCCAAACCTTTCCTACAGGATAAGTTCCAGAATATTTGTTTATGCTGATTTGTTGTTTTTGTAAAAGTTATTCATGTTATCCTCTAATTTTCAAAATGGTCTAAAGTTATCTCCAGCAAACTACAACCCATAAAGATGCTTTGGTTCTTTCTTCAAGTATGTACAGAACTATTTCTGACAGCTTGCAAAATATTTGGTTGATACTGGCCATTTAAAAAGTGCTTATGTAATTTGATATTGCCATTTAAAGTGTAATACTTTCTTTCATGGGAGAAAAATGACATTTTTTTTTCTTGTAAGGGAAATAATATTGCCTAATTTATGCTACTGTACACTGGGAATTAATCTTGTCTTACTTGGAAAATGATCAGTGGCTTTATACAGACACCAGAATCTTCAGGTTATACATATAGCATAGGTGAGAACTCATAATCTTTTACTCTAAAATCACAAGTGTCCACTGTTTGACTTAAAGGTCTTGCAAAGGCGGAATCTGCAGAGTTTTGAGGTATTTTCCTGCCCCCTGAGGGGAACTATGACACTATATTCTTGGCATTCTTAATATGGAGCATTGTCAGTTATTTAATAAAATACTTCAAGGCCATCTCCCTGGTCAACTGTTTTGCTTGGTTAAAAGCTGCTATCATCTTGAAAAATTAGCATTTTAATTGCTAGTTTGCCCCATAACTCTCACTTTTCCCCTTTGATTTCTGCAATACAAGCTTTTTAGTGATAAACTTCAAGAACTCCACAGTCAATGTTCTAGACCTGACCGCCTGGAGCTGACATGGGGTCAAGGACCTGGTTTGCCTGTTTTATGACAAAACAACAATCTACCTAAAGATCCAACAATTTAGGAGGTTAGAGACAAATTCAGAGGGTTTACCAATCTCTATTCCCTTAGGAATGCCCACAGTCCTGGTGTTACATTGTCCTGAGTGGCTTTCTAGATCAATTAGCTTGGTCTTAATAGTCTTTGTATCATTAAAGTTCTTCAGAATTTGTAATTGTTCTCTTTGAGATTATCTTCTATTTCAGAAATCATGTTCTGCTTCACCCATCCATCTGGATAAAACATTTGGTGCACTCTGAATCTCAGTCATGGTGGTCTGTAGGGTGGAAACTAGATTTAATTTCAATAGTATCTGCTGCCACCTGTTGTAGAACAGCCATCAACTGATTCAGGCACCATTTTGGTTATAGGTGGATGGGGAAGGCAGATCTCTTTTTTTTCCTGTGCTTTTGTTTTCAGAGAGGAAGATGCAGAGCTAGAGTGCATCTTGGAGAGATCAGTAGTTGAGTGCAATCTTTCTCAGGGTTGGATGGTGGATTTTAGGGTATTATGTTTGGGGATTCCTCATGGGTCACTTCAATGCTCAAGCAATCTATATCCACCTTGTCTACAGCATTACATTGCATAAATCCTCCTAATGAGACCAAGCACCTTACATATGTCTAAACCCAAGATACGTTGTTTGTCTCTGTGTACCATCACACAATTATTTGATCCTTTTCCCTTTGTATTTAAGGACTAGTGTGCATTCTCCCAACACTAGAATTGTTCCTCCGTTATAGCCTTTCACAGACACTTTTGACTCTTCAACTTTTACATGCTCCTTACATCTTTCTATTTCAGTCTCTTGTTAGTACATTTACATGTGCTTCAGTGTCTATCTTATGCCTCATATGTGGCATTTGTGCACATTTTAATTAGCTAATCTTGCATTTTCAATCTCCTTCACTATTCTTTTGTAAGCATAACTCTTTCTCATCACTTGAGGAATCCCTTTTTGTATTTAATACGTGCACTTTCCTGCTATAGCTATTCACTTCAATATCGTGATTGGGTTTATTACAATTTCTGTAGATTGACCCCATGCTGGGCATTTCCCTATACTCATGCTGATTGCCACATAACTGTCATTGTTTCCTGCTTTACTTGTTTTTATCCTTGGCTAATTTAATTTCTGTGAACTTTTCCCTTGATCCTTTAAGTATGGTTCTCACAGTCATGAGCTCTGTGCTTTTCTCTAGGGTTTTTACTTGTATTTCTGATTGGCATATGTATATTGCCTTTTCTAATGTCAGCTCCATCTCCCTTAATAGCCATTCATGAACTATTTCTTGTTGCACCCCTGGATAATCTAGTTTTTAATTATAGTGTTTTAACATTCAATATTTGCAGTATTAACTTTTTAGTTTTAAGTCTTAGACAAACTCTTCTATTGTTTCCATTTCATTCTGTGTTCCCATCCTGACCATACATCTTTTTGCTAGTGACACAATGATTCTCAAACATTTTCATTGTTTCTGCAAAGCTTTCCTCTATCCCTGTCACTGTCTGTATAGAGAGCATATATACATCATGAGCTTCTATGCCTGCCATTGCTAAAAGTAGAGCAATCTTTTCCTCATCCTCCAGTTTCTTTGACTGTGGCTTTCATATGCATTTCAACTTTCTGCTTGAACATTTTCCAGATACCTTCATTACTTCCCTTGATTTTCAGTGTTCGTGGGCTAGTTATTTGCAAGTTACATAGCTTCTGTAGCAGCCATTTCAATGAGTCATCCAGCATTCCATGCCTTCTACTCTTGGTACCATATTGTCTCATACTGATGACAGATCATTTTAAATATAAATCCTTTATTAAGAATGTAAACCATGCTCAGAAGTATAGTAACAAACCACTGCTCTCCAGATGGAATCTGCAACTGCCCAATCCTGTGCTCCTTTTGTTTTTCTTTTACTCAACATACAGTGCATTTCAGGAAGACAAAAAGTCTGCATAAAGAGAGTACAGGAAGCATGGCATCTCTACACTTCCTGGAGGACTTACTCTATGGCACAAAGGGAACAAATCTATGAGTTGTTAATAGTAATAAGACTTACATCCTGTTTTCAGGCCTGCTACTATGGGGTGGGGAAAGAATCACAAAATTCAAAAAAGTAGGTCTCATTCCATTCAGAGGTCATCAGTGTACACATACACCCAAAAGCAATTATATTAGTAGAGATGATGTGTGTGTATATATGTATAAAATGTAAATTGTGAGAGAGACCATGCACACAAATGTAGGTTACAATTAATATAAATCTTTACTGGTGTGTTCCTATTGTAAGAGCAGCTTAGTTCCATATAAAATACATAATCAGTAGCCTACCAACAGTTTAAAGTTTTATATTAACACCACCACATTTCTGTGTGTAAGTCACTACTTTAAACACAGATGTGAATTTATTTGATGTCTCAGCCTTCTGCCTCCCTTCCCCCCTCCCCCCCACAAAAGTATCCTTCAACTTTCAAAAACAGAGATTAGATGCAGAGTATGTAATATGGTCAACTGCAGATCCTACAATTCTCAAAACTAGTGTCAGAAAGTTTTGCTTGTTTAACTGAATATGCTCTCTGTCTTCCTAACCCCAGAACAAGCTGATTTTCTAGTTCTACCAGATGAAAAAAAAAAGCTAACTGGACTTTCAGGTTATTGTTATGTATGAAAGTGATTAGCTAAGGTAACATAGATAAAAGACTGTAATATCCATACAGATCAGCCATCCTCTTGAAAACACTCTGTGTGAGTGAGTTTACGTTAGCTATTTTAATAACAACCAGAACTGTGAATTGCACATTAACATATAGAACTCTTCAGTTTTCCTGTTATAAAAGATTTAATAATATTTTAAACTCTTGTTTAAACGTACACTAACATCTACAGTTATTGTTAATATAGTAACACTAAATGTTAATGTCTATAACACAGTTATACTCTAATTACCGAAGGCTAAGATTTAAAAATCTTTAGAATTCCCATGCTATTAGCCATCAGGGGATACCCCAAGCAGCATTGTCAGGGTCCCACATGTAATTTCAGGAAGGATGTTTCAACCACCCTAGCTGCCATAACTGGGACAGCTGGCTCCAAGACAGCCCTTTTGTCACACAGTTTTATCTCATGCACTCTCCCTATGGGTTGAATGGCTGGTACATGGTTTATGTGACTGGAGAAATTGTGTTGGATGGTCACATACTGGGTCTCTGCATGTACTTTGATTATCAGTTGATGACCTATTGGATTTTAGATAAATTGTGGAATGCATGATATCAAGAAAAATGCAGAGATCAGCATTAGAGACACAGGATGGAATTTTCAAAAGTGCCTGAGTGAACACAAGGAGCACACTGACTTTCAATAGGACTTGTGAATCTAGCTCTTGGGCACTTTTGAAAACCTCACACACAAACAACTTGAACTTGTCTATTTCAAAAAGATGAGGAGTTCAAAGTAGTTTCAGGTACTTCACATGCTCTTGACTCCACTGGACAATTACTGTCGTTTTACAATCACATCATCTTACTTTTTAAAATGCTCTCTCCCCTCCCCTGCTGTGTGAAAAGGCCAGGGGAAAAAAAAAGAAAAAAAGGGAAGCTGACTCTATTGGGGAAACAGTGAAATTGACTTTACATAAATGGTGGGATTTACAAGGGGGACTTAGGTGATGCAATGCACAAATAAATAAATACACATTGAAGCAGGGGGCCTGGAAGGAGGTCTCCCCACTCTCAGGAGACAGACCTACAGAGTAATTCACTGTTTCTCTGGCTCACTGAATATTTTATTATTTGTACTCAGTGGATCAGCTCCAATAAGAAAAATTGAAGGAGACCTGCTCCATAATATCCCATAGCCCAGTGGTTAGAGAGACCCTCTTAGAGAATGAGACGATCAAATCCCAATCCTCCTCCTGTCATAAACAGATAGTTAAGGGTTAATGTCTCTTTTACCTGTAAAGGGTTAACAAACAGGGACCCAAACACCTGACCAGAGGACCAATCAGGAAACAAGATACTTTCAAATCTGGGTGGAGGGAAGACTTTGTTTGGGGGGTTTTGGGTTTGTGCATTGTTCTCTCTGGGTCCTGGACGGGATTAGAGGTGCAATCAAGTTTCTGCCAATCTCCCTGCTACAGTCTCTTATCTATTCAGAATAGTAAGTAAGTCCAAAGGCGGATATAGTCTTTTAACTTGTTTTTCTTTATTTGCAGATGTGTACTTGCTGGAAGTAGCTTAAATTGTGTTTCTGCTGGAGAAAGCTTCTTTCTATTGTCTATAAGCTAAAAAACCCTGTATATTTACCATCTTGATTACAGAGACAAATTTTATGTTTTTCCTTCTTTATTAAAGTTTTCCTTTTTATTTTTTAGAATCTAATTGATTTTTTTGGTTATCTATTGTAAGACTCCAGGGAAGGGAGTCTGCACTCACCAGGGAATTGGTGGGAGAAAGGAAAGGGAGGAGGGAAGAAAAACCTGCTCTCTGCGTTTATCTCTGTATCTCTCTCCGGGGAAGAAGGGAGGGGGAAAGTAACATTCCTTTCGGTGTGGTGATTCAAGGAATTGAATCACGGTGGTCTCCTAGTGTACCCAGGGCGGGAAAGAGCTGGGAGAAAGAAAGGAGGGGGAAGGGAAATGGTTTATTCCCCTTTGTTTTGAGACTCAAGGAATCTGGGTCTTGGGGGTCCCCAGGGAAGGTTTTAGGGGGACCAGAGGGTATCAGGCCCTGGAATTCCTGATTGGTGGCAGCACTACAGAATCTAAGCTGGTAATTAAGCTTAGGGGAATTCATGCTAGTACCCATATTTTGGACGCTAAGGTTCAGATTTGGTAATTATACTATGACACCTCCACATCACACAGAGTGAAGAATTGAACTAGGATCTCCAGCATCCTGCGTGATTGCCCAAATCATTGGGCAAAAAGTTATAAGGAGGAGAGAGGCACAACCACCTTATCCTCCAGCCATTTTGTGTTGGTTTAGATGTGCTCTGAGCATGCCTACTAGATCAGAATCAAAAGGCAAAATGTGGGAGGGGAGGGACAATTTCTAGTTCATGAATCCTACTGGCGCTTAGATGAAACTTAGGCACCAAGTTGCGGGGAGGTGTCAGGAATGATGTGGCTCTGCACATGCTCACCCACTGAAATTTAAGTGCCTCTGGGATTTTTCTAGTGGAACCTAACATGCCTAGGGACTCTAGGGTTAGGCAACAGCTGGGTGTGAGGTTTCAGTGGCACTCAAGTCCTCCTTGTGAATCCCACCCAAAGTGCTACTGAATGTTCAAACTAATGTAAAGAAATAGAGAAACAAAATATACTCTTTTGAAATTACAGTAAATTTAAGCATTATTTGTAACAGTGGGTAACAAATTTAAAGGGATGAGGAAGCCCAGAGGAAGAAATAACTGAATTCCAAATTGTGGTATTTTTTGTTGTTATTTATTTATGAATTTGGTTTTGTTTTATTTTTTGTTTCTTTGAGATGGCCTCAAAGCTATAAAAATTGGCTCTGGATTTCTAAAACCTCATAATTCAGGTGTGTTTGGATCTAGAGAATTGATCTGAGTCCATCTTTAGTAGTTAATAATATTCAAGGTCTGATTCTTCTTCCTTATTATCACAGGAGGACCTAAAATGTATAAGAAGCACAATCTAATTGAGGAAGCCATTATTAAAGTATGTAGCTGTACAAAAGAGTTCAATACCCTAGTTACTGGATAGGGACTCAGTGAAAGTTTTCAAAGTCTCTCTTCCTCTATTAAGCTTTTCTTTCAGATTCCTATTTTGCATATGAGCTCCCATGGTGAATAATGCACCTGTTATTCAGCACATTTCCAATCATAACATACTGCAAACAGAAGAATAGCAGATTGCACAATGTCACAGTTAACGGGAAAGTAGGAATCAAACACTCAAGAAGAGATATTTAGTGGCACCAAGGAAATTAAATCAATACAAAGGAATAACCCATTTAAAAACTACATTACATTTTCAAAGCATTTAGAATAGTACAATGTAGCCCTCTGAAGTAGATAACTAAAACTAATACTTCTTATTAAGCAATCATTTTCCAATGGAACCAAAGTTAAATTTAATAATCTCAGCTGTAAAGTGAATATGTAAAAAAAACAATATGTATAAAAGACCAATTTACAGTAAGACTTGAGCTAGCAAGTAGCCAAAGCATAAATATTTAAAAAGATTATTCTCAGTGACAAGACCAGGCATTTACAGAATTTCTTTGCAAAAGTATGAAGCAACTCTGGGACTATTCGTTTACAAATTATTACGCCAATCCACCGTTCCGATCAATTGTTGAGACTAATTTTGCACTTACTGGCCGCTAACTTTAATAGGACTCCAGGAAGACACGAGTCTAACCCCATACATTTGATTGTAGATTGGGTCCTCTGGGTAGAATTGGTTGAAAATATTTCTACTCAACCCTTTTTCATTGGAAAATGCAATATTATTGAAACCAAAATGTTTTGTAGAAGTGTGCTTGTTTAGGTACAGAATAGAACTTAAAATTTCAGAGAGACACATAATTAACATAAGTGCCCTAATCACTGGGTTATAGTATTAGTATTACACAGCAACCCATTCTCAAGAGCACAGTTTGTCCTAAATTACTAACATGCTTTTTGGGGGCTAAGAAAAATTGGGGGTTTTACTAGAGAATGATACTACTTGTAAATGTCCTTGTGATGAGTGATTCACCAGCCATAATGTGTGTGGGGGGGTAGCATTGTAGCGTTGATCATACCGTACCCCGCCAATCAGACATTTGGATCTGATGGTTGCCCCCTTTATCTTATGACTTAGCCCTCTGGCCAGGTCTCATTTCAGTCTCGTCTCTTTCACTGTAAGGCAGTGTCCCATTCAATAATAGTTCAGCAGCCTTGTGCTAGGTCTCCAGCCTGACTCTGAATCTCCTATCCCGTATGACCTTTGCCTCAGGCCTTTACCAGGCCTTTCACTGGTGGACTAGGTGGGCACCCTGCCCCTTACTCTACCCTGTGTTGTATCCCAGGGCCCCTCTAGCAGGTGAGTAAGCGTTTCATCTTCAGGCCTTCTGCTTCTTCCCAGAACTTCTTCCTACTGAGGCTTGCCTGGGGAAAGAACTGCAATGTGTCCTAAGTGAAAAAAAAAAAAAAACAAACACCCAAACTTGGCACATTAAATCTTTTAACCATCAAGGCAGTACAAAAACTGGCCAGTGGAAACTCTACTTGCCTCTAGGCCTTCTTCCCTAGACCTCAGAGGAACGTTACAACACAAAACTAGTCTAACTATGTCCTGGCCTTTCAGGAGAGACCTCAAGAACTGTAGCCTGGCTTAATGTCCTTGGGGCTATTGGGAAGTGTTCACAGGAACCCTCAGGCAACATCCTTCTCTGTGGTGCTCCTGTCTGGGGGCTAACAGAGAGAGGCCTCTTCTGCACTGGTTTTCTCTCTTTTAAGGCTCCTCTGCCATGGCTGGCATGGTCACACAGATGCTGAATTTTACTTTTATGATGAGTGAATACATGATAAATTAATTAAAGCAACTGCTATACACAGTTACTATAGATACCACCCACTATTGGAACAGGTTCACTGGTTAAAATAAGATATTTAAATAACAGCTTATGATTTGTGATGGTTAGAATTTTTTAGTTCCATTTGTAATCACGGCTCCACAGAAATATTATTTTCTTGGCATTTAGTCATTAGTAACATTTTAAATTAAATTGAGATTAACCAGTGTTAATTACAGTGGAACTCCTATAGATGTATAATGCAGTCAGCCATAACAACTTAAGAGTTCAGTGAGATTCATTATATTGTAGTTAATACCCCCAAATTAATAATGATCTGTTTCTCTCCTTTAAAAGTTTTGCCTAGAATCAGAATTATGTAGATTAAAAAACACAAAACAACAATTCCAACCAGCAGTTTTAGGGATTTTAAACTGTGTTAAGATCCAGAGCTAAAACAATGTCAAGTGGACATATAGCACCATCTAATGAAATGTGAAGCTCTTCTCTGGGGCAGAAGCAGAAACGTATGTTCTTCCTTTTTTTTTTTAAATAAAGGGAAAAAAAAGAAATTAAATCAATCAGAAAAAGTAGGGAGTTCCTGTTCAACTCCTCAAAACTGCTTCCAAGGCCTGATAATCCTCCATTCACCAAGCATTTTTTAAATAAATGCAATTGAAGAACTCTAAAACAGCCACATTACAATTTCAAACTATCCTAAAATAAATAAATTTAAACCTTTAAATTGAGACTAAGCATGACAGATTTTAACTCAAAGAAAGCTGCCACTGACCTCCTCCCACACAAGTATGTATAAAACCATCTGAAAACGAGACTGAAAACAAACCTCAATAAACCTAACTAATGAATAAATAATAATCTATGCATAAAAATTTTGGATAGAGCATTGAAGTTAATTAGAATTTTGCCATTTACTTCAACTGAGTTAGGATTTCATCTTCCCATTCCTCCTCTCCCCCGCCTCCCCGCCACCATTGAAAGTGATATAAACAAGGACTTTAGAACAAACAGAAGGTTGCTGCATTATTTCAATGGACACTTTTTCAATCAAAGATTGAATAATGGTGTAGAACAGCATTTTTCAAAGTTCAGGTCACGATCCAGTACTGGGTCACGGCATGTCAGGCACTGGGTCGCTCTGGTCAGCACTGCCAACTGGGATGTTAGAAGTCCAGTCAGTGGTGCTGCCCAACTAAGTCAGGCTAGTGTCTACCTGTTCCAACATCACACTGTGCCCCAGAAGCAGCCAGCAGTGGGTCTGGCTTCTACACAGGGGGGCCATTAAGCTCCGCGCACTGCCCCAGACTGAGCACTAGCTCCAGAGCTTGGCGGGGGTGGGGGTGTTTGTCAGTGGATGAGAGCCACGTGGAGATGCTTGCACACCTTTGCCTAGGAGTCGGACCTGCTCTTGGTCACTTCAGGCTCAGCATGGTCTGTGGTGCCAGGACAGGTGACAATCCTGCCTCTGCACCCTAGCTGCACTGCTGACCGGGAGCCACCAAAGGTTAGTCCGCACCCCAACCCCGTGTCCCAATCCTCAGCCCTGAGCCCCACAAATCTTGAACCCCTTCCTGCAACCCAAACACTTCATCCCCAGCCCCACCCCAGAGCCTGCATCCTCATCCCAGAGCCCTGACCCCCTCCTGCACCCCAACTCCCTGATCACTGGCCTCACCGCAGAGCCTGCACCCCCAGCCCAGAGTCCTGACTCTCTCCTGCACCCCAATCTCCTGTCCCAGCCCAGAACCCCCTCCCACACCCTGAACCCCATTCCCAGCCTCACCCTGCAGCCCTCATCCCCGTACCCCAACTCTCTGCACCAGCCCTAAGCCCACACACACACACCCCAAGCCTCTCATCCCTAACTCCATTGGGTCACATAAATCAACAATTTTCTTCAACTAGGTCCCCAGAAAAAAAGTTTGAAAACTACTGGTGTATAGAGTCTGATACAAGCCCATTTAAGTCAATGGAAAGTCTCCATGTGTTTTCAATAGACTGCAACAGACTGTAATAACTAAAATATTTTGATTCTCCACATTATTTTTTTCATATCTTTCTGCTAAAATTTCAAAGAGTACAACATATTAGGCTAAATTCTAGCATAACTTCAGTGGAATTACATCAGGGATGAACATGGTACATCTGCTATTTTTCATGATATGTTCTATAAGAAAATAAGTCTACTGTATGGTTTAGAGGCCTAATTCCCAGACCTTCCTTGTGCTTAGGAAAATACACTAACTGCTACTTCCATAGTAGTTGCAGCATACTCTCCCAAGTGTGGCTGGCCTGCTCCACTAGCTGGTATGGAGGATAAAGTGACTCATCACCCTGCCTACTCTACTTCCCACTCCCAAACCTTTTGGGCAGTATGCATCCTCAGGGGAGTAATTCGGGAACAATCCTTGAGCATGTCAGAGTACAGAGACTGCAATTCTACACAGCCCTTATACAGGCCATGCAAGGTCAAAGGGAGATTTCTTACTCCTCCCAGCCTCCTTATCTCATGCATGTGTAATGTTGTGGAGTAAGCTTATCCTTTCCCTAGGGAACATAACACTTTGTATTATTCTTCTATGACACCTTTAGATAACCGTGGTAGGAGTCTTGTTGAGCTGGAAGGAGTTTCATCCAGACATTTCTTTATTAGTGAGGATAACTGAAAATAATGAGGATTTTGTTTGTTTCTTGTAGGAGTTCATGTGTTGGTGTTTATTTCCCATCTGAAGCCATAATCCCCTGAGGCACAGTTATCTCTCCATCAACTAAAGACAGAAGACGTGACAAACGGAGAAAGTAAATTCCTAAGGGGATACATATAAATGGCAGATGTACTCTTGAAACCCAAGATCTTGTTTTCATTCAGATACTTTTACCACTTAGAGCGGAATATAGAGGATTCCAGAAAATCTCTAATAGACTTCCCAGTCTAACTCCCATTGAAATTCATACAAATATTTCAGTAGGAGCTGGTTTGAGTTCATAAAAGGAGGATCATTTCACCTTGTTCTTTTTTAATTATTGCCAAACATGTTCATCCTGCTCTCATATTTATTTATTTTACACTTTTAAAGCGTCTTGGGCAAAATTATGAGCTGAGGGTGGAGAGAAGCAAAGATATTTTTAAGGCACCTTGGAGGACCAAATCTGACTTGATTCAAGTTGAAGCAGCCACTGCACTGTTGTAATTTAAACCAGCTGGAATGGTCCTTTAGATGCTGTTCCACCCTTCACTTGCTATTTTCAGCAAAACTTCATTGCCATGTTATGCTCCTCTGAGTGCACAAAATGACCGGAGTAAGGCTAAGGATTTGGCTCCTTCTCTCAAAAAAGCTTTTCCAACATTCATAAATTAAACCCCCATGAGGTACAGAATACAGCCAGTTGGAAAATGGCTTTTTCTCCCATACAAAACAAAACAGAATTTCTTTCAACAAAATTTGCTATTGAAAAAATGAGACTTTTGGGTAATAATAAAATTAAAATAAAGTAAAAAAAATCCCAAATATTTTCAGCTGAAAACTGAAACATTCAAAAATGGCAGTGCCTCATGGGAATGATAATTCTAGTATCTCAAACACCTATTTTCCTCTGTAGGTTGGAGTTCCTGGCCAAACTACCTTTTCTATGATGCACCCTTTTGCTGAACCCTGGTGGTGAATCATGGGAATCCCAGGGCCATAATACATCCTGAGAGATAAAGTTCAGAAAGGGAGCATATGGTATCCAAATTACAGGTTCCATGAGACATGGTGAACAGTATTTCCAAATTGAAATGTTCAGTTTCCAGCCCAAACTTATCAGGTTTTGAATGTTTGTGATTTTGATGAAAAGACAAAATTTTTTGTGGAAAAAGATTTTTTTTGTGAAAAACTATGTTTAGCTAAAATTGCTATTTTTTGTGGAAAACCAGTTTTAACAGAATTGTCTTGATGAGCATGAGTATAGAAACATTATTAGCTCAGTTTTACATGTGAGGAAAATGAAGTATAGAACAGTTAACTGCCTTGGATCAAAGTAGTACAGGAAGTCTGCAGAGATATCGGAAATGAACTGTACCATAGCCACAAGAAAAAAAAGTATTTTACAGTGGAGAAGAAAAACAGGATTGAGCTCTGTGGGATTTGTTTACTTTTTGATGGAAAAGTAGCTGATAGAAATTTGGTTCAGAGGATTTTCAAAATTTTGCATGCAGCATCAGCAGCTCTTTTATAACATTTTTCTTTGACTTAAACATCTAACACAGCTGGAGAAACAGTGTTTATTATTTAATATGCAACCAGGGATTTACACTGCAATTTGCTTTAAGAAGCTCAACTTGATACATTTTCAGTTTTCCACACAAAAAACATGTTAGAGTTTTTCATCTGAATTTTTGAAGTCCCTCTCTATAGATATTAAGACTGGAATGAAGCAAAATAAATTGAGAATTTGATTACATAGTATGCAATACTTTACACACACAACGTTAAAATTTAATATGAGAATTTGTAAACATTTTAAAACAAATGCTAGAGGGTCAAGTCATTTGTACATTTATTAAATACCACAAACCTCTCTGTTTTTATAATATTAAAATGTTACAGCAAGGTATCTGAAATTGAATAAAACATATGAGACTGTGGAAATAAACTTTTCATCCATAAGATTATATATAGAAAGAATTATTTTATGTGATGTATATTAAATTTATATCCATTAGAGTGTCTCCTGTGTGGATCATTCATTTCAATAGTGAAATATTGAACATTTGTTCTGACCCTGCCAGCAGGTAGGGAATCTTGGGGGACAACTACTGTACTGGTGAGGTGCAAAATAAACTTTATTAAGAAAATGCAAGAACAGGGAAAATTCAATAGTGAGGGGTATGGGGTTTGTTAAGATAGACAATTGGGGAGGGGTTTCTTTTAGTAAATAGTGTAGGGGGTTTTAATAGTGGGGTACAATACAGTTGGTAACCAATTAACACTGAAGTATAAATATAACAGGTAGCTAACAATTTCTATGTAAAGGGTGTGTCACAGCAGCATATAACCAACTTACAGTTATTAGTAAAATGTGTTAAATAACCAACAACTCTAGGTAAAAATGTGTCACAGTGGTGTAAATGTAAAATGTGAGGTGTGTCAGAGAGAAAAAGGGTAACCGATGGGGTTTTATGCTAGACTTCAGTAATACAATTGAGGTTTGGCAGCAGTAGGAGCGGGGTGAACACGTGGGGGAAGGGATTAAAAAGAGAGAGAGAGAAAGGCAGTGGTAGAGGAATGAGGTTGGGGGATGGGGGAAGAGGAGCACCTGGTGGAGCAGAGACCAAAGGCAGAGGTGCTGCGGAGGGAGATTTAAACTCAGGGAGAAACAGAGAGCAGACAGGCTGCAAATTTAAATAGCAGAGAGACTGCAACGAGTGACTGGGGAGCTCGGGGGGAGACACGGGCAAGCTTGGGGGGGGGTTAGGGCAGCGGGAAGACAGACTTAACCATAATTATACAGAACACAGCAAAATCTTATTTATGATCTAACTTAACCAAGACTACACAAATTAGCAAGTAACAGAACACAATGCAACAATTCTTTTTTAAACCTAACTTACAGAGCACAATACAAACAATTCTTTAAACCTAACCTAACCACAGCTATGCAAAATGAAATTACAACTTATCTAGACTAAGAACCTGATTTTAATAGGCGCACCTTACACTATGCCGATTCTTTGATCGGGAGGGGGAGCAGTTCCAGAGGGCAGAGTGGTGTGTGCCCAGGGTACAGCCCCCGGGGGGGGGGGAGTGGCTGCAGCAGTGGGGCGGCTGCAAGCCTGCGGCCCAGGATACAGTCCAGGAAGGCACAGCTTAGCAGCGGCACAGGCTTATTTTTAGCAGCCAAGGTGCTGCGGAGCAAGAAACAGATTACAGATACAGACCAAGGAGTTAGCTTGGGTCTGTCTGCTGGGGAAACAAAGCCAGCAGCTAGGACAGGGGGAGTCTGCAAGAGGGAGTTCTTACCAATCCCCAGGACAGCAGCAAGCACAGAGGCAGGAACAGCAGTAGCATCGGAGGATGGAATAAGGACTCGATTCGCTTACAATAATCAGGAGATCTCCAGGCACAAATTCGTTGTTCGTAGGAGGGGAGTTTAAAAACGGGGGTACGCTCAAAAACAAACGAGAGTGGGGAGAGGGCCCTCCAAAGACCCCTAGCTGATCAGACCAGGTGGCAAAGCAAGGACCTTCTCCGAGGTCTGATCAGAAAATGTCCGGCTTTAAAGGCAAACTCAGGCAGTTTTCCACCAGTACTTTTGATTGGCTCCTCTTGATACAGGGGAGGAGAGAAGGCAGGGAAAGACTACAGGTAAGCATAGGCATGCCTGGGCATGTTCTGAGCCACAGGTATGACTCATATGCTTAATTAGTTGGCCACTTCAGGTCTTGCATTTCTGGGCAGCACCCCCCACACCGAGCCCGGGCCTGAACAAAGGAGCCAAACAAAGAAGCAAGAAGCCCCCTCCCTAGGCAGAGCAATGGCTCCAGTTAGTCTGTACAAGCCATTCCTATGAATAGGGCTGTGACTTTAGTTAGCACAATGGCCGGGAGGGGCGGCCACACAGGACAAACGGAAAGGAGAGGGGAAAAAGGAATGCAGCAGGGGGACAGCTGTAACAGACATGTTCCTGTAGGGATATGGGTTTTTTTGATACTTCTTGGATTACGATTCTAAGAAACACTTCATGTCCAGTCTAAATGGACTGGAGTTTTAATATACATAAATGGATGGAGTTTTAACATACTAAGATACAGTATTCTTTTTTCAGAAAATTTCTCTATTTTTAACTTACCATATTTAGTTGTGTGAGGCTGGCTTTGCATCTCCATCCCTAATATAACTTTTAAGATCCATGTTGTGTATATTTAAGGATCAGTCATTGACATTTGGATATTCTAGCTGGACTGTAAATTTGCTGCTAGTGTTCATAAACTAAGAGGCAACATAACGTACATCTACAATAATGGTGTTGTTAGAGTACAAACATTGTACAGGTATAAACAGCAGTGTAGATAGGGAGGCAAGGCTTAGATTAATGGAGTAGAGTTGAGTGTCTTACACACCTGAAGCTTAGCGTATATACCCTGCGTGGTTCTCTACTCACCGAAACAGTGCCACCTATGTCTACAGTGCTATTTTTAGCAGTATAGTGTCCTACCATATTCCCCCTGCCAGAGACTTTCCTTGAGGTAATGAAAGACTGTAGCAGCAGGGAGCTGCCAGAGCCTTTCTCCACTATCTCCCTCCTGTCAGAGCTTTTCACGGCTATATGTATCTAGGCATCACATATATAGATGCAGCCTGCCTTTTACTGTGGCATATACCTACACACCACCATAAATACAGATAAGGCATAAGAGGCATTGGCCCTGATTCTTGTCTTTGCTTCAGATCTCCACAATGCTAAGGGTCTGTATTCAGGAAAGAAGCCAGATAAGGGCAGGAAGAGTGTGGCTAGAAGGCTGGCTGGAATCAGTTATATTCGGATACAAACTCAAAGGGCAAATCAGTGCAAAATAATGCTGACCAGCGGTGACCTGGGGTTTGGTGGCAACAGAACATGGTTCCATTGGAGCAAAGGGGCCCTAAGAGTACTGGAGCCAGATGGTTCAGTTTTTCATGTCAATAACTTGTCTGCTGTAACTTTCAGAAGACAGCGACTTCCATCACCACCCCCCAAAGGAAATTACATCAGAAGGAAATTACATTAATATATATACTCACAGATTTTCCAGAGCCATGTGACATTTGGGGTAAATGGAGTCCATCATATCTCGAGTTTCATCCAGAACCATCCTGCACACAATGGCAGTTCTTTCAATTTAAAGTGATATTTTCATACTCTCATTTGCTTACTTCCAACAAAATCTGCTTTAGTTGTTTTTTCCTTATTAAAATAAACTATAAGTTTAAGCAGCAAAAAGTCTTGTGGCACCTTATAGACTAACAGACGTATTGGAGCATGTTTTTTTTGTGGGTGAATACTCACTTCATTGGATGCATGTCAAGTTTAAGTCATTTTCATATTCATAATAAAAGCCAGAGCAAACATAAAGTGAAATGTGGTGCAATTATGAAAATAAAAAAGCCAAAACCCCAGCAAATATATAGCAATAATATCTGGTATCAGCCTGCCAAACTTCTGTGAGAACACCAATGATATTGTTACTTTTACAATGTGTTCAGCAGCACATGCATTGGAATAATAAGATTCTGATAACAACACATGAAAGCTGCAACAGTTAGAGCCACGTTTTCAAAAGAAGGCGTAATGGATACAGTCAAGTATCAGATACTTGCATACCTAAATACTCAGATGTGCATTTGGTTGCCCAGTTTCCTGTAGAAATTTTCTATGCATATCTAATACATCCATCAGAATAGTAACTAGACACCAAAGTCTTGAATTAAAGTATATATTTAGCTAAAGGTGTCATTCTCTACAGCTGAGTGAAATTTGGAATGGCTGTCCTGTGCGAAATTCTAGAACAGGGGTCCGCAACCGATGGCACGCGTGCCAAAAACGGCATGCGAGCCAATTTTTAATGGCACGCTGAAGCCTGCGGGGACTCCAGCATGCCACTAAAAATCCCGCACAGACCGGCGCGCTCTCCTCTACCCTCCACTTCCCCCGCGGGGGCAGGGAGCAGAAGCACAGCCGTGCGCACGGGGTGGGCAAATGGCCCCACTCTCCCGGCACGGCAAGCTCCGGGGTCCGCGCTCCGGCCGGAACGCGGGGCCAAGTGCAGGAAGCTGCCTGCCCCTCCCCTGGAGCCCTGCCGCCGCGCAGCGCTCCCGAGGGCAGCGTTTGGCTCCGCGGGGAGGCAGACATGCTCCCCGCTCAACCGGAGGGGCGGGGCTGTGCGCTCCCGCGGAGCAGCGTATCTAGTTCTGGGTGGAGCCTGGTAAAGGGCCCAGGGCTGGGGGGTTGGATAAGGGGTGGGGGCAGTTAGGGGACAGGGAGCAGGGTGGATTGGATGGGGGGGTGGTTAGGGGCGTGGGTTGGATGGGGCATGGGAGTCCCGGGGTTTGTGAGGGGGCAAGGGGTGAATAGGGGTCAGGGCAGTCAGGGGACCAGGAGCAAGGGTCCTAGGGGGGATGTTAGGGTGAGGGGGGTCTGGAGGGGGTGGTCAGGGGACAAGGAGCTCGGCGGGTTGGATAGGCATGGGAGTTCTGGGGGTCCTGTCAGGAGGCAGGGGTGTGGAAAGGGGTTGGAGCAGGCAGGGAGTCGGGGGGGGGTTGGATGGGTCTGGAGTTCTGGGGGTCCTGTCAGGAGGCAGGGAGTGGTTGGATAGGCATGGGAGTCCCGGAGGTCTGGCTGGGGATGGGGGTGTGGATGAGGGTCAGGGCAGTCAGGGGACAGGTAGGAGGTAGAGTCCAGTCTGGGGACAAGGAACAGGGAGGCTTAGATAGGGGGTGGGGTCCTGGGGGGCAGTTGGGAGCAGGGGTCCCAGGAGGGGGTAGTCAGGGGACAAGGAGCAGCAGGGTTGAGAGTTTTTTTGGGGGCAGTCACCCAGCACTCTCCCCTGAGCTCTGATCCCTGACCCCCCCACACACACCACCCCCTCTGCCCTGAACCTCACCCCCCCCGGCCCCTGCCCTGAGCCCTGTACCTCCCTCATACATACCCAGCCCTCTACTTGACTCCTTCATCCCCCCCGCCCACCCACAACCCTAGCCCTGACTCTGGCACCTCCACCCATACCCAGCACCCCCTCTGCCCTAACACCTACACCCCCTCACATACCCAGCCTCCAGCCCTCTGCCTCCAGCCCTCTGGGTCCTGGCCGCCAGCCCTGCACAGCCCACTGCTGGTCTGGGGTTCTGACTGACGGACCCTTGCCAGCAGGGGTCCCGGCCGCAGGCCTCGCTCAGCCCGCTGCCAGCCTAGCTGAACAGAACCCCAGACCAGCAGCGGGCTGAGCGGGCCAGCAGCATAAGATCAACATTTTAATTTCATTTTAAATGAAGCTTCTTAAACATTTTGAAAACCCTGTTTATTTTACAATACAACACTAGTTTAGATATATAATATATAGACCTATAGAGAGAGACCTTCTAAAAAACGTTGAAATGTATTACCGGCACGTGAAACCTTAAATTAGAGTGAATAAATGAAGATTCGGCACACCACTTCTGAAAGGTTGTCGACCCCTCTTCTAGAACATTTCAACATTGTTTTTGTCCCAAAACAAGATAAAAAATTGAAACAGTAAAGTTTTTTGTGGAACAGAAATTCTTATTTTTTTATTTGGAAATGCTAAAACATTTGATTTTGATATTTTTGATTGAAATAGAACATTATGACATTTCAGTTTGTTGAACTGGCACAAAACTCTTCATTTTGAGTCAGTTCAGTATTCATTTGCATTTTTACCTAGTAGGGGCAGAAAGACAGTGGTGTGCAGACAGCAGCCTGACCTGAAGCAGGCATCGTGTGATCAAGGTTTATGTGAGCCAGAAAACCAGTCTTTTTTCTGGACAAAGAGGAGCAATCCTACCTCCACCATTGGAAGAATTCCAGGAAAACTCCCAAAGTAAAAGTTCAAGGAAATGTTTTTTCTTTATATGGGAATAACACATGTAAGGAGAGATTTGGCTCTGAGTGAGTTGACCAAAATCACAAAAGAAAAATGTGGCAGAGCTCCAACAGAGTTCAGGTTTTGACTCCCAGTTGTTTTCTTTAACTATAAGACCATCATACATCTTTCGTTCCTCACCATTAACTTCTGTATCTGAGATTAACCTCTGGGGGCAGAAATTCTCAAACTAAGGTCCAAGAATGTTTGGGATTTTTTCTAGGTGGGGCTCGAGAGTTCCTGGAATCTCTTCTTCCTCAAAATGAAAATTAACATTTAGAGTATGTTTGTTTTAATTTAATAACACCAAATCTGAGGAGGGTCGTCAAGTCCCCTTCACAGCACCCCAGAAAAGTTAGAAAAGAAGTCTTTTAAGCAGAAAGTTTGTGAAACAGTGCACTGGAGTAGAAATCTTTACTCATGAACTCCTTTCTATAATCAGCTTAAATTACACTCAACATTATTTTAATGAGATTCTTTCCCCTTAACAGAATTCAATACTCATAACCAGTGCATATGAAGGTTTATCTTTGCAACGATGCATGGGTGTTAATATCACTTTGTATGATTCCTTGCAGTTATTTCGCCAAAGACAGGGTAAATTTATATGTAAGCCACAGAGGTGAAATAACTGCTTAAGAAGATCTCTACAAATGTTACCCCTACCAGGAACAGTTTAATTTTAGTGGTTCTTTAATTAATAGCACATTAAGATGCATAATTCAAAAATATACCCAAGGAATTAATTCATTTACAATAAGAATATCATAAATAATACCGATAATAAACTTACAAGTGTGTGATTGGATTTTTAAAATTAATCATGTTTTTACATTTGAATAACAATGTTCTTTATCTTACAGGCTTGACCCCCTTTTCATGTTATCACCTTTTACCTTCATAAAAACAATGAGCAGTGGCACTTACAGATCACCATCACAACACGTACAAAGAAGCTGATTAGCCTTGTATCTACAAAAATGTAGATCAGTAAATTCATTCATTACCTGAATCCACCCAGTACATTTCCCAGAGCCTCAAGAGAACAGGAAGACTTTAGAGTACTTTATTAATGTTATATTCATATTACATCCAAAATTGAAGTACACTAGAAGCACATTCAGGTTGCAAAGTCAAGGAACCAAAAGTTAGGAAATAATAGCATTGAGGTTGATTTTGCAACTATAATTTGGTCTCTTTGTGCACATATGTATTATGGTATAGTCCAACTACATGATCATATACTATTTTATCCACAGGACCCCATGCCTCATTCAGTCCTTTCCCTGTCCATGACTTCTTTGGCTACTGTTTCCACATCCTGTACATGTTTCCTCCTCCTCACTCTTAATTTACCCCCTTCATGGGTCCTGCCCATCCTTTTCCATCTACCCCTCCCCCAAATCTCATAAAAAACATACATAAGAACAGTCATATTGGGTAAGACCAAAGTTCCATCTAGCCCAGTATCCTGTCTTCCAAAAATGGACAATGCCAGTGTAGGGGACCCCGGAAGATATTGTTACTGTCTAGCTAGGGCCTGCGCTTTCTCAAGGAGAGATTATTAGCGGACATAATATGCTAGCAGCTGCTGCATATAACCGGTTAGAACTGCCCTGTGTGGGAAGCCCCGGTGTTTTGGGGAACTGCAGAAAGTCCCTGGCCCAAGGCCAGGGGAGGCGGCCATTGCTGTTGGAAAGTCCCCCATTGCATATGTAGGTGCTGCTTTGCATGATATTAGCATGATACTATAATTGCTGTGGGCTAGGGATTGCGCGTTGGACTTCGCACCTGACCGAGCTTTTCGTGCGTCGGACTCCCCAAGCCAGTGGCAGCAACACATGGAGTCCCCGTTGCGGGTGTGTCACTTAACCTTCATTAAAGCCAATTAACTCACCTGTGTGTGTGGGCCTCGTCCTTGCAGAGCATCCAGTAACAGCCAGGTACTTCAGAGGAAATGAACAGAACAGATAATCATCAAGTGATCCATCCCTTGTCACCCATTCCCAGCTTCCGGCAAAAAAAGGCTAGGGACACCATCCTTACCCATCCTGGCTAACAGCCATTGATGGACCTATCCTCCATTAATTTATCTAGTACTTTTTTGAAACCTGTTATAAACTTGACCTCACAACATCTTCTGGCAAAGAGCTCCACAGGTTGACTGTACGTTGCGTGAACAAATATTTCCTTTTGTTTGTTTTAAACCTGCTGCCTATTAATTTAATTTGGTGACCCCTAGTTCTTGTGTTATGAGAAGGAATAAATAATACTTCCTTATTTACTGTCTCTATACCAGGCATGATTTTATAGACCTCTACCAAATCCCTCCTTAGTCGATTCTTTTCCAAGCTGAAAACTCCCAGTCTTATTAATCTCTCCTCATATGAGAAGCTGTTCCATACCCCTAATCATTTTTGTTGCCCTTTTCTGAATCTTTTCAAATTCCAATATATCTTTTCTGAGATGGGGTGACCACATCTGCATGCAGTATTCAAGATGTGGACATACCAGGGATTTATGTAGAGGCAATATGATATTTTCTGTTTTATAATCTATTTTATTATCTCTTCCAGCTCTCAGTTCCTGTGCCCAGTGCCAGAGTAGCCTTGACCACTGGGATGAGCAATTGCAGGGAAAGATCTATTCCGCCACTGCAACCTTAGGATGGAGTTTGCTTAGTCACGCTGTGGGGATGGTGCATGCACGGTCCTGTCACATACAAGACATGGGATGGGGTGGAATGTATTCAGTGCAGACAGGAGCTCCAGAGAATTTAGCTTCCAAATTAACAAATCTCCACTGAGAGGGTGCACAATGAGCGTTATCAAAGGATTACAATTTGACCAAATTGGCCAAATTATTAGAAAGATAACAAAAGGCACATGCTTGAAATCAAAGCACCCCCACCAAATTTCAAGTCCCTGCTACCAAACACAGAGCCACTAGTGTCCCAACCATGTCATTGAGACAACAGTTTTTAGCATGGTCAAAAAATGTATTTTCACCTACCCTTATTCTCAGAAAAAGCTGAACCATTTTAACTAAAACTTTTCAAAGAAATTGAAGTCTGAGGCAGACTGTCATAAACAGATAGCTAAGGGTTAATGTCTCTTTCACCTGGAAAGGAGTAACCTGAAACACCTGACCAGAGGACCAATCAGGAAACAAGACTTTTTCAAATCTGGGTGGAGGGAAGTTTTGGGGTGTGAGTTCTTTGTTCTTTGTCTTGTGTCTGTACCCTCTCGGCTCTGAGAGTGATCTTTCTGTCTCCTGGCTTTCTAATCTTCTGTTTCCAAGTTGTAAGTACAAGGATAGTAAGACAATAAGTTTATATTGGTTTTTTTTGTATTTACATGCGTGTAGTTGCTGGAATGTTTAAATTGTATTCTTTTTGGATAAGGCTGGTTATTCATTTTTTCTTTTAAGCAAATGACCCTGTATTTGTCACCTGAATACAGAGAGACCATTTTTATGTATTTTTCTTTCTTTTTATAAAGCTTTCTTTTTAAGACCTGTTGGAGTTTTTCTTTAGTGGGGACTCCAGGGAATTGAGTCTGCAGCTCACCAGGAAATTGGTGGGAGGAAGAAGTCAGGGGGTAAATCTCTTTGTGTTAGATTTACTAAGCCTGACTTTGCATACCCTCTGGGTGAGGCGGGAAGAGAGATTAGCTCTCTCTCGGTACTTGTGTTTCCAGGACTGGAAACAGGGAGGGTGGAGTCCCTCTGTTTAGATTCACCGAGCTTGCTTCTGTATATCTCTCCAGGAACCCAGGGAGGGAACACCTGGAGGGGAGGAAGGGAAATGGTTTATTCCCCTTTGTTGTGAGACTCAAGGAATCTGAGTCTTGGGGTCCCCCAGGGAAGGTTTTGGGGAGACCACAGTGAGCTAGGCACTGCATAAATCCCTGGCTGGTGGCAGCTTTACCAGGTCCAAGCTGGTAACTAAGCTTGGAGGTTTTCATGCTAACACCCATATTTTGGACGCTAAGGTCCAGATCCGGGAAAAAATGTTATGACACAGACACCAGGCATCGACAATTTCAGCCCAAACAATAGAAGTTAAAAGCAGCTGAAAGCAGGGCCTTATAAAGAAAAATGTCAGTCAACCTTAACTACAGGCATTATTATCTGCACAACCTATAATATATACAAAGACAGCAACTGAAGCATAGATCCTAAAATCTTTATGTATGTGAAAAGTAGATATGGCCAATGTATAGGGCTGTTTAAAAAAACCCTCAAAGTCTAGTTTGTAATTAATATATTTGTTACCATGTTCGCTGCAATTAAAGGATTTCCTAAAATGAACAAAAGGAAATTGTCTCAAAGGACAAATTCTGAAGAATATTTATGACTACTAGCAGAGGAATGAAAAAAAATCACCGAGTCATTTTATTTATTTATTTTTAATTGTCTTTTTATTTTCCATTCAGTGACAATATGGTTACACAAATAAATGTCACATTATATTAATAAAATTAGAATCTGTCAATCAAATACACTTGAAAAATAACAAATCTTTATTGACATTTTGCTAAGATAATTTACATCTGATGACTCTAGTACACTGACCTCTTTAGGAAATCTTTTATGAAAGAAATTACTAAAGCTATTACATTATCTAATCTGACAGGTAGTGAAGTATAATCCCTCCACTGTGTAATGCAGACAAATGACAATTTGAAATACTTAACATAACTAAAGATGTGCAGATGTTGAATTAGTCATTTTTGGAAAGCATCTGACTAATACTCTCTGGAAAATATCTCATCTAAAATGTGTTTGCCAATTATTCATATTTAAATCCTTCTCTTATTGCAGGAAATGACTATGTTTTATGAAAAATCTTTAAGTAAAGGTGTTAAGTCAGTATTTCTACCTATGTGCAGATACAGCAAAAACCTCCCTCCCACCCCTGCCCCAGATCCTCCTTTGTGAATAATCTGGCAACATACTGAAAATTGCAGAGAAAAGGGTCTGATCCTAATGCCACTGTTACAGGGGACACTCTCTTCTTAAGTGCCTCCTACTGACTGGGTTGCAATACGTTTTTTTTCCCTACTCCTAGTGTCCAGCCTTACTAGGCAGGTCTTCAGTGGCTCATCCCTCCAGCTAAGTCACACAATCAAAATTGAAAGAACCCCTTCTGGGGTTTCAAAAGCTCAACAAGCTCTTTGCCCTCACAATGATCTTCAGCTCCTGTCTCTGGGTCCTTTAGATCCCATCCTTCGCTTGGGCTTCCAAAGGAGCCTGGTCCCCTTCACAGGACATAGGCCACTCCTGCACCAGCTGGTGAGGGATCCCAACTCAGGGACCCTGTAAATAGCAGCCATGTATCGCTGTCTGCAGTCCCCTGCTGCTATTCCCTTGGCTTTTTCCCACATAGCTGCCTTCTCTACACCTTTAACTCAGGGCTAACATTCTCAGATCCTCTTCTTCCTTGCTTAATGCAAATGTCACCAGAAACCATCTTCTGGCTCTCTCTCTCAAGCTCCTGTGACCAGTGAGGAGTACCCTTCCTTGCTCCTTTGGTCCCAGCCAGGAATTGACCTGCTCATGTCCTGCAGCTCCTTTTATCTGACACTGCTGGCCTCTGATTGGTTGTTTCCATGAGGCCCTTGCTGGAGGCCCACTGTCCTACTACACCCTTCCACAGTCAGTTATTCTAATTTTATGCAGGAGTATTCCAATGAATCCAATTAAGTTTTTTCTCTAGATTTTCACCAGTGAGATATCTCAGTCAGGCCCAAATTATTTATTTTTTTAAATCTCACTCTCCTAATGTGTCCCAATTCCTACTCTAGAGTATTGTGATTTTAGCATGAGAAAGTCCCCAAGATCTCAAAGATTTCATTATTATGAGGCACAGGTAGGTTTGTCTCTTACACAGATGAAACTCCGTGTCATCTGCAGTGTTCCCCATCTGTTTCTTGATGGCTTTGTACAGTTAAGGAACATCAGCCAAGTTGGCTAGACAAATTCTATCAGTGAAGGACAAGACTCATACCAGTCATTACCCAGCAGGTTCATATGCAGAAAAAAATGTGCAATTCTCACTGTTCACAAGACTGGTCATTTCTTTTGACCTTAAAGGTGCAGTTTGCATAGACATTCGATAGCTCTTTAATAAACAGAGGAATAACACTATTTGTTAAGAAGAAAAACAATCAAAAACAATAACCCATGTGATTGGGATGCTTAAGACTGCAGTGCTATAAACACTCCATACTATCCTCTCAGAAATATAGAGCAAAACCTACCATACGTTCTGTGCATAGGGACCAGTATTCAATTAGAAAAGTAAGCTAAGAGAAGCATGATATTGAGCTCTTGGCACTGTAACGTCAGAAAGAGCAAGATGTCATCTTGCAGACATGATATGCATGAAAGCAAAAGCAGATCAATGTAGTCAGGCTCCAAGAATTGAAGGCCTCCTTCTCACTGCCTCCTTTCTTGTCACATTCCATAAGTGCCTGAAACCTCAAGTACCTGGACACAGAATATTGCTTGTGGCTGTGGGTGTGGGTGTGTCTCTCTCTCTTTCTGTGTGTGTGTATATACACACACACACACATACATAGTGACTTATACACACATCCTTCACAGCAGAAGTTGGGCATGCTGGGCTTGTAAACTTCATCCCTTGTAAAGAATAAGCAGATTTATAACTATCAAGATACAAAAGTCAGACATCTGAATGCTTCCATAGTGCAAAATCACAGGGCATAGACAGGGCACATCAAGATTAGCTTTGAATGTCTTGAAGCACAAATTGACCTAAAGCTTGTAAAAAGATGCCTATGGTGAATCTATTTGCAAAGATTTGCGTGACTACCGTGTTAATGACAGAGTCCACACTGTCAGTGCATATGTACAATATTTCCTTTGTTAACATGCATTTGATGGCATGTGAGTAATCTATTAACTGATGTCACATATTAGTGCATCCACACATCAGTCTGATGAAATCCTGCGCTCTAGCATCAAATCATATATTCAATTATTTAATAAATGTATTAAGGGGATTATAAGATGGGGTGACCTGTGATAGCAGGGCACAGGATATGATGATCCAAGAGGTGCCTTCAGTCCTACGTTCCAGGGTCAATACTTTAGTTTCATATATTGACATTAATCCATCCTTTTATCAATTGTCTTATGTTTGGCCTTGAATATTTAAGACAATACTTTTCCTACATGGAAGCTTTTAGAGTATCAATAGTTTACTTCAAGGAGCACCTAATTCTCCCAAAGGCAACAAAGCCCTGCCTCATCCTCTCTGGCAGAGTTACTGTTCTGTTAGGCATCCATAAGACAAAGCTACTCAGCATAGCATCTGCAAAGCATTGATGGCTTGGCACAGTAGCCTAATACACTGCAGATTGTCTGTGGTGCAGACTGTTTTTATGCCACGACTTCTGACTTGAGATTGTAAAAAGTCTAATGTTCTGCTTCTCTGGCACAGTTCATGGCACCAACAATGAATGAAGTGTCAAAAGATCAAAAATAATTGATGCTTCTTGTCTGGAGGCATTAGAGCATAGTTGGTTTTATTGGGTTGAGTAGCTCCCTGAATATGTCACTCAAGTCAAATGTATCAAAGATTCCTGCATTGAGGTTATGCTGTGTTGACTCAACCGGGAGCTAAGATCACACTGATATTTTGGATTTATGGTGTACTTTATGGCTACACTGACGCACATCTTGTGTTTAATAGATTCAAAAATGTGTTCATCAAGTCAATTTTACACGAACTCCTCAACCTACAGTCTGTAGTATGTCAATATTTCTACTTCTTGATACACCTCTATAACAGACAATGTCACTCCTTTGCACCTAACAGCAATATTATGCCTATATTTATTCAATGCTGCTTCAACTTCTTAGCGTGAAGTCTGCAACAAATAGATGATTCAGTTCTAGGTACAGCTGTATGCCAATGACACTTTATTTGATCTCCACAGCTCTGATAAAGCACAATACTTCCTACAGTGCAGGACTGTTCTGCACTGACTTCTCAGCACGGGTTATCTGTGCATTATAGGGCCATTACAGTTTGGTGGTACAGGTGTGTGCTGATTCCAGTCTCTCCAACCTGCATAGCCTGAATTCTTCTTGATTTCTGTGCATAGTGTGTCAACAATTCATCACAAAAACCCCTTCAAGTTTGTGGGGCAGCTCTGCATTGATGCCATAAGCCCCAAGGCTTTTATATCTGATAGACAAAGGTCTCAATATACAAATTGCTAGACCCAAACTCAAGTTTATCATGGGTCACTTTGAGAATCTCTGGACCAGATATGTAGGTCAGATTGACCAGAGTCTCATTTCAAATTCTCAGAAAACCTGAAGTGCTACATTCTCATTCAGAGAGCTTTAAGGTCTCCAAGTGAGGAAGATACCTTAATTTGTCCACAAAAAACTATTTGGCCCTGAATATCTCTTCAGTTGAATCAAGGATAAAGAAGAGGACAGCAGACAATGTAGTCAGAATAACAGAGAGACCCAAAGAACCATACAAAATGGTACATAATCAACATATTCAAACCAAAAAAGATTTTCATAGGAAGATGATGCTCTTGCTCAGAAATATGTCAAGGTTACTGAGATAACACTTAAGAGTAGTTTCACTGAACCTCAGCTGAAGTGATGTGGGAAACCCTCACCTCAGGACAAAACCCAAGACTTGATAACCTACCAAGCTCTTTAAATTAAACCTGTGCTCAAATAACTCAGTTTGGAGCACTAAGGACACTATCAGGAAGATTGCAAACAACTGAAAAGGACAGAAAATGTTATCCAGATTAATGGAAAACTGGAAATATCTGTGATGGAGCAGTTCTCATAGAGATCTCCTTCGCAAAAGACAAATTAGAGAGGAAATTCCAAAGTGCTCCTAAGGACTGGAAATCTATCTTTGCATGACAATGCCTCAAAGTTCAAAAAGTCTTTGAAAATTAGTGGTTCTGTGAGAGTCATACGTTATCATTGGAATGTAGTCAAGATGGTATCTTTGGGGAACTGGGGATTAGAACCATTTACAAATGAAATTTAAAATTAAGGATCTATACCCTAAGAGCAATAAACTATGATTGAGCGTATATTCATATACCTCTGGTGTTCTTTTCAATTCTCTAAGGCACTCACAAGGCTCCCAAGAAATGTACCAATAGACTAGTAATGCACATCCAAACAGGCCTCTTCTTATAATGGTTCTGATAACTTTGGCAGATTTGGAAAGATTTTTGAGGAAGCTGGGTCTCAAACAGTAATCAGAATGAAGAAAGATGAAGATAGAAAATAGTTTGGCAGACAAGAAAAGAGAGGGAGCAAGAAGTATCAGAATTTATTTAGTTATTTTCAGACTTGTGTACATAGTATGGAATGTTCTCCAAAACTTTAAAAAATCAATTTCTGGGAATACTTTCCCAATTGATTTCTGCTACACTATCATAAGTGAAGCCTTCTGTAATCATATTTTGAGTATAAGCAAACTTTCCTCACAGAATGATAGGGTTAATTGTTCACCAATAACTTATTTCAAAACCTCTGAACAATAGGGCAATGTGGATCACTTCTTTTATTATATCATGTTGCCTTCTCACAAATAAAAGATTTAAAGTCGTATTTACTGAGTCTGAAATAATAGTGTTCATGTTACTGCAAATCCCTATGTGATCCTTCTCTTTGAAAGTCTAAAATTCTATCATACAAGAGTCCAAGAGCTACATTGCATAGTTTCTTAAATTGAAATTCTTTACTAATGTTGCGTGCCTGGATGCTCTGCAAGGACGAGGCCCACACACACAGGTGAATTAATTGGCTTTAATGAAGGTTAAGTGACACACCTGCAATGGGAACTCCACGCGTTGCTGCCACTGGCTTGGGGAGTCCAACGTCCGAACAGCTCGGTCAGGTGCGAAGTTCAGCGCGCTAGCTCTAACCCTTAGCAATTATAGCATCATGCTAATAGCATGCAAAGCAGCCTTTACATATGCAATGGGGGACTTTCCATCAGCAATGGCTGCCTCCCCTGTCCTCGGGCCAGGGACTTTCTGCAGTTCCCCAAAACACCGGGGCTTCCCACACAAGGCAGTTCTAACCGGTTAGAAGCAGCAGCTGCTAGCAACTTCTGTCCGCTAATAACCTCTCCTTGAGAAAGCGCAGGCCCTAGCTACACCGTAACAATGTCTTCCGGGGTCCCCTACACTAATGTGGTTGCATTATAGCTGGTGCAAATGATAGAAATGTGTCAGTGTTGCCACTAGGTTGTGCACTAATACTCTGCAAGAAATGAACATTCTTTCTTCTGAAGATGTCACATATTTATCTACTATAATTTAAAATTAATGTGATACCCTCTAACACCTAGAACTCACTGTGAACACTACAGTACATTAGTATAAGTACTATTCCATTTTTACATCTGATTCATGTAATGTATAAAATGGAGGTATAATGGCCTGTAACAGCTTGGAGGTCTTTTTTTTTTTAAATCATCTAGATGATATGCCTAGGATTTCAAGACAATTATTACTTTGCCTAGTGGAATTCTTCCTAGTTAACTTACTATATTGTATAATATTTCAACCCATTTTTATTGTCAGTAGTGTTACAATTATATATAAAAGATACGAAAATGTATAGTGAAATGTATTGATAGTTAAACTCCATTCCATAAATCACAATGTTTAGCATTTTGTTAAGTAAGTACAGTAGCCACCATAATTAGCACCTGTTTCAGTTTTTAAAATTATTTTATTGAATAAACCTTACTTTGGAAGTCTAAACATGGAGCAAGTACAACAAAGCAACCAGTGCTAAGACACTCTGTGATTAGTCCTCCAGAGTGATATTTAAACAACATGACAAGGCTGACAAAGAGAATTACATTACAGTATTATAAAAGTAAGATTTTCTGGGGAGCAAGACGTTCAAGGCATATTTTGCATTGGGGGTGAGTTACAGTTGTCAGAAACAAATAATGGAGATGCCAATAGTTAGGCAAGCCCGGGAGGGAATCTCTCTCTGACTCTCTGCTAACGGAGTTATAATATTTTGAGAGAAACTTTCATGTTCAAATGTAATCTTCATTGGGATTGCTATTATTGTGCTCCTAATCAGAAATCAGTAAACAAAAATTGAAATATAATGTGTTGCTCATTCAGGAAAAAAAATAACTAATAAAAGATTTCTTTTAGAACATTTTCTGCTAAGATCCTGACTTTTGAAGAAAAAATAAATAGTTGAAACTAAATTTAAGTAGATCTCTGCATACTATAAGCCTGGAGAAACCTCCACCAAAATGTGCTAGTTACATTTCATAGGTTTCTGTATTCAGAAATCTTGATGTGAGTGGCAGCTCCCAAAGTTATCAATAGGTGTCTACACATTCTGTATAGAGAGCCCTATGGATTTATGTTCTGCATAAAGTTCTTAGCTATTATCAGTCATTCTAGCTTTCAAATTAAGGACAGACATTGCCTTTGTTTATATACATAGACATAACATAGAAGAATACAGTTAACTGTATATGGGATGAAGGAGCAAACTAACACAAACAGCTTAGGTAACATCGAAAAGACTAGTACATGTTATTTTTATATATAGCTATAGGTAAAGTTTTATGGGGGTGTGTGTGTGTCTCTCTCTCTCTTTTAAGCCATGTCCCACAGAGGAGATGGTGTATACATGCACACTGCTTTCATGGGAACTGTCAGGTAGAATTCTGGCTGACTCAGGTAGAACTCACCCCGAAGTCTCTTAAGCAGTGGCCCCAGCCCGGTGCCCACGGGTGCCATGGCGCCCACGGGGGCTTCTTAATGCACCCGCGTCCTGGGCCCCGGGAGAGCACCTGCCGAAATGCTGCAGAATTTCAGCGGCATTTTGGTGGGGATGCCTCTCAATGATGTCGTTTGTCGCCAACAAGTAACGTCATCAAGAGGCGTCGCTCCCGAAGTTCGGCAGGGGCGCCTCTCGATGACGACGCTTGTCGACGGCGAGAGGCGTCGCCACCGAAATGCCGCAGCAATTTGGCAGCAATTCGGCGGGTGCTCCACCGCCACAGTGGTCCTTCGTCTGGCGCCTGCCAGACGAAAAGGTTAGGTACCACTGCTCTTAACAAATGCAAGCTTCAGCACCAAATTTTCCACACATTTAGAGAGGGTGATATATATTCCCCTCTTCACATAGCCAGCTCACCACTACCATGGTCCCATCCTTATCAACTCATCCTGTTGCCAGGAGATAAAAGAACAGGAGGTGGTATTTTGAGCTGGTCAGAAATTTTTCTAAGATTTTGTGTGCACGTATGTGTGGGGAAGGGGGCAGAGGGGTGTATTTCTAAAAGGGGTGGTTTTGACTAAACTTTAATCTGGAAGGTTTCTTAGGTCCATGATGGAATTCGTGTTGAAAACCAAAAAAAGAGAGACCCCCTCCCCTCCCCCCGAAAGTATCAATAGCCTGGTGGCTATGCCATTCGCTTGGCATGGGAGAACCAAGTTGCAATCTGTACTCTGCCATATTTTTACAGGAGAAATTGAAAGACACCTGCCCAGAATATCCAAGAATTTCAAATAATAAAAGACAGTATTGTAATGCACAGTCAGTAGTAGTCTGGAAACCTTAATTTTAGCATTTCCTAACTTTAGAGTTCTTTCAACCGTAATATTTTTGCAACCATAGGTCTTGAAAAAAACAAATTGAAAAACAAAAACAAAAGACATATAACAAATGGAAGAAAGGGGAAGTTGATAGTAATGAATAGAAATCTGAACTTAGATTTCTATATTTTTCTACAATTCCTATGTTTAGCAGAGTTAAAGGATAATAGGAAGGTATTTTAAAAAAATATATATAAATAGGAGCAAAAAAGAATGTTAACAGTGGTATTGGTCAATTACTAGATGGAAATATTATAATTGTCAATAATAATGCAGAAAAGGCAGAAATGTACAAAATATTTCTGCTCTGTATTGGGGGAGGGGGAAGAATCAGATGATATAGTCAAATCAGATGATTATGAAGAAACAGTAGTAACTCAAGAAGATGTTAAACAGCAGCTTCTAGAGTTCGAGATTCTTAAATCAGCAAGTCATGATAATTTCCACCAAGAATTTTAAAAGATTTGGTCAAGCAGCTCACTGAATCACTAATACTGATCTTCAAGAACTTTTAGAATAATGGGGAAGATCAAGAAGACTGGAAGAAAACTAATGTGCCAATATTTAAAAAAGGGTAAGCAGGACATCCCAGGTAATTATGGACCTGTCAGTCTGACATTGATTCCAGGCAAGATAATAGAGTAATTAATAAAGAATTAAGGAGAGTAATATAATTAATGCCATTTAGCATGGGTTTATGGAAAATAGATATCAAGTTAGTTTTACAGGATCTATCTTTTATGAGATTACATGTTTGGCTGATAAATGTAACAATGATAAAGTAACATACTTACATTTCTGTAAGGCATTTCACTAGGTACTGTATAACATTTTGATTAAAAAAAAACCTAGAATGATACAAAATGTACATGGAACACATTAATTGGATTAAAAACTGGCTAACTGATAGATTTAAAAATTTCATTATAAACTGGGAACTGTCATTGAGCCAGTATGTTTCTAGTGGGATCCCACAGGAATCAGTTTTTATCCCTAAATTATTTAATATTTTTATCAAAGACCTGGAAAAAAAAACAAAATTACTGATAATGTTTGCAAATGACACAGGCTAGGGGAACGATAAATAATGAAGAAGACAGGTAACTGATACAAAATGGATTTGGACATCTTGGTAAACTGGGTGCAAGTAAACAATATGCATTTCAATCCTGCCAAATGTCAAGTCATACACGTTGGAACAAAGAATGTAAGCCATACTTACAGGATGGAGATTCTACTCAGGTGACTGAAAAAGATTGAGGGGACATTGTAGCTAATCAGCTGAACATGGCCTTCCAGTATGACACACTGGTCAGAGGAACAAATTTTATATTTGGATTCATAAACAGGGAAATATAAAGTAGGAGTAGGGAGATTATATTCCCTCTGTATTTTGCACTGGTGTGACCACTACTGGAATACTGTGTGGAATACTGTGTTCGGTGCAGGTGTCCACAAATCACGTGTTCTAGAAGGATGTTGCTAACTTGGAGAAAGTTCAGGGAAGAGTCATAGGAATGAGTAAAAGACAGGAAAATATGCCTTATAGTGAAAGACTCAAGGAGCAAAATTTTTCCAGGTAAACTTACCTTAACGAAGAGAAGCTAATGGTGTGATTTGATTACTATTTGATAATGGGATCTTCTATCTAGCAGACAAAGGTACAACAACATCCAATGGCTAGAAGCTACGTTTATACAAATGTAGAGTAGAAATAAGGCATAATTTTTTCAGTAGTGCAAGTAACCACTGGAACAACTAACCAAGAATTGTGACAGATCCTCCATCACTGGCAATTATTAAAAACAAGAGAGGATCTTTTTCTAAAAGGTATGCTCTAGGTTCAAACAGAATTTCATTCAGGGAAGTTCTATGGCCTGTGTTATGCAGGAGGTCACAGTTAGATGATCATCAGCAGGGTTGGAACCTTTAGATCCACCACACAAACCTCTGCCACTGAGTTAATGCAGTACCTGAGCACTAGTAATTTGTGAACCAGCACTAGAGAGAGATGGGACACTTTGCCAGAGACTATCACAGATATCAGATGATAGCAGAGGAATGGTGAGGCTCAGGAATCCTGAGTTACATTCCAGGCTCTGGAGGTAAGTGTGCTGTAGGGTGTACTGACTTTTCTGCCTCCTCCATTCCCGACAAGCATCACCCCTTCTGCCCATCCCCTGGCTTTATCCCAGTCCTGTATACTCCAATCCTGGCTTCTCAGTCTAGTCACATTCTCCTTGCCTACTCAGCCCAAGTTTTCACTCCTCTAGACTCTCCATCTCACTCCTAACCTTCCCCACACTCCTACTCCCCTTGCCCAGCCATACCCAGACCCTAGACTTCAGTTGTTCCCCTAATGTTCCCCATTCCCACTAATTCCCAGTCCCAACTTCCACTCCTGGGCTCCTCATTCAGTTTCATTGTCTATTCCCCTCTTTCCAAACTGGCACCATGTCCCAGTCTTCTTGTCCAAACAGTTCCTTTCTCTTCTGAGTTTATCATCCAACCCCAGTTATCCCAAAACTATTGGCTCCCAGTCCCCCCATTTCCCTCCCCACTTGTCTGAATCCTAATCTCTCTGCCTAGCTAGTTGCAGTCCCAGTTCCCAATCCCATTCTCCTTCCCTAATCAGACCCATATTCCCCCACTCTTCCCCCAGTTCCTTCTCCCTTATCCTACCCAAGCCACTTCCAATCATAGTCCTCTTGTCACCCCAGCAGGCCTGACCCTTGTCCATTGTCCAGTCAAATCAGGCAGCTTCCTCCTCCCTGCTGCTGGGGCCGAGCACAGGTGCATTGACAGCACAGGAGAGACAACGTTCCTGCTCAGTTTATGGGGTCCCAGACCTGACAAGGCCCACAGCAGCCCAGTGCTGCAATTGCAGGGAAAGTTCTGTTCAGACCCGGGCTGTGGAATGCCCAATACAAAAATCTTTGGAAAATTAAGTTCTGAAGCCCAAAAAAAAAAATCTCTGAGTATGTGAGAACTGTGATTTTTCAAAGGCCTATAATGTAGCCATATTTGGGCAGATTTTCCAGGGACAGCAAAAGGTGTGTCTGTACTAGCACCATGAAAAAATTTCAAGTACTTGTCCCAAACTAGAGCTGTTCAAAGAAAAGGTCACCTGACTTTTTTAATATAGGTAAAGCAATGCATTTTTCCTTAGCTTTGTTCTTGGAAACAGTTGAACCATTTGGGTTGAAATTTTCTAAAACAATTCAAACTGAGGCAGACACCTGGCACAGAAAATTTCAGCACAACAATTAAAATTTGCAAAGTTATAAGCAACTGTAACAAAGGTCTTATACTGGGAAGTGTCAGGCAACCTTAACAAGTGGTACTACCAATCTCTTCTATAGTAGCTAGAGCAGCAAAATACAGCAGATCATAACTTTTTGCATTAGAGGGCATGGCATGTGATGTGCCTCTCAGCAGAACGAAAAGCATGCTTCATGCCAGCTGGTTAGTTTGTACACATTGCTAGAGCAATTTACTAGTGTAGCAGGACTGTGCCAGAAATAGCAATTTTCATGTGGCCTTGTAAATCTCAGCAAGAGTCTTAATAATAGTTTCTTAACATAATATATTTCCTTACCCCTCCAGTTATATCTGAAATGCAGTAGTTCTTAAGGGCATCCCATTATTTACAAACTACTTTCTAAAAAATATCTCCAATATATTTGCTGTAATGATGTCTGCCATTTTATTTGATTTCTAAGCCACGATCTTCAGTACGTCTATTGTCTCCTTTAATGCTAGAACAGAAAATCTAATCATCCATAGGTGAGGAATTCAATGCTGTGTAATATCTGAAATACATATTTTTCTCCGTAAATATTTAATTAAAATTCCTAAAAAGCAACATGTGTTAATTTTTCTTTTTGCAACCTCCGATATTGAACTCCATTCTTTTGGATTATTAGTTTGTTACAATATTTCTCTCCCCTTATGGGTGGTATTACATTAATATACCATTACAGGACCAAAGAAACTCAAAGGAGTGACAAGAAACTGCTATGACATGAAACAGTCTGCTAATATCATAGAATCATAGACTATCAGGGTTGGAAGGGACCTCAGGAAGTCATCTAGTCCAACCCCCTGCTCAAAGCAGAACCAATCCTCAAATAAATCATCCCAGTCAGGTAACTCATTCCAGTGCTTCATCACCCTCCTAGTGAAAAAGTTTTTCTTAATATCCAATCTAAACCTCTCCCACTGAAACTTGATACCATTACTCCTTGTTTAGTCATCTGCTACCACTGAGAACAGTCTAGATCCATCCTCTATGGAATCCCCTTTCAGGTAACTGAAAGCAGCTATCAAATCCCCCCTCATTCTTGTCTTCTGCAGACTAAACAATCCCAGTTTCCTCAGCCTCTCCTCATAAGTCATGTGCTCCAGCCCCCTAATCATTTTTGTTGCCCTCTGCTGGACTCTTTCCAATTTTTCCACATCCGTCTTGTAGTGTGGGGCCCAAAACTGGACACAGTACTCCAGATAAGGTCTCACCAATGTCAAACAGAGAGTGCAGTCCATGCAATTCTCCAGATCATTAATGAAGATATTTAACAAAACCAGTCCCAGGACTGACCCTTGGGGAACTCCGCTTGATACTGGCTGCCAACTAGACATGGAGCCATTGATCACTACCCATTGAGCCCGACAATCTATGCAGGAATAACACTGCTTTCCCCTCATCCACAGACCCAGTTATCTCCTAATAGAAGGCAATTAGGTTAGTCAGACTTGCCCTTGGTGAATCCATGCTGACAGTTCCTGATCACTTTCCTCTCCTCTAAGTACTTCAGAATTGATTCCTTGAGGATCTGGTCCATGATTTTTCCAGGGACTGAGGTGAGGCTGACTGGCCTGTAGTTCCCCAGATCCTCCTTCTTCCCTTTTTTAAAAGATGGGCACATTAGCCTTTTTCCAGTCATCTGGGACCTCCTCCAGTTGCCATGAGTTTTCAAAGATAATGGCCAATGGCTCTGCAATCACATCTGCCAACTCCTTTAGCACCCTCGTATGCAGTGCATCTGGCCCCATGGATTTGTGCTCATCCAGCTTTTCTAAATAGTCCTGAACCACTTCTTTCTCCACAGAGGGCTGGTCACCTCCTCCCCATGCTGTGCTGCCTAGTGCAGCAGTCTGGGAGCTGACCTTGTTCGAGAAGACAGAGGCAAAAAAAGCATTGAGTACTTTACCTTTTCCACATCCTCTGTCACTAGGTTGCCTCCCTCATTTGGTAAGGGCCCACATTTTCCTTGACTTTCTTCTTGTTGCTAACATACCTGAAGAAACCCTTCTTGTTACTCTTAACATCTCTTGCTAGCTGCAACTCCAAGTGTGATTTGCCCTTCCTGATTTCACTCCTGCATGCCTGAGCAATATTTTTATACACCTCTCTGGTCATTTTTCCAGTCTTCCACTTCTTGTAAGATTCTTTTTTGTGTTTAAGATCAGCAAAGATTTCACTGTTAAGCCAGCCATATTTACTATTCTTTCTACACACCGGGATGGTTTGTTCCTGCAACCTCAATAAGGATTCCTTAAAATACAGCCAGCTCTCTTGGACTCCTTTGCCCCTCATGTTATTCTCCCAGGGATCGGGGAACTGATGGCTGCTTTCTCTCTCTCCCCTAAGAGGCTCCTGCGGTTGATGCTTAAGAAGAATCTTCAGCATGCATCCTCATGCTCACACCCCATTTCATAGCAGTTGATGTCTCAGGATTACAGTTTGATTCCTTATGTGCTAAGGGTGGGGGGGACAACAAAAAATGATTTCACTTCACAAGACACTATTTTTTTTAATTTTTATTTTTTTGTGAAAGGTCATTGTCATAAACAGATAGCTAAGGGTTAATGTCTCTTCCACCTGAAGCACCTGACCAGAGGACCAATCAGGAAACCGGATTTTTTCAACTCTGGGTGGAGGGAACTTTGTGTCTGAGTCTTTGTCTGTCTGCCTGCTTTCTCTGAGCTTTGGAGAAGTAGTTTCTACTTTCTAGTCTTCTGTTTCTAAGTGTAAGGACAAAGAGATCAGCTAGTAAGTTATATGGTTTCTTTTCTTTGATATTTGCATGAATATAAGTGCTGGAGTGCTTTGATTTGTATTCTTTTTGAATAAGGCTGTTTATTCAATATTCTTTTAAGCAATTGACCCTGTATTGTGTCATCTTAATACAGAGAGACCATTTGTATGTATTTTTCTTTCTTTTTATATAAAGCTTTCGTTTAAGACCTGTTGAAGTTTTCTTTACTGGGAAATTTCAGGGAAATTGAGTCTGTACTCACCAGGGAATTGGTGGGAGGAAGAAATCAAGGGAGATCTGTGTGTTGGATTTGCTAGCCTGATTTTGCATTCCCTCTGGGGGAATAGGAAAGTACTTTTTGTTTCCAGGATTGGGAACAGAGAGGGGGAGTCACTCTGTTTGGATTCACAGAGCTTGTGTCTGTGTATCTCTCCAGGAGCACCTGGAGGGGGGAAGGGAAAAAGGATTATTTCCCTCTGTTTTGAGAATCAAGGGATTTGGGTCTTGGGGTCCCCAGGGAAGGTTTTTCAGGGGGACCAGAGTGCCCCAAAACACTCTAATTTTTTGGGTGGTGGCAGCAGGTACCAGGTCCAAGCTGGTAACTAAGCTTGGAGGTTTTCATGCTAACCCCCATATTTTGGACGCTAAGGTCCAAATCTGGGACTAAGAAATCAAGGGAGATCTGTGTGTTGGATTTGCTAGCCTGATTTTGCATTCCCTCTGGGGGAATAGGAAAGTACTTTTTGTTTCCAGGATTGGGAACAGAGAGGGGGAGTCACTCTGTTTGGATTCACAGAGCTTGTGTCTGTATATCTCTCCAGGAGCACCTGGAGGGGGGAAGGGAAAAAGGATTATTTCCCTCTGTTTTGAGACTCAAGGGATTTGGGTCTTGGGGTCCCCAGGGAAGGTTTTTCAGGGGGACCAGAGTGCCCCAAAACACTCTAATTTTTTGGGTGGTGGCAGCAAGTACCAGGTCCAAGCTGGTAGCTAAGCTTGGAGGTTTTCATGCTAACCCCCATATTTTGGACGCTAAGGTCCAAATCTGGGACTAAGGTTATGACAGTCACCCAGCATTTTCAGCTTCTTTTGAAGACTGAACCTTGGAAAGAGAATCATGCATGAAGAAGTAAAGTTCTCTTGTGAATAGAAGAACTTCTGCTTTAGAGAACAGTTAGGAGACTACAGAGAACTGAAACATAAGTGAAAGAACTTCAGCAGAAGTTGAATATCAGAATTCAGGCAAGTAGAAAGGTGCTATGGCAACCACTAGCCTTTCTTTTAGTTGATGTCTAGATGAAAAGGCACTTCAAAGGAATTTAAAGAAAAAAAATCAATTCTGTGCAACCAGAACGATAACAGTGAGAAAATTCATGAAAACTTGAGAAAGAATTAAAGTCTAGTAGTACCCGATTCTGATCTCACTTTCTGCCTATGTAAATATACTGAATTTATTTGAGTCACTCTGGATTTTCTGATTATAAAAGATCACAGTTTGGTTGATAGTGAGGCAAATGTTCAAAGCACTACATGGATTCAGAAGTAAAACTGCCTTTGACTCGAGTGAGATTCACAATACAAAAACCCTGAACAGCACAGTCAAACTATGCAACAAAAAGAGCATATGCAATTAATGCACCCATATACAAAACAATAAACATGCTGAAGACACAATTTGATCAAAGGGTCGATAACATAGCTCTTAGAGTTGCAAAACAAATGCACATTTTAATTGTGTTTAATTTTAGAACAACACAAGTCATTTTTTAACCACTGATCTGGCAAAATAATGTAGGTATAGACAATATACATTACGCATTTGCTGCAGCTGCCAGTAAAACACAAAAGATTGAACGTAGTTCATGAATATTTACTACTAGGCAATTTGATGTTTATTCTATTCTGAAATCACAGGCTTGTTGTTTGCTTTCCTTCAAAAGATTATTTTTGTGATGTGATTTTGCAGCACAATTGCACAAAATGTAGTGCTATTTTATGACTCTCAAGAAACTTTACCAAATCTCTGCTTCCTTTTTTAAAAGCCAACCTTATTTAGACAAACTGCAAAGGAAAAATGACAGAAAATGCACCGGCACTTTTAACACTAATCTCAGTTTGCAACTTGCCATATTTTTTGTATGCTATAGACATGGAAGAGAGGGCACTAGGTTGCCTGATTCCCAGACTTATGAAGTGGAGTAACAGTCTCAACTTCTGTTATCTTAATTTCATATTATGGCTTCTTCTTGATAACTGTAACATTAGAAAGGCATTGAACAATGCTGAGTTTATACACCAAACGTTTTGTAAAATTAAAGGTGAATAGAAATCAATATAACTTGACAAGATCTCAGTTAAGTATCCTGTGTTTCCTCTGAGTAGATGACTTCACTAAGTCCTACAACATAGTAAAGGAAAAGTTATACTGTATTTCTTGTACAGCTGTAGGTGCTCATAATGCCATCAATTGTTGCAGAGTAAACAGAACTGAATCTAAGTTTTGTTTGTAAATAAGGGTCTGGTACTGCAACTGTTACTCTTATCCTCTTAGGGCTTGATTCAAAGAACAGACAGATTCTCTGACTTCACTAGTTTTTAGATCAGGTCCATTAGCAGTCTGTATTGCTTTAGTGGGACTGTGAACATGGGGCTGTGTGTGTGTAGTAAGTAAAGTGCATTTAAAATTTTCCAGTGGAACAGTTTTCTGCTGGAAAACACTGATTTGACAAAATCAAAGTGTTTTGCAGGAACAAATTTAGTTGACATTTTCAAGGGGAATTATGTAAACATTTTGTTCTAACTTATGTTTTATTAATACAACAGAGCCAAAGTGGGTGAGGTAACATCTTTTATAGGACTGTAAATGGGTGTACTGATTGGACAGTGCCCCTTTGGTCAAATGGCATGAAGTTCACTTGATCTGGCAGGGTGGTCAATCAGCTCCTCTTGCCCAAGTCTCTATGATGGTCCCATTCCAGGATATGAAGAGGTTAGTTTCAGTCCTGCTGGGGTGTGCAGTTTTCTCCTTATAGTTGTGAGGAAGGGAGTTAGCTGGTACTGGTATTCAGGGAGTCTGTAAACCCCATAGGTTCTTAAGTCTCTGAGAGGTTGGGGAACATAGGCCCACACACTTGACTGGGTTCTAGCTCAGGGCCCTCAGGCAGGTGGAATCAATCTTCAATTCCTTCTCCTTCTGTTCCCTGCACTCCATCCTACCTCCCTTAGTTGTCCAGCCTGTAGATCTGGTTGTCCCTTCTCTAGGTGCTGGCTCTGGGTGGCTTCTCAGTAGCTTGCTGAGTGTCCATTTTCACCCTGCTTGCTCCACTGGCTGCTGCCCCACTGTCTCCCTCTCAGCTCTTTTATTTTACTGTGAGGCTGCCAATCGGCAATACCTGGCAGTTTCTGCATTAACCACTTGGTTGCCAGGACAGCATGAGGTATATACATCCCATGACAGATCTCTTCCTTGTGGACAGAAGCAGGACAGTTCTCTTCCTAAGAAGTTCTTCTGCCTTCTCTGGAGAAGAAATCTATGTTCTTATTTTGGTGGCCAGGGTAATCCTTCATTGAGAAAGTGCACGGTTGTAGTCTAAAATACAACCACATAACTCTTGCATTTATCTTTGTAGTTCAGCCATTTTAGTGGGGTGTGGTTGGTCAGCAATTTGAAGTAGTTGCATAGTAGATAACACTTTAGTGTCTTGACAGCCTATTTCACCGCAGGGCACTCCTTTTTTACTATTGCATATGCTTTATCACAGGCGAGTAACTTTGGGTTTAAGTACAATACTGGGTATTTCTTAACATCCTATTCTTGAGACAGTACTGTGCAGTGATGAGCTGCCAAAATATTAACAAAAGGTTCCCTCCTCCTCACCCCATGAGGGGGTCATGCTCCCCAGGGGGTTGTACCCCATCCAACCCCCTATGCTCCTTGACGCCCCCCCTAGAACCCCTGACCCATCCACCCTCCTTCCCTGTCCCCTGACTGCCCCCTGCCACCCCATCCAACCCCTCTTCTCATTCCTGATGACCCCCTGGGACCCCTGACCCATCAAACCACCCCTTCTCTCTGTTCCTGACCGCCCACCACCACCTCATCCAACCCCTGCTCCTTCCTGACTGCCCCCTTGGGGCCCTTGCCCCCATTCAATCCCCCTCTTCCCTGCCCTCTGACCGCCCCGACCCTTATCCACTTCCCCACCACCTACCGAACTCCCCTGCCCTCTTCCAACACCCCTGCCCTGCTGCCTGGCCCCTTACCGCACTGTCTGAGGCCGGGGCCGCTTGGCCGGGACTGGGACCAGCGCCGCGGGGCCCGAGACTCCCTGGGCCGGGCCGGGTCCTGGAACAACCGGCTCTAAAAGGGTTTCTAAATTTGACAACCAGTTTCTGCGAACTGGCTCCAGCTCACCACTGTTACTGTGCCCATGGCAAATTCAGTGGCATCTGTCTGGAGTATAAAGAGCCTCTCAAAGTTTGGCGAGGTTGGTACTGGTTGGCTGCACAGAACCTCTTTAATCTTTTGGAACGCTATTTGGCATTCATTAGTCCACCTCACTTTTCAGGGACCACAGTTAGTCAAATTAGGAGTGCTGCCAAAGTGCTGAATATAGGCACAACTTTTCTATAATATCCTGGTAGGCCCAAAATGACTGGACTTATTTTTTGGTCTCAGGGATTGGGAAGTCTCTCAAGGTTTTTACGGTGTCAACTTTGGATGAGAAGCTGGATATGAGTCAACTGTGTACCCTTGTTGACAAGAAGGCTAACGGCATATTGGGCTGCATTAGTAGGAGCATTGCCAGCAGATTGAGGGAAGTGATTATTCCCTTCTATTTGGCACTGGTGAGGCCACATCTGGAGTATTGCATCCAGTTTTGGGCCCCCCACTACAGAAAGAATGTGGACAAATTGGAGAGAGTCCAGCAGAGAGCAACAAAATTGATTAGGGGCTGGGGTACATGACTTATGAGGAGAGACTGAGGGAACTGGGCTTATTTAGCTTTCAGAAGAGAAGAGTGAGGGGGGAATTTGATACTAGGATTCAGCTGCCTAAAGAGGGGTTCCAAAGAGGATGGAGTTAAGCTGTTCTCAGTGGTGGAAGATGACAGAACAAGGAACAATGGTCTCAAATTTCAGTGGGGGAGGTCTAGGTTGGATATTATGAAAAAAGTATTTCCCTAGGAGGGTGGTGAAGCACTGGAGTGAGTTACCTAGGGAGGTGGTGGAATCTTCATCCTTACAGGTTTTTAAGGTCTGGATTATAATAATAGGAGATATACCAATCTCCTAGAACTGGAAGGGGCCTTGAAAGATCATTGAGTCCAGATGCCTGCCTTCACTAGCAGGACCAAGTACTGATTTTTGCCCCAGATCCCTAAGTAGCCCCCTCAAGGATTGAATTTACAACCCTGGGTTTAGCAAGCTAATGCTCAAACCACTGAGCTATTGACAAAGCCCTGGCTGGGATGATTTAGTTGGGGTTGGTCCTGCTTTGAGAGGGGATTGGACTAGATGATCTCCAGAGGTCTCTTCCAACCCTAATCTTTTATGATTCCATGATCTAAACTAGTGGTCGTGTAATCATTATGCAGCTGCAAGAACTTTTTCAATAAGTGTTGAAAGGTGGTGGCTGCACTATGGAAACTGAATGGAATAGTTTTGAATTGAGGAGTCCCTCCATTGTGAAGAAAGCACTTTTTCCCCTCATGACACTGTTGTCAGGGGGATCTGCCAATATTCCTTCTGTCAGATCTGAGGTTTTTATACACCTTGCTTGTCCTAAATGTTTGAGGAAGTCATCTACATGAGGCATTGGGACAAACTGAGATTTTGTTTACTTTGTGAAAATCTATATAAAATCTGACTGATCCATAGGATTTTGGACAAGAACTATAGGACTACACCATGCACATTGGGGTTCCATAACAACCTGTAGCTTCTGCATCTTCTTTAATTCTTATTTGACTATTGTTTGGTGTGGGCCATATGGCCTCTCTCACCACATTCCCTGGCTTTTTCTCAATGAGGTTGAACATTATATCTGTTTGGCCAGCTCTTGCAAGATGACATCCTTGAACTCACCAGCCAGGAAGCTGGTCTTTTGCTGTGGGCCAAGGGTTCCCCCAGTTGAACTTTCAAGTGGGCAACTGATGATCCTATCTGTGCTCCTAACTTCAGTTGATAGGGCATGTTGCTATAAGGAGTCCTTCTGTACCTGTCCATGGTTTTAGCAAGTTCACATGTTCAAGGGAGGCTCTAGGTATTTTGCCGCCCCAAGCACGGCAGGTAGGCTGCCTTCGGCGGCTTGCCTGAGGGAGGTTCCTGGTCCTGTGGATTCGGCGGCACACCTGCGGGAGGTCCGCTGAAGCTGCGGGACAAGCTGATCCTCTGCAGGCATGCCGCCAAAGGCAACCTGCCTGCCACCCTCACGGCGACCGGCAGAGCGCCCCCCGTGGCTTACCGCCCCAGGCACGTGCTTGGCATGCTGGTGCCTGGAGCCACCCCTGCACATGATAGATCTGATTTTATTTTTTCTGATCCAGCTGACAGACTACATAATTTACTGGACCAAGCCAGCAGGTAATCTTATACAGGTCCTGCCATTTGGCCATCAGTTTTGATGGAAACTGGATAATACTAAGACATGGTCACCCTCTCCAAAACTCTTAGTCTGCCCCCATTTTGTAGGTCTGCTCCTAAGCTGGTTTAACCCTTTTTAGGTTCTGTTTACAGAACCCTTGCAAAGCCTTTAGGTGATTTCTGAGCTATGGAACATACTGCCCTGCACTGGGTATCATACTGGCCTGTTCTTCCCAGCCCTACTTCACTAATATGAGTATTCTCTGTGGCAGCCATCCATAGAGGAGTCTGAAAGGTGGGAAGCCCATTGAGGTTTATGGGGCTTTTCGTATTATGAACAGGAGCAGGGGAAGGAGCACCTCCCAGTGATGGAGCTCAGTACTGATGAAGTATGTGGGCATCTCCTTTAGGGTCTAGTCCAAGCTGTCTATCTGGGAATGACATAAGGATCTATGTAAGTTCTTGATTCGTAGTAGACAGCACATTTCCTTCATCAGCTTGGAAATGAAATTTGTACCCTAGTTCATCAGGACCTCCTGGGGTAGGCCTACCCTCGCCAATAGTGTTGCTATCACTGGGGCTGTAGTGGTTCATAGGGAAACTGTTTTGGAGTACTGGGTGATATAGTCAATGATAATCAGTATGTATTTGTGGCTGGGAGTATTCTTCTCTATGGGCCCTATGAAATCTACTCCTATCCATTCTAATGGGACTTCTATCAGCAGAAGGGGAACTAAAGGGGCTGGTTACACTCCATTACGTATGGGCCTGTTGGCAGTCAGGGCCAATCATCTTGTACCTCTTTATCAATTCCTGGCCAAAAGAAGCAGGGTAATAGACAAGTGAGGGTTTTCTGCTGGCCCAGGTGGCCCACTATTTGGAACCTCATTGTCCATGTGAATATTTACCATCTACATTGTTAATACTCCAGGTTACCTTGTGCCAGTCAATAGAATAGGTCTCCCCATATCTCAAAATGAGGTAGACATTTGGACAGTTTAGGCCTCACTATTTCCCCAACTACGAGAGCTATGTTTTTTTCATATACCCTCAATAAAGAATCCTCCCTTTGCTGTTCAGCCCGCAAGTTAGATAACCCAAACTGCTTCTTGATATCTAGAGAGTCTTGTTTAGGGAAAAGAAAATCTAGGAACATGTGTTCTGGTGGAGTTGTCTGACTGATCCAGATAAAAATCCCAACCTCCTTTGTGTAAGTCCCACCCCCCTACATCTGGCAGCGTTTTTCTCATGCCTGGTCCACTGGGCTTTCATCTGGGGTAGAAAGAGGTCTTTGTCTTTGAAAGGAAAGAGATTGCCTAGGGTCTGTTTTGCTTCCCTAGTCATCTCCATTTGGCTTCTCAAGGTCTGTAGAATGGACTTAAAGTGAGGCCAGTCCCATTCCAACAGAATTGGATATGGCAGTTTATATGCTAGGCCTAACATGAGGTGGCCTGTTTGTTCACCTGCCCTTAAATGGCCTTTGCACAGGAGTAGTCCCTCATGTCCCCATGGAGGCATATCAGGGACACTGCCTTCTGAGTGGACCTTGGCCTCCCTCAGCAGGTCTTCCCTCATCAGGCTTTGTTCGAAACTCGAATCCATCAGGGTTTGTAACTCTAGGTCATTGATGTGCGCCATGGTGGTCAATTTAGAACTACTCAGCATTTGGTCAAGCTAAGGAAGGTCAAGCTGGCCCCATAATTATGCACCATGATCATGCATTCTTTTTTGATATATCCCCTATGTCCTCACTGAAATAGATCACTCTGCCTGGGGAGCCATATAATGGCAGAATACTCAGGGCCTTGGCTTGTGTGGCCTCCTGGTTCTTAACTCTGGAGAATGAGGTGGGGAGTAAGCGGAGGTCAACCTTTGTCATGAGGTCTTTTCTGTTGGGGGCGAGGTTGGTCTTCATCCTGAAGTCTCAGAACAGCCATTAGCCCTTTGATTAGCCTTTGTTTACCTGGAAGAGCTCTGTCTTCCAAGATTGGATTTATGGTACATCAGCCTCAAAATAGTTCTCTGCTAACCACACCACTTCTTCCACAATCTCTGCTCAGTGCCTCTGTATCCATATGTGGACAGCAATGGGGAGGTCCCAGAGGAATTTTTCAAAGACAAATTAGTTTAGCAATCTGCCTGCTCATCCTGGCCTCAGGCCTCATTCACTTTCAGCTGACATCTCCTGGATGGGCTAATTCTTTGCACTTTGAATCAGCAATGGCAAGTCTCTTTGATTAATTGCAGCTGATCAAATATGGCTGCCTTTATTGTTGGATAGCCAAGGACAGATTGTTGGTTAAGGGCCCCATAAGTGGTCTGTGCTTCTCTAGTCAAAAAAACAGGTGGTAGGCAGATCACCCATGTCTAGGTGTCCCAGCAGGCGCATATGACAAAATATTCTAAGATCTCCAAAAAAGACCTCTGGATCATCATCCAGTCCCATCTTGGACAACACGGGCCCACTGAACCAACTTGTCCAGTCTACCTTAGCTCCAGACAGCAGGGGCATGGCCACCCCAGCCTCATCAGGCTATCCAATTGCTGTTGTGGGTGGCTAACATGTCCAATATTCACTGGCTCTGCAGTTGAGCCATAGCCTGGGCCTCCTGATGTCACAGCTGGGTAGCTACTTGCAGGTCATTTTGCCACTGCTGGGCCTGTAACAACTGTAGCATCAAGGTCTGTATCTGAAATTAATACTCCTGTGCCATTGCTTGCTCATTTAAGACAGCTGCCTGCTGTTCCACTAGGAACTGGAGAGCTTCATGCATTAACCTGCTGGTTGCCAGGCCATGCCATGAACCAAATACTGTTGATGAAAGAGACAAGCTTTTGAACTTGCACAGAACTGTTCTTCAAGTCACACTGCAAATAATCTGAATATAATATAGAAGTAAAGAAAGCTGAAATTAAATATTTTTACTTTATTGAAATAAAAAACGTTTCAGTAATGTTAAACTTAAATATTATTGGAGTATTTCATTTTGAGAAAAAAATCTGACATTTTGATTTTTGTCCCCATTTAGGACAAAACCAAATATTAAAATGTGGAATTTTTTGTAGGATGAAAGTTTGACTATTAACCAGCTCTATTAGTAAGAATTTGGGGCAGTTGTCATGGAACAATTGAACATGGTGTTGGTTTCATGCTGTTATTTCTCACCTTTTTTTCTGAAATCAAAGGGTTTGAACTGCTTAGTCTTCTTGTGAAGCTAACTAAACCATTTTTGATACATTTATAATTGAGAATATTAGTGCTGAAATAAAGGCTATGGTGTGATTATTCACAGACTTCTCTTCCAACACATCACACCGCTCATCACCTCTTCAACATGTTGTAATTTGGGCTGCCAGTTTTGAGGCTTCCTACTTTTTTTCAGAAGGTAACACCTAAGCTCCTTGTAGTACACCACTTGTTTCTCCCATGCTGTTCTTGCAGCTTTGATGTTTCTGCACTGACATAGATTGCAGATTCCATAGATCTTGATGTTAATCAAAGGAAGGCCCAGACTTGACTCAGTGGCAAAGGCTTAGCAAGATTTGTTGTCAACAAAGCACAGCCTCAGTTCCCCATACAGGGGGTTATGAGTGCACTAACGCATATATGCCAGTGACAAGGTATCAGCTTCAACAACATAGTGTTGTCCCCTAGGCTAGTAAAAGTCTGCCCCTCCTATTACTCTCCTTTTATAGACTGATACAAATAAGGTATATGCTACACTCCAAATGTTATTACTTTGTACCTCCTTATCCATTATCTTGTAATCCCAGCCTGATTTTATGAGGAGTCCATGTGTTCCTGTACCATCCTCTTTAGAATGTATTCCCATGATTAGTGATACTTAATGCCACTATTGTAACAAGATCTAAATTTAGTTCATACTTTTAGTCATGCCTCCAGGTTCCAGGAAGGCCTATAGCTGGGACTACCTTAATTATCAGCCAAGTTGTACAAAGCAGATGCCTTGTTAGTTACCACTGCATTATTCAGTTTTCTAGTAATGTGCTAAAATAGTACCCATATTCTCTGGTTTGTGACAAGGAAATTTTACTGCTATCACATTTGAACATTAAACTCCATTCATCAATGTGCTGTGCCTATGTTATAAACAAAATCTAAAGCTTTGGAAATAGAAATATTAAAAGGGATCAAGGGGCCTTCAGAATGGGAGTGCAGCCTGGTGGGAAGTGGATGAACTACCCCTTCAGAAAAATGAACTAGACCAGGAAATATGAGATTGAAAGAATATTGGATTGGGTAACATGCAAACCATTTGTTTGGGGAGGACAGTACTTACTGAATATTCTAAGTAAAAATATTGCTTTGAATGTTATACAAATGAGCATCTTTACCGAAGGAACATTAACTTTTGTTGGGAAAAGTTGTTAGGCTTTAATCATCTTCTTAATATTTTTATCTTTATTCTACACTCATGGAATGAGGAAACCAGAGAAAAAGCTTCAGGTTAGGTGTATCTGGGTATTTCTGAACAGGCATCCCTAAATGTCCTCTTGTGATAACTGAGCAGTGGGTCCCCCAAAACAAACCAAAAATCATAGCAATTGCCAGCCTGGATCAAACCTGCAGACCTAGGACTCCAGTATTCTGTCTCAGATACCAGCCAATACTGGCAGCATCAGAAGAAGCTGTAAGAAACCTAGGAGATACCTTTGTAATCGCTTCCAGTGGCTTATTTCTGCTGCAAAGCACAAAGATTTATATCCTTGACATTAAATTAAAAAAAAATCTCATTTTAACTGTGGCTGTTTTCCTTATCCATATAGATATCTAACCAGTCTCTAAATCCTGCTATGCTCTGAGATACTGTGGCAATGAGTTCCACAGTTTAATTCATTTTTATTAGTTTTAAATTAATTGCCTTTAAATTCCATTGAATGTCTCCTTGTCCTTGTATTATGAGAGAGGGTAACTAGGTTTATCATCTTTAAACCATTCATTATTTTTGTCCCTCTAACACATTCCCTCTTATTCACCTTTTTCCAAATTTAACATTTCCTGTCTTTTCAGCCTGTTTTCATAAGGAAGCCTTTCCATGCTTCTGAAATGCAACATCACTCTTCTCTGGAACCCTTCTATTTGTACTATGGGTTTTTAGAAACAAGACAGACTTCAATAGAGTTTTTCAATGGAAGCATTCCCTTCATTTAAATAATGCCACTATATTGGTTTCAAAATAGTTTTTATACATCATAACTTTGTTTGCTTTTTTGGTGACGCTTACACATTAAGCAGAAGGTTCCAGTGAGATGACCACAATGACACCAAGGTCTTTTTTTTCCGTGAGTTGTTACATTTAGTTTAAAAACACAGAAATGTGTACAAATAGGCCAAATGATTCCTGCCAATATGCATTAGCTCATGTTTGTCAAAGTTAAATTTTATCTGCCCTCATGTTACCTATTCAACATACTTTGGTAGATTCCTATGAAAAACAGCTGAGAACATATTGACCAGTAGATTTTGTCCTTCCCCACACTCAGGGCCGCCCAGAGGGGGGGCAAGTGGGGCAATTTGCCCCAGGCCCTGGGCCCCACAAGGGCCCTCACTAGAATATAGTAGTCTATAGTATTGCAACTTTTTTTTATGGAAGGGGTCCCCCAAATTGCTTTGTTCCAGGCCCCGTCAATCCTCTGGGCAGGCCTGCCCACACCCAAAAGAAGTCTCTTTTTCTTGTACTGGGTCAAACCCCATTTCTACTGGGTCAAGCTCCAGCCTATGTGCACGATAGAAGTTTTAGATTATTTTCCCCAGATGTTCTGGGAGTGGTCTCAATTGTTCATTCATCTTCTCATTTCCTCTACTTTAACTTGGGCGTCTTCTTTTTTTTTATTCTCTATGAGGTTCATGTGAGACAACTCACTAGAATGGAAGGAGATCCTTGGGATTAAGGTGAAATTCAGGAGACATAGATTCAATTCCCATTTACATTATAGACATCCTGTATATCCTTGGAAATTTCTGTTTCAGCTAAACCCATTTGTTTGGATTTACTTGAAACATTGATATTTATCCTCTTCATTTTCCTGCATTTTCTCTTCCCAGAGTATTTTTCTAAGTGTGAAATGGGTCTTTCATGCAGCTTTAATTTCCTTTGCATTGAAAGAAGCAAAATAGAGATGATATACCAAAATACTTTCTTCCCAAGGCTCTCAAACCTTACTGAAGTCTAATAACTAAATGGAAGGGTAATTAACTTTTGATTTTAAGGTAAGCTGATAAAAGCTTGTTTGACAAAGTTTAAATCTCTGGTAAGCTGATTGCTATGGGTCTACTAGCAATATATACTCAGATTTGTAAAATAGTATAATAGAATTAATGTCTTTCAAATGGCTACTTGCTTGATCTAATGATTTTGATTGCTTCATTTCACTTTAAATTATACCACTACCTAATTCTACTTCCTACACTATTCAAGTTGTTTTCTGGTCTCAATACAAGATTGGGACAAGATTTGAGGAGCAACAAGAGATGACTATTTTCAGGTAACTGGAATAAAATTTGTGTCAGTTTCCACCATTATTTTAAAATCCTTGTGATGTTAATGTTTTACTTCCAGGCCACATATAAATTATACCTCTGCTTCTCAATTTGATATATGGTACTTCCATCCCTTTGTATTTGTTGAATTAATTAAGTTACATAAAACAGTTTTACTCATTGGCTAAAGATCTCTCAAAGGGTTTTTCAAAAGCAGGTCACTAGTATAGGCCTCTATTTAATATTAACTAACAGTGAAGAGTCATCAAATTCTTTTTAAATTATATTATACTTCTCCTGCGTGTTAAATTCATATTTAACATGTATCTCCCTCTCTGATCAACTTCATGCCTTATGTTTGTTTTAATAGACAACATAGTAAACTCTCTCACATTCATAATTCTGTATTTGTGACACAGTAACTGTTTCTTTAGCAGCCAGTTTTGAGGATATTAACAGGACCAGATTTACTCTTAAGAGCTGTCCTAAACAGATAGTTAAGGGTTCATGTCTCTTTTACCTGTAAAGGGTTAAGAAGCTCAGTGAACCTGGCTGACACCTGACCAGAGGACAAATGGGGGGACAAGATACTTTCAAATCTTGGTGGAGGGAAGTCTTTGTTTGTGCTATCTGTTTTGTTCGTTGTTTGCTCTTGTGGCTAAGAGGGACCAGACGTGCAACCAGGTCTTTCTCCAATCTTTCTGAAACAGTCTCTCAAGTTCAAAAGAGTAAGTACTAGCTAGAAAAGGCGGATTAGTCTTATGTTTATTTTCTTAACTTGTGAATGTGTATTTTGCTGGAAGGATTTTTACCTCTGTTTGCTGTAACTTTTAATCTCAGGCTAGGGTGGAGGGAGTCCCTCTAGGCTATATGAATCTGAATACCCTGTAAACATTTTCCATCCTGATTTTACAGAGATAATTTTTACTTTTTTCTTTCTTTAATTAAAAGCTTTCTTTTTTAAGAACCTGATTGATTTCCCCCCCCTTGTTTAAGACCCAAGGGGACTGGGTCTGAACTCACCAGGGATTGGTGGGGGAAAAGGAGGGGGAGGGAAGGTTAATTCCTCTCTGTTTTAAGATCCAAGGAGTTTGGATCAGTGTAGCCTCTCAGGGTAACCCAGGGAGGGGAAAGTCTGGGAGGGGGAAAGGAGGGGGGATGGTTTATTTCTCCTTGTTTTAAGACCCAAGGGGTTTGGGTCTTGGGTTCCCCAGGGAAGGTTTTGGGGGAACAGAAAGTGTGCCAAACACTATATTTTGGCTTGTGGCAGCGCTATCAGATCTAAGCTAGGAATTAAGCTTAGAAGGGTCCATGCAGGTCCCCACTTTTGGACGCTAAAGTTCAAACTAGGGGAAAAATATCTTGACAAGAGCAAATATCATCTTGTGAGCTTAATGAGAAAACTTTTTGAATATAGAAATGGAGCCAGATCCTTACATTTAGGGCTTCCTTCACATTTTATGTTTATGGTTCAGTATCACATATCACTGGTGACAAAATACTCAATGAAAAGACAAACACAACATATCATCTTACATACCATCATGGCCTAACATCAAAAATGATCCTAGGGTATATTATACAGGCTCAACTTAAACTGATCAAATTTGGCCCTATAAGGTACAATACAAAGTTAAAGGTTATGGTTGACTCAAATATTAAAAACCTATAGATACAAAAATAAGTAAGGTTGCCAATATAATTTCTAGAAATTGAATTCCTTCACTTGTTTTTTTTAAAAAAAGAAGTATTACCTGCTTATATTACAAGATAATTTTGACAGATTATTACAGTCAATTATACAACAGCAATTAGGCAATTCATAGGAAAATATACTAATGTTGCTATTAAGATTTGATTAAGAAGTTCAGTAATAGGGAATACCTTATAGACAATGTATAAAAGTGGTTTAACTCTGTCATACCATCTGACACTGGTGGTAAAAGAAAAATGGGAAGCTGAGCTACATAATTTTTCCTAATTTAGAAATTGAGACGAGCTTTGGAAGAAAGTCAGAAATCCATCTTGTTCTTTCTCTTTCCAATAGTTCAAGTGAAATAAAAAATTAAGTTACCCTAATGGCTTGTCCATATAAGGGGTTGTTTATACAGGGACACTCAGGAAAATTAAAGCAAATCAATTAAAGGTGTGAAGTCAATGCACACAATTTGGATGCTCTGATTCAGGAACAAAATGGTTGTTTGCTGTATCTTAATCCTCCTACAAAGATTGGTTCACTTGAACTTTGCTAAATATCCCCATGAAGACAATAAGTGTCTATAAGTGGCCCCATTGAGTCCAATGTGAGAATATATTCTCACAGGTTCAGGGCAACTGCACCTGTCTTCCACCTTCATGGTCAACTGCAGGAGTGCCCAGCCGGGTCTCAGCCATCACCTGTCTCTGGGGAGAGACCAGAGTCCCACTCCTTTCTAATCAAGGGTTTTAATGCAGCACAATCCTCAGCCATACACAGAAATATCCCAGAGCCTGTGCTTTCTCTCCCAAGGGCTATGACCAGAGTATTGCCAGAAGTTACAAGTTACCACACAGTGCTCTCTCAGCAGAGTACATTTATTTTAAGGACAATAACATCATAAAGAAAAATTATAAAAACAATAATTGGCATTAAACCAGAAATCACCTATCTTCCACATGGAGAGCTTGGTAGGCCAATATTTCTTCCAACCTTTCAGCAAGGATGGCAACCCCCTCTCCTCGCAGAAAAAGTGTCATGTCCATTTACTAATCAAAAAGAAGTTCTAAATCAGAAGTGCAGGACTAGAATGTACCATGAGAGGTCAGGTAGTCCAGTCACCTGCACACAAGGCAGGACTACATGGTCATAATTAGATCATTCCTGAGGTCTATTTAAACTCAGCCTTCTATACCAAAAGCTTTGCTTTGTCCCCAGACTCCTGAAAACAGGAAAAAACAGTCCCTCCCACTATTCACACACACCCAGTGAGCAGGGAAATACAAATAAACATCTCCTGTACTGAGACAAAGGGCTATGAATTTTCTACAGCTCATGCTTTCTGGCCCATTTCAAAATAATGGCTTTTCAAAGTTTGCATGTTTTAAAGATACTGCATGTGGTTGCAAAATCTGTCACACTTTACTCTCTTTGAGTGCCATTGATTCCAATGTAAGGATCTCAGAATCTTATCCTAAAAACAAACAAAACAAAACAAAACAAACAAAACAAAAAAAAACCCACTACAATTTTGTTTTTCATACAAAGGCTCCTATTTAAAAAAAATGGTTAAGTACAGAAAATATAAGATAATATTGGACTGCATTAAAACAGAATATGATTCCAAGTTTTACTTAAGGCATTTGTATGTTCTTGTTTGCTTTAGAAAGTAATCAACCAGAACAGGCCAATCAGGAAACAAGACTGCTTGCAAAGTGACAAGGATATTTAAATTGTCTCTTTTAGTTTACTTTGCTATTAGCTACACAGTATGAGACAGTGGAACAGACTGACTGACTATATGCACAGTATGACTGAAAAGTGTAGGTATCGGTATGCTGCTACCACCACTAGCTTCCCCAAGTGGAGCAGAGAGGGTCAGGCCCAGGGCCACACATTTTCTACAGATCAGTCAGCAATACTGGCCAGCCAGAGGAATGACCGCACCACATCACATCCCAGGCTGACAGGGATGATGCTGTCTGTTGCGTGAACACTCCAGAACCCTTGAGGAGGGCTGCTGGCTGAGCTGGTGAGGATTTCTCTTCAGATTGGGTTACATTGTGGGCCCTCTGTATTCCTTTTCAGCATGAATTGTGAATTTAAGTCACAATCTATCTCAATGTAAGCCAAAAAACTCAGTTAATAAGGGATGGACCCTGCACGCTTTACTCAGGGAAGTTTCCCACTCACTTCAATGTCTCCCTTCTTTTCTGACTTTAATGGGAGTTTTGCCTGTGTGTGAAGGACATTAGGCCTGGATCCGTAATCCTGTACATTTTACATAAACACCCACAACAATATTTATTTTGTAACTGCAACATAATATTAAGCAGGCATGCACAGGAACTTCATTTGAGATTCTATAGCAAATTTTCAGCCTTGCTTTAATTGGGGCTCCAATTTTACATCTGTTTTTGGAGGCCAGAGGTGGAATGTGAAAATGTGGCTGATTTTATTTAATATTTCAAAGGTACATGTGCGCTTAGCCATAGAAACGAGTATTGTATAGATGCACTACTCAAGGATTAGCCCTGGGAAGTAGTGTGCCTCATAGACAACCTTCTGACACTCAAGTTTTCTCCCTGATCCATCTTTCCCTGGGGGTTAGTCATTAGTAAATAAGATTAAATTCAATAAGGACAAATGCAAAGTACTCCACTTAGGAAGGAACAATTAGTTGCACACATACAAAATGGGAAATGACTGTCTAGGAAGAAGTACTGCGGAAAGGGATTTGGGAGTCATAGTGGACCACAAGCTAAATATAAGTCAACAGAGTGATGCTGTTGCAAAAAAAGCAAACATCATTCTGGGATGTATTAGCGGGAGTGTAATTCTTCCACTCTACTTCACACTGATTAGACCTCAACTGTAATATTGTATCCAGTTCTGGGTGCCACATTTCAGAAAAGATGTGGACAAATTGGAGAAAGTCCAGAGAAGAGCAACAAAAATGACGGAAGATCTAGAAAACATGACCGATTAGGGAAAATTGAAAAAAATGAGTTTGTTTAGTCTGGAGTAGAGAAGACTGAAAGGGAACATGATAACAGTTTTCAAGTACATAAAAGGTTGTTACAAGGATGAGAAAAATTGTTCTTCTTAGCCTCTGAGGATAGGACAAGCAGCAAAGAGTTTAAATTGCAGCATGGGAGGTTTAGGTTGGACATTAGAAAAAAACTTCCTAACTGTCAAGGTGGTTAAGCGCTGGAATAAATTGCCTAGGGAAGTTGTGGAATCTCCATCATTGAGGATTTTTAAGAGCAGGTTGGACAAATACCTCTCAGGGATGGTCTAGATAATACTTAATCCTGCCTTGAGGGCAGGGGACTGGATTAGATGACCTCCCGAGTTCTATGATTCTATGATTTATTCCTGGCCCATATCAGCAGTGAATTGTGCCATCCTTGCCCTGGTTTACATACTCTGGTCAGCATATTGGAAAGTCAAACCAAGGCTCCACTCATTTTCTGTCTCTCTGCCCTTTTGCTCCGGAGGGAAGAATAAATGGATGCTGGATAGCCCTTTATCAATGTGAATTGAGAGTAATTAGCCAGATAGTTTCCACAGAAGTCTAAGGGTTGTTGTGGGAGTGTTCAGATCCCTATCCTAGTCCAGTGAGAAGGGATGCAGTCCAAGGGAAAGTCTAGCTCTTACTTCATCATATGCCAAAATATGAAAGTATGCCCTGATTTGCATATCACACTGAATTAAGAGGAACCTCAAAGTAGAAGTGGTCAACAGCTGCATGTTTATTGCCAATCAAATGAATGGTGTACCCATTAGAAATGTTTCCAACATCTGCCTTCTGCTACCCAAACAAAAGATAACTGGTTTTCCTCTAGTTTCTTGCTCTTTAATTCTTTGGTTGAAAGTTTTCAATCTGAGTTTCTCAAACTGTGCTCTGCAGACCACTCCATTCAGGTGGTTCGCAGATAATTCCATCTAAGGTACGAGCCTGGGTGGTCGCACACAAGACAGTGAAGGGCCACCTACCTAATTAGTGGAGCCACGCAGGTGCCTGGACCCTGGGGAACATGCACATGTAAGGTGAGGTGGTGGCCTTGGGGCGAATAGGGGGTAGGTGGGAGGGGGAAGTGGGGTGAGGTGGGGGAAATAGGAAGTAGATGGGGGGAGTAGTGGGGTAAGAAGAGAGGGTGAGGGGGATTTGGGATGTACAGGGCTGCAGCAGCCAGAGAAAGAGGTGACTTTCTCCAGCACCAGGACTGTGGCTGTCAGGGAAAGAACCCCTTCCTTCCCAGCCTGCTGGGGGCCTGCCATGGCAGGGGAGAGACTACTGATATTAAAATATGAGTTGTGTGCTTTTATTTGTAGAACAAAAGCATGTTATTTATTATTTAGGTGCTTTTCATGTAGCATTTTTATCTAAAGTGCTTTACAATAGTGAATGAACAGGACAAACAACAACATTTCAGAAGATCATTAAGTGGTCTGCCAAGAACCTCAGCAATTTTCAAATGGTCCACAGAAAAAAGAAGTTGAAAGCAGTGGTTCTCAAACAACTATCACTTAACTAATGTAAGGAAGCAGGTTGAGGTTGGATGCTTCAGGGGCATTCTGTGCAATGAAGATCATTGGGAAAGCAAAGCACCTAAACACTGAAGTGATAAGAGGAGGAGAGCATTGTGTGCAATGACAGAATGTATTTCTGCAAGAAGATCTTAACAGGGGAGGAAAGTTTGCAGCATGCATCACTGCAAGACAGTCTTAATAGCTAGGGTAGGTTTGTTTCTTGAATAGATACAGTTGTATATGGAAGATAAAGTAATAGGTGTCAGATCCCTAATTAAGATTAGAAGTACTGTATTACCAGTTTCCCCACCATGACTGAAGCATGGCAGAACACCTTTCCTATGCATATGGTTTCGAGGGAGGAGGGGAGAGATAGAACACAGAAATATAAATAACTGGTTAAGGCATGTAATTGATTTGTTTATTAGATTTTTTTCACTTCTAAGTACCAATGCAGGCTAGACGAAAGAAAGGTACAAAACAACACAGCATAATGTCACATATCACAACAGCATAATGTCACAAATGAAATACAGCCTCAGGTGGCTTAAGAACAAATTAAGGATTGTTGTACACATTACTGAGATGACATCACAGTGGCACAAATACTGCAATTAAGCACAAACTTCTCTATACTTGCAAATAACTTGTCCAGTGCATGAAGAGGAGCAGGTCCGTGACTATAGGAACTGGGAACAGTTGCTTGAAAATAAGAAAGCATGCTTTGATTTTTAAACAGAGAAAGGGTGGGGAACTTTGAATACGGAATTATGCAGCACTAACCTGTGGCACAATGAGTATTTAGGCCATATTTTTCAATTATAGCTGCCTAAAGATAGGTGTCCAAAAACTGTCTCAATATCAAGAGTGCTCACCTGAAGGTCCCATGGAGTTACTCCTGATTTACACTGGAGTAAGAAAATAAACATGTTCCATGCATTTTGACCTGTCTCCAAAAACTATGGTTTATGTGGGTCTTGTGATGGGGTACACAAACCCTACACTGGAGAACAATGAGTTAAGGAGCAACTCTGGGCCCAGGTGCCCTCCCCTGCCCCCCGGCCAGACCTGCAAAGCCTGCACAAGCTGGAGGAGTAGCTTAGAAGGGGACTCAGAAGGGGGCAATCAGTGTGAAGGAACAGACTTCTGCTCTGAGGTCTGGAAAGCAACGGCCCAGGAGCTCTTGTTGCCCAAGACCTGACCAAACATGCAAAGGTGACTGTTTGGGAAGATCAAAACTGTATATTTGGTTCCATTCTTTAATTTACTCTGTGGGGAAAAAGAGGAACTTGGGTAGGAAGTGATCCAGAAAGGAAGCAATTTAGTACACCAAGGAGCAGAACTATGCTGTCCACTATTCAGCCTTGGATTAGATCTTGGTGGAGAAGGTGGGCCCAGGCTTCCCTGCCAACCCCTAAGGATGGGAGACCAATAGGAATCTACCCTTGGTGGGGAATCAAGCTGGAGAAGACCCTGAATACACAAGGGCCCAGACCCCAATTCCCAGAGCTGAGATAGCCCTGAAGACCTTAAGAGCACCAACAGACTTCTCCGTTATGGGACCTTTCTTTTGGATACACTGAAAGGGGTGGACTGGAATACATGACTCAATATCAGAAGGTTGAGTCACAAAAGGAGGGACCAACCACAAAGGATGGAGTTGAAGAGAAAAGGAAAGATGTCACAGAGGAGAACAACCTGCCAGGCTCTGTCTGAGCACTGGGTAGCACTGCCACTGGGCCACAGCCCTGACTTGACACCGGTTTGGAACTGTGCTGCCCCAGGGGAAGTTCAGGGAGGGATTATTCAGGAGATGAATAGCAGGTGTACAGAAGTTCCACTCAGGGGCCAAGCTGATGCTTTATACTATTTGAGAAACAGGGTGAGATCATGGCATCTCCTACACTTGACTCCTCACCATCTTAGGGGCAATCTGGAGCCTCGGGGATTCTAACAGGAAAAAATTTCTCTCTCTCTATCTAGATTCTAGACGTCCCCTATCACCATGGTAGCTGAACTCACAGGAATTTAAAAATATAAATAATTAAAATCTATGTATTTCTTCTTTTGCAAGCTAGAAAGGAAACAGGTCGATAAATTTAGGGGTTGTTTTCTGATTGTACACATAGTTACTCTTTGTAACTAAGCCTTGTATTACACTTGTCCTTGCCTCCCACCCCTTTCCCTCATTTTGTGTGTTTCACAGACCTGTTGTATCTTGTCTTAAATTAGATTATTGGTTCTTTAGGGCAGAATAGTGTTTTCCTATGTGTTTATAACATAGAAAACATCTAACATTTAACATTTGTTTGGATTTTTATGACCCATTACAATCAACCTATCTAATGCACTGGGATCCCTTGACAAACTTTTACAAATACACTAATCAAACAGACCAGTCAATTCCCAAAATCAAATCAACCCATTGACAATGTAAATAATATAGAGATTAATCATCCCCCTGTCCGCACAGTCTCCAGCATCCCTCACAGCTACTGCCAGACCTACTCAACTCCCGTCCCTTCACAGACAAGTAAAAAGAGTGAGCCTTGCTGGATACCCCAAGGTTTGACAAGTTTGAGCTGTTTGGAGAAGAAGTGAGTTCAAAAGATCCAGAGAAGAACACTCTTCCAGCTGCTCCCTCTCTCTAGTATCAGTGGGGCTTCAGTTGAGGCACTTCCACTGACTGAATTTACAGCATGTGTCTCAGAGCAAAGTGATCTCTTGTGGCCTGATCCAAAACCCGTTATGTTCAATTGGAGACATTCCACAGAATTTGAAAAGCTTTCGATCAGGCCTTTAAGTAACTAGGTTTCTTATTATATTGTGATTCAACCCCAAATTGCCAAATACAACTATAGTAGAAATAGTAGTTCCTGTATGCAGAGGGATGCAAGGGCTACAAATATTCTTGTCCCTTGTGCAGGATTCTGTAGTTTTTGCAAAGGTTTGCTCAAAATATATGGAATTGCTAGATGTTTTCAGAAATGGGTTCATCCAACTTTATCAATGGTAACATAATAGTTACCATGTTTATTTATGCAGTCAATGCTCCATAATTGTCTGACTAATTGTAAAGTATTTTGTGACTCACTGAGTGTGGAAAAAAATATGCTCACCAAACGCCATACTTTATAGAGGCAGAGATCACTGGAAGGACATTCTCAAAACACAAAGCACAGCCGCTTCATCATTCTTCTGCTCAACAGTCATTCATGCTGAATTATCAAACAGAATAGTTACAGTGCCCTCTATTTATCAAGCCCCTCTAGACTGCTCATTCCTGCTATGAAGTGGTGATAAATGTCAAAAAGAAAGTTGGATGAAAAGCTGTCCCCTCTCTTCCTTTTACACTCCTCACTAAGATCATACTTGCTATTGTCATCCTCTTGCACCATGGCATTTTGTGAATTTGCACCTCCTTTGCTTTTAACAAATGCACACAATTGAAACAAAAATTGACCTGAAGAAGAGCCCTCTGTAAGCACGTAAATTTGTCTCTCTCACCAACACAAGTTGGTCTGACAAAAGAGATCACCTCACTCATCTTGTCTCTCCAAAATGGAAATAAAAAATGTCATATTTTGTTTCAACATTGAATTGAAAAAAAAAATGACACATATTGGCAATCAAAATTTTTCTGTGACCTTGATACATATTTGCAAATAATCCTGGGTCTACTCAAATTGCATTTTTTGGGTATATTTATTTGCTGATTTTTTTTATTTTATTTTTTTGCCATCCTCTACTTTACAAATCAGACCATGTTATTTACCAATAAGAACTCAAACCTGAAAATTCCCAGAAAATTCAAACTGCACTCAAAATAGTAAGTTCTAAACTTTGGAGAGGATGAACTGTATTCTTCATAAAGGTTGAATCTCTTCTATAAGTGGAATACTCAGCTCAACAATACACATACTTATGTGCATGTGGGTATGCATACTTCTAAGAAAAATAGTCTATATTAGTAACCTAAAAGGCTCCAGTTTAAATATAATTGCTTCACACTGGGATCAGTATTACAGATTAATTTTATAATCCTCTTTAGCTTGCTTTGTTTTAAGATTTATGGCTACAGTACTAAGGATCTAAGGTATATTTACAGCAGCATTTGCAAGCTCACACATGATTATCTCCTCCTAGTCTCATGTTTGCAATTTCTACATAATCATTTTACTTTTGTAATTGTTAAATTGCTACAGTATTTTCTCACTCAGATTCATTAGAGTGACAATGCATATTCCCAACAGTTTTTATAATTCTCATCTTCTGAAGTGCCTTAGCAAACATTATACATTAGGAAGTCTTCATAAATTATTTGTGTAATTATTCTTGTTTGTCCTTTTGTGATAAATATGTATTTTGCCCAAAATACATGAGGACTCTTGCCCATAATTTAAGCTTAGTACCAGTGTAGACACAAGAACAAATGGGTATAAACTGGATACTAGGAAGTTTAGACTTGAAATTAGACAAAAGTTTCTAACCATTAGAGGAGTGAAGTTCTGGAACAGCCTTCCAAGGGGAGTAGTGGGGGCAAAAGACATATCTGGCTTTAAGACTAAGCTTGATAAGTTTATGGAAGGGATGGTATAATGCGATAGTTTAATTTTGGCAATTGGTCTTTGATTATCAGCGGGTAAGTATGCCCAGTGGTCTGTGATGGGATGTTAGATGGGATGGGATCTGAGTTACTGCAGAGGATTCTTTCCTGAGTGCTGGCTGGTGAGTCTTGCCCACATGCTCAAGGTTTAGCTGATCGCCATATTTGGGGTCGGGAAGGAATTTTCCTCCGGGGCAGGTTGGCAGAGACCTTGGAGGTTTTTCGCCTTCCTCTGCAGCGTGGGGCATGGGTCACTTGCTGGTGGATTCTCTGCAGCTTGAGGTCTTCAAACCACAATTTGAAGACTTCAGTAACTCAGACATAGGTTAGGGGTTTGTTATAGAAGTGGATGGGTAGGATTCTGTGGCCTGCTTTGTGCAGGAGGTCAGACTAGATGATCATATTGGTCCCTTCTGACCCTAAAGTCTATGAGTCTATAATTTTTGTCATTCTTATGTATATTTCAGAGGAAACATATAGCTAGGTACCACCACTGATTATCTGCAGTTTTTTTCAACTATAATTTAATAAATTGCTAATTATTAACTATTTTCTGCACATTACCAAAAAAAGTCAGCTGAACTTAAGTTTAATCATCTTGTTGTTCTACTGAATTACAGGGGGATTTTCAGTTACATGGATCAATAGAACCAAATAATCTGGCAGCCAGCAACTAATAATTTAAAATTAAATCTTCTAATTAATAAAGACTAATTTATTTTACCAATAGTTTTGTCTAGAGAGAGAGAGAAGCTGTTTTTCTCTGCTGTCTCTAGAACTGTGGTCCCTGTTTTTGCATTCAAAAAATGCAATGGCTAAATTTTCCAAGTTCCCACAGGGCTTTGAACCTAACTGGGTCCAACTTCCTGAAGCGTTTTGAAAATCTCAAGCAACAGACAACCTGACTGTGGCTACACATATTCATACTACTGCATTGGTCTGTACGTTATTTGGGACCTAGAGATGCACAATGAGAAAAGTAATTAAAATGATCAAGAACCCAGCCATTTACAGGTCCCATGACGCATCTTACTAGAAATACAAAATAGCATTTTAGCAATAAAATTGATTTCCACTATTAGCAGATGTGGACATTTCAGATGCAGAATTTTCTCACCTGGCTCTGATACTGAGGTGCCATGACTCCTAGTTTTCTTTTTCATGTGCAGTATGAGGCCAATGAGTTCTGTTATATTTTGTGTAGGTTCTTATTTTGCACTTAGCACCATAGTATCAGAGAACTGACAGTGGTTATGTTGCAATGCAAGAACCCTACTAAGTAGATGTCAACACTTCCAGCAGACAAAAAGGAGTTACTTTTTTGTTTGTTTCAGAGTCAACCTGTTTACCCCGGAGTAGGGCTCAGTGGCATACAGCACTCTCCTTTTCAGTGGGGATTCCAAGTAGCTTTTCTTTTACAATGAACTAGAATATTGCATGAACTGCAAAATGAAACTTTTAATCACATTTTTTTTTTAATACAGAGCTCAGAATAGGACAGAAGGATATCTTGATTTACAATCTACTCTCATCTGCCTCAATATTTTACACTCAGCGTATAGTAAGTCTTGCCTTAAAGAAATGGCACCCTTTGGGCAAGCAGGTAGAAATGTCTTCAGAAGTCTCAATACTTCTGGTATTATTGATCTGTCTTAATATACATCATGTTTGTAAGTGTGTGAATATAAAAATATGCACACATACAGAGCTTGATTCTGTTTCATTGCTCAAGCCCACGGTGAGAAAGCAAGAGGTGGATGAAAATAATCCTTATAATTAATCCGAAGATAATAGCCCTTAGTAAAAGTTCTTATGGGGGTATTTTCAAATTGATACATGAAGTTTTAGGCCCGAGGCCTGACAACGTCAACATCTTTATATATTACCTCAGTGAAACGGTAACTGTATATATGTTTAAATATATAATTATCTGAATGAAACTTTGGAGTTACTACTGACACATCCATAATATTATACATTATCTAATACATACACCACATCTACGAACTTATTCCTGATCACCCTTATTCACATGAGTGAATACTTATGAGTGTAATCTCAGTGTCTTCAACAAGAGGCTTGCAGGATAGAACTTCTTAGTTGAGATATGTAGGTTTAAAAGTAACAACAAGTTTTATATTCAGACTGAATGATGCTGATAACACAATACATGCCTTGGAAAAAATAACAGTATAGTATAAAGAGAAAAAAACAACTTTTTCTTAGATGCTTTTATTGACATTGTAACAGCTCTATAAGGAGCAAGTAGGTTGATTAATATATTCCATCAAATATATCTGTAAATTTGGTATTTAGAGGGTATTTTTCAGCAGTGAGAGGTTATTGACCAGATATTTTAGCGACTGGCAAAAACCAGGATAAGGTGGAATTTCACTGCTGAGAGATGGAAAGGGTGAAATCAGAATGTAATTTTATTTAAAGGCTATAATGAAAACATTAAAGTTTTCTTCCTTTGACTGAGGTCACATTAAGATAAAATACAATAATAATAGTATTAATGATAGATCATCACAGCTGACAGACTGGAAGATGTCATGTCACTTAGAAATCTTGAACTATTCACTATCAAGATAAACCATAAAATACAGTCTATCAGTTAAGACAATGCCATGTATTCAATTAAGGCATAATTCTGCAAGATGCCGAACACCATCCCTTCCACTAAAGTCAACAGGGGGTACGAGTGCATAGCACATTGCAGAAATGAGTCCTAGGAAGACAATATTTCTGAAGTCCTAATCATGAGATATCAGAAAATAATACCCAAGGGTTTTTTTATATGTTACTAATGAATGTATTATGGCTGGGTAGTTTTAAATCTAACATTTTGTAGTGTTTTTTTAAATAAAAACAATATTACAAATGCTTTCATCTTTTTAATTGTGAGAAAAGGCTGTAATTTTCTCCCCAAATTGGATGTTGCCTGTTGGAACACAAACTCAAATATTGGACCAACATTGCCAACCCCAAGCACTGAAAAATCTAAGTCGGATCTCTCAAAATCATGAGACTGTCTTAAAAAATATTTTTTTTATTAAAACATAATGAAGTGTGGATTTTTTTGGTTTTCCTTATGATATTTGAGTCTTTGGGGTAACATTTTCAAACTTCTTTCACAATCAAAGGGCTAGAAAATTTACTTTTTAAGAAAATGACAAGATTCTCACATGACTCCAGGATTTGAGTGCTTTAAGGATAGTACAAACATCAAAAGTCTTGAGATGAGATTGCAAATTGGCAACACAGTGTGCTAATGTAGGAAAAGCAGAAAGTGAATCTAGTACTGCCAAACCCAACCAAAGAAAAAAATTGAGTCAGGTCCTCCAAAATCCTGGAACTAGCTTAAAAATCATGAAAATGTTTTAAAAAAAACTTTTTTTTTTAAGTTTGCCTTCTGAGTTTTTAAGATGCACTTGGGTCACATTTTCAAACTTCTCTGAAACTATGGGGGTCATAGACTTATTAATATAATAATAATTAAAGCAGACTATGAATATCATATTTAAAATTTTCAAATATTAAGTAGCATCTTAATTATTAATTATTTTAAATACTGTACAAGGAACATATTAAAATAGGGAAGGCTGTATTATCCCTAAAGCTATTTTCTCTCTCCTTTATAGAATTTCTGCCTAAAACTTTCCCCATGACCCCTACCCCTTTCTCACTGGTTTATGGCTATATATTTTAAGAAACAGGACACATATCTATATATAAATTCAATTTTTAATTGTAAGTGTGCCATACTCTGTCCCTGTTCTCTGATGCCCCAGAAACTCTTCAGACCTATTTTTCGTCTACTGTGAAGGCTGAATTTTATTCTAAACCCATCCACCAACACCAGTACAATGCAACATTGGTTTTAACTCCTAGTTCCTTCAGCTCTTCTTTGCTAGAGCCTGAGGAGGAAAGAAGGTCTCTCCCTCTCCAGGGAGCTTCTTCATTCCAGGCTCAGCTAGCCCTGTCCTCCTCCCACCTGTAGCACTTCCTTCTTGGCTTTCATCAGGTTTTTCATCTGAGGTCTAATTAATTCCTTACCTCCCCAGCGCTGCATCGCGACCATACAAGCCATGTTAAAGCACTGTCGTGGCAGCGCTTTAGTGTTGCCAGTGTAAACTAGCCCTAAGTGATTCATATGGATTAAGAAATACCCCCATGCTAATCATAGACTCCCAATTTTCAATAGAATCATGCTCAATTATTTCTCTCTCATATAGCTAATGGCTGAATTCTAGGAAAACAATAGTTCAGTAGGTGCTGGCCTTTCTAGATATATCTCTTTAAAATGTTTAAGTGTCAGTATTTGACTTAATTTTATCCCCAAAGAGATTTACTCTAGAATGTTCACAGTGATGTTATTTCTTCACTCAGCTTGCAATGTGACTGTCAGGCTTAGATAATGAGAGTGTTTTTCCTCTAGAGATAGCAAGAAAGAAAGAAAGAAAGAAAGAAAGAAAGAAAGAAAGAAAGAAAGAGGACTTTGTGTCAACATTAGTATTCAGTTGTTATTTGCCATTGACTTGGACTCAAATCTTTCCACATGTATAATGTAAATTACTCCTGTCTGAGAGGAAGAAACCATTTTAACTTCAAAGGTGACCCAATCAACATATACAAGTGACGCCACAGCAGCAAAACTATACTTTGATCTAAATAAACTGATCCTACATACAGATTCCCCCCCCACACACACACCTTTACATTTTTTTTGAAGTTTTTTTTGAACTCCTTTAAACTAAGGCTCTGAACAGTTAGAAATTGTTGATGTTTCCCAATATTCTTTAGTTAAAAATAATCCTTGTCATTCTCTTCTCACCCCCATAATACATACATAAGAATGCAATATGATTCTTAATTCTGATAAGATAGATAGATAGATAGACAGACTCACTCACTCTTGTTTGGTCCTGAAACACCCCTAGAAGCAAATTTTACAACACTGCTATATGCACCCCATTCCCTCCCCATCCTCAGTAACTGACTGTCAAGCAGTTAATACACAGTGCCACACCCTGGTCTAGCTCCCTTTGAGGATGAATACCAGTCTGTTTTGTTTGGATCCAACAAACTGCTTCTGGGCCTCTCCTCTTACCCTTTCTTGAGATATGGGACTTTCCAGATTAAATGTCCTGGCCCTGAAACTACTGCTGGCTCTTTTAAGCCTTTCCAGTACCAACTGTGCACTCCACACAAAACTGTGGACCCTCTGGATTATTTGTTAGCCCCTTCAGAGGCACACTACACCAGTTTAAAGCAAGGATACACACAAGTTTTGCACAGGAATTCTAAAGCCACAGTAATTTTTACTTTCAACGCATGCAAGGGTTACAGACCTTTAGACAGAACATCAAAAAAGTATACAGGGTCTCATGAGTCTAAGCCTTCTGGCAATCCTTAGGCCAGTTGTGAGGTGGGTAGGCCCCTCCCAGCCACTCCCTCCTGCATAGTCTTCCAGGTTTCAATCACTAAACAGCTAGTGAGAAGGTGGTGACTTGGACATATGACACTTTGTCAGGTGACCTCCTGAGCAACTTCAAAACTTTTATCAGGTGATTAGTTGCTTAACTGTAAAGGTAAGGAATTCTTCTAACACTTTCTGGGTGTCCAAGCTCAAGATGGAGGCTAAAGTGCAAAAATGATGGGCATAGAACAGTCCATTATCAAAGTAGCATTCACAAAACAGAATGGAGTTTACAGATGGTTAGAGATATATGCAGATAAATACTAATTTGTCACATTTAATTTTGCAAATGTGTATTCAAATGAGAACTTTAGCTATTCCTGGATACTCAAGTGGCAGCTACGACTAAAAACTCCTCGCCTTTTCTCACTTGCCAATATGTGCTTGGCAAAAGCAGTATGATTTTCTCTTCTTTCTAGTGCAGCTCTCACTACAATTACCCATACTTCAAGATTTCTCACTGCGTAGGAAAGATAGGAAATGTGACAAGAGACTATCCTGCCTTAACTAGGAAATCTTCAATGATTTGAAACTCAAAAAAGAGTCCTACAAAAAGTGGAAACTAGGTCAAATAACAAAGGAGGAGTATAAACAAATGACACAACTATGTAGGGACAAAGTTAGAAAGGCTAAGGCACAAAACAGGATTAAGCTAGTGAGAGATATAAAGGGTAACAAGAACAGAACATACAAATACATTAGAAGCAAGAGTAAGACCAAGGACAGGGTAGGTCTGTTATTCCATAAAGGGAAAGGGGTCAATAACAATAAATGTGGAAATGGCAGAAGTGCCAAATGACTTTTTTGTTTCAGTTTTCATTAGACTAACATCTAAGTTAGTGCATGCTAGCGAAAATGAGGTATGATCAGAGGCAAATTTAGGGAAAGAACAAGTTAAAATTACTTAAACAAGTCACCAGAGACTGGTGAAATACACTCTAGATTACTCAAAGAGGACTAAGGAGATATCTGAGCCATTATAAATTATCTTTGAAAAGTCATGTAAGACAGGTGAGATTCCAGAAGACAGGAAAAAGGGCAAATATGTATTAATCTATAAAAAGAGGAATAAGGACAACCCGTGGAATTACAGACCAGTCATCTCAACTTCAGTACCAGAAAGATAATGGAGCAAATATTTAAGCAATCAATTTGCAGACACCTAGAAAATGTTAATGTGATAAGTAACAGCATGGATGTGTCAAGAGCAAATCCTGTCAAACCAACCAAATAGCGGGGTTTTTTGTTTGTTTTTTTGACAGGGTAACAAGCCTTGTAGATAGGAGGGAAGTGGTACATGTGGTATATCTTGACTTTAATAAGGCTTTTGATACTGTCTTGCATGACCTTCTCATAAACAAATTAGGGAAATACAACCTAGATGGAGCTACTAAAAGGGGGGTGCATAACTGGTTGGAAAACTATTCTGAGGGAGGAATTATCAGTCAAGCTGCAAGGGTATATTGAGTGGGAACCCTCTGGGATCAGTTCTGGGCCTGAGTCTGTTCAATATGTTCATCAATTTAAATAATGACATAGAGAATACACATATAAAGTTTTCAGATGATACCAAGATGGGAGGCATTGCAAGTGCTTTGGAGGATAGGATTAAAATTAAAAATGTTCTGGACAAACTGGAGAAATGGTTTGAAGTAAATAGGAGGAATGTTTTACAAAGTGCTCCACCTAGGAAGGAACAATCAGTTGCACACATACAAAATGGGAAATGACTGTCTAGGAAGCAGTATTGCAGAAAGGGATCCAGGGGTCATAGTGGATCACAAGCTAAATGTGAGTCAACAGTGTAATGCTGTTACAGAAAAAAGCAAATGTCATTCTAGGATGTGTTAGCAGGAGTGTTGTAAGCAAGTAATTCTTCCGCTCTACCTCACTCTGATTAGGCCTCAACCGCAATATTCCATCCTGTTCTAGGTGCCATATTTCAGGAAAGATGTGGACAAATTGGAGAAAGTCCAGAGAAGTGCAACAAAAATGATTAAAGGTCTAGAAAACATGACCTATGAAGGAAAATTAAAAAAAAAAAAGGGTTTGTTTCGTCAGGAGAAGAGAAGACTGAGAGAGGACATAACAGTTTTCAAGTACATAAGGTAAGGATAGCTCAGTGGCTTGAGCATTGGCCTGCTAAATCAATGTTGTGAGTTCAGCCCTTGAGGGAGCCATTTAGGGCAAAAATCTGTCTGGGCATTGGTCCTGGTTTGAGCAGGGGGTTGGACTAGATGATCTCCTGAGGTCCCTTCCAACCCTGAGATTCTGTGAAAAGGTTGTTACGAGGAGGGAGAAAAATTGTAACCTTTAACCACTGAGGATCAGACAAGAAACAAAAATTGAAGTAAGGGTGGTTTAAGTTAAACATTAGGAAAAACTTCCTGTCAGGGTGGTTAATCACTGGAATAAATTGCCTAGGGATATTGGTGATTTTTAAGAGCAGGTTAGATAAACACCTCTCAGGGATAGTCTACAGCAGGGTTTCTCAAACAAGGGTCGCTGCTTGTGTAGGGAAAGACTGGCTGGTCTGGTGTGTTTACCTGCCTCATCCGCAGGTCCAGCCGATCGCAGTTCCCACTGGCCACGGATCGCTGCTCCGGGCCAACGGGAGCTGCTGGAAGTGGTAGCCAGTAAGTCCCTCAGCCCGTGCAACTTCCAGCAGCTCCCATTGGCCCGGAGCAGTGATCCACAGCCAGTGGGAGCCACTATCAGCCAGATTAGCTAGAGCTGAGAATCTGTTGCTGACTTCAATACAAAACCCATTGGCTAACCCTGGCACACAGAGTGCATCAGTGTCAAACATATTCATTATCTCAGAGGACTTACCTGCTAGTTGGAACATCAACACCATATGGGTGACCACTAGATGGTGATCTGTATTCGCCGCTCAGTATGCACCATGGTATACTCTACAGGACACGTCAATCACATGTAATGATGTAGTGCAACTCCTTCTGAGTGACACCATCATGAGAAATCCATGACATCTGGTGTATGCGTTGCTGCTTGAACCATGACCCCAGAATGGACAGTTTATGGGTAGCACAGAGTGTAAGCAAGCAACAAGAGTTATCATTGGGTGTGACTGAACCATAATGAACAATGACCTGTTCAAACCCAGTTCACAGGGAGCCAGCATCTGTATTTAGCTAATACTGGCCAGGGTTTAACGAGAAGGTGCTGGACGCATGGCATATTCCATGAGGAGCCTTTCATTCTGGAAGTCGCTTGACTCTTGACCTGCCAGAACTCAGATTTGATGATCTTCAGTGCTGGCTGCAAAACTTATTTTGGGTGCTTTTGCTGAAGAGGTTGTGTGGGGGGGTGCTTAGGGGTACTTGATGCTTACATAAGAGGGGTTATATAGAGTTCGAAAATGGAATTTTCAATCTGTGGGAAATTGACATTCAAAATTTATTTTTGTTCCAAATTTTGAAGGATGTGGATGATTTGAATGGAAATTTTGTATATATGTTTGTATATTTATTATACCTAATAATTATACAAGTGCTTAGAGCTTCAGGACTGGCATGTCTGGGGGAGAAAAGAGAGTGGGGAAGTGTTAGTGATTTTACCCTTCGAAACAAAAAATTATTGTAACACTGAGAAATATTTGTTAAATTTTGACATATGTCTATTTTAGGTAATATTAATGTTTTTTTTCCTATCATTCTGTTTCCTCTAACAGTAGAAGGAAGCATAGACAAAGTACTGTTTCATTAAAATACAGAGTCTACCGAGGCTTCATTAACAATGTGTCCATCTGTGTTGCAATTCCTAGCTACAAATTACAGGCTGCTATTCTTACTAATGTATTTTAACTGTGTAGCAAAGTGGCCATATTACCTTCATTTGTCTCTCTTTACTATACTTCTTTCCACACTTTTTTCCCCCCTTCAGGATATAACAGACAAATCGACTTAGGTGTGCAGGTAAAGGACTCCATAATGACAAAACTGGTTTTAATGCACAGATTTCCAGCTGTTTTGCTAACGAAAACAAAAGTGGTGTGTAACAGACTGACAGCGTTTGGAAATAACTGGTTTAGATTTTTTTTTAATTATTAACAAACAATTTTATGGAAAGAGCCCTGCAGTGCTGAGTTCCTCCAAGTAACAACTTATTATACAAGGTAGAAGACTGTAAAAAGAATAGTGCTGAGTTCAAGCATTTAGCACACATTCCTGTGCTGGTAGACTTTGCAGAGCCAATGCTACACTGTGGGCTCACTGGGAGACAACCTCTCTTGAGCTTCCCAGTTACACTAAGTTTGGGAAAAGGCCAGGGGGTTGGACTAAAAAAGTTAAAATATTTTGCTTCCGCAATTTTCAAGGTGATTTTTTTTATTTTTCAGTTCAAAACTATTTTTATTTAGAAATTCCCTTCATTTTTTTTTTAAGAATTGGTTAACTGAAAGTAAAGAAATGAATATGGGTCAAACAAAACATTTCATTTTGATTTTGAGTGATTTTTTTGTAATAAAATGTGTTTTGACTCCCAAAAATATTATTGTTAATTTTTTTCTTTTATTTCTTGGAATTGCCAGAGAATTAAGAAATCTTATTCACACAGCTCTAGTAGCAACCTCTGTGTCAGGAACTCGATTGCCTCTGGGCCAGTTGCCTATCAACCTAATGAACTTGGCTGGGCCCAATAAATCGGGTACAGCTGTTCCTTGTGTTCACAATTTTTTTTTTTACCAGGGATTCATCCAAGGATTCTCTAGCCTGGTAGCTTACAACATTCCTCCTCAAAAAGGGCTAACTTCACATTATCCTGCAGGTGGCTCTCAGCCACTTGGAAAAGGCATTTATTTCTTTGCCAGACCACACAAAGGCCTTAATAGTTGAGACTGATGCTTCAGACTTTGCAATAGGCTCAGTCTTCTCACAATTTACTGGCCCTTGCCAGTTGCTTGATCCCTGAGCCTTTTTTCTATGAGAAACGGACTCCTGCTGAGAGAAACACTGACATGGAATAAAGAACTCCACTCCTTCTGGGTTGCATTTGAGGAATGGAGGCACTTTCTTAAGGGGGCCCATGCCCCTACTTGGAGAGACCATGAGCATCTACACACAGGGTCACTCAGCCAATGTCAGATTCACTGAGCCCTTTTCCTCTCCTGATTTAAATTCACAGTTACATACCATCCAGGGACAAAGAAGAGGAAGGCAGATGCCTTGTTCTGCAAGGACAAGTACTGTGCAGTGGAGCAGGAAGCTCACTGTCCTTAAACCATCCCACTTTGCCTGTGACACCATCACTGGTCACCTATTGATAACTACCTATTCTTTGCTTCCAAGCGACACATTTGTGGCCCCAATCTTCCAAATTAAGAACCACTGGGACTTCCCCAGATTCAAAATTTCACTTATAACTAAATCTCCTTATTGCAAGGATTGTCTCTGCATTCCTGAGGACAGCTACTGGTTTCAGGTATGAAAATTGTATCATGATTCATCCATGGTGGAACATTTCAGCCAATTTAAAACCCAGACCCTGATCACTAGGTACTTCTGGTGGTCAACTCAGTGCACTGATGTTATAAATTATGTTAAGTCATGTGCCCTCTGTGCCCATCAAAAGAAACTGAGCCAAGCCTGTGGGCCTCCTTCAGCCCCTCCTCACACCTCTATGTTCTTGGTCCACCTTCTTAATCGACTTTATTGTTGAGATACTGTGCTTCCAAGGGCACTCAGTTATCAAGACCATAGTGGACCTCCTGACAAAGTTGGCCCATTTTATTCCTTGCTGTACTATTCCATCTGCCCATGAAACCACACAAGCCTTCCTGGAGCATGTCTTTAGATACACAGAATGGTGACATGCATCATTTTGGATTGAGGCCCTTATTTGTTTCTGGGTTCTGCCAGGAATTTATCTGCCTTCTCAGCACCAAGTCCCTCAATTCAAGTGTATCATATGCGGACAGGTGACCAGGCAGAGAGTCATTGAGACCCTGGAGTAGTACATCTTCTGTTTCTTGAATTTTCATGAGAATGATTAGCTTCCACCACTATGTTTAGCCAAGTTCCTGTACAACAACTTGATCCACGCTTCAACCCAACAGACATAATTCTTCACAAGCTTTGGGATTTGTACTGATTCCAACAAGACCTTCCTGAATATTCTGCTATCCCGGCAGCTTCGGACATGGTTCACTACCTCCAGCAAACACATAAGTGCTGTGCCAATTGAAAACAACAAGCTGCCCCAACCTTGCAGCAGATAATAAGGTTTGGCTCTCAACTCAAAACCTGAGAGCACACGATCTTTAAGCCAAGCTTGACCACCCATACCTGGATCCTTTTTGGACTATTGAACAAATACATCCATTGGCCTTCAAACTAACTCCCAAAATCTCTCAAGATTCACCCCTTCTTTCATGTTTTTCTCCTCAAACCATTTATCATTAACCTCTTCTCCACCTCCACATTCAGTAATTGTCCACAGGCAGGAAGAGTATGAAATCCATCAGATCCCTGACTCCTGATGTGTCAGGGGGAAAGCTCCAATATCTGATAGACTGGAAGGAGAATGGGACAGAAGAGAAGTCCTGGGAAATTGAAGAAAATGTTTACACTCCCCATCTTCTGTGGAAATTTCTCCAAAGATACCCTGACAAGCCAGGGCCAAGGGCCCCTAGAGGGACTCCTTATGTGGGGACTACTTTCAATCCTTTCATCCACTCCTTGCCTGCTCCACTCCGGTTCTAATCTCTCTCTGCCTCTGAATGCCTGATTCCTATCTCCTGGTTCTCACCACTGGCTTGTCCCCAATTATAATTCCAGAATTGTTCTTTGGATCTGTTGACTCCTGGCTCCAACCCTTAGTTTGACTCATGACTACATGACCAGTTCTACCCTCTGATTCTGCTCTGACCAGTAAGCAGGTATACACACTAGTTTCCTTCCCTATTAATGCAAGGAAAAATAAACAGACAACAGCAAAGGAGGAAACAAACCTTTGCCAATTGAATTCATCTGAATACAGACTGAATTTAAGAGCTTAAAAGGCTAGTTACCATTAAAAGTCTCAATTCTGTCTGAAAATTATGTTCCTACTGTTGTTACAAATAAACTCCTAAGATTACTGTGACACTCGGTACCCCGAAATAGCACTCTGAATCCCATATTCACTATGTTAATATAATTATATGTTTTGTACAAAATATGTCTTGTAAGGTATCATTTTAATCTGTTGAATATTAATATCCAGTTGGATTGTATGTGCTATCATTGTATGTAGAGTTATGAAGTTTTACTATGTGTCTTTTACTGAAATACATTGTGAAGTGAAAAAAAACAGAAACCAGCTTTTCAGGTACAATGAAAAGGCCAAACAGTGTTAATGATCCATTGAGAGAAATATATTCACTCATAAGGATTACCCCAGGAAATGGGTACAATAGAGACCTCTCAGAAATAGGACTACACAATAGTGACTCTTTGACTCAGGTAACAACAAAATATCTTTCCAGCAAGATGGAAGAAGCTATGGAGGGGGGATGATATCACCAAGGGGCCTCACTCCTCACACAACAGAACACCTGGAAACACCTCAGGACCAAAGACTGAACTGGGGAAATGCTGGTCCCAGGTGGGTAGGAAGGAAGCCTGCTTGTGTATGGAAACTTGGTGGACTGTTTTTATAGCAGGGGACAGGACATCTCAGTGGTTTGAGCATTGGCCTACTAAACCCCCAGTTGTGAGTTCAATCCTTGAGGGGCCACTTAGGGACTGGGGGGATGTCAGGGACAGTACTTGGCCCTGCTAGTGAAGGCAGGGGACTGGACTTGATGACCTTTCAAGGTCCCTTTCAGTTCCATGAGATAGATAATAAAATAAATGGGGAGATATACCTAACAGGGTTAGACACTGCTTGAGTCAAGTCCTATCCAGTTTTCAAGAATTTAGATTGTTTTGTTGTTAGGTACACTTGATCTGTACACTATTACTTATAATCACTTAAAAGTCTATCTTTCTGTAGTTAATAAATCTACCAAAGAAAGGTGTGGTTTGAATGAAGTGCTTGGGAAAAAATTCAGCTCAGTTAACAAAGGCTTGTGCATTGTCCTCTCCAAATTGAGGGAGAGGCAGACTGGGTAATGACTTATATACTGGTCAGGCTTTTGACCAGGACAGGACGATATAGCTGAAGGGCACAAGGCTGGGGAGCTAGGGGTATTTTGGCTAAAGCCTCTCTACTGTTTGCAGTGGCTGGCCAGAGCATTCATGAACTGGGTGTGGCCCCTGCCTATGGATGTTTGTGAGAGGGCAAGTTTGGAGGGCTTTGCCACTTGTCACATTGACAGTGTGAGAGGGAACCTAGACTGGTAAAACAGAGGGCTCAGAAAGATTGCACCTCAGTTCCAGATTGTCACAATTACTACAACTGAAATAGATTAGAAAAATAAAGTTCCCTTATTTTCCCAACTTATTTAGGCTGGGTATTTTTCACTGTTTCTTCTGTATGGTCAGTTTTCTTATTTGGGTCTTTCACTCAACAAGAGATAGGAGAAAAATATTCGTTAATATAGGAAAATATAATTTTTAAACAAAAGTTGGCAGATTGTTTCAAGGCCAAGTGTAGCATATGAAGCTACTTTTTATTATTATATTTCATAATGAGAGTTTTAATTGGAGCCATTCAAATGCTGACATTAATAAGCACAGTCATTTTTTCCCTCCAGAAAAAGAAAACTCAAAGTTAAATGTAAAAATCACATTACTACAGACTTCGCAAATGTAAGCACAATTAGCTGTAAAGATTCCAATAACAACGTTAACTCTGCTGTGTTGTACTGACACATCATTGTGTAATTTGTTCTGGTTATAGTTGGAGCTTAATATATTTCTATTTAATTCTGTAAGTTCTTCACAGTAATATACATGGGGATTTGCAAGGTGGCCAAGTTACTGTTGCAACTGAAACCTCATTTAAAATGTCCTGATTTTTGTGATCTTTAGCAATACAGAGTTAATGATGCACGTAATATATAACAATGTAGGGAAGAAGGTGTTAGCTAATCTTTTAAACTATATGGTATTAACTCTTCATGACAGATGTAAAAGTCTGACCCCAAGTGGCTGCAACGAATGGTCACACTTCATTCTCTCTCTATAGAGGAAAGATCAATAGAGTGAATGAATGAGCCAGCACTGAAGCTGTGGGGTAGTGCAGTAACTTTTCTTAGTCTAGGTTTTTGTTGTTGTCTGTGTATATATACGCTTCTTGCCATGCTCACTAATTGCAATTCAAGGTGTTTTAAAAATTTAAAATAGGTTCTTTCAATTTGATTTTATACCTCCTTTCATGAAATTAATAATTAACAGTATTACAAAAAAGCTTAAAAAAATGAACCAACTTGTAATATAAGACCACTAAAGCTTGAGGCCATCATTCCCCTGTCACCTCTCATGTGCAGATATCTGCTTTTCAGAGAGCTCTCGTGTGATCTTGGGAAGGACACCAACATGAAAAAGGTGGGTTCCATGCTCGTACACCTTCTGTGAAGGAGAGATATACTCCACACCTGGATGGTCCTTTAATCTGTGGATCTTGGGGGAATAGGTCAATCCTTCCAGGAGGCTGGCAACAAATATGTACATTGTTTAGAAATGGGGAAAAGTCTATGTGCAGGGGACTACCAACTGAATAGCATCAGAGGTTGTTGATTTTGGGAGAGACACTTCTGATCTGGATTTGATCCAATGCCAAAGAGGTGAAAAGATCCACCTCATCTTTTTATTTTTGTACATCAAGTCACACATGTCTCCCATTATTGACAAAAATATTATTTTGTGCCACACAAGCATTTGGACTGTTTTGTCATGGATTGATCCACTGATTAAAGAAATGTCCTTAGTTTTCCATGCTCTTAAAGAAAAAACACCAATGCACCATAAGGCTGATGATTATTATCTTGTCTCTCTCTCTCTCTATCTCCCCCCCACCCCATTTTCTTGTTAAAGGGAAATGCTGCTTACTGCAGCAATCGTGTGACAGGAAAGGAAATAAATATATCACAGGAGAAGAAGAGTCAGCTAGTCCTTTATAAGATGGAATATCTGACAACTATAGTTACAGACACTGTTTTCCTCTTCCTTTTGATTATCTGAAAATAATGCAGTTTATATCATACTATCTCTGCACAGGCAGCATGATACTGTAGGAATTTTACATTTGTGATCAAAATACAAGATCCATGCTGTTTAATCTACTCTACTCTGCCTTCTGAATCTAAATCTTCTTTCAGGGTAGTTGCTTATCAGACTCATTTCCTCCACAATGAAGAGAGAAAGCCTAATAGGGAATGTCATAAACAGCTGGTTAAGGGTTAATGCCTCTTTTACCTGTAAAGGGTTAAAAAGTTCACCTAGCCTAGCTAACACCTTACCAGAGGAACCAATGGGGGAACAAGATGTTTCAAAAGGAAGGAGGGAAGTTTATCCTTTGTTTAGAGTTTTTCCATTTCAGCTGGAGTGAAAAGATCAAGGAACCAGCCTCTTATCAGAGTAGTAAGTTTTAGAAAGGAATAAATAGGTTTATGTTTATTTCTTTGTAACCTGTCTTATGCAAATTGAGGTAGAATCAAATTGGGTATTTGAGTATTTTTTTTTTGTGTAACTAAATCTGTGCTAGGGGAACATCCTCTGTGTTTTGAATCTGTTGTCTGTGAGAGTAGCTGGTATGCTAATCTCTCCCAGAGGGTTTTCTTTTACCTTTCTTTTCTTTAATTAAAAGCCTTTTTTCTTAATTCCTGATTGATTTTTCCTTGTTTTTTTAGATCCAAAGGGATTGTATCTGGACTCAACAGAGACTGATGGGCGGGGGAAGGAGGAGGAATGGTAAATTCCTCCTTGTTTTAAGTTCCAAGGGGTTTGGATCTGTGTTCACCAGGGAATTGGTGAAGTCCTTCAAGGCTACCCAGGGAGGGGAAAGTTTTGGGAGGATAGGGAGTGCTCCAGACACTGAAATTCTGGATGGTGGTGGCGATACCAAATCTAAGCTAGTAATTAAGCTTAGAAATGTCCATGCAGGTCACCACATCTGTACCCTAAAGTTCAGAGTGGGGAAAGAACCTTGACAGGGAAACGTACAGGGGAAAATGGTACTTCTCTCACACCCTAATACAATAACATGTGTCATACATGAGAAAGTAATGTTTTGAATACACAACTTTTTCATAACTATTCACCCCACATAGTCATATAATCAATTGTGAAAAAGTGAGAGACTCATGTTGATCTATGCTTGCAAGTTAGAATAAATGTGAAAATGCAGCTGAGAGAGAGATCGCCAGAACAGCTAAGACTTTTTTTCTTCCTGTCATCTCATCTTCTCCTATTTGCCTTTCAGTACCTTTTATCGTGGTTTAGCAGTAGTGAATTCTAATTAAACAAACCTTGCTATAATTCCAGGTAATCATTTTTTCCAGTATGAACATCCAACCCACACACAGACTTAGAGCCCAAAGTTGGTTTTTTTCACTTTGGCACTTATTGGTACAAGAGTCTGATGCTGGTAGGAATTAGATCTCATTGGAAATTTTCCATCAAAACCCTCACCACTTTTCCAAAGTGAAAAGTGAGAGGGAAATTGGCTGAAAGGTTCACAACTTCCACCCAAACTCCCATCCAACCATTTCCCAGCCAGCTCTAGTTATTGCAAGCATTCATATATTTATATATAATGCTTATTTAGAAAAAATGTTAGTCTGACTTACCCCTTTTCAGAAACTTGCAAAATATAATTCATTTTGTTTCTAATTTAATTTTAAATCACGTCAAATTTCTAATGAAATGTATTACTCTTGGAGACTACACTATAAAAACAGGCACTGAGTGTGTCTAACGTATTCAAATGCCTTCTCCTTTTGGTAACTTTTTAAAAATCTCTTGGAAGATCTATTTACATAATAATTTCTCAATGGTTTAATAGATTTCTGTTCGTGCAGAATCAAACTGGGCAGGGTTTACAGTTAAACAAAAAAATACAGCTGGTTTGCTAGGCCTGAAGGACAGAGAGAAGGTGAACTGAAATAGTAAAAGGTGCAGAGTAAGCCATTGCTGTGCATCTCAGTCTCAGTGCTTCAAGTGCAGTAATTGAAAAAAATATAACATTTATTTTCATTTTGTGGTGCATTGAATTTAATTTGATATCACTAATGGCAATGGCAGCAGCATTTGTCAAGTTAACCTACCCAATATATTCTGTAGAGAAGAATCATCATATGCATATATGTTTACCATCTACTAGGGTTCTCCTTCCTGATCCAATATAGAAAGGCTGGTAGTAAAATATCTTCTACCTTATCAATGAAATAGAAGCATTTATTTACATATATGATTTAAAAAAATAGGCATTCATCTATTATTTATAAAAGGTGTCAGTCAATGAAGTTTCTAAGCATAGTACCACTAAGCAATTGGCACAATTCCTGTCATAAAGTATCATTCTCTCTCTTGCTTTCTCCCTCTCTAGTACTCTTTGTTGTGCTATGGACTTCTAAACAGAGTTTTCCTCAGTCGTCTTTTTGAGAAAAACAACCAGGTTAGTATACAAACACTATTGTTGGGAGAAATTTTCTATTAAGAGATGGATCTTCTATTTTGATTTACAGGTATCAGAACTCTGGATCAGCCTGATCTCCAGAGATAGAGAGCCCTGTAGCTGATGAGAGCACTCAAATAAACTTCCTGGCCCTACACCCAGGAGTTTCACCCTGGTCTTCACCAGCTGTACCTGAGTACCTCAACTCTCATACTGAGTTGTGGAGAATATGGGAAATCTCTGTAATATTGTTATGAAAAACTGTGACTCAGTTTCCCCACTCAGTTTGTATTGTTATCCACTGAATGTGAAGTGGTTAATTTCTTTCTTGGGAAGAGGACCTGGGTAAGAGTCACGTAGGCAACAGGCAGTTCTGAGTTGGTATAAGTGAACTTTCAAGGACACGCAACATACAAGCAGAATTGCCTTGGAGATGCAATGGAAAACTAACAACCAGGCATTAATGGCCTACCAAGGGGGAAAAAATATGTGTACCTAGCTTAACTGAAACTTGAAAACAAAGAACTGAGGTGTGATCTCAGCAGACTGATGTGAATTCTATGTTGTACAGTCAGGGGCAACTCCAGACCCCAGCACGCCAAGCACGTGCTTGGGGCTGCATGCTGCAGGGGGCGCTCTGCCAGTCGCCAGGAGGGTGGCAGGCAGGCTGCCTTCAGTGGCATGCTTGCAGAGGCTTTGCTGGTCCTGCGGCTCCAGTGGACCTCCTGCAGGCATGCCTGCGGAGGGTTCACTGGTCCCACGGCTTCAGTGGAGCCATGGGACCAGCAGACCCTCCGCAGGCACGCCTGCGGGAGGTCCACCGGATCCGCGGGACTGGCGACCGGCAGAGCGCCCCCCGTGGCATGACGCCATGCTTGGGGTGGCGAAATGTCTAGGGTCACCCCTGTGTCCAGTGCATAGAGAGATGGGATTTAGGACTGTTGGGCAAGGGGAGGCTTTTGTTTTCAAACATGGAATCTGCCTTCCAGGCTAGGCAAATAGGGTCCTGTCTGATGGAGAAATAGACATTAGCAAGATAAGTGAGAGATGTGTAGGGTGTGCTTTACCATTCTAAAAAAAAATAAAAGACCTTTATATATTGTATCCCAGTTGACTAATACAAGCTGTCTTGTGTTGAAAAGGCTTCCTGGTATCTCTTCAAAACATCTGCTGATTGCATCTTTCTCAAAGGGGTGATAAATTGTAGGATTCATAGATTCATAGACTCTAGGACTGGAAGGGACCTCGAGAGGTCATCGAATCCAGTCCCCTGCCCTCATGGCAGGACCAAATATTGTCTAGACCGTCCCTGATAGACATTTATCTTACCTACCTTTAAATATCTCCAGAGATGGAGATTCCACAACCTCCCTAGGCAATTTATTCCAGTGTTTAACCACCCTGACAGTTAGGAACTTTTTCCTAATGTCCAACCTAAATCTCCCTTGCTGCAGTTTAAGCCCATTGCTTCTTGTTCTAAGGTGAACAAGTTTTCTCCCTCCTCCTGATGACACCCTTTTAGATACCAGAAAACTGCTATCATGTCCCCTTCTCAGTCTTCTCTTTTCCAAACTAAACAAACCTAATTCTTTCAGCCTTCCTTCATAGGTCATGTTCTCAAGACCTTTAATCATTCTTGTTGCTCTTCTCTGGATCCTCTCCAATTTCTCCACATCTTTCTTGAAATGCGGTGCCCAGAACTGGACACAATACTCCAATTGAGGCCTAACCAGTGCAGAGTAGAGCGGAAGAATGACTTCTCGTGTCTTGCTCACAACATACCTGTTAATGCATCTCAGAATCAAGTTTGCTTTTTTTGCAACAGCATCACACTATTGACTCATATTTAGCGTGTGGTCCACTATAAACCTCTAGATCCCTTTCTGCCATACTCCTTCTGTTGGATTGGGCCAACAGAAATCTGATGAGGTTCAAGAAGGATAATGCTGAGTCCTGCACTTAGGACAGTAGAATCCCATGCACTGCTACAGGTTGGGGACCGACTGGCTAAGCAGCAGTTCTGCAGAAAAGGACCTGGGGATTACAGTGAATAAGAAGCTGGATATGAGTCAGCAGTGTGCTCTTTTTGCCAAGAAGGCTAACAGCATATTGGGCTGCATTAGTAGAAGCATTGCCAGCAGATCAAGGCTGCTTCTATTCGGCACTGATGAGGCTGCATCTGGAGTATTGTGTCCAGTTTTGATCCCCCCACTGCAGAAGGGATGTTGACAAATTGGAGAGAGTCCAGTGGAGGGCAATGAAAATTATTAGGGGGTTGGACCACATGACTTATGAGGAGAAGCTGAGGGAACTGAGGTTATTTAGTCTGCAGAAGAGAAAAGAGTGAGGGGGGATTTGATAGCAGCCTTCAACTACCTGAAAGGCAAGGGGGGCAGTTCCATAGAGGATGGAGCTAGGCTGTTCTCAGTGGTGGCAGATGACAAAACAAGGAACAAGGGTCTCAAGTTGCAGTGAGGGAGGTTTAGGTTGGAAATTAGGAAACACTATTTCACTAGGAGGGTGGTGAAGCACTGGAATGGGTTACCTAGGGAGGTGGTGGCATCTCCATTCTTAGAGGTTTTTAAGGCCTGGCTTGACAAAGCCCTGACTGGGATGATTTAGTTGGTGTTGGTCCTGCTTTGAGCAGGAGGTTGGACTAGATGACCTCCTGAGGTCTCTTCCAACCCTAATCTTCTGTGATTCTGACAGAAATTCATATTCTTTTGAACTTACTGGAAGAGCCATGATGAGACAGTGACTCAGCATTGGGATAATGGGTCTGCAGGGCTCATCTTGGAAAAAAGGATAAGCCTAGTGCCTGTCAATAAAAGGCATATCATACCAGAAAGACTATATAAAGGTCAGAGGCAAAGCATACCTGTGGATCCATGCCACTATTTTTCCCCAAAATAGGTGGGCCCTAGTCCATGGAGGGATCTGGAATCTGATAGGAATCCAGTGTGAGGCAAGGAGCATTGAAGTGGTGTGCTCTCATTAGTCCATCCGTCTTACCTAGTATACCAGCATGGTTCCTATGTGGCCTTCACAGTTAATCCAGTTACAATACATTGCTGTATGGGATATAGTATGCATTTCTGTTGCTAAAGCTGCAGCTGAGAGGAAAGAATTCAGTCTTCTAAATAGCTGAAATGGTAGAAGGCATTCCTATTGTTAATCTCCTGCCTTCATGTCTTAGTTAATATAGTTCATCAATGAACCAACATGTTACATGAGGAAAGTGGGAAAGAGGGCACTTAGGAAGCAGGTCAGTAATCGTTGTGGTGAGTTTGTATCTGCATTGTCTAACCAGCTTAACAACAAACTTGTCCTACTACTGTGCAGTTTTCTTCACTATTGAATTCTGAACAGTCTAGGTACATGAATCTTCATGAGTGAACCAAAACTGTTGTCTCAGCAGCCAGAGAAGAGAGAAAAATACTGACACAACTGCGTGGGCCAGGTGACGGTTAGTGTTGAGGTACATAGGACATGGCCTCAGGCTCATATCGTAAGATAAGGCCCAGTTGTCTGAAGAGCTTGTCCTGGGAGAATTTCCAGGGTTATCTTGACGGATTCTGATTCAATCTATTTGAGGCATGTTTATTTTTTTTTATTTTACTAATGAACTGGTTGTTAAGCACTTAATAAAATTATACCATTTTATTCTTGTTCAGGTTTTTAAAAAATTAGTTCTTGCCACTTGCGCTTTCCTGAGATAATTTAACTGTAAACATATTGCAGCTATTATCATTGCCTCCTCATGCACATTTGTAAAAAATACTACACATTATCAATATTAATTATTAAAATACATAGCTCCGATAGAAATTACAAAGATAGATGAGTGTCAAAAAACAAAGAAATTAAATATTTGCAATAATTATATATAATCAGACCGCTAAAAAAGACCTAATTTTTTTTATAGTCCGCCTTACACCTGCTACTGTAATTACTTACTTATTAGTGTTTGTGAAACAGCAGCTCCAAGAGACCTTCATTTTGCAAGAAGGAATTTAGCTGATAGAATATTAAGCAAAATACTAATTAGTAAGATGTAAATAATAGCCCCATGGGTGTTAAATGGGAAATACATGTTGGGAACATGAAATGGCAAAGATGCTGACCAGGCACACACAAGACTATGCTAATTTGGAGAAATACTTTTTAAAAAACTACTTTAGACAGCTTGCATTTCAAGTCCTCTCAACTGACAGAGAACATTTAAAATAATTTCAGCTATGGCTGAAAATGACAGATGAGCTGAATCAGTTTTGTGAGAGAGACTAAACTAATGCAATCAGAAATTATGTTCCTCCCACAACGGAAAGGAGTAAAGAGTTTGAATTCTCCCTTGAAAAGATGCTTACTATGGTACCAACAGCTTACCATCTCAGAAAAAAAAACATTAAAACAGGATTTTCCCCAGCAAGTAAGTGTCATTTTTAATGAACCATTACTAAACTATAATTTGTCACTTGCCTATTTTGATATTGTATAGGTCACCACCAACGGGGCTGATCCTCAGCTGGTATAAACTGTCACAGTTCCACTGAACTCAATTTACATCAGCTGAGAATCTGCCCTAAAATATTTAAAATATATATTGCCCATACTCTTTTGAGTTCCGATAGCTGTTATGGTAACTCCCCCTTACATCCCCCCCCACCCAGAGTAGAACATAATTAAACATGAACTATTTATAAATTTAATATAATGGTCCCCAAACTTACTGCATGGGGTTGCAGTATCTGTCACAGTTACTATTTATCTTTTTCTCTGGATTCAACAAGTGTGCCTCTAGTAGTAGTGTGGCCAGTGCAGGAAGCTCAACACCCAACCTTCATTTAAAGAGACAGACAGGTTAGGAAAAATCATAAAAAAGAGGCTATTTCACCAAACACTTCTGTAAAAATCAACTAGATTTCAATCGGAGGAGTAGCTGGTAGTGGTTTCTCCATTAATTGTCAATGGACTGGAGGTCCAGTGAAATGCTACAGCCAAAAGTGTAATAGAATCTTCACTCAAGTGCAACAGTAGCACTGCATGTGAAGAAACAAGCAACTCTCCCCAAATAAGTGAAACATGATCCTGCAATTTAGGCTACAGGACAGGTGCCGATGTGAGTTGTAGAAAGTCATATCTGGCCAACAAGGATTTGCACCAGGTTTTCTATTAATCCATCCATGAGATAATAAAAACAGTGATGTAGCTCTGATTAAGACAGACAAACAGAGTACATTTTACCAGTCTTACATGAGGAATACAAGGACAGTCTACACACATACAGTAGTTGATTTTTGCTACCGATAGGAGACCACGGAACCTAAAATAACCCTTTATTCTTCATGACTAAAGAAGGAACATTTCAGTTAGTATTAAAGAGAAAATAAGTGACAAACTGCAGGAGGGAAGTTCGGAAACAAGAAATAAAGTTTCTATTTTATCAAGTTAAGCTTGAAGACATTTAACAGATCTGATGATACCAGAGCATATAGCCTCTATATCAATAAGAAGAGAAAAATACATTTTGATATTTGCATGAGAATTAATATCTAGGTTACAGCTGTGAAGAATGTTTCCCACAGAACATATGTGTGTACATGTATCTATGTAGAGAGAGACTAAAAGCAGAGTCCAAAAATCAAGAAATGTAGTCCGTCACAAGGAATGTGAATAGAATTGCATATAGGAGTAAATGCATAAAATGAGCAATAATTGTAAACCTACAAGATGCTTAATATAGTCAAGTAATATTAATGTAATTAACAGAATCAAATGTTGTTGGTAGCTCATCTGGAGCAAGTTAGCATGAACATTTTTTACACACACACACACACACACACACACACACACACACACACACACACACACACACACACACACGTAAATGTCTTGTTCAGAGTCTGTACTATAGACAGACATTAAATCAGACTAAAATGTTTCCAAAATCTTGCTTTGATAAAGAGAAATCAATGGCAACATCACCACTTTATAGTATACTTCTCTCTTTCTCTCTCTCACAGAGAGACTGACAAATATATCTAGCAATATTTCTTACTTTTATATTGTGTTTATTAAATGGGAGGCTGGCAGTCTCTCGTATTGCTGGAGTCAACTAGCCATGATTTGAAACAGACATTTAAGCAGTCTTCATCAAACAAATGACCTAAAAATGAAGCTAGTTTAAGTAACATATCAAAGAGAAGAGGGCAAAGCCCATTCCAGTAGCTTATGAAAGGAAGTCTAGCTTTCCAGATTTGATACTAGAGTAGCAGGTGGAACTAAATATTCAATATTAAATCAGTCAGGCTACAGTGAAAGCAGATGTGACTGTAGAGGATATACACATTAGCTATCATACTACACAGGGAAAAGGGAATGGCATAAGAGGAGGCACCAAAGTTTACAGTAGGGAGGACAGATTCTCTCTTCACTTAAAAGTCACTGTCTGCTTAGAGCGTAAACCAAAACTAGTTAAGATATAATTTACATTTACTGCTATGACATTCTGAGGTGCAATCCAGATCAGTGAGGGGCTGTCTCCCCTGTCCTGCAACCTGGGGTGCCTCAAAATGTTTTGTTGTTGTATATCTCAACCTGGTTCCCTCACTGTCAAGGTTCCTTCCCCACTCTGAATTCTAGGGTACAGATGTGGGGACCTGCATGAGAACCTCTAAGCTTATCTACCAGTTTAGATCTGGTGTTGCTGCCACCACCCAAATTATGTATGAGTTATTTGGGAAACTCTGTCTACCTCCCCCCCAAGAATATCTCCCTCCCAAGTACTATAACCCTTCCCTGGGTAGCTTTGAGAGACTTCTCCACCAAGTTCCTGGTCAACACCGATCCAAACCTTTGGATCTTAAAACAAGGAGAAATTAACCATTCCCCTTCCTACCCCACCCCCACCAATTCCTGGTGAGTCCAGATCCAACCCCTTTGGATCTTAAAACAAGGAAAAATCAATCAGGTTCTTAAAAAGAAGGCTTTTAATTAAAGAAAGAAAGGTAAAAATCGTCTCTGTAAAATGAGGATGGAAAATAACTTTACAGGGTAATCAGATTCGAAGAGCCCAGAGAAACCCCCTCTAGCCTTAGGTTCAAAGTTACAGCAAACAGAGGTAAACCCATTAGCAAAAGGAACATTTACAAGTTGAGAAAACAAAGATAAACCTAACAAGCCTTGCCTGGCTGTTACTTACAAGTTTGAAATATGAGAGACTTGTTCTGAAAGATTTGGAGAGCATGGATTGATGTCCGGTCCATCTTAGTCCCAAGAGTGAACAACCCCCAAAACAAAGAGCACACAAACAAAAGCCTTCCCCCTACCAAGATCTGAAAGTATCGTGTCCTCTTACTGGTCCTTTGTGTCAGGTGTCAGCCAGGTTACCTGAGCTTCTTAACCCTTTACAGGTAAAAGGATTTTAGTGTCTCTGGCCACTATAGTATTGTACACAGGTGGGTTGTTACCCTTCCCTTTATAGTTAGGGAAACAGCCAAATAACATGCACGTCACACCCAAAGTGTGTGTTTATGACCACAGCCCTCTTCCAACAACTATGACCCCAGCAACCCGTTAGCAAACACCAGCCACGTTCTGGCTTCCAGCAGCCTTGGTTACTACTCGTACGGTGACTCCAACATACTCCCAATCCTGGATTTCCCCTCCCCAAAATGTGTGTTCTGCACTGTCCAGCCCTCTTCTGGGCAGTACAGCTATATTAGGTCCATTACACCTCTAAGGGGGTCAATATACAACAGTTTGCTACCATAAAAGGAGCTATCCACACAATTCAGTTTAAAGACAACACTAGATTAGTTTTAGTTAAAGAATAAAACAAGTTTATTTAACTACAAAGAGACAGATTTTAAGTGAATACAAGTATAAGGAATTAAAGTCAGAAATGGTTACAAGCGAAATAAAAATAAAAACACTTTCTAAACTTAAATTAAACTTCGTTCAAGGTTAAATTCTTTTCCACAGCTTCCCAGTAATGTTACTCACCAAGTTTCACGTCCGGATCTGTTCCCAAAGTGCATAGGCTGGGTGGGTTTTGTTTGTTTTTTTGGTCTGCTTAGGTGAAAGAGAGAAATAACTTGGGGGTGATTTTACTCCTCACGTTTATATTTCAGTCACCTTTTGAATGTATTTTCCTAGAGTCTGGTAGTAAAAGAGGCTCCATGCTGTTATTGCTAAACTGCAGTTCCACAGGTGCTGGGACAATTTTTATAGTGGGGGTGTTGAAAGCTGAAACCTTGTATTTGGTTGTTATTACTACTTCAAGCTACGGGGTGCTGCTGCACCCCCAGCATCCCTAGTTCCAGCACCCTTGTGCAGAACTGTTTGTTCCTTAACAAAAAAATGGCCACTCAATAGGAGATAACCTATCAACTTTGATCATACCAGGCTAGAGGCATCAACTTGCCACCTCAGAGAAACAGGTCTATCCACTCCACAGATTTATTCTGTAAACATACTTCAGTCTTAATTTCAGTTTATGTTCATAATTTACATATAACATTGCTACATACATTTCACCATATTATTGACCAGTAAGATACTAGTTTTCAAATGATATCTTACAAGGAATAATTTGTGGAAAGATTATTACAATGGTGTCTAGGGTGTAAATATAGGAGTGCATTCGGACACAACTGCATTTTCAGAATCGTACATCTTAAAATGATCTGAAACTTACCAAGAACTAATGCTCAGAGTGACTGCTTCTCTCCCAGTCCTACTCTATGTCCTCCCTGCCCTTACCCCTTTCAATATTTACTAAATTGACAAAGAGACTGAGTTTAAATGTGTATATTGATATTGTTGAACAAGATTGCACCGACTGTCTGGATATGGGTTGCATTTCTGTAACTGAAGGGGAAAGGTATTCCTCAACCAGCTATCAATGCATGAATACAAAATGATATGAAGAAAAATAAGGAACTAAGGTTTTCATTTGACATATTAGAGAAGTAACCTGGTACCTGACTTGAGCATGTGTGTGCACATGTGTTTTGCCTAGGTATCATGGGAAGAAAGTACAACTGTCGCAAAAATCAAAGAGGCATATCCTCTACTTAGTGCCCAACTAAGTAGCTTTCCTAATGTGTCACCTCCATGAAGGATGATGACAAAGAACTGGAGAATATGTAGCAGCAGATACTTTGGCCTCACACCAACATGTCCCTATCCATCCTTCCTTGACCTGACACATTGACATACAGTGAGTTGCCATGCAGCTAGTTTTTTGAGCTGCACAAAGATCGTATCCACCCCTTTGCATAAAGCTTATTGGTGCCACTGCTAGGAAATCCTCTCTGAGTATAGAGGAGAGGCAGGACAATAGGATTTGCCCTTAAATATTGAATGATAAGATATAGGACTATCAAACTGAAACTAAGTAGGCCATGGCAGGAAGATGGATGGATGGGTGAATTCTAATGCCATCTATTTAACCTCTGAAAAAAATTCATCATTAGGCAACAATGAGCTATAAAGGTATTAGTGATGCCTGCTGAAGTTGTGAGATTTAAAATACTTTGAATTGTTCAGAAAACAAAGCTAGTCTTTCTTTGCTCTGTAAGTATTAGGAGAGTAATCAGCTCTGAAGTGTACCAACACTTTCCAAGAGTGTCATATGCAAATAGTAAACTGATTGATATATACAATTCACAATCTTTCTCCATCAACTTTGCAGCCATTGACATTTTATTTGCATAGCTTTCAGATCCTTTTTGTATCAACAACAACAGTGAGAAAAACAATAATAAACTATAAGTGGGGTAAGGCAATCTTACCAAGCATACTTAGGAAAGGAGGCATTACATAGTACAATAAAATCATTAAATGCAGCTCCAAATAGCAGGAACCAAAACAAAATTTTCAGTCACAGAATGAAATTTTTAATGAAGTCTCACTAGATATAATAATTAAGTGATCAGAAAAAAGAAGATGCAAAGCAAGTGCCTAGCAAGCCTAAAGAAATCTGAGGATCAAAAGTGTGGCTTTTAATATGAATAGGAACATTGTTATGTTTAACGAGGGAGAAAGAATTTCTAAAAGCATCCTAACATCACAGGCAATGAACACAAAAGAGAGAAGCAAGTTCTTAGAATGGCTCAAACCAGCTCAGAAATCTTCAAACGTAGATATACCACAGGTATTTTGCTGCCTGCTGTTAATAGGTCATTATGTGAGTTTCTTTTCTCTGGCACTTGCAATAAACTGGATATTTAAAAACAAAAAAAGAATGAAAGATCTTTAGCACGTCACATAAAAGCGCAGTAAAGCAAGCGTGAAAAAAGTACATGCATCCTTTTATGGACAGGTACCAATTAAATGCCCTTAAAACCACTATCCTAAAGCCATTTATAGCCATGGGCAACTGAATATGACAAATACACAGTGTATGTTGTAGCTATATTATTATTATTCATTTCAAAGTATTCATTATTTATATTGTAGTAATGTCTAGGGATCCCAGTCCTAAACCACAATGCCTTTGTACTAGGTACTGTAAAAAACACAAAACAAAAAAAAGAGTTGCTGTCCAGTGACCTTACAATCCAAGTAAAAGACAAGAGATGACAGATGGATACAACAGACAGGGAACTCAAAGCAATTCACAAAGATGGGCCTAATTATCCCCATTTGCAGCTGAAGATAACTGAGGCACAGAGAAATTACATGACTTGACCATGGTGATGTAACAAGTCAATGGAACATTTTAGAAAAGAACTCACTCCAGTTCTTTGTCCCTTTCAAGCTATTAGGCAATTCTTTCTCCACATATAACGTACAGAAAACAAAGACTTTGCATTAAGTTGGTACTCTTGAAAGGTTATACATTCATAGTCCAGGAAACTAAATTCAAGTTAATTACACTGCTACAGAACAAAAACAAACAGCCAGCAGTAATAACCTTCTCCCATAATGTCCTGTTCAGAAGAGACCTTCCAATTTTCAACACTGCCATAGTCAAACTTTCTCTAGTGTACTGAGGACAGTTCATTCTTCAAGTCTATGTATACATACAATTTTTGGTGACTTTGCTAAATAAGCTGCTAACAAATATGGGAATGAATGCCAATTTTCATGGTTCTTTTCCTGGGCAAGAAGTTAACTGATCACCAAGTCATTTCATACAGGTTTCCAAACCACTGTCAGATGGAACTAAGTGGACCATATCAGTATATGTTAGGGATATATTGGAATCAGGGCACAAAGGTTATAATCTTTATAATATATATCCCTAAATTTTGTAAACTTTTTCAAATTAATCAGATTATCTGTTTATCATTTTAAAGAATATTTTCATAAGCATTTCCAAATACTGTTTACATTTTTTTGGTGTGATTCTTATAGATGTTTAGCACCTTTAACTGTCATTAATGTGACTAGGATTGGAAACAGCTCAGAATCTTTGAAAAATCAATCCTAATATGTTCTCTTTTTCTATAGTGGCTGTGATGGGTTTCCCCCTTTAGGATACCACCTAATCTGCTGAGATACAACTGAGCCTGCCAGTTATGCCAGTCTGGGCACCCTTTTCACCTGTATTACTGAGCCAGGTTATTAAGCCTCCGCCAGCATACACACAGGCAGGGCCACACGCAACTGCAGAATGAAACAGACACTGAGATCAGTTCTGGGAAGGCTCAGCTTAAGGGCCCGAGCACTCAGGTGTCTACTTCCCTTGGAGTACAAACCCAAAGGTATATTATGAAAACCATCTCCTTCCTCAATGTGGAGGAAGGTATGCATAGCCTCTTATCCCCACCAATTATGAATTGCACAAACTGTGTTATATTATAAACAAGAAATAAGTTTATTAAGTACAAAAGTTGGATTTTAAGTGAATATAAGAGATAACAGACTGAACAATGCAGATTACTAAACAAAAAAGCAAAACATGCAAGCTAAGCTTGTTTCACTAAAGAAATTGGTTACAGAGAGTAATTTCTCACCCTAGATATTGTTATAGGCAGATTTCAGAAAGTCTAGAAAGGCAGCTACACTGGTCTCCAGCTTGAGACCTCAGGTATTACTCACAAGCTAGATACCCTTCCAGCTTGGGCTCAACCCTTCTCCCCGCAGTTCAGTTCTTGCTTCTGGGTGTTTTTCAGTGTCTCTTTAGGTGAGGATGCAGAGGAGACCCTCAATGATGTCACTCCCCTGCCTTATATAGCTCTTTTGTAAGCGGGAACCCTTTGTCTCCCAGTAGAACACTGGCATCACAAGGGGTGGTTCCAGTACCAGGTGACTCAGACCCATGTCTCTGCAGGGCTGTGTCAGCCATTACTCCTAGGCTGTCTGGAGCATCCACAGGAAGACTAAGCTCTTTCACAATTCATTGTCTCTGCTAATGACCCATTAGCCCTGACTGGCTTTTTCATTGTTGTACCTGAAGGGCTGGTTGGGGGTGACACCCAGAGTAACACATCTGAAATACAGATACATAGTTAATATTCCTAACTCCAGATACAGAACTTTTACAGGCATACAAATTGGATAATCACATTCAGTAAATCATAACCTTTCCAATGATCTCACATGAACCATCTTACATAAAGTATTTCTCAGTTATGTCAGATCCATATTATAAGCATTTTTTCATAAAGAATATGGAGTGGAATGTCACACTGGCTAAGTGACATTCATATAGAAATAGTAAGAATTAAACATCTATTATTTTCCTACTTCATGGTCATATGATAAATACAATGCAAAAAAAAATTCAAATGGTCAGCCTCCTTTTGATTTGTAAAATAATTTCTTTCCTAAATGGTACAGTAGGTATCATTATCCAAGGTCCTTAGAACTTCACACATAGCCCTTTAACTGCATAATTCTGGAAATACAAGATGGGAGAAGTAATATCTTTTATTGGACCACCTTCTGCTAATGGAAAGGACAAGCTTTCAAGATACCTTTTTGCAATGTTGTAGCCATGTTGGTCCCAGGATATGAGTGAGACAAAGTGGGTGTGGTAATGTGTTTAACTGGAGCACATTCTTTTGGTGAGAGAAACAAGCTTTTAAGCTTATGCAGAGTTCTTCAGGACCTCCAGTTTTAATGCTGATGCAACACAGATTTTGCCTGAAGAAAAATGGCGTATTACAGATATATATTTTAATATACAAATGTTTGCTAAGATGCTTTGTCATCGGTCTCACCCCAACTCTGAACTTTAGGATACAGATGTGGAGACCTGCATGGACACTTCTAAGCTTTATTACCAGCTTAGATCTGGTTTTGCTGCCACCATTCAGAATTTCTGAGTACCTGGATTACTCCCTTTCGCCCAAAAAACCTTCCCCTCCCTGAGTAGCCTTGAGAGACGCCTCCATCAATTTTCTGGGGGGTCCAGATCCAATTCCCTTGGATCTCAAAAACAAGGAAGAATTACTCCTTCCCCTTCCCTTCCCCCCCCACCAGTCCCTGGTGAGTCCAGATCCAACTCCCTTGGATCTAAAAAAACAGGGAAAAAATCAGATTCTTAAAAAGAAGGCTTTTAATTAAAGAAAAGAGAGGTAAAAGAAAGAAAGAAAAACCCTCCAGGAGACAGCGTATCTCACAGACCATAGATTGAAAACACAGGATGTTCCCCTGGGCAGAAATCTAAATATACACAAGAATACCCAATTTGATAATTCCCCGCTCATTGTGCCAAGACAAGTTACAAAAGAAAATAAACATAAACCTATTTATTCCTTTCTAAAACTTACTACTCTGATAAGAGGCTGGTTCCTTGATCTTTTTCATTCCGGCTGAAACTGGCTAAACAAAGGAAACTTCCCTCCTTCCTTTTGAAACATCTTGTTCCCCCATTGGTTCCACTGGTCAGGTGTCAGCTAGGCTAGGTGAACTTCTTAACCCTTTACAGGTAAAAGAGGCATTAACCCTTAACTATCTCTTTATGACATGCTTTATTTTTCTTCCCTCATTAACTTGCATCCAAGAGTTTTAAAAGAGCTTGGCAAGGAGATCTCTGGACCTTAAACATTGACCTTGAATAAGTCTTCGAAAACTGGGGGAGTGACAGAGACTTGAAGAAAGCTAATGTTGTGTCAATATTTAAAAAATGGTAATCAGGATGACCCAGGTAATTATGGGCCTTTCAGTCTGACTTCAATCCCAGGAAAAATAATGTGACAGCTAATACAGGACTCCATAAAAAACTAAAGGATGGTAGTATAATTAATGCCAAGCAACATGGATTGGTGGAAAAAATATATCCTGTCAAGCTAACAATATCATTTATGAGATTACAAGTTTGTTTAACAAATGTAATAATGTTCATGTAATACACTTAGACTTCTGAAAGGCATTGAACTGGTACCGCAAAAGTTTTTGATTAAGAAACTAGAATGACAAAAAATGAACATGACACATTAAATGGATTAAAAACTGTCTGATGGGTCTCACAATGGATATGTTTCTAGTGAAGACCCTGAGCGATCGGTTCTTGGTTCTATTCTATTTAACATTTTTATAAACATCCTGGAAGAGAATAAAATCATAACTGATGAGGTTGGCTGATGACACAAAGAATGGGGAAATAGTAAATAATGAGGAGGATAGGTCACTGATATAGAGCAATCTGGATTGCTTGGTAAGCTGGGCACAAGCCAACTATTTGCATTTCAATACTGTCAGGTGTAAAGTCATGCATCCAGGAACAAAGAATGTAAGACATATTTAAGGATGGGGGACTATTCTGGGGAGCAGTGACTCTGAAAAGGGGCATGGTATATAATCAGTTGAACATAAGCTGCCAGCAAGATGTCAAGGTCTAATGTCATACTTGGATGTATAAATAGGGTACTATCAAAGTTACATTATTTCTGTTTGGCACTGGTGTGACAGCTACTGGAATGCTTTGTCCAGTTTGGTATTCACAATTCAGTGAAGATGATGATACATGGGAAGTGTTTAGCGAATAGCTATAAGAACAGTTAAAGGGGTGGAAAACCATGCCTTATAATGAAAGGCTGAAGCAACTTTAATTTAATTTAATTTAGCTAAAAAGAGAAATGTAAGGGGTGACTTCAGCATAGTGTATAAGTAGCTACTTGGAGAATGTATATTTGATAATAGACAGATAATCTACTATACACAGGTATAACAAAATCCAATTGCTGGAAATTGAAGCCAAATAGATGCAGGCTGGAAACAAAGTGCTATTTTGTTTTAACAGTGAAGGTAATTAACCACTGTAACAATTTACGAAGGGTTGTTATGGATTCTCCATCACTGATAATTTCAAAATCAATAATGGATTTTTTTTCCCCTAAAAACATACGCTCTAGGAATTACTTTGGAAAAGTTCTATGGCCTGCATTATATAGGAGGTCAGAGCAAATGATCACAGTAGTCCCTTCCGGCTTTATAATCTATGAAACTCTTATGCATCCTCACTTTGACTAGGGTTAGCCAGAGTTACTGAGATGATGTTGAAAGCACATTGTTTTTATCTGCACTTGAGCTAAATCATATTCTGCACTGGTTCAGCTGTACCAATTGTTAACACTAGCTGCTCACAGTGGGTACTGTGACAGACCCAGGCCAGTGGGGTACAGGAGTCTGGCAGAGGGCAAATATATTGGTCACTGGGTGAGTAGTTTTCTGTTCCCTGAGTGACCAGAGCAGGGCCTGCACTAGAGTAATCAGGAAACTGCTAGAACCAATTAAGGCAGACAGGCTGATTAGAACACCTGCAGCCAATCAAGACAGGCTAATCAGGGCACCTGGGTTTTAAAAAGGAGCTCACTCCAGTCAGGGAAGGGAGAGCCAGAGGAGAGGAAGTGCATGTGAGGAGCTTGGAGCAAGAGGAGCAAGGAGCTGAGAGTGAGAGGGTGTGCTGCTGGAGGACTAAGGAGTACAAGCGTTATCAGATACCAGGAGGAAGGTCCTGTGGTGAGGATAAAGAAGGTCCTGTGGCTGTCATGCAGCTGTTACAGGAGGCTCTATAGACAACTGCAATCCACAGGGCCCTGGGCTGGAACCCGGAGTACAGGGTGGGCCCAGGTTCCCCCCAAACTTCCCAACTCCTGATCAGACACAGGAGAAGTTGACCCAGACTGTGGGGAAGATCACTGAGGTGACAAATCTGCCAAATAAGAGCAGGACCCACCAAGGTAGAGGAGGAACACTGTCATAGTACATTGGTTTTTGTTTTTGTTTTTCTGAGAGTAAACAATCCAAAAGAACTAACAGAAACAAATAAACAAAAAAAAACAAACAAAAAAAAAAGGAAGAGTGTGGGAATGAAGACAGAGTGTGGGAATGTAGGCTATAGGCATACATGGGAATAGGGATATAGGTAAGTATGAAGCTGCACTGAACCCAGAAGTTGAGGAGGAACAGCTAGTACAGGGATTGGCAACCTTTGGCATACAGTCCGCCATACAGTCGGCTGGCTGGGCCAGTTTGTTTACCTGCCCCGTCCACAGGTTCGTCCGATCCCGGCTCCCACTGGCCATGATTCTCTGCTCCAGGTCAATGGAGGCTGCGGGAAGCGACATGGGCCGAGGAATATGCTGGCCACCGCTTCCTGCAACCTCCATTGGCCTGGAGCAGCGAACCGCAGCCAGTGGGAGTGATGATCAGCCAAACCTGCAGACATGGCAGGTAAACAAACCGGCCTAGCCCACTAGGGGGCTTATCCTGGAGGACCACGTGCCAAAAGGTCTCAATCCCTGAGCTAGAACCTTATTATATGAGAAAAAAATCCCAGCAAAGGACTTTGAGGCAGGGTTAATCTGGTCAGGGCATTGGGAAAGCAACGTAATAACACCACCCAGATCCTATATAGTGTTTTTCATCAGTACATCTGAACACCCTTTACAAAAGGAGGCGAGTATGATTATCCTCATTTTACAAAATGACCTTGGCAGTACTGTACAATTCTACATAAAGTGGAACGGACTTACATGGGATGCACAGAGGCCATAAAGGAGGATTTTTCAGTAGTCCAAACTAGATATAACCAAAACACGGACCAGTATTTTAGCTGTAGAGATGGAGATCTCAGATTATGGTTACTGAAATGATACCAAATATGGACTCTCTGTCTATACTTGCAAATAAACCCAGTCTCAGCTGCACATTTGACACCTAATGGCAGCAAAAGTGTAGACAGACCCTTTGTCTCTTCTCACATTTAATGTAGTGCCTTATTTCATACATCTCTTTATGTATGAAACAGCTTCCCACCCTCTTCTCCTGTGCTAGCATATTCCCTTCTCCTCAAAACCCATTTCCTCTCATAAAGCCTCATGACTACCATTATTAAGTTCCATTCTGTGATTGGCTTCAGAGTGGCTGAATAATATAGAGTTTTGTAGTGCATTGTACCCACAATCGCCTAGAGACTGTAAACTCTAAGTCAGGAACTCTGACCGGCATTCAGTCTCTGGTATGGATCATATAGCCCTACAGATTTAATAATTTCAAGGTTTTTTGTTATACAATTTGTATTTCTTCTGTGAAGTTCAGCTTAAAGTAATCCCAAAGCTTTTTAGTGAATCATCTCTGACTACTGATATGACCAGTGATGAGCTCCCAAAATGCTAATAACCACTTCCCTACCATGTCCTCGGTGGCACTTCAGCAGTGGGGAAGAGGAGAGCGGGTGCCTTCATTCGCTCCAGGTTTTCGGCTGTATTTTGGCAGTGGGTTCTTCACCTGGAGCGAGTGAAGACCCCCACTCTGCCATCAAAGTGCTGCCGAAGACTCAGTAGGGAATCGTGCAGTGAGTACAAGCCCCATGTGCCTGCCCCCTCACCTGACCCCAACCCACTTCCTGTCCCCTCAGAATCCGCAACCCATCAACTCCCCCACTCCTTGTCCCCTGACCACCTGCTCCTGTGACCCTCCACTCTAACTGTCCCCCAGGACCCCACCCCCTATCCAACTTGCCCTGCTCCCTTTCTCCTGATTGCCCCAACCCCATTCACCACCACCCCGACAGACTCCCAGAACTCCTACACCTACACAGCTCTTCCCGTTCCCTGTCCCTTGACCGCCCCCCCAGAAAGTCTGCCCCCCAAAACTATTCCCTGCCCCTTATCCAACCCCTCCTCCCATCCCCAGCCCCCTTACCATGCTGCTCAAAATGGCAGGAGCTGCAGAGCTGCCCAGAGCACTGGCGCCAGTGCCGCGGCACGCTGGGGCTCTGCGGGGGTGGGGGGGAGAAAGAGAGCAGGGGAGGGGCTGGGGGAGTCTCCCCAGCTGGGAGCTCAGGCAGGCTGGACAGGACAGTTCCACGGGCCAGATGTGGCCCATGGACCGAAGTTTGCTCACTCATTGGCCCTTTTACAACCGGTTCTACACCGGCTTCTAAATTTAATAATTGGTTCTTGCAAACCTGTGCGAACCTGCTCCAGTTCACTACTGGACGTGAAACTCATTAACCAGCATGAGTTATTATAATAGACACACTAACAAGAAAAAAAGTAAACTATTTCAGTCATTGAACCAGAGCTTGTTGCTTAATAGCTGAATTTGAGCTAATAAAAAACTTGCAAACTATCAACTGAAGCAGCAAGTGTCAACAATACAGAAGTCTCCTTTTTAATGCTTTAAGGGCCTATTCTAAACCTTACTGCTTGGATCATGAAGTTAATGAACAGCTAGATCCTTAACAGAAAGAAATGATGAATAATATCTGTATAAACCATGAATGAGCTTGGAAGTAGAGTAGAGCAAATAGGGGTCTAAAGTTCTATTTCTCCCTCTAGATCTGAAGTATTTGAAAGAACTTCCTAACATACTTCATTTTTTAAGCCTTCTTTTTCTGCACTTCAAGAGGAGTACCCAGACAGCTTTGGGTTGTGTCCACTGATCATTGCTGGGAGATCTAGATGCTAGAATCAGAAAATACTGCCAGAGGGGGCACAAGAAACAAGAAAAATGGAAAAACAAGTCAAATGAAACTCCATTATGCCATTTTAGCACGTAATTCTATTTTAGGCATTTTGAAAGATGTACATCAGCTTGATATCAAAGATCAACATTTGTAACAGAATCACATGGTAAGAACAATTACGGCAACAACTTGTTTGATAATGCTGGTATTTGAATGCAAAGGTTTTTCTGACTTTGTGTACTCTCCTGTTCTGGAGCTTAGGAAATAATTTAAAGATGTTTGACTTTCAGAGGAGCCGAGCAGCCCACAGATCCCACCGAAGTCAATCAAGTTGCAGGTACTTGGCACCTCTGTAAATCACGCACAGAGTTGTAGGGATGCTAGCAAGCCAGGTGACTGCTCTTACCAATGTTCCCATGCTTCATTTGAATATTGAAAATTGCATAGCTGGAATCAAGTTGACTCACCCATGTGTTAGTATTCTTAAAATAGGTATTAGAGTTATAAAAATGTGCTTAATGTTTAGACTTTATTGAATGTTTGTAAGTTGCTGCATGCAGTACTCTCACTTATAACATATATCTTGTAAGCTATATTAAGGTAATATTTGAGAGTTTTCATTGTTAGCCTCTGTAATTGTGTAAATCACCAAGAGAGAAGCATTAACTAGTGTGAAATGATAATCTCAAACAGAAGGGGTTATGTCCTGCCCAATAAGGAAAGCCCATCGACAACAGATGAACTATTGTGGAACACCAAAGAGGAAAAAAGACTTTACTGATTGAAGAGGAGTTGTGCAAGTGACTTCCTTCTATCAGCTGAGTTTGCAGCTCAAAGAGGAAGGGGGGAAGGGAATTAAAAAAGCACTGACAAAGAGGAATCATATTTTTATCCTGCTTGAACTCTGAGGAGCAAGAATTACTAAGCATAAGCAAAAAGATTCCCAGTGCTTAGCCCAGATGAGCTCTAAAGGAGAAATAGAGCTTGCTTATTATGGAAGCTTCTATTACTTTTTGAAATCCGGCGGCATGGTAGAAATTGCACATCTAATCTCCGATGTGACATTAATGGTAGATCGATACTGAGACTTGATGGACACAAGCATAGATGCACCCCCTGGCTTGAAATCATTTCCATTATACACAATTTGGTTCAATGTCTCTCAGCCTCTCCACTATAAAATTTGTTCCAGCACCCCTCTACACAAGTATGTTGAATCCAAATTGACACAAATATGTGCTTATGAACGACACCATCAATTTGAAACTGCATGTTGAGAGTGAAGGATATTCATTCTTCACTGTGAGCCAGAGCTCAAAGAGAAAGTTGGGCATATGGTCCTCATGTGAATCAATCACAGGAATTTTTGATGAGCTGTTCAATTTAACCTGCTGCCAAATCAATGGCAAAAGGTTTGCACTAAAAGGGTTTTTGTACCCAATCATACTTTGTCATGTTCACGTTGGGGGTGGGGCGGGGGAAGAAGGATGCACACTGTTCCTCCAGCTGTCAGATGTTCAGGCATTACCTGTGTGAGAGGCTGAAAATTTCATTGTCAGCCAGGAACTTACAAAACTGCAGAAAGGATTCATACTTTGTCTTCAATAGATTATTCTTCCAGAAAACAATTTGCTTCTTGAATTCTGTGATTCAATCACTGAGCTGAAGGCTGTGAGTGTTCTTTCCTTGCACATCTGTATTCAGTTGCCCAAATATGTCTGACATAGGCAAGATGATATATCTTCCTTTAGTAAAGTAGAAAATCAACAAATTCACTCTTTTTGCAGTGCACTGCATAGGGACACAGCTCTTGTCTCACTTCAAAACATCATCCCAGTACTTTTCCTTTTGAGAGCCAATGAGTTTCAGTGTGCAACACCACCACATCATGACTGGATCCCATTTCCTTACACAGTTTTGAAAACAGATGCACACGAAGAAGCTGAGTCATGATGTAGTTCACAATAGTTGAGACCTGCTTCAAAACATCACTTAGCTCTGGTCTCAGAGTGTTAGATGCCAGTTGTTCTCTGTGAATCATGCATTGAGTCCATCACAGAGTAGAGAAGCAGTTTCCTTTACCAAGGCATGTCAACCTGATTTGTGGCCTGCCATAAATGGAGCTCCATCCGTGCAAAAGATGTGATAATATGGCATATTTTTATCTTGCACATAGCCATTTAGCACATAAAACAATCCCTGTGCCATCTCATGTTCGGGAAGAGGGAAACAGAACAGAGTATCTTGGAGAATTCCACCCTCCCATACACATTTTACAAAAGCCAAGAAATGTGTAGCATGCCCTTAGTGCTCACATCAACTTGAATTGCAAAAGCATATATGTTGTTAAGACTCTCCATCGGGTTTTTTTTTTGATTGTCTGCTATCACCTCAATCCGTCACTTCACTGTGTTGTTGGAGAGTGGTATGGCTTTGAGTTTGTTTCCCTTGATTTCCCCACACATTACATTCACCATAATGATTGTAGCTGGCAAAATCAAAGTCTCTCCAATTTTGTGAGACTTCTTGGCCTCTGTGTTGCAATAACTCTCCTCAAATGATGCCTTTTGAGCTTGATCAGAGATGGACATGGTTCTCTTGAATTGCAGATGTAGATGCAAAAGTTCTTTCTGGCGTTGGAAAAGTGTCCTTGGTTTTCCTGGTTGTTCCTTGTGAAAGGTTTCCGAGGGTTTTTAAAGTTTATTAGACTTCATGATTTTGCTAGATAACACCATGTGGCAGAGCAGGCATTTTCACTTTAATTAATTCTTCATCAAAACCCAGGTGAAACTATACTCAATATATTATTTTCATATATGTGAGCATGTTTCTTGGATTCTTGGTTTTCATTCATAACTGGATCACTAGACTCACTGCTGGAGGTTGAAGCAGATAATCTGCATAAAAATAAATCCATTGTGCCTCTCATCACAAAAGAGAGGAATTCACTATTAAGCAGGACTTAGGAAGACCCTGTGTGGTGATACTAGGGCAGCACAGAGACAGTGATTTATGATTATTCTTCATTGAGTGCCAACGGGGTACTCAGTCTGGGATTGTCATAAACAGATAGCTAAGGGTTAATGTCTCTTTCACCTGAAGCACCTGACCAGAGGACCAATCAGGAAACCGGATTTTTTCAACTTTGGGTGGAGGGAATTTTGTGTCTGAGGTCTTTTGTCTTTGTTTTCTGGCTGCCTGCTTTCTCTGAGCTTTGGAGAAGTAGTTCTACTTTCTAGTCTTCTGTTTCCAAGTGTAAGGACAAAGAGATCAGATAGTAAGTTATATGGTTTCTTTTCTTTGGTATTTGCATGAATATAAGTGCTGGAGTGCTTTGATTTGTATTCTTTTGGAATAAGGCTGTTTATTCAATATTCTTTTAAGCAATTGACCCTGTGTTATATCATCTAATACAGAGAGAACATTTGTACTTATTTTTCTTTCTTTTTATATAAAGCTTTCTTTTAAGACCTGTTGGAGTTTTTCTTTACTTCAGGAAAATTGAGTCTGTACTCACCAGGGAATTGGTGGGAGGAAGGAATCGGGGAGATCTGTGTGTTGGATTGCTAGCCTAATGTTGCATTCCCTCTGGGGGAATAGGAAAGTACTTTTTGTTTCCAGGATTGGGAACAGAGAGGGAGATTCACTCTGTTTGGGTTCACAGAGCTTGTGTCTGTGTATCTCTCCAGGAGCACCTGGAGGGGGGAAGGGAAAAAGGATTATTTCCCTTTGTTGTGAGACTCAAGGGATTTGGGTCTTGGGGTCCCCAGGGAAGGTTTTTCAGGGGGACCAAAGTGCCCCAAAACACTCTAATTTTTTGGGTGGTGGCAGCAAGTACCAGGTCCAAGCTGGTAGCTAAGCTTGGAGGTTTTCATGCTAACCCCCATATTTTGGACGCTAAGGTCCAAATCTGGGACTAAGGTTATGTCAGGGATAAAAGAAGATATAGGCCCTGCCTTAAGGAGCTTACATGCCATTGCAAATTCCCATTTCAGAAAAAAGCTATCGCAGGCTCCTACCAACTCAACCAGAGAGGATGCTTTTTGATAAAGCTACTACCCACAGATAAAGATAGTCTGGATTCAGGTCTCATAGCTGGATGCTTGCACAGCCAGATGCTGAAAATGGCCACACTGGCATCCACACAGCCATCTCCGCACAGTCAATATGTCTGGACCTGCTCCACAAACACTGTTCCAACAGTGTAGTCTTTCTGATCTACAAAACATCAGTCTCTGCACAATGGGACCCCACACACATTGTGTGTGCAAGGCCAGGCTGTGCAGAGGCCATTCTTTTGTAGATCAAAAAGGTGGCCTCTTGATGTGGCATTTGTGGAGCAGGTCTGGATGCATTCAGGGACAGACAGCATAGTCTTAGAGGCCAAATCTGGTCCATTGGACCTGTGACCCCATTTACTTATCACACAACTCCATTTGGGATCACAATCTACAGTCTGGGAACCACTGCATTAGACACATCACTATGGCCCTGTCTACATGTACAGTGGCTTGGAAATTACAGACTCTACGTGTGTAGCTACATGCTTCAGGTAAGGCAGGCTTTGCCCACATGTAGATACACGCCACAGTGAAAAGTTCTGGCACCTGGGAGATACTACACTATTAAAAATAGTATGTAGACATGGGCTACACTGTTTAGCCACCAAGACAGCTGTGTAGAGTACATCACTAGGTTTCAGGTGCGTTGGGCATTCTACTCTACTCTAATTGACTAAGCAGTGACTTACTGTTTACATGTTCATACCCGTACTAGTTGGGCATGCAGTAGCCGTACTCTACACACCACCGTAAGTGTAATCTGACACTATGAGAAGAAAGTAAATGTATCATTTTTATAAACCTCAGAATATCAGTAGATTCAATTTTATTTCCCAAACCAATTGGAAAGTAAATTTTACTGATTTTCACTCCAGTTGTTTAGTTAGAAAATCTAGTGAAAGGCTTAATATATTCACCAAATAATTTGATTAATTGTAGTCTTATTTATTGAATAATTTATTAGGTTAATAGCATTCAGCTAGCTATAGAACTGGTTGAATGTTGCCAAAATATACATCAGATACAAAATAAAATATTTTATTAAGTACAAATACAGTAGGGGCAACAGTTGCTGAATTGCATGTTCAGCCTATAATATTTGACCAAGTCCATTGGCCCATAACCACTGTAACTCTATATAATAATTTTTGCTTCTCTTAGAATTTTATAGTAAAAAAATCATTTTTTTCTGAGTGTTTGCTTCATTGTTTGCCTTCTATTTGACTGAAATAATCAGAAGCTATTCATTAAAAATTTAAAGTGAAAAAAATGGTGTACAGCACAGCGTCTTTAGAACTCAGTGGTTTGTAGATCTAGAACTACTTATTAACTATTCAAAACAAATTTGTGAAATTACTTTTACTCAGTGCAAAACATGAAATATAATTAGATGGTTGGGAAACGATAGACGTTCAGACTGGTAAACAGTGCATATTGCACTCAATTATCCTTTTATTCATTTTCTAATTTACACCCTGGGGAATCATGTGATTACACTCCTGCAGAGGTTTTTTATTTACATAATTAAGTACACAACCTGTAATTTGTCAAGTGCCACATTATGCTATATAAAGCCCCTATCAACTTTTCCCCCCCCCCTTTCCTTTCCCTGGATACAGCTATTAGCTTCAGTTTGCCCTAATACTCCATCTATGCTGAATCTTGTAACTCACAGCTTCTAATTATATGCATCATCATTCCAGTGATGGTCTTCCTTTGCAAAACCATAAGGATAGAATCTTTAAGAAGTTAATCTATACAAACTTGTCAAACAGCACTACATTAAAACATTCAGTACCAAATGGACGTAAACTACATTTGTGCTTAAAGGAGATTATGTACTTTAAGTGGTCATCATCTACCCATTTTTCACTGAATGTCATGATTCAGTTTGGACCAGTGCTTTATTACAGTTCATGTAAGTTAAGCATCAAGGACTTTCATACAATTTGGGGATACTTTTCCTTAGGAATTTATATACCACGCCCCCACTCCCCACCTGACACACACACACTTTACCATAGTATTGGAATGCCTCACAATCTAATGTATTTATCCTCATAAAACCATATGAAGTAGAGAAGTGCTATTATTTGGGGAACTATGGCATAAAGAGACAAAGTGACATGCACAAGGTCACACAGAAAGTCTGTGGCAGAGCAGGGGATTGAAAACTGATCTCCTAAATCCCTGATTAACACTAATCAGTGGCCCATCCTTCCTCTCTAGGAAGAACAACTACTGAAAGGTGCCTACCAACTGTGCTGCATCCTCACAGATCCCCTTCCCTCTAAGCCTTCCTCTGTACCAAAGTTCTGAGCAACGGGAAAAGTTGATGGATGAAGCAATAAGTTACGCACAAATAGATCCCAGACACATTGCAAAACAGCTCAGTGACTTCACCATTGTATATACAGTAGTTTGCCTGAAATATTTTGCACCTAGTTAATAGGTGGTGTATTCTTGTTTGGAAAACATTAAGTGGATTCTGCTGATTCACAGACGCAAGTGACTCAATACCACACTTAGGTATAGGAAATGGGGAGAGGCTTTTCAGACAGAGAACTTAGAATGTGACCTGAGTAGTCCTAGAAAGAACTAATCCTAGGGAGATGGATAGGGATGGATTTTGTGTTTTATCATGTTCTTTTTTGTTACAGTTATCATAAAGAGGATGAATTTGGACTTTCTACATTTTGGAATGTGTTTTTACATCAGGCTGGAAAATATGCCTGCTCACAACCATGTTGGCCATCAGCTAGGATATAATCAGGTTTTACCAACTTGTTTGAATGTGCAGTATAGACAGACTCTATCTCTAAATTGCTTTGCAAACATCCGGAGCTGGCTTTTCAGTTTCATGGGAAATTTTGAATTTGAAAAGGTTTTTCTGTTAAAAACAAATCATTTCAAAATTTCCTTGAAATTAAATCCTGAAAACAAATGTTTCATACCAATGAAAACACTGTTATAACATTTAAATGTTTTGTTCTAAATTTTTACTTCTTAGTTTTTTATTTAATATTATCTTAAAAATTAAATCTTTTAAAGACATTTCAGAACAAATCAAAACATTCCATTCTGAAAATGTTGAAATGGCATGTTCTGACATTATCAAAACGCTTTGTGTCAGGCATTAACAAAATAAAGTTGCATCAAAACTGACACGTTTCCAAAAACATTTTGCTTTCAGCTCTAGAAAAATCTATTAATTCTAAGCCACACTTCCTCCATCATATAACCTTTCGTTTTAACTCCTTTGTAAGGAAATTTATGCTGTCCTGGAGAGAAATGAACAATGTTTGGACCAGCCAGAGAGAAGATGGACACACTGCTCAATATACCCAGAGTGTGAAAATACTAGAAAGCTCCTTGAAGAGAGAAACAAGAGGAGAGAAATAAAAGAATTAATCTAAGGATTCTGATTTCCATGCAGGAACAGAAGGAAGTGACCCACTCTCCTTTGTGGATAATTTAATTCCAAAATAATTAAATATAATACCTGAAAGGCTTTCTGAACTTTAAAGAACCAACAGGGTGTTCTCCAATGCTACACATTTAAAAGAAACCCCACAAGCTTTCATCATTAAGCTAAGATTCCTTCATGTTGTACAAAGAACCACCACCACCATGGTATTGAAGAATACTGGCATGTTGCCTCCAAACAGACTTAACTTAGGAAGTTTGATAAAAAAGTAAGTTTTCTTACAATAAGACTTTCACTTAAAAGTCTGGGTGCAAAATATAGGATAGTAGAGCCATCAAAATTTAATTTTCACTTAAAAGTTAAATCAAATACTTTCTGAGCTAAGTGAGGCTGACAGATTTATTAATGAAAATAATCACACTGAAAATATGTAATAATTACTTGTTTTAGACACAAAGTGGCATCTATAATTCATTCTTGTTTGGATGAACTTCGCTTTATTATCATTTCTAGTGAATGAAGTCTGAACTGGTTTATAATAGATACATTGATAGACATTAGGAGGATGTTCTGTGAGATTGTATAGCATGTGAATGGAATACATCCATGAAATACATTTCATATGATGGGAACCAAAACTTTCCTCTCAGTCTAAGACCTCTTTGAAGCCAGTGCCAATTTAGATAAAGAAATCTGTCTGAGTTTTGTCAAGGGAAGAAGGACAAGAAGCACTGAATAAAAACACGGCACAGTATTTCAAATAATATTTTGTATTAAAAACACATTAATTTAAAAATATTTTTTTCAAAAATTTCAGAGACAGGCTAGTTTTTAACTGTGAAATCACCTATTTGAACAACACCTTTTTCTGCATTGAATTTTATTACATCAAACCTTGCATGCTTGGTGGGCCAAAGTGCTGTGACAGCAGAGGTGAAAGTAATTCAGTATGGCCCAGTATGGAGTACCGGTAAAAAAGGTGCAGTAGTGGAGCATTCAGTACTGGCTTACTTTCACCTCTTTTGGCTGCATAACAGAAAGTTTGAACTCAAAGCTAATAAAAGCTTGGAAAGGGAAAACTCACTGTCACGTTTGTTGTTTCTCTCCCTCTCCTCCTCCAGCCAGGCTGCCGGACGCAGCTAGGCTTCGCGTTTCTCAGCCCTGTCATTCAGCAGGGGCTGCAGGGGCTCCCCTCTAGCTTGTAGCAAGGAGCAGGGGGACTGGCTGAGGGAGAAGCCTCCCCAGCAGGGCCGTAGCAACAAAGAACATGGCTCCCTCCGAACATATGTCCGGGGCCCCTTACAATGCAGAAACTGGAATGCAGTATTTATTTTATACAATATACAGGGTTCATATTATGTATACATAGGCCTACAGTGTACATGTATTCCGTATTTACGCAAAGTGCTTCTTTCGAGCCTTGTTCTCCGCAAATTGGTTAATCAATGCGTCATAGTCCAGAGATCTGGCAATCTTGTTTTCGATTGAGATAACTGCAAGTGCAGAAAGCCTGTCATCTGTCATGGTTGAGCGCAGGATATTCTTGATCAGTTTCATTCTGCTGAAGCTCCTTTCAGCACCAGCGACAGTAACTGGTGTGGTCAGAAGAATTCTGATGCAAATGCAAAGATTCGGATATATCTCCTGAAGGCTGTTCTTGTATATGTACATTAAAAAATTGTTTGCCGTGACAAGTCTTCTCTCTTTCTCAATGACATAAATAAAACGATTCAATTCCATTATGAGTTCGTTGGCATCAATGTCTCCCATTTTTCTTTCAAAATTTTTGCTGTGATTCTCCAGTTCATTTTCTCTGTGACACTGGTTCAGGCTGTTAGCGTTGTACAGAAATCCAAACAACTTATACCACTCCACGAGTTGGTCAAATCACGATGAAACAGAAGATATGGCCTGATCAGTGAGAACAAGAAAGAACTGCGATTTGAATTTTTCTTCGGCAGAAAGACGACTCGAATCATCAGCACATTCGTAATCAAACATTCTTTTCTTACGTCATACCCTGGTTTCTGGAAACACCTGCTGAATACCCATATGCTCTGCTATTTCACGTGCATTTGTGACCACAGAATTATATCTTGTATTTCGATAGTCTTCCAAAAACTTCATTGTAGCACCGACTTCTGCCTGCAGTACGTCAATTGACACATCTGGTGACTGAATTAATTTGCTGGTTTTATTGACATGAAATAGTATATCGTACCGCATGTACACAGTCAGAACAAAAGGCTACGTAGTAACATGGTCTAAAAGTGCACCAGCTTCTGTTGCTGTATTTCCATCTTTCTTTTCTAGCGCATATTCTCGCAAAGATGACAAAACATTGCACGATTCTTCAAGGTGATAACGCAATGGCTTCACAGCATCAATTCTCGACTCCCAACGAGTGTCCGATAACCCTTTAACAGATATTGGCATATGTTCTTGAAGTATATCCCAACGTGAAGGTGAAGAAGAAAAGATAATGTATATTCTGTTAATTAGACCGAAAAAGTCAACGGCATATTTCAATGACTTTGCTGCATCTGAGATCACAAGATTCCAAGTGTGAGCTCCACATAGTACATACAAGGCACGGTCATTTATTTCTAGCATGCGGGCTTGAACTCCTTTATTCTTTCCTCTCATATTTGCGCCATTATCATAAGCTTGGCCTCTCATGTCAGCAATGTCTATTCCTAACTTGTTTGCCTTTTCAAGAAACGCTTCCAATAAGCCCTCGCCAGTTGTATCATGAACATTAAGAAAATCAACAAATGCTTCACGAATATTGACACCATCTTCACCGTTGCATTCAACAAAGCGTAACACCACAGACATCTGTTCTTCATGTGACATGTCGGGAGTACAGTCCAAAATAACTGAATAATATTTTGCTTTTTTAAGCTGCGCTATGTTGGACTCTTGAATGTTACTGGCAACAAGTTGAATCAGCTCGTTTTGGATCTATGGACTGAGGTACTGAACATGTGTCTCTGCCTTCTTAATCCTCTGTAAAAGTTCGCTGAGGACAGTATCATACTTTGCAAGCAATTCAAACAGTCCCAAAAAGTTGCCATTCGAAGGATCGCCGAGCTTTTCATTACTTCCTCGAAATGCCAAGTTTCTTTCGGACAAGAAAATAATGACATCAACCATGCGTTTGGCAACATTTCTCCAGAAATCTCTTTCTTTCAGAAAAGCCTGCAATTCGAGTTGGTCAATAGATGTACGGTTTACTGTGCCTGACTGAAGGTCAAACCATTTCACCATACAGTCTTGACCTTTGCCTGTTTCATGCTGCTGAAGTCTTTTTGACAGTGCTTTCCAAGCAGATGTTCCACGACGTAGCGGTATGTCGCCAGTGCCAAATAATTTACAACAAAAACAAAAAATGGCATCTTTCTGAACTGAGTACATTAACCATGAATGTCTTATTTTCTTGCCATTTGCCATGGTTCGATAGAAATGAGTACTTGTGAATCTTCGTCTTTCCTCGTTTAATGGAAATTCATAACTTTCATTCTGCTGCGGTGGGCCACGTGCAACAATGTCACACACTTGCATGTCCGATATTATAGACGGCCAATCTCCTGGATCATCAGTCAGTGGTTCAGATTCAGATACTTCTTTCCCGGCAGCAGCTGGAATATCTGTCACAGTTTGTTTGGTAAAACAACTGGCTTCACCTTCGACCTCACTTGAAGCACTTCTGGATACTTCTGGATACGATTCGTCGCTGCTAGCGCTGTCCGTTTCATGTGCCTGTACTTGTACGTTGGATTGCAGCGCAAAATACGTTGACAACTTTGGAATTTTCTCAAGTTCCTTCTTGGCATCTTTTGCTGCCTTTCGTTTACTAGCTCCGCTCTTATACATTCTCTTAGACATCACAAAGCACGCTTCTGCGTTCGAAATGATAAAAAACTAAACAACTAAATTAACATTTATCTGAAGACCGCCATTATGAACACAAATACACATTCTTTGAATGGGTCCAACTAAAATTTGAAACTGACTGACAGACAACTGATGTAGCCAATAGCATTATGATATATCATAATGACTTCACGGTTTTGTCAGTAAAACCGACATGGATTGTGCAATAGTGTCAATAAATGTCACTTACCTAGTTATACCTTACATTTTTTTGCCACTTTTAGGGGCTCCCTTTTTTGCGGGGCCCCCTCCGGTTGGAGGGTACGGAGGGCGCTCGCTACACCTGTCATAACTTAGTCCCAGATTTGGACCTAAGCATCCAAAATATGGGGGTTAGCATGAAAACTTCCAAGCTTAGTTACCAGCTTGGACTTGGTACTGCTGCCACCACCCAAAAGATTAGAGTGTTTTGGGGCACTCTGGTCCCCCTGAAAAACCTTCCCTGGGGACCCCAAGACCCAAATCCCTTGAGTCTCACAACAAAGGGAAATAATCCTTTTTCCCTTCCCCCCTCCAGGTGCTCCTGGAGAGATACACAGAAGCAACCTCCGTGAATCTAAACAGAGGGATTCCACCCCCTCTAATTCCAGTCCTGGAACAAAAAAAACACTTCCCTCTGACTTCTTCCTCCCACCAATTCCCTGGTGAGTACAGACTCAATTTCCCTGAAATTTCCCAGTAAAGAAAACTTCAACAGGTCTTAAAAGAAAGCTTTATATAAGAAAGAAAGAAAAATACATACAAATGGTCTCTCTCTGTATTAAGGTGACAAATACAGGGTCAATTGCTTAAAAGAAATATGAATAAACAGCCTTATTCAAAAAGAATACAAATCAAAGCACTCCAGCCACTATATCCATGTAAATACAAAAGAAACAACCTCTTTGGTACTCACAACTTGGAAACAGAAGATTAGAAAGCAGAATCTACTTCTCCAAAGCTCAGAGAAAGCAGGCAGACAGACAAAAAACTCAGACACAAAATTCCCTCCACCCAGAGTTGAAAAAATCCTGTTTCCTGATTGGTCCTCTGGTCAGGTGGTTCAGATACTTCTTTCCAGGTGAAAGAGACGTTAACCCTTAGCTATCTGTTTATGACACGCCCCCCAAATTGCAGACCTCGGGGAAGCTCACTGGCGGCGATTTCCTTTTAGAACTTGAAAATAAACAGATTAATACAACACATGCACCTTTACATATACCACTAAGTATATAACTAACAGACGTCTACATTTTAAGAACACTTTTTAACTACTAGAGTCTGGGAAACTCTCACGGGAGAGTGCATCAGCTACTTTATTAGAAGCTCCTGTGATGTGCTGAATTTCAAAATCAAAATCTTGGAGAGCTAAACTCCAATGAAGAAGTTTCTTGTTGTTCCCTTTGGCAGTATGAAGCCACTTTAGTGCAGCATGGTCAGTTTGTAGTTGGAACCACCGTCCCCAAACATATGGGCGTAGCTTTTCCAGGGCGTACACAATGGCATAGCATTCCTTTTCACTGACTGACCAGTGACTTTCCCTCTCAGACAGTTTCTTGCTGAGAAACACGACAGGATGGAAGTTGTGATCTGTTGCTTCCTGCATGAGCACTGCTCCTATACCACGCTCAGATGCATCCGTGGTTACTAGGAATGGCTTGTCAAAGTCCGGGGCCCTGAGTACAGGGTCAGACATGAGCGTTGCCTTAAGTTGGGTAAAGGCCTTTTGACACTCATCAGTCCACTTAACGGCATTTGGCTGGGTCTTTTTGGTCAGGTCGGTCAATGGGGCAGCGATTTGGATGTAGTGTGGTACAAATCGCCTGTAGTATCCAGCCAAGCCTAAGAAGGATTGGACCTGCTTCTTGGACCGTGGGACAGGCCACTTTTGGATAGCATCCACCTTGGCCTGTAGGGGGTTTATGGTTCCTCGACCCACCTGGTGCCCCAGGTAAGTCAATCTGTTTTGGCCTATTTGACACTTTTTGGCCTTAACAGTTAGTCCGGCCTGCCTGATGCGCTCAAAGACCTTTTCCAGGTGTAGTAGGTGTTCGGGCCAGGAGTCTGAAAAAATGGCCACATCATCGAGGTAGGCAACTGCAAATTCTCCCAGTCCAGCTAGCAGACCATCTACCAGCCTCTGGAAGGTGGCGGGTGCATTTCGAAGGCCGAAAGGAAGGACATTGAATTCATACACCCCCGCATGGGTGACGAATGCAGACCTCTCCTTGGCAGGTTCATCTAGCGGTACTTGCCAGTACCCCTTGGTTAAGTCTATTGTAGAGATGAACTGAGCACGTCCCAACTTTTCCAATAGCTCATCGGTGCGTGGCATTGGATAGTTGTCCGGACGAGTTACCGCATTTAGCTTACGGTAGTCCACGCAAAAGCGTATTTCCCCATCTGGTTTGGGTACCAGAACCACTGGAGATGCCCATGCACTGGTAGATGGGCGGATTATACCCATCTGTAGCATGTTCTGGATCTCCCGTTCTATAGCAGCTTGGGCATGAGGAGACACCCGGTAGGGTGGGGTTCTAATTGGATGAGCATTACCTGTGTCAATGGAGTGGTATGCCCGTTCAGTCCATCCTGGGGTGGCTGAGAACAATGGGGCGAAGCTAGTGCACAGCTCCTTGATTTGTCGCCGCTGCAGACGTTCCAGGGTGGTTGAGAGGTTCACCTCTTCCACGCCACCGTCTTTTTTCCCATCGTAGTAGACACCATCAGGCCACTCAGCATCATCTCCCTGGACTGTAAACTGACAAACCTGTAAGTCTCTGGAATAGAAGGGCTTGAGAGAATTAACATGGTAAACTCTAGGTTTTAGTGAGGAATTGGGAAATGCTATGAGGTAGTTCACAGTTCCCAGGCGCTCTTGGACCATGAATGGCCCTTCCCATGATGCTTCCATCTTATGGGCCTGTTGCGCCTTCAAGACCATAACCTGGTCTCCTACCTTGAAGGAACAGTCTCTGGCATGTCTATCATACCAGGCCTTTTGCTCTTCCTGAGCATTCTTTAGGTTCTCTCTAGCAAGGGCTAAAGAGTGTCGGAGGGTGCTTTGTAGGTTGCTTACAAAGTCCAGAATGTTAGTTCCTGGAGAAGGCGTAAACCCCTCCCATTGCTGCTTCACCAACTGTAATGGTCCCTTAATCTCGTGACCATACACAAGTTCAAATGGTGAAAACCCTAAACTGGGATGTGGTACAGCCCTGTAGGCAAACAGCAACTGCTGCAAGACTAGGTCCCAATTATTGGAGAATTCGTTGATGAATTTTCGTATCATGGCCCCCAAAGTTCCATTGAACCTTTCCACCAGGCCATTGGTTTGACGGTGGTAAGGGGTGGCAACCAAGTGATTCACCCCCTGAGTTTCCCACAGTTTTTCCATGGTCCCTGCCAGGAAATTAGACCCTGAATCTGTAAGGATGTCGGAGGGCCAACCTACCATGGCAAAGATGTCTGTTAGGGCCAGGCACACAGTGTTAGCCCTGGTGTTGCCTAGAGCTACTGCTTCCGGCCATCGGGTAGCAAAGTCCACTAAAGTCAGTACGTACTGCTTTCCTCTGGGTGTCTTTTTTGGGAAAGGACCCAGAATATCCACAGCTACTCGCTGAAATGGGACCTCAATTATGGGGAGTGGCTGGAGAGGGGCCTTGATCTGGTCTTGAGGCTTTCCCACTCTTTGGCACACCTCACAAGACCGGACATATTTGGCAACGTCCTTGCCCATCCCCTCCCAGTGGAAGGACTTCCCCAACCGGTCCTTGGTTCTGTTCACCCCAGCATGGCCACTGGGATGATCATGGGCTAAGCTTAAGAGCTTCCCCCGGTACTTAGTTGGAACCACCAACTGTTTTTGCGGCTGCCATTCTTCCCGGTGTCCACCAGAAAGAATTTCCTTGTATAAAAGTCCTTGGTCTATAACAAACCGGGATCGATTAGAAGAGCTGAGAGGCGGTGGGGTGCTTCGTGCCGCCGCCCACGCTTTCTGAAGGCTGTCATCTGCTTCCTGCTCAGTCTGGAACTGTTCCCTTGAGGCTGGGGTCATCAGTTCTTCCTCAGACTGTGGACTTGGGCTTGGTCCCTCTGGAAGCGATGTAGGTGATGGGGTTGTTTCCGTTGCTGGTGAACCGCTCTCCGTTGGTGCACCTGAGGGTATTTCAGGCTCTGGCTGAGCCTTTTGGGTATGGCTGTCTGTTGTTTCTGCCAGTTCTGGCTCGCTGGCGCCCTCTGGCGTTGAGTTTGAAGATGGGGTTGCAATTGCTGGTGCTGGTTGCTGTTCCAGTTCCGGGCCTGGGACTTGAGGTGCTGTGGCTGTTTCAGTGGTTGGCATGGAATCTGGGTCCACTACCTCTGTCTGGGTCTCTGGTAACACAGACGGGGCCTCTGTGGACGGCTCAGGAACAGGAATGGGTCTGGAAGCTTGCCTGGTTTGGCTACGTGTAACCATTCCCACTCGCTTGGCCCGCTTCACCTGGTTGGCCAAGTCTTCCCCCAGTAGCATGGGGATAGGATAATTGTCATAGACTGCAAAAGTCCACATTCCTGACCAGCCTTTGTACTGGACAGGCAGTTCAGCTGTAGGCAAGTCTACAGCTTGTGACATGAAGGGGTAAATTGTAACTTTGGCCTTTGGGTTGATGAATTTGGGGTCAACGAAGGATTGGTGGATAGCTGACACTTGTGCCCCCGTGTCTCTCCACGCAGTAACCTTCTTTCCGCCCACTCTCAAATTTTCCCTTCGCTCCAAGGGTATTTGAGAGGCATCTGGGCCTGGGGATCTTTGGTGTGATGGTGGTGTAATGAATTGCACTCGCATGGTATTCTTTGGACAGTTGGCCTTGATATGTCCCAGTTCATTACACTTAAAGCATCTTCCATCGGATGGGTCACTGGGCCGAGGTGAGTTACTGGAGACTGGTGAGGTGGAAGCATAGGGCGTCTGTGGCTTTACTTGAGTGGTGTGTGGGGTCTTTGGCTGTCCTCGGTTGTAGGGTTTATGGTCGGTGTGCCCCCTGGGGTATTCGTTCCCCTTGACAGTAGCTTTCTTGCTTTCTGCCACTTCCATCCATCTGGCTCCAATCTCCCCCTCCTCAGCGAGATCTTTGGGTTTTCCATCTTGTATGTACCGTGTGATGTCTTCAGGAACACCATCCAAGAACTGCTCCATTTGTATGAGGAGGTGCAGTTCTTCCAAGGTTTTAACATTGTGTCCTGATATCCAGGCCTCATAATTTTTCCCAACATAGTAGGTGTGTTTGGGAAATGACACATCTGGTTTCCACTTTTGGGTTCTGAAGCGCCGACGGGCATGATCCGGGGTGATCCCCATTCTGTATCTGGCCTTGGTTTGAAAAAGTTTATAGTCATTCATTTGCTGCTTAGGCATTTCAGCTGCCACCTCTGCTAAAGGTCCACTGAGCTGTGGCCTCAATTCTACCATGTACTGGTCTTCAGGGATGCTGTACCCAAGACAGGCTCTTTCAAAATTTTCCAAGAAGGCCTCGGTGTCATCACCTGCCTTGTAGGTGGGAAATTTTCTGTGCTGTGGAACAATCATTGGCGCAGGGTTGCTAGGGTTGGCTGTGTTTTGCTTAGCCTTTTCTAATTCCATGGCCTGTCGGTGGGTTTCTCTTAGGAGTTCCAACTCTCTCCTGTGGGTAGCCTCTTTTTCTCTTTCCCTCAGCTCCATGTCTTGTAGTCTTTTTTCCAGTTCTCGCCTGTGTTCAGCTTCTTTGATTTGTTCTTCGGCTTCCATTTTTTTTGTAGTAGGCATGGTTCCTGTTTTTTTGTGTTGGGGTGCCCTCCGGTATTTATCTTCTGAACTGCAGGCTCTGTTGCCTCCTGGGGTCTGCCTAGCAACAGTGCCTTTTCCCTTTTTTTTTCTTTAGCTAATCTTTTCAATGTTAAATAAACCAGAAAAACCACTTTATTTGCATGTATATAGTGCTGGTACTTGCCTCCTAATGGGAGGGCTATTGTCTGACAAAAGACCCGAAATAGTCTCTTTAATGGCTGCTTGCTTAATATGCAAGCCACAGCTGCCAGAGAGAGCAGAAAAAAAAATTCTCTCTGGTTCCCTTTTAAAACCAAACTGTTTCTCTCTGCTAAAAAGCCCCTAGCAGAGAAAAGAAAAATATAATATTCCTACTGGCTTCTGGATTCTATCTCACCACTGCACACCATGTCATAACTTAGTCCCAGATTTGGACCTTAGCGTCCAAAATATGGGGGTTAGCATGAAAACCTCTAAGGTTAGTTACCAGCTTGGACTTGGTACTGCTGCCACCACCCAAAAGATTAGAGTGTTTTGGGGCACTCTGGTCCCCCTGAAAAACCTTCCCTGGGGACCCCAAGACCCAAATCCCTTGAGTCTCACAACAAAGGGAAATAATCCTTTTTCCCTTCCCCCCTCCAGGTGCTCCTGGAGAGATACACAGAAGCAACCTCCGTGAATCTAAACAGAGGGATTCCACCCCCTCTAATTCCAGTCCTGGAACAAAAAAAACACTTCCCTCTGACTTCTTCCTCCCACCAATTCCCTGGTGAGTACAGACTCAATTTCCCTGAAATTTCCCAGTAAAGAAAACTTCAACAGGTCTTAAAAGACAGCTTTATATAAGAAAGAAAGAAAAATACATACAAATGGTCTCTCTCTGTATTAAGGTGACAAATACAGGGTCAATTGCTTAAAAGAAATATGAATAAACAGCCTTATTCAAAAAGAATACAAATCAAAGCACTCCAGCCACTATATCCATGTAAATACAAAAGAAACAACCTCTTTGGTACTCACAACTTGGAAACAGAAGATTAGAAAGCAGAAACTACTTCTCCAAAGCTCAGGGAAAGCAGGCAGACAGACAAAAAACTCAGACACAAAGTTCCCTCCACCCAGAGTTGAAAAAAGTCCTGTTTCCTGATTGGTCCTCTGGTCAGGTGGTTCAGATACTTCTTTCCAGGTGAAAGAGACGTTAACCCTTAGCTATCTGTTTATGACAACACCTCTGCTCCCCAGATAGCCTGCTGCCTGCATAAGAACCGTTTAAATTTAGGTGTTCACCCCATAGTCTGAACCGCAGGATTAGGGTCTATTTCTGGCATCACTCAGCGTTGTTCGCCTCATCCAGCGGGCAGAAAAGAACTGCCCTGGCTTTGGTCACCATCCCCCACCCCAACAGCCGTGAGTGAAATTAACAAGTGGGGGGGGTTGGGGGAATGTGGAGCCTAGCCGTGTTGGCAGCCTAGTTCCAGGAGGAGGGAGGAGAGAAACCAATGTGATAGTGAGTTTTCTCTTTACATTGGCTTTTATTAGCTCTGGACTTAAGCTCTGTAGTCAAATGCCTATTGTATTCTTCCCCTGCCTTGACACACACTCTCCTCTGCTCCCAGCAACAACTCTGAGTGAAATTTACAAGGATGCCAGAAATAGCCCTTAATCTAGAGGTTCAGACAACAGGGTGAACAGCTAAATTTAAACTGTTCTTATGCAGCCAGTAGGGTACCTGGGAAGGTTTCTCCCTCAGCCAGTCCCCCTGCTACAAGCTAGAGGAGAGCCGCTATAACCCCTGCTGAATGGGAGGGTCAGGGAACGCGGATCCTAGCCACATCAGGCAGCCTGGCTGGAGGAGGAGGAGGGAAGACAAGGAAAAAAATATGACAGTGAGTTTTCAGTTTTTCAGGCTTATTCCAATAGTAAAGTTTTATTACAGACAGTACTGGTAGTAGTAATAGCAGCTTTATTTTCTATATCTAAGTCATGCAATGGAAGGGATCCATAAAGTATGTAGAAGAAGTGGGCTGCTTGTGTTTGGACTGTATGGAGAAGAAATGTAACTTACTTCCACCCCTGGCCCTGCCCCATCCATCTGAGGGCCCACCTCTTCCAGGGGGTGGAGGGTGGGGGCAGAGTGGGACTCATACCCGTAAGAGCTGTATTTTACTTTCACCCTTGTATGGCAGGCAAGCGACAGAAGTCCAAAGCATGCTGAACAATAGATGGTAAACTGCTGGCTGCAATCAGTCACTTGCCCCTAAAGAAATTCTGACTTTCTGAGCCACCACAATTAAAGCTTAACCCTGCAGGTTACAGAATAAACCTGTATCATGACACTAAATTAAGCACTTCTAAAGAGGCAAAAATACGGAGGTGACGAGGAGGGAGACTGTCAAGTTTCCTTCCCCACTCTGAACTTTAGGGTACAGATGTGGGGACCTGCATGAACACTTCTAAGCTTAATTACTAGCTTAGATCTGGTATCGCTGCCACCACCCAGAATTTTCAGTGTATGGATCACTCCCTGTCCCCACAAAACCTTCTCCTCCCTGGGTAGCCTTGAGGAACTTCATCAATTCCCTGGTGAACACAGATCCAAACCCCTTGGAACTTAAAACAAGGAGAAATTAACCATCCCCCCTCCTTTCCCCCCACCAATCCCTGGTGAGTCCAGATCCAATCTCCTGGGATCTAAAAACAAGGAAAAATCAATCAGGTATTAAGAAAAAAGGCTTTTAATTAAAGAAAGGAAAGGTAAAAGAAAACCCTCTGGGAGAGATTAGCTTACCAGCTACTCTCACAGACAACAGATTTCAAACACAGAGGATGTTCCCCTGGGCACAAATTTAGTTACACAAAAAATAATAATACCCAAATACCCAATTTGATTCTACCTCTAATTGCATAAGACAGGTTACAAAGAAATAAACATAAACCTATTTATTCCTTTCTAAAACTTACTACTCTTAGAAGAGGCTGGTTCCTTGATCTTTTCACTCAGGCTGAAACTGAAACTCTAAACAAAGGAAAAACTTCCCTCCTTCCTTTTGAAACATCTTTTTCCCCCATTGGTCCCTCTGGTCAGGTGTTAGCTAGGCTAGGTGAACTTCTTAACCCTTTACAGGTAAAAGAGGCATTTACCCTTAACCATCTATTTATGACATAGACAAAGTGTGGCCAAAGCATATATATTCAGATACAATCCTGTAAAAGCAAATGGGCATGTACTATCCATTTTTAGGATTATCTGTTATTTTGACTGCTGAATAGGAATAGCGGCTTACTTGAAAGTGCTTAAAAATACACTTAATAGAGACTGATAACATCAGCAGCTGTGAAGGCCAGCTGCTAACAAATATACTCCAGAATGTGCAAAGTTCTAAAAAAACAACATTTCTCTTCTCACAGTCAGCTTCCTTACAGTGAATGAAGAGCACAATATTTTTGCTGTCCATCAACTGGTAGGGTTTGCTCCTCTTAGCCTATTTCAGTATATTAAGAATACATAGCTCTTATATAGCACTTTGCATTATTAGATCTCAAAGCACTTTTACAAAGGAGGTTGTATCATGAACCCCATTTTACAGATGGGGAAATGGAGGAAAAGGTAGTGAAACACTAACAGGAAACTTGGAAATGGCAGAGATGCTTAATGACTTTTTTGTTTTGGTCTTCACTGAGAAGTCTGAAGGAATGTCTAACATAGTGAAAGCTTATGGGAAGGGGGAAGGTTTAGAAGATAAAATAAAAAAAGAGCAAGTTAAAAATCACTTAGAAAAGTTAGATGCCTGCAAGTCACCAGGGCCTGATGAAATGCATCCTAGAATACTCAAGGAGTTAATAGAGGAGGTATCTGAGCCTCTAGCTATTATCTTTGGAAAGTCATGGGAGACGAGAGAGATTCCAGAAGACTGGAAAAGAGCAAATATAGTGCCCATCTATAAAAAGGGAAATAAAAACAACCCAGGAAACTACAGACCTGTTAGTTTAACTTCTGTGCCAGGGAAGATAATGGAGCAAGTAATTAAAGAAATCATCTGCAAACACTTGGAAGGTGATAAGGTGATAGGGAATAGCCAGCATGGATTTGTAAAGAACAAATCGTGTCAAACCAATCTGATAGCTTTCTTTGATAGGATAACGAGTCTTGTGGATAAGGGAGAAGCGGTGGATGTGGTATACCTAGACTTTAGTAAGGCATTTGATATGGTCTCGCATGATATCCTTATCGATAAACTAGGCAAATAAAATTTAGATGGGGCTACTATAAGGTGGGTGCATAACTGGCTGGATAACAGTACTCAGAGATTAGTTATTAATGGCTCCCAATCCTGCTGGAAAGGTATAACAAGTGGGGTTCCGCAGGGGTCTGTTTTGGGACCGGCTCTGTTCAATATCTTCATCAACAACTTAGATGTTAGCATAAAAAGTACGGTTATTAAGTTTACAGGCGATACCAAATTGGGAGGGATTGCAACTGCTTTGGAGGACAGGGTCAAAATTCAAAATGATCTGGACAAATTGGAGAAATGGTCTGAGGTAAACCGGATGAAGTTCAATAAAGACAAATGCAAAGTGCTCCACTTAGGAAGGAACAATCAGTTTCACACATACAGAACGGGAAGAGACTGTCTAGGAAGGAGTATGGCAGAAAGAGATCTAGGGGTCATAGTGGACCACACGCTAAATATGAGTCAACAGTGTGATACTGTTGCAAAAAAAGCAAACGTGATTTCGGGATGCATTAACAGGTGTGTTGTAAACAAGACACGAGAAGTCATTCTTCTGCTCTACTCTGCACTGGTTAGGCCTCAGCTGGAGTATTGTGTCCAGTTCTGGGCACCGCATTTCAAGAAAGATGTGGAGAAATTGGAGAGGATCCAGAGAAGAGCAACAAGAATGATTAAAGATCTTGAGAACATGACCTATGAAGGAAGGCTGAAGGAATTGGGTTTGTTTAGTTTGGAAAAGAGAAGACTGAGAGGGGACATGATAGCAGTTTTCAGGTATCTAAAAGGGTGTCATCAGGAGGAGGGAGAAACTTGTTCACCTTAGCCTCCAATGATAGAACAAGAAGCAATGGGCTTAAACTGCAGCAAGGGAGATTTAGGTTGGATATCAGGAAAAAGTTCCTAACTGTCGGGGTAGTTAAACACTGGAATAAATTGCCTAGGGAGGTTGTGGAATCTCCATCTCTGGAGATATTTAAGAGTAGGTTAGATAAATGTCTGTCAGGGATGGTCTAGACAGTATTTGGTCCTGCCATGAGGGCAGGGGACTGGACTCGATGACCTCTCGAGGTCCCTTCCAGTCCTAGAGTCTATGAATCTATGAAATGGCTTGCCCAAGGTGATCTGGCAGGCTAGCAGTAGAGACAGGAATGGAACCGAGGACCCTGAGACCCAATACAGTACTCTATCCACACTGCCTCCCCTTTATTAGATCACAAATGTTAGATCATAACTAACAAAGAACCAAACTCAGCAACTCTGATAGTTTCTCAACATTGTGCCGTCCTCAACTCTCATCCATACCTCTAAATAAGTGATCCCTGAGATATCAATATAATACTTTATTCTTCTTAAAATCAAAATATCATCATGTGGAATCTAATAAAGTAGGGCATATGATTATATATTATATTTAAATAGTTCTGGTCTGAAAAGTGTCATCCTGGAGTCCCATGTTTATTGTTTCTCACAGATTTCCTAATCAAGTAAAGGGATTTGATAAGACTGGCAGTTAGAAAAGTAAACTCAGCCCAGGATCTGAACAACAAGCTGGGTACTTTCCTTCTCATGCATCATCACTGGTAATAAAGGTTCTACAGACAAAATTAGGCCATCAGACCTGTACAAATCTGTTACTTTCAGTGGACTGGCAGAGGAGCAGTTTACTAATTTCCAGTTAACAGCTGTGTTGAAGATGTATAACAATAGAATAGAAATAAGATAGAATCAATCTCACTGAATGTTTGCTGTGCCCATTCTGCTGTGTTCATAGGGAACAGAACAGTAACATTATTTTTGTCATTAAGGTGAGCAGATTATTACTGGCTCCATGCAAGGACTACACTTCTGGTATAAGAATGTGCCATTTTTACATGGAACTCAAATGTACTTAAAAAAAAATAAAGACAATCTCAAATGTAAGCCATTCAAGAAGAGGATAAAGAATAGTCAGTTAGAATAATGCAATGTTACAGTTCTTCTACAGTTTTATAGCACCTGATATACAAAGTTGCATCTTTGATTTATAAGAAATCTTTAACCAAATCAAGAAATAGATTGATAGTGTATAGGTTTATTGGCCAAATACACCTCTAACCTGATATAACACAACCCAATATAACACGGGTTCGCATATAATGCGGTAACCCCGGGGCTCTGGCAGCAGGGCTTGAGTGTCTCTTTAAAGGGCCTGGGGCTCCGGCTGCTGCGGGGAGCCCCGGGCCCTATAAATCCCCGGGCCCACTGGAGCCCTGCTGCTGCTACCTCGGAGCGGCGGCAGCAGGGCTTGAGGAGCAATTTAAAGGGCTTCCACTACCCGATATAAATGGGTTTCACCTATAATGTGGTAAGGATTTTTGGCTCCTGAGGACCGCGTTATATCAGAGTAGAGGTGTAATGTATGGCTTATTTAAATTAATGTGTGAGTAGTGGTCATATTTATACAGTTAAAACCAAATGTCTCCTGGCCTGAATGAACATACCTCAACATTTTATGATCACAAGGAATTAGGGCCACTCTAGTGGCACAAAGGGGCCATATAGTTGCCTAACACTTTCTGACACCCAACCTTCACCTTCAATCTGCAGCTCACATAAGAGCAACTTGCATCCTGCACCAGAGAAAGCAAAGCCAGATCTGAAGAACATGGCTTTCCTATCTAACTTAACATTTCATTTTAAAGACCTCGGAGTAAAAGATTTGGGCTCCATTACCTGAACCCAGGATGATTCTTACAATTTAGCTCAGACTGGTATTCCATTTCCCTAGAGCTGTTCAAAAATATTGTGGAGGATTTCTTAGATAATGTATCTAAATTTTCAGCAGAAAATTTTATATTTTTTATTACAATTCAAGCAAGAAAATATACTACTGATCCTCATGAGCATTGTACTTTGATTGCCTGTACTCCCATTCTCCTCCAAAGGTTGATTTTCCTGGTTGGATTACAGCTCCTCTGATGTACCACTGGAGTCCATGGCCATGGTTCTTTATAAAGGATGCTGTTTAGCTGCAGAAACCAGCTCATACAAGAGAACGAAGAGATGAAGCAACCAAACTACAATTCCCATGATGAACAGCGGTAGCTTATCCACATCAAAATATTTCGGATTTCACACACACACTTTAAAAAGAACTGAAGTTTTCTGCAGAAATCAGATCATTTTACTGAAAAAAAAATCATTTAGTTGAAAATTTTTCACTGAAAAACAGTTTTGATTGAAATTTTTTGACTAGCCCTAACAAATACAAATACATGAAGAGACCATGCGAAGCTGAAGAGATGAGGCAGACATGGATAGAAAGGAGTTGAGGGGAACATAACTGGCAGACAAAAGTCTTAAGAGGAAACATAGCTGTATGCAGAGAAAGATACAGCTGACTGGGTTGAGGGAAAGCCTTTGAGAGAGAAGAGGGAACCTTTTTGATGTGTTCACAATAAGAGTAAACCATATAAAGCTTGATTTGTTTAGATATGAAACTTATGGAAAATTGGGATCTATACACAAAAATTTTCAAACCCAATTTGGAATGGTTCACACAAGACCAGTACAGAATGATACATTATAGCGATAGACAGAGGTTGGTGTCTGGGAACAATTCTATTATGGCATTCTTTGCATTAAGGTGACACGACTATGTGTTTAAAAACTAAATTATTGTTGTGTAAACATTACATAACTAGCACAAGAGAAACAAGAGCCTGCTGGTCACATTCTCCATTCTTGCAATCCAGGCCTTTTGATCTCTGCAGTCACACCCCTACATCCTAACACAACACACTATTCAAATAGAACTGTTTGGTGACCAGAATTTCCATTTTATTGGAAATGCCACAGTTTCAAAATTTGTTTTAATTCCTATGTGGAATTAAAACAAAAAGTTCAAAAATTTGGCACCTTTTTTTTAAATTGGGATCAATAGAAATGTTTTGATAAAAGAAGAACATTTCATTCCAATGTCAACATTTCATTTTTTTATATTTTATAATATAAAATGACTTGTTTCAAAATATATCTCAAAATGAGAAATCTGAACTTTCTATTCCAAAATGTCAAAACTATGTTTCTACCTTACCAAAATGTTTTTCCTTCAATTTTTTCTTTCACTAAATGAAATTTCATCTAAATATACTTGTGCTGCCAAAGTTTTGGTTTTGTCAAAATGGCATTTTCCACAGGAGAAACATTCCACTGGAAAAATTTGACCACCCCTATGCGCCACATCCAGCTCCAGTATATGTGTTCCACCTTACATCAATGCTGAATTTAGTTTATGTTGTGTTAAATTAAGTTATAGTGGACAAATGATACTGAGCACATTTTATTTTTTTTTTCTTCCTGTGTAAAGATCCCTTCCAGAGAGTTTATGTTTACTGGATTTTGGTCAAGATCAAAAAGTAATTCAAATTAAAAATTAGAAATTAAAAAAAAATTCTCAGGTTTCATTAAAAGATTCAAATGTCACAATTTACCTATTGAAATCAAAGTCCTTCCCAGAGGTATGTTATATATTATTTTCCAATTTAGCATTAAACATAAAGCTCTACATAGCTTCATCCTCACCCTAAGCCCTTTATAAGGTTTTACAGCTTGTAAAATACCTGGTATATATTTCTTTGAAAAAGCTACATGGTGCTATATATTATGGGTTTAGTAGCTAACTGTCTGTTCAAATTGTTAACTTTTTATGCCAAAATGTTATTTTCTGGGATCGTTAAGTTTGCAACATGCTGAATCCTGTTATAAAATTCATCCAGCATGAATAATAGATGCATACACATACAAAAGCTATAAATAATTGGAATTGCCTTGTTGTTGTTGCCTGCTTTCTATTATATTGCAGTTTTTTTTAATAGTATGGCCATTTTCAAATAATTTCAGTTGACATTTGCACAGGAACTGCAAGTAAGAAAATGATTTTTGTTCCTTTGAATTTGAGATTTAAAGGGGGTTTCGGTTTTGTTTTCAAATTAATTTCGCTTAAAGATGAAAAGCTCTTATCGTGCAAAATACATAATTAAATCTCCCAGGTTTCTGAGCCATTCGGTTTTGAATTAAAAATGGGGCTGCAGCCTTTAAAAATAGTAAATGCTAAATAGTTATTATTCAGGAGGTACAACACAAAGAAGGCACGGCCCATGGGAGGCAAAGACAAAGATAGATTTAAGCAGATTCCGATCTGTTGCAAGAGCTGAAAGGGCCTCTAGAATAAAACAGGCAACCTAAGGGGCTGTCCCAAGTAATAGCAACCTCTTCAATGCTGTCTATCACTTTGTGACCTAAGAGCCTCTCAATGCCCACTGGCAAAGGATTCAATGTCCTGTAACCTGTAGCCTATAAAATATGTGAAGTAGAAATTAGACTTTGGCCTGAAGTTAGCATAAGTGTAAAGAAGGATGGCTAAATGAGATTGTTAGTGTGAGTAGAAGTTAGAGGTAAGTTGAAGAAAGAAAGGCAGGAAAACAAGTGAGCAAGGAAATGACCCAAGGTTATCTTGCTGCTATGTTCTGATTATAATTGGTTTACGCAAGGTTTTTAGCGAGTATTTCTGGGAATTGTAAATATTTTATTAAAATGCTATCTATAGTGGTAGTATGGGAAAGACATTGGTGCAGATGTTAATTTAAATAACGTGTAATCTAAAGAGCCAGTAAGGAGGTGGCAGAAATACACTTATTGTAAGGGGCAGTTTAATGTTAATTAAAATGGATTATAAAAGGAATAGTCTTTCTAAATTGTAGGAGAGGTCCAATTAACATCAAAAGGATGCTGTTGAGTAGTACAGGATTACCAGGCTGTATTTTATTCTGTCATACACCTTTCCATCTTTGAATCTAAGGATAATCATAGTTTTAAGTGTTAATTGCTTGCCAGATTGCTTAATGAATCATTTTTCTTTTGCATACAGTTTAGTTGTATCATTCAGAGTGGTCCTCTGCTAAAGAAATTTTCTATAACCAACCTCACACAAGAAAGCTAAGTTGGCTTTTATTGCACCTTTATCCTTAACAATTTAATATTAACTGGGAGCGCTTCAACATAAAGGTTGCAAAAGGTTACCAACAGCAACTCCTATCAAACCTGACAAGCTCACTACTTCTAACAATTGCTCTCATGATCTTTATCTATAAAGAATATTGTGTACGATATCAAATGAAAGCCAGGAACACACTGTTCATCAATGTCATTGTGACATGGATTGAATTAATACTATATAAGGAATTATGGATTCTTATCGACAACATGCTTTAAAATCTGTAACCAAACAAAGGGAGACACAGGTTTTCTTCCAGACAAGAGGGAGGATAGTTATCTTATCTCTAATGTAAGGTGAGCGCATGGTGATGGCAGAGATCATAGACTTTCATTTGCATCAAAGATAATCAGGAGGAACAACTTAATCTAAGAGCATGTGAAATCAATATGGGAAGACACTGGAGTCAGAACCCTAGGGGTTCATCCTTCCTCTAGTGCCCAAGACAATAAACTTGAGGAATATAAGAAAAAGCACAAATACATTTTGTCATCCATCATTGAGGGAACAAAGAGGTCAGCACTCTTTGCAGCATCTATGAACGGTGGATCCCCATCCATGTGCGTTGGTGATGCTAAAAAGTGGCTACACATGAGAAAGCTGCCTTAGCCAAGGTTTATAGCCTGTTAAGTTAAGTTTTAGTCACTAGAAAGCATCATTATACTTTTGGTCTATTTGTAACCGTTTTCTATTTCTGTTATCTCTGCTTAGTATCACCTAAATCTCTGTTCTCCATTAATAAATCTGTTCTTATTCTTGTATTATACAATCATTTTCATGATGTAATATATAAGTGTCCATTTAAGAGGAGCCAACAGACTGCAATGTGTGTATGGTCTCTCTGGAGACAGCAGACTTAGTAATTTCCATGAATGTCCAGTGACAGGGTGGGGTACTGCAGAGGAATGCTCTTCCAGGGGCCTTGGAAACTGAGGGTACAGAGTATCACCTGGAAGTGAGAGTATGGGCTTGTGGAGTCCTGGGAAGTTAGTTTGTTTGGCCAATAAATTGGGGTGGCAGGGAGCTGTCACATAGTTTAGAACCAACATTTCCATCTTTTGCTATGGCAAAGGGGTAACAGGCTGATTTACAGTTCTGGATGCCCCAAGACAGTATTATGACCTTGTGGCACAAGCCAGAAGGGTCATAGTGGGACTATTCACATGCTGAAAATGTGAAAACTTTCATTAAAAATAAAATAAAACAAACAAATAAAAACCCACAGAGCTCACCTAAGATTTTTTGTAAAACTCTCTCTTTTGGCCAAAAAGGTATTTTCCATTCAATAAAATCAACCAATGAGAGGTTTCCATGAAAAATTTTCAGTTTACTCTGTACAATGCTGTTGAGTAGACAGACTTCTGAGTGACACTTCTCTTGGTTTACAGTGAAGTTTCATTCTACTCTAAGGCTTTGTATTTACAAAGAAAAAAGTGTTTATTTAACATAAGAACATTTCTTTGTTTACCATGTTATGTAGTTACCTTGTTTGCTTAGTGTGGACAAGGCATTTGTAGTTTTAATCCACATATCAACCTGCTAATACGTTCAAACTACAAATGCCTGTTTCATACTAGAACTTTGCCATGTGTTAGTTAACATGTGGTTTAAAAAACCCACATACCACCTTTTTTTCCCGGTGTGGATGCCTCTCTACACTAGAAAACTGACCTGAGAAAGGCTGTCAAAAACAGGTCCTCCTGATCTACTGTTTAAATGAGTTTTAAAACTTTTTAATCTAATGTATGATAACATTTATACTATTTTCAACAACAGTTCAGGCGGACTTATTGCTGACAACTATTATTAGCAACATATCACTTTCCTGTTGTACAAATCATAGAATCGTAGGGCTAGAAGGGACTTCTAGAGGACCACAGACAATTTCGCTGTGGTAATTCTCCTGGAGTACAGCCATTCTCACCTTCCTCATGGGTGTAAACTGCTCATTCAAGGGAGCTGTAGTCATGTCCGTACTTCCCCACCATTTGGGCTATTGAGGATGGGTGTGAACTCCTCTGTGTGGATGCTGAAGGCTTAAAGGTCCCTGGTTTGCACTAGTGTCATTCTCTTCAAACACAGTGTCCACACAGAAAAGAGAGAGCACGCACGCTGGTGCTCACTGCTATCTGTACACCTCCTTAGTTCAAGATATGGGGCAGTGTAGACATGCCCTGTACCCACTTATACAGAACAGTTTAGCACTCATTCTTTATTTACAATGGAAATGTTAGACTTGTGTCCCTCACAACTGGGCTGAGGGACATTTGTATGACCTTTCCCTGTAAATGCTTGAAATAGAAAAAAAAATGTATTCAAATTCAGAGAAAGATGTGATGTCCGTAAAAACCAACAGTATGTTCCAAATGTGTTTGTTCTCACCCCCACCACTTCTGTTGGGCATTCCTACCCCTCTCCCCACTTTTGTCTAGTTTTTAGGCATACAACATCACTCCAATATTTTTTCCCCAGATTTTTATTCTCTGTCTGATGTTTGCTGTTTCATTTTTACCGCTGTCATTTCCCCTGTATTTAGATGCTCATCTCCTTCATGCAACGTGCACTTATCATTCTGCCATAGATTTTGGTTTCTGACTCCAAAGACCCAATATGCAAGAGAAAGAGACGTATTTACACTTTGTTATATCATCATTCTATTCTTTAGGCTTAGTCCCTTCTGATTGTCCCCTTGCCAACATAGATTTTCAGTGCCAGACCAATTTACCTTACTTCAGTTACTCTCTATGTTCAAGGAGTTCTAGCTGCTTATGACTTCTGTCTTCTTTCCTTTCTAAATTAAAAGGTATGTAATGTAACTGGCATGATGTAATGATGTGAATTTAAGTTTTAGGATATACGCTTTCTTCTGTCATTTCAGTAGAAGTAACAGTAGTCAGGAGAAAGAGAAATGTCAGGCTACAACTCCAGCTTTAAGAATAGGCTGCAAAATTAAATTAAATTGAATGAATAAATAAAAGGTCAAATTATGTGTCAAGAAAGTAGAACCTAGGATATAGAACAACTTAATATATTTATTAAAAAAGCACCTGTACGATGGGGGTCAGTCAGACTAAGTCACTCAAGTCGACCACATTTTTTTTTAAATGTTTGCTTAATAAATCTAATTAAATTATTTTTGTTCTTTACCATGACCAACTTAGGAGGTTCATAAAATTGGGACCCAGAGCCAAGCCACTTTTTTGTTCTTTCAAAACCTCATCAGTCATGATTTGGAGTCATGATCAGCGGTGGAGACTGGCTTCATTTTATCTTTCCACCAAAAGTTCAAAGGAGGGGCTTGTCTGTTCCGAAGACAGGACATTTCAAATAACATCAAAAAAAGGATTTTTTCCACTTTACCCACTTTCTTGTTAAAAATCCTGAATATCATCATCTTTAAATAAATGTATATGTTTTTGTATTTATATGCGTCTGTAGTGAAGAATAGTGAAGAATAACATCATTGCTTGGCTGACTGCTCTGGCAAAAATGTTAATTTAAACTATCAGAGGGGTAGCCGTGTTAGTCTGGATCTGTAAAAGCAGCAAAGAGTCCTGCGGCACTGTCATAACATTTTTTCCCAGATCTGGACCTTAGCGTCCAAAATATGGGCGTTAGCATGAAAACCTCCAAGCTTAGTTACCAGCTTGGACCTGGTACGGCTGCCACCAGCTAGGAATTATACAGTGCCTAGCTCACTGTGGCCTCCCCAAAACCTTACCTGGGGGACCCCAAGGCTCAGATGCCTTGAGTCTTACAACAAAGGGAAATAACCCCCTCCCCTTCTTTCCTTGTTACTTCCTCCCAGGCTCCCCTCCCTGGACGACCCTAGGAGATTCCCTGCTTCCAGTCCTGGAAACACAAGTATCGAGAGAGCTAATCTCTCTCCCCTCCTCACCCAGAGGGTATGCAAAGTCAGGCTTAGTAAATCTAACACAAAGAGATTTTCCCCCTGACTTCTTCCTCCCACCAATTCCCTGGTGAGCTGCAGACTCAATTCCCTGGAGTCCCCACTAAAGAAAAACTCCAACAGGTCTTAAAAAGAAAGCTTTATATAAAAAGAATGAAAAAAAGGGACATAAAAGAATCTCTGTAATAAGGTGACAATGTACAGGGTCAATTGCTTAAAGAAAGGAAAAAAAATGAATAAACAGCCTTATCCAAAAAGAATACAATTTAACACATTCCGGCAACTACACACATGTAAATACAAAAGAAAACAATATAAACCTATTGTTTTACTACCCTTGTACTTACAACTTGGAAACAGAAGATTAGAAAGCTTGGAGATAGAGAGAGATCACTCTCAGAGCCGAGAGGGCCAGACACAAGACAAAGAACAAAGAACTCACACCCGAAAACTTTCCTCCACCCAGATTTGAAAAAGTCTTGTTTCCTGATAGGTCCTCTGGTCAGGTGTTTCAGGTTACTGTTGTTACCTCTTTACAGGTAAAAGAACATTAACCCTTAGCTATCTGTTTATGACAGGCACCTTATAGATTAACAGACCTTTTGGAGCATGAGCTTTCATGGGTGAATACCCACTTCGTCGGATGCATATTCACCCATGAAAACTCATGCTCCAATACGTCTGTTAATCTATAAGGTGCCACAGGATTCTTTGCTCCAATTTAAACTATGATATTTTCAAAAAACAAACTCAAACTAAATATATGGATACTAAAAAGGGTAACCTTATACAGCAATCCCCAAATCCTGATTTTAAGCTCTCATTGGCCATTTCAGCAGCCAGTATGGCATATTAATAGCATTCATGATAAGCAGGCCACATTTTTATTACTGCAGGCTCTGGATCAGAGAATATTAGTATTGCAAAAGAGAAAGGCATGATGAGAATGGAATAGGGTGCAAAGGTTTGAGGATTTATTATATGAAGAAAATGGTAAACATGAATACAAAATTCAAATCATAAGTACAGAGGTTTCAAAAGTCAAGTTTAACTGCGTTAAGAGCATTGTAATCAGCCATTTTAACATCTCTGATATCATGTACCTAAAAGTAGCTCCTATCTCTTAATTTCAGTCAATGTAGCTATTCTTGCCATAGTGCTGCTAGGCCATCTTTCTCCAGCATTAAAGATTCCTATGGATAGTGGTCAAAGTCAACTATTTAAACAAGCTAGCACTATCTCATTGGTGTGAGGAATAGTTCGTGTCTGATCCAAAATGTTTTAAATATATAACAAAGCCAAGTTTGAAAACAAAACAGTTCAGCCATACAAGGAGTGACATTTATAAAAACAAGACACATTGCAAAAGGGATAGCCATTTTAATGGGGAAGTTAAACGAGATGCAAGTAAGAACAAAATTACTTCCCAGTGATCCCCCACTTTTAGGGATATAAAATAGGAATAAATGATAATTTTTAAAATAATGGAAGAGAACCCATGACTTACCATAAATCCATAGGTAGCAAGCATGCTCCAAAACAGTTATAAGGTGGAGATGGAAGAATTTCAGATATTGATTGGCAACCAATGGTTTCACATTGAGGACCTGAAACATAAAAAAAATATGAATTAACCATTAATTTAATTGGCCCATTTGTCATCTAATTATTTCTAATACATACATGACCCACCTATAGTAAGTCTTGCCCTCTTTAATTTATTTTTAGTACTTGAGTAGCACTCTCATATCTCTCTTCCTTTCTTTAAGAATTCTACATTAAAATCCTTTATTTTCATTATAAACCATACTATAAAAGTTTCTGATCTATATTCTCTCTAATTTATCACTCTTTTTTCCTAGAGAAAGATACCCAGAATTGTACCCAATCTTCAAAAAAAAATACTTTATTAGTGAAGTATATAGAGGAATTATGTGTCCTCTTATCTTACATTTTATCTTATGTTACAATAAGAGAAATGAGAGAAAGACCAGTGGGGACACATCATAAAGCATCAGTGTCATTCAGAAAGAAGGCAGAGAAAAGACAATGAGATAACTCATTCACATGAGCAAGGGTTGTGGAATAGGGCCGCATACCAGAAAAAGGGATCAGGAGCCACTGCAATGTTTCTGACTTTGTCTTTTTCTGATAACAAATCTATTTTATTTTCTTTGGGGAGGGAGGACTGGGGGAAGAGTAGACAACGCCCAGATACATAACATTTAATAATAAGCCTGTATCTGAAACCACAGAGTGAGTGGGCGTTTCATGACCAAAAACAGTCATTACAGCAGACACTGTTCATTTTATCTACATCTATAGCCATTAGCTATTCTATTAAATCATTCTACAAACACAATTACACAGATTGAGTAAATCTCTTATTCATTCTTCCCATACTAACAGAGTCTTCCTTCATATAATTGTTACAAAAAAAAGGCAATACTTCACAGCATTAGGAAAACATAAATCAGGATACTAGCTAGCATAATACTCCTGTGGTATGTATTGCCTGCAGCCATACCACCTCAGGCTGTGATCTTGTCAGATTTTATGAGCTACGTAGGTCCAGGCCTGATCAGTATATGGATGGGACACTTCCAAGGCAAACCTAGCTGTTGTGGATTATTTGATAGGTGGCATTCATTCCTTTGAGTCTGCAGGCACTGTGCAATTGGAGTTGCCATCTTCTAGTAGAGATAAAGTGGGTCCAGACCAGTTGTGTTTAAACATAAGCAGTTTTCATAAGATCAAGGGTGTGTTAACTCCTATGTCTTTGATAAATTCCAGTTCAGGTAACTACTTTAAATCAATCTTAACTACGTGTAAGGAGCATTACCTTAGAGCTGGTGAAATAGGGGTTAATGCAATTTTAGGGGTTAACAGTATGTTCCTGGACCTAGCAGGATATAGTATGTTCCGACAAAAACACTGACTTGATTCTCAATTACATTAGGCCTTAGCAGCATCAAGGAGCCTTAAAGCAGAGGGAAATGGTCTCTTGAGACTACCTCCTGCATACAGTCTCTCCCACAATAAGTGTAGAGCTGTCATAAGGGCGCTACATCACCATGCCTCTAGGCTCTGGGGCATGTGGCCAGAGTGCAATGCACCCTGGTTATTGTCTTCTTCCCAAAGCCCAGTGGGACGCTATTAGAAGCACAACATACGTTATTGCAGCTCCAGGGCTGCACTACTTTACACAGTTGGCTGAGCAGGTCACTGAAGATCCCCTGAATACACAAAGTGCGAAGATGGATTAAAGCTCCCTTCAGTCCCCTCCTCCCAAACTTCTCCAAGTGCAGGGATAGAGTAACTGAGAATCAGGTTCAGGAAGTATACTAAGCCAAATATTCTACACATGAGAAAGGCATTTCTTAGGGCTTCCCACAAAAGGCAAAAAGGGTCCTGTTATTTTCCTTAACAGTTAATATGATGGAGAAGGTATTCTTTGGGTATGAACTAACATTATGTTTAAAAAAGAGCAGAGAAAGGCAGGAAAAGAAAGGAAACAGCATGCTTGAGCATAAGAAGAAATAAAGGAAGTCAAAAGTTAAGTATCATGTGAGTAAGGATGTGTGTTCAAATAAAACAATGTGTACCTATAGAGTATAGCTTAACAACTACACTTCATGTAACTACAAAGGAAACAAAGTAATAGTGTGGTCAGAAAGAACAAAATGAAAATGAAAATGGCTAGGGCTGGAAAACAGAAAAGTTCCTGATAGAGTCTATATAGAAAAGGTAAAGAACCAGTTACTCAGTACTTCAGTAAGAAGCAGAATTTCCCAAGCATGCAAGACTGAGACAGCCATATCTGCACCTTAAAAAGCATTATTGGAGAGATCCCTATTTTTCTAGTCTCTTAATGCAACTCAAGAACAGCTTTGTGCTACCTTTAAGTTTCTTTCAGACAGAGACTACATATAAGAAGTTTTATGCAAAAAGGAGGCTCCCCTTTCCACACCATGAAAGTTTGGGATGCAGGGTTAAGGTAGTTCTTACAATGGAAATCACTCAAGAACCTCTCTTGCTACTCCACTCCTGTATTGCAGAGTTATTAAAACATTCCTCTTCTATGTAAACATATGGGGGTAAAATCCTGGCTCTATAGCAATTGTGGTGAGTTTTGTCAGTGACTTCAACAGAGCTAGGGTTTCATCCATGGTTCCTTGATCTTAATAGCTTTATTTCCCAATAATCACCACTGAATATTTAGATTGCTTCCTAATAATCCTCAAAATAACTGCCTTCTAAGTGTTTATGAGACACAGTAAGCATACTATCTGGAAATATGGATGCAAGTGGACTGTCTAAAGATAATTCCCAGTCTATATTTACACACATTATTAAAAAAAAACTACCACCCACTTACGTCATAATTTGCCCCTGTGGTAATCTGCTCAGCAGGTTGGCTGGATTACTATGCTAGATGCCATGATTCCTTCAGGAAGTTTGCACAGACAGTGGCCAACTGTGCTCTACCTTTTTGTACAATGTTACCATTTTCTCATTATCCCAAATTAAAGAGTGTATCAAGCAAATTTCTACCTTGTCCTAGAAATCAACAATGACTGATAACTGGTAAAACTGCAACATTTAGTAGATGTCCATTTATGAATGAAACAGAAAGGCATTATGATCAATAAAATATCCATTCTACCAAGAAAATTTCATACTAGAATGGCTGTTTCTATAGTTTTAGTTTATTCTCTTTTCTGTAGCCCCCTGAAGCGCTTCCTGCTAGTAACTTCTGGGAATTAGTTCATTCCAGCTCCGGAGCGCCCTCTGCAGGATGGTGATCGGCCTGTCCTCTAGCCCCCGTGTCCCTCCCAGGACCCGGTGCCTCATTATCTGGGGTGCTGCTCCCTGGCAGTACCCCACTGATCTGTGTCTCCTCCTCTCAGGGAACCCCCATCCACTATCCCCACTTCGCCTCAGTCCTGGCTACTGCCAGTCATCACTTAGCCCCCGTCCCCTGGGCAGACTGAAGTGTATCAGCCACTCATCACAGGCAAAGGGGTTTGGACCTGCTGCCTCTCCCTACCCGTGGACTGCCCCCTGCAACTCCCAGTACCTATTAGCCCAATGCTAGGCTGCAGCCTGGGGCTTTCCAGCTGGAGCTCCCCAGATCCTCTTCCTTTCCCCAGCCTTGCTCCACTCAGGTACCCTGTCTCTAGCTCCCTGGAGCCAGGCCCATCTCCCTCTATAAACAGAGAGAGGGACTGAGACTGCTTCAGCCAAGCAGTACCTTTATAAGGCCAGCTGAGTCCGCTTGGGGTGTGGCCACAGCTGCGGCTGTTCCCCCAGCGTGCCAGCCCTCTCTCAGGGCTGGTTCCAACCCTGTCAGGAATGGAGCGGGTCACCACCCCACTACACTCCCTCTACACAAGAATTGCTATGATTACTACTAAGGCAAGAAGAATTGATGTTGTTGAGTTACAAACACAAACTCTTCTTGGCATTTGTCCGTAGAAGTGAACCTTTTGTGAACCATTCTGTTAAAGATAACCAGAAAGTCTGTTTGCTCTTTCTCACACCCCATCAACACGTTAGTTATGAATTTTCTGAATCTCCTGATACTTAAATAGATCGGAGGGTAATTCTTTCCCATCATTCTTGGCCAAGGATCCTTCCTTCTAACCTCCACAGCTTTGCTCATACCCCTTTGTCTGGTTTTTTGCCTTTTTTTTTAAGTAATCAGAGGGTCCCTGAAGTAGTTTCCTGCTACTGAATGTCCTCACTGTTATAGCCTAGCATGTTTGTCTCCATGTTACATGGAAACAATCTTAAGGTGTTGCCCTCATCTGTCAGACAGTGAAGGCAAAGCATTCTGGGACACATAAGTGGCAAACAAGAAAACAGCAGGAAACAAACTAAGGAACTCTTATTAAGGTGACAAACTATAGGAGGGTAACAAAACAACCAGAAAGGGCAAATCCTACTGATTTTGGAAGAGTAAATTTATATCGGAGAGAGAGAAAAACAGGACATATGAATGAGTAATTCTATTAATGAGGGGTTCAATCTCTTGTTAGGTAAGAAAAGAAAGCATCTGGGATTGAAGGAAAGGGTTCAAAATAAAGAATGAGAAGATGATAAAGAATGACTGGTGTCACTTTTCCAGCAATCTATGGCAAGACAAACTGCTCTCCCTATCACCAAGAATATTAAGCAGAGTCAAGAAGTCTCTTAATAAGACAACAAGTCACTTATCACGTTTAGATTTCAGATAGTTAAAGTGATGGAGGACAAATAATTTCTTTACCAGCAACTGTGTGATGTTCCCCCACCCACTTAAATATGAGGAGTGTTTACAATTTTTCCATCTTACTGATCTTTTTATTATCTTCAAATATTTTTATATTATGAACTACAGTTTGCTGGCTACCATGAAATGACATCACATCTGGGTTTGGATGATATCTTAATTCTCTCCTTTTACTATTATTATTTTTAGTTGTATTACCGTAGTATCCCCTACAGGCCCCATTGTGATAATGTCCTTATTGTTCTGGGCACTCTACTTATATATGGAATGAGACAATCCCTGCCCCGAAGAGCTCAAAATCTAAATAGATAAAACAGATTGAGGGTGGGAGAGAGAAAGGACCAGCCCCATTTTCATGAAATAGAAAAGAGAGAAATTAAGGCTCAGTCTGCACTATAAAGTTGTGCTGGCATAGCTATGTTGAGTAGGAATGTGAAAAATTCATATCCCTGGCCTAGACAATATAGCTATGCCACTAGAAACCCCAGTTTAGACTTACTAAACTGACAGAAGAGTGCTTATGTTGGCTTAGCTAACATTATTTGAGGAGGTGGAGTTATTATGTTGGCAAGAAGACCACCATCTGTCAGCATAGACTGCATCTAAACTTGGGGTCAATACCAGCATAGCTTTGGTTACATAGCCTTTTTTATTGTAGATGTGTCCTCAATATCTTGCCCAAGGGCACTCAAAAAGTCTGTGTCAGAGTCAGAAACTTAACCCAGATGTCCTGAGTTCCACTCTTGTGCCTTAACCGTAAGACCATCCTTTCTGCCAAAGTAATTATTTCCCCTCTTTCCCTTGTACTGCTGACGTTCTCCGGTTCCTGTATTATACATGTGCTGGTGCAAGCACCATAAATTGTTCTCTGTTTCACTATGGTTTTGCGCCATACTTGACATTTGTTACACTTTCAGCAAACAGCTTTATGTTAATAGCCACTTTTCTAAGCTATTAAAGAGTACTAATGAGGCCAATGAAAAGTTGGAGATACTCCCTGTTTAGGGAGACTGTCTATGTATCAGTGCTTTCAGTGGTAATCAAGCTTCATTTGGTAGCAATCAATTTACACCCTTCCATCATTTCTGAAATTTGGCCTTTTGGCAGTGCATGCCAGGGAGGAAAGAGGAATTTGTCATGAAGAATGGTTGTTTAAAACAAAAGGCTAGACTTTATTCCTTGTCCAGTCTTCTTCAAGGCAGGAGCAAATCGCTCTAAAACACACACTCCTCCCTGGATTCAGAGGGCTTCTCTCTAGATACAGGTACCCATTGGGTGGGTGGGGGAAGATGTATTGCCTTTCCCTGAAGCCTGTTGTAGGGAGTAGGTTCAAGAGAAGTTTGCTGGCAGCAGAATACCTTAGAACACAAAAGTTGCAGGGATTGGGAAATAGACCATTTCTTTCAGAGGAAATTCTCCAAAGATTTCTTCCCTACCCTGGTCTCATAGGTCTTCTCATAAATATGATTCACAAAAGCCCAAACCTCTCAGATTTCTGCCAGGCAGAATTTTTTACTCCTCTCCTACAAATATTTCTTATTAAAAAAAGGAAGTTCTCTCTCTCTCTCATTTCCCCTCCCCTCTCTCCCCCACATACTGTACCTCATTAGGAAATGACCCAGACAGGCTACTAGGTACTCAGATACAAATTGCACATTGAGCAACTGATTTCGCTGCTTTCTGAGAAATATCTAGAATACTTTAAAATAATGACAGTAGTCACTATAGTTACACCAACCCAGAGTCTAAAGTAAGTCTTCATATATATGCAATTCAAATAGTTATGTTGCACAGTCATAAATTACTGCCTGAACTATGCATTCATTGAGTGCCTCAGGGTGTCATAAGTGCATTTTAAAGGGTTGTCATTTACTAATTTCTTCAGTTTTGTGGAGGAAGCGAGTAGATGTAGAATTTCAGATCAGTTCTCATGAATGCATTTTTTCAGATTTGTTACTGATTATCAAAGAGATTTAGAAGGCGTTTCTTACTTTGAAAGAACATAAACATTATTCAGAAACCAAAAGAAAAATTGATCACTCACTTTAAACATTCTTTCTCAACTAAAATACATTAATTACAATCTTAATAAAAGGGAGACTGATTTTATTAAGATCAAAGGGAGATGGTTTACTGCAAGAATAATTTGTATAGTTGAACAACAAAAAAAAGGAAAATATATTAGAGAATTCCTAAAAAAAATGATTCAAGGAGAAAAAACCAACACTGGATCAAATAATATTCTGGTGATCAATACACAAATAAACTGGAAATAAAGACACTGAAAACAGATAGGAATGTACTGGATTATCAACCATCACCGTTTGTGCCAAGAGCAATAATTTATAGAAGAAACATGTTATTTTATTATCAGGTAGCACAGAACAGATCATAGTTTAAACTTCCCTTGAAGCATTTCTCATTTATATTAAGAATCATGTATTTTGATTTTTTTAGCATTTCTTATCAACCCATTGTTTAAACTTGTTGAAAGAACTGTGATTTGTTCTAAGCTTCTTCAGAGTTAAATCTACGATCCAGTATATCAGAAGCACTGTGTACGACTCATTTTTGAGTGATTGAAGAAGTTATTGATAAGATTATTCATCCTAAATAAGAGTCTGTACGAGGTACATTAAGTAATAAATCATATTTTGAAGTAGAACCGGAAGACTAGGGAACTGAACCTAGACAGCCATGAAACCAATAGAAGAGGGATTTAATTATCCAGAATTATCTGAATCTTAAAGGTGAAATAAGTGTTGAAAAATCTAAAAAACACATTCCAGCAATAAGACTTTCTAATGTAAAGTAGAGAAGAATACAATATTTCATCACAGAAATGGCAAAAATTAGAGGTGATTGAAAACTAGAGTATTTTTCTCTATGGAAAATGTTGACGACAATGTTTTATTTTTCATTTTAATCAACATTTTCCACAGAAAATCCAGACTTTTCATTGAAACATCAAAACCCCAAATAGTTTGGCTGAAAAGTAAAAATCACAGTTTGGGGGCAACATACTATGCCCATTTTCATGCTATTTTCAATGAACTAGTGAATCGAAACTCAGCTTTCTGTCAAAAACAGTTTAAGATGGACAATTTTTTTTTACTAGCCCTAGCAGAATTTTCAGAGTTCTGGTCGGAGGACCAAGGAGTACATTATTCCTTTGCAAAATGTGAATTGTGAAAAAAGGTTAAAATCAGTCACAGATGAAAACAGTGGGCCACAGTTTAGCTGATACAAATAAGTATGGCTCTGTTGGTTTCAATGGATGTATGCCTATTTACTCTTGGGTAGGATCCAACCCATTATATTTGTATCTCATTGCTATATATTTAGGCCAACATTTTCAAATTTCTGGCCCCTTTACACCAGCCTGATTGGTACCAATGTCCTGAATCTAGCCCCTCCTTTCTGGTATAGAAAGTTATAATTGAATGCATTTCTAAATTATAAAAAATGTGTTAAAGGAAAAAATATACTGATAGTTGTATATAAATTGGAGGTGGGTTTATGCCAGGTGACAGTGGAAGCTTTGATGCAAGGAGTTTGATTCTGATGTCAATTATACCAGTACAAATAAAGTCTATTTAACTCAGTAGAATTACAATAATATATAATTGATATAAGTAAAATCATAATCTGGACATCAAAGACCAGTAGTGTAACAAGTCAGGAGAGTCTCCTCTTGTAGAGGGACAGTTTGGTCCCCATACAGCAATACACAAAGCAGACTGCTGTACTGGTGGTGCTTTGTACAGGCATTGCCATCTGTGTGTGTTGAACCTTGCAAGAGTGAGGCCTTTGTGATAGGGGTAAGGGAAGGTCAATATTTGTCAGAGCTTATTACAGAAGCAGAACTCACATTGTCTATCACACCCATGACAATGTGTTTTTCTTCCATGAAAGAGAAGGAAGCTAATATATTTGACAAGTTGCAAGACAAAAATTACCCAGTGGCCCAGCAACTTTTCTCCTTCCATTGGGCACTATTGTTTTAGGTAATGTGAAAAATGTAATATGTACTTTGCATTGCCATTCCTTTAATTTGATGATTCACGACTTCTTGATCAAACAAAAGGATAAAAACATGATAGACTTATAATCAAAGCCTGCCCCTGTAGCTGCTGTACTTTCAAATCCATAGCTCTTCTCTTGCTCTAATCTTTTCTCTTGCATCATCCTTTCCTTGAGTGTGATAACACCCTTAGCTGACTTCATCCATTTCTCCCACAAACATCTTTCTCTACTCCACCTCTTAGGCATAGAACTGATCTAGGCAGACATTACCCTTCTCCTCATTAAAAACTAGGGCTATCGATTAATCACAGTTAACTCATGCGATTAACTCAAAAAATTAATCATGATTAATCAGTTTTAATCACACTGTTAAGCAATAGAATACCAACTGAAATGTATTCAATACTTTTGGATTTTTTCCTACATTTTCAAATATTTGGATTTCAATGGCAACACAGAATACAAAGTGTACAGTTCTCACTTTATATTATTTTTATTACAAATATTTGCACTGTAAAAATGATAAACAAAAGAAATAGTATTTCAGTTCACCTCATACAAGTACTGTATTGCAATCTCTTTATTGTGAAAATACAACTTTCAAATATCCTTTTTTTTTGTTATATAAAGTGGCACTAAGAAAACAAAGCAATGTAGGCTCTAAAGTTTTATAAGTCCACTCTGTCCTACTTCTTGTTCATCTGATTGCTAAGACTTCTTATTTACAATGTCACCAGAAAGTGAAAGCAGGCATTCACGTGGGACTTTTGTAGCCAGCATTGCAAGGTATTTATTTGCCAGATAAGCTAAACATTCATATGTCCCTTCATGCTGCAGCCACCATTCCAGAGGACATGCTTCAGTGCTGATGAAGCTCGTTAAAATAACAACGTGTTAATGAAATTTGTGCCTGAACTCCTTGGGGGAGAATTGTATGTCTCCAGCTCTGCTGTACCCTCATTCTTCCATATATTTCATGTTATAGTATTCTTGAATGATGACTCAGCACATGTTGTTCATTTTAAGAATACTTTTGCTGCAAATTTGACCAAAACACAAAAGGTACCAATGTGAGATTTTGAAAGATAGCTACAGCACTTGACGCAAAGTTTAAGAATCTGAAGTACCGTCCAAAAATCTGAGAGGGGTGAGGTATAGAACATGTTTTCAGAAGTTTTAAAAAAGCAACACTCCAATGCAGAAACTACATAACCTGAACCACCAAAAAAGAAAATCAGCCTTCTTCTGATGGCATCTGACTCAGATGATGAAAGTGATCATGTGTCCGTCCACTCTGTTTTGGATTGTTATCCAGCAGGATCAATCATTAGCATAGGCACATGTCCTCTGGAATGGTTGTTACCTGGGGTTCTTTCAACCCAAAGTTCTTGGTAACTTTACTCTGTGCGAGGAGGTGTCAGGAAATAAATCAGAGGAGACACAGCTGTCCGACTGAGAGATGACTGGCACAACAGGACAACACAAGAGTGCTTTCACTTAAAGCTAAACTTTACTTAGTCTCAACCACTTACACATGTCCACAACAAGTTAGTAAAACACCCCCAACCCTTGATAATTACCAAAGCTGAGTGTGGCTCTCGAGTGACACAGCGGCAGGCTTCCGGTGGTCCAAATCTTCCATCTGCCAGTGGGTACTGCAAGATGTATCCAGAGAGAGAGTCCAAAAGAATCCCCAAACAAGTCCAACTATCTCAAGCTTTTTCCCCTTATTTATACATTAGTAATAGAATGACATATCCCTCAAAGAAACCTTGGTTAGTAAGCAGTTTCAAGCAAGAGGTTCCTTCTGACTATTGATTAACCAGGTGTGAGTTTTTCAGAGTCTGCAGCTCTGAGAACCCAATAAACATTCCTGCTCTTTTAAAAATGCATGTATCAACAACTTCAACATGAGTCTTATGAGGAAGGACACGGGATCAAGCTGCCCTTTCTGTGGCACACAAAACCAGCTCCCCTCCTGCCTTGGTCAAGCTGAGTTTGTTGAATGATCAATTTACAGCTTGCTGACTAGGTTGCTTTTTAACAATAAGCCATACTGGTTTTAGGCACTTTACTGGTTTGCCAAAGTCTCCCCATACATGGTGGTTGAAGCATGAAGGGACATATGAATCTTTAATGCATTTGGCACATAAATATCTTGTGACACCGGCTACAACAGTGCCATGTGAACACCTATTCTCACTTTCAAGTGACTTTGTAAACAAGAAGCGAGAAGCATTATCTCCTGCAAATATAAACAAATGTGTTTGTCTGAGCAATTGGCTAAACAAGAAGTAGGGCATAGTGGACTTGTAAACTCTAGAGTTTTACATAATTTTATTTTTGAATGTAGTTATTTTTTGTACCTAATTCTATATGTGTAAGTTCAACTTCAATGATAAAAGAAAATGCACTACAGTACTTGTATGAGGTGAATTAAAACTGTTTGTTTTTTTATAGTGCAAATATTTGTAATAAAAAATAAATATAAAATGAGGACTGTACACTTCGTATTCTGTGTTGTAATTGAAATCAATATATTTTAAAATGTAGGATATACCCAAAATATTTAAATAAATGGTATTCTATTATTGTTTAGCAGCACAATTAATTGTGCGAGTAATCACAATTTTTTCATATCATGTGATTAATCACAATTTTTTAAATTGCCTGACAGCCCTATTAAAAACGCATGTATATTGGTACTCATTGAGTAAGGTACTATCCAATAGGCCCAAGCATGGGAAAATCTGGACCCAAATAAGGCCTTATAAATAAAAGAGCTGTAATGGACTAACTAGCTGGCATTTTGCAACCTCCTTGACTTTGCTTGATGCAAGGTTTTATAGGTGTTGGGTCTCTGGAATGTCCTATGGCATCATTTTACCCTGTCCATTTAAACCAGTAGGACTGAGTATCTGGCCTCTAGATTGGGGAGAGATGGAAAGACTGGGCTTTATTCTCCACTGCCTTGCACCTTGTGTTTAATCCCATGCAAAACAGGTGTTAACTTTACTAGATCAGAATGGTAGCATTTAACAGCCGCATCATGCTAGTATAAATGAGCACAGATGGTACAAAGTCGGGCAGAAACAGGCTCACTTGGTCTTGCCACATAATGATACTTTTGTTGAAATAGGTTGTTTCATTGAACCTGAAATATTTAGTGGAGATGTATCAATGCCAAAGTTTGCTTTTGAGGTCCAGCAGGAGTTGCGGTGTCTTCTGGGGACAGAGAGAAGTAAATCAAAATTCTGAGTTTTTTTACTGGAAAATGCAATAAATTCCATTTTGTGAATATGTTTGAATGGGCTTGTTTTGATTTCAGCATGGAGAAAATATAAAATTTCAAAATTGGAACTGCTATCCTCCAGCCAGTTCTACTCAAGAAGAAAGGGTTTCTATTTTGGAGCAGTACGATTTGAGTTCTCTCCTTGTCATCGCTGTGAAGTTTTGAATGGTCATTGCATGCAACATAGTGAAAATGCTGAAATATTTTGGTTGCTTCTGAATTGTTACAACATTGCATTTATTAAAATAAAACTTTTGCAAAGTTTTAGGAAAAAGCTCAAGTTCTCCCACTTAGAAATAAAGACATTAGGTTCATAAGCAGACATTTTAAAAATGATGATGTGCTCAGTGACACCACATTGTCATTTTAGGCCTTTCTGTACAAAACAAGTTTTGAGAAAAATATAAATCAACACAATAAAATCATATAAAAATGAAGATGTCAGAGAGGTGAAGGAGTTTAATATTCTGCTGTACTTGTCTCTGCATATGACAAATTTAATAATAGGTAATCTTCCCTTTGGATTACAGTGGCTATATGTGAACTTCAGGTACTTCCAAAGATTAGACAACAAAATCAAAGCAGATTTTAAAACCAATTAGGTCAATTTCTGCTTTCAGTTATACCCATATACTCACTGAAACAAGGGTATATATGAAAGCAGAATTTGGCTTAACATGTCATATTTTTTAACCCCAAGATATTCCCTCTATTTTTATAACCTGGCCAACTGCAAAGTAAAGGTTTCCATTTGTATATGATGTCAAATTTCACACACCGTTATCTTGTATTACTGTTTAGACTACATTTGCTTTTTCTAATGATCATAGTATGAAATACTGGTCTTTTATTAAAAGCATAAAGCTGTTTTGCATGAAAGCATATCACATATAAAACCCCTCTTTGAAAGATCCCCCTGAAATAATGCTAAATAATTTTATATCTAAATGTTAGACATTTGAAGCCAAATATAGCAGAAAAAATGTGTTTGTATATATTTTAACATGAGGTTTAGAAAACCCCATCGAGTAAAAGTGAGCAGTAGATATACTCAGGGTAGACAAACATAGAAGCTATACTTACTTAATTGTTTGAGGGCTAGACCTATATTAAATAGCCACCATCCATACCACTAAAAGGAGATTAGATAAATACACACAAATCAAATCATTAAAAGCATTTTCAACACTTCTGCAAAAGCCATAAACAGTGCCTGTGATAAATGAAGTGTGTGTGGGGGAGCTCTCTTTGATGGACACTCAGCCAGTCAGTTAACTGTAAAATCCCCCTAGGTAGCTGTTCTCTACTTGCTTTACCTGTAAACAGTTAAAAAATTCCCCCAGGTAAAGAAAAGGACACCTGACTAAAAGAGCCAATGGGAAGGTTAGAACTTTTTAAAATTTAGAAGGAAGCATTCTCTTTGTGTCTGTGGTTGTTCTCTCTGGGCTTCAGGGACAGGGAGCAGCATGCTACCAGCAAGAATGCTGTGTGAGGTTTGAACCAGCTATGAAAAATTATCTTCCATACCAAGAAGTAATCATTAAAAGGCAGGAAATGTTTAAATAGACTTGATCAGGTTCATTTTTTTATTTTGGCTTGTGGATCTCCTCTGTGCTAACCCCAGATGCTTTTGTTTGCTTGTAATCTTCAAGCTATTTTGAGTGCTTAATTTTTGGAATTGCTCTTTTAAAATTTAGCAAAAGCCTAAATTCCAGATATATTTTTTCCTTTTTTTTTAAATAAAGTTTACCAAGCCCAAGCGAAAAAAAGAATCCTATTGTTTATATAACATAAGCAACTGTGCTAATAAGGTTATATCAATCTTTGACATCTTTAATTGATCTGAGGATAACCCCTCTTGTATTTTACAAAAGTAAAACATAAAATTGGGTGGCATGGCACATTTTTATTATTGAGAGTTTTATTGTTGCTTCTTAAATATATTACAGAAAGTAATATCTAAAAAGCATTCAAACTCAAATTTATGATAATTTGATTATTACAGAGAATTAAACTATTTTTACTTTAGCATATAAAAGGTGCATTAGTGACTCTTAAAGTGCTGTTCTACCTGTCCCTGCCTGCAGGTATATGGGATCTTGGGGAGCAATTACCACACAGGTGGGGTGCAAAATAAACTTTATTAAGAAAATGCAAAAACAGGGAAAATTTAATAGTGAGGGGTATGGGGTTTGTTAAGGTAGGCAATTGGGGAGGGAGTTCTTTTAGTATAGTATAGGGGGTTTCAATAGTGGGGTACAATACAGTGGGGTACAATACAGTTGGTAACCAACTAACACTGAAGTATAAATGTAACAGGTAGCTAACAATTTCTAGGTAAAGGGTGTGTCACAGCAGCATATAACCAACTAACAGTTATGGGTAAAATGTGTTAAATAACCAACAACTCTAGGTAAAAATGTGTCACAGTGGTGTAAATATAAAATGTGAGGTGTGTGAGAGAGAAAAAGGGTAACCAATGGGGTTTTATGCTAGACTTCAGTAATACAATTGAGGTTTGGCAGCAGTAGGAGCGGGGTGAACACGTGGGGGAAGGGATTAAAAGAGAGAGAGAGAGAGGGAAAGGCAGTGGTAGAGGAATGAGGTTAGGGGATGGGGGAAGAGGAGCACGTGGTGGAGCAGAAACCAAAGATAGAGGCGCTACAGAGGGAGATTTAAACTCAGGGAGACACAGAGAGCAGACAGGCTGCAAGTTTAAACAGCAGAGAGACTGCAATGAGTGACTGGGGAGCTCGGGGGGGGGGGTATTGGGGCAGTGGGAAGACAAATTCAAATAGTAAAAACCTTATCTATCCCCTAACTTAATCAAACTTATATAAAATGACAAGCAGCTACAGAATACAACCAGGCAATGATTTTCTAAACTTATCTTAACCAACAATTAGGCAACACAACAAATATCACAGAAACTTACAAGCTCTACAATCTTAACAAACTATGACTTATTAAATAAAAAAAAAACAAGACCTATGGTGCACCTTATGCTATGGGGAGGTTACAGAGGGCAGAGTGGTATGTATCCAGGACCCAGCTCCCAAGGAAGCCAAGGGATGGTGGCTACAGCGGTGGATACAGCTGAAAGCAGAGAGCCCCAAGGCAAAGCCCACAGGAGCAGAGCTTAGCAGTGGCAAAGAGCCCTGTAGTTTAAGAGAGGTTTTAAGACACAGACCAAGGTTTAGCTTGAGTCTGTGTGCTGGGGAAACAGAGCCAGCAGCTAAAATAATAAAATAAAAGTATAGAAAGTTTTACAGAGGGATTCTTACCAGTCCCCAAGGCAGCAGCAAAGGCAGAAGCAGCAGCAACATCAGAAGAGGCAAGGAGGCTCGGTACAGTCTCAATAATCAGGAGATCTCTCAGGTAGCAATTCGTTCTTCGTGGGGGGGGTTTCAAAAACGGGGGTACGCTCAAAAATAAAACGAGAGCGGAGAAAGGACCCCCCAGAACCCCTGGCTGATCAGACCAGGCAGCAATGCAGGAACCTTTCTGAGGTGTGTTTCAAAAATGTCTGGTTTTAAAGGCAAACTTGGGCAGTTTCCCACCAGTAATCCTGATAGGCTCCCTCTGTCACAGGGGAGGGGGCACAGGGGAAAAACTGAAGGTAAGCCCAGAGACATGCCTGGACATAGTCCTGTGCAATAGGTGACTCAAGAGCACATGAGACTATGACTCATGCCCAGGATCTTAAAACCACAATAGGCCTTGCAGCTCTTAAAAGCACAATAGGACATTGCCTACCCTACACCAAGCCCAGGTTCAACGAGGTGATAACAGGACTAACCCTTTGAAAAGAGCAGTGGTCCCACTTAGCATGCAGCACAAGTGGCCATCCCTTTGAGAAGGGCAATGGCTCTTGTTAAACAACTTAAGGGGCCCTCCCTTTGAGAAGGGCAGTGGCCCTGGTAAACAACTTAACAGCCAGGGAAGGGCGGCCACAGGAGAACAGAAAACAAAATGGAGTCTGGGGAAACAAAATGGAATAGGGGAATAGCTGTAACGGACACTACCGTGCAAGTGAGACATCTTCTACTCAACAGATTTGATCCCTTTGTATTTCTGAGCAATATTTCTTACTTCCATGACAAAAATGGGCTTTTGAAGGTTTTTTCCCCACCTGTTAGCACTGAAGAGACAACACTGTTAACAGATAATGAGCTAGATTCCATTCTTTCTTACACATCTCAAAATAATTGTTCACTCTAGGCCACATCGGGCACGATGGAGAGCAACAGGAATTTTCCCATTGATTTCAATGAGCACAGGATCAAACCCTAAAGTTCACTCATTCATATACACTTACACATGTGAGTAAAGTTAAGCATTTGTGTAAATGTTTGTGGGTCTAAATCAGTCACACTTGTGTAGACACTTGAGATACATAAGTATTGCTGAGGACCTAATTTGGCTGCCAAACTTGTACTACTGGTGATGACATGAAAGGAGAAAAGAGCCCTGGTTGAGTTTGCAATGTTAACATGTAGAACGTTTTTTTAATTGATAACTGGGCACATTTAATCTGGAATAACAGACACAAACATGGAGCACTACAATGTTGGTTTGGGTTATTTAAAAAATGTAGAGAACAGAACAAAATTGCACTTAAATTCTAAAAAATATATTTATTTGAACTCCTCCATAACCCTGCCCTTTTTATTTATTTTTTTTATTTTGGGGGGATTTCCGGGGGGCGGAGTGAGGCCTATATCTGAACTCAAACCTTATTGTTTCAAGTTGGTTGCTGATCTGGATGCACTCGAAATCTTGTGAGGACATCTACCATTTTCACAAGCTTTAAGCTTCCTTCATTTTGGTCCAGTCCTTGTTTAGCAGAAATTAAGATTATTAATAAATTACATCATAGTAATATCCAAAAGCCCCATTCAGGCTCTTGTTCCTGTTGTGTTGGATGCTATACATATATCAACATGTTTTGTTATTCCTTTTCACTGCCTAAAAATCTGATCCTTCAATTCACTGTTCACAGATATATAGTCATGCACATCTGCAGAGCCCCATTGACTTCAGTGGGGCTCCAAGCAGTAGCAGACTGAGGCCTTAAATTTTAGAGACTGGAGCCCAATTATCTATGAAATTTAGACACTAACTCACAAAAATAATTAGAATTTAGAAAACTTTATGTAAGCTAATTAGAATGAAAATTAATTAGATTAAAAAACATTATGTAAATATATTGGAGTTTTGAAGTAGTACAGTATCATATGTATTATGAGAAACTGTGGGGAAAAATATACCAGTTTCAAATCCTTGAGAGAGTTTAATATAAATATAATGAATTTGTCAGGATTTCTGATCTGGAGTAGAGGTAGAACTAACTTCCTCAGAACGGAAATATCTCCTGAGCTATTCTAGATCTTTCAATACCTCCCACTCTGCAACCCTGAAAGAGTTTTTTGTGATCTGGATCACCACCACTGTCCACATGTTGGCTAAAAAGAGAAACACATTGCATTGCCCTACTGAACAGAGCTTATTAGTATGACACTAGACTCAGCCCTTCATAAAACTGACAATTCCTGTTGACCTCTGAAGTTAGAGACAACAGTCTGTGCAGAAATCCCACATAAATACATATTTCTTTATTGCAAAGTTTTAAATTACTTGAATACCTAGTAGTAGGGCCACCAAATTCATGGCTATAAAACAAAACAAAACACATCATGGACTGTGAATCTGGTATCCCCCATGTAATCTGGTCATGTGTGTGTTTTTACACAATACTATACAGATTTCATGGGGAAGAACTGTGTTTCTCAAATTGGGGGTCCTGACCAATAGGGAGTTGCAGGAGGGTCATAAGGTTATTTTGGGGGGTTGTGGTATTGCCACCCTTACTTCTGCACTGCATTCAGAGCTCAGCAGACAAAGGCCTGGTCTACACTATTATTTTTGGTCGAAGCCCTTTTTTTCCCCAACTTAAAGGGCTCTTTAAATCGATTTCTGTACTCCACCTCCGACGAGGGGATTAGTGCTGAAATCGGCCTTGGCAGGTAGAATTTGGGGAAGTGTGGATGCAAATTGATGGTATTGGACTCCGGGAGCTATCTCAGAGTGCTCCATTGTGACCACTCTAGACGGTGCTCTCAACTCAGCTGCACTGGCCAGGTAGACAGGAAAAGACCTGCGAACTTTTGAATCTCATTTCCTGTTTGGACAGTGTGGCAAGGTGCAGGTGAGTGCAGATATCATCAGCAGAGGTGACCATGATGGAGTCTCAGGATCACAAAAGAGCTCCAGCATGGACTGAACGGGAGGTACGGGATCTGCTTGCCATATAGGGAGACGAATCCATGCTAGCTGAATTCTGTTCCAGTAAACAAAATGCCAAAACATTAGAAAAAAAGTCTCAAAGGGCATGAAGAACAGAAGCCATAACAGGGACACACAGCAGTGCCACGTGAAAATTACGGAGCTAAGGCAAGCCTATTTAAAAACCAGAGAGGCAAAAAGCCACTCCGGATCAGAGCCCCGAACATGCCACTTCTATGACGAGCTGCATGCCATGCTAGAGGGTGCCGTCACCACTACCCCAACCTGTGCTTTGACTCTGTCAATGGAGAATCACGCAACACAGAAATGGATTTTGGGGATGAGGAAGATGAAGCGCACAGCAAGCAGTAATAACAATGGGAATATTGGTTTCGCTGAGGTCTATCCGAGTCAGTAAACTGCGCTGCAAAACAGCGAGCTTTTAAATATCCAAATGCACATTCTACCACCATTCTGCACTTGCTCAGCCTATAGTTGAACAGCTCCTGGCTACTGTCCAGCCTGTGTATGGCTTCATGAGCCATGGCATTAAGGGTAGGCTGTGTCCCCAAGGATAACTATAGGCATTTCAACATCCCCAACTGTTATTTTCTGATCTGGGAAGAAAGTCCCTTCCTGCGGCTTTTGAAACAGACCAGAGTTCCTGAAGACGCAAGCGTCATGTACCTTTCCCGGCCATCCCACGTTGATGTTGGTGAAACGTCCCTTGTGATCCACCAGTGTTTGTAGCAGCATTGAAAAGTACCCCTTCTGGTTTATGTACTTACTGGCCTGGTGCTCTGGTGCCAAGATAGGGATATGGATTCTGTCTATCGCCCCACCACAGTTAGGGAACCCCATTGCAGCAAAGCCATTGACTATGATCTGCACATTTCCCAGAGTCTCTAACCTTGATACCAGCAGCTCTTTGATTGTGATGGCTACTTGGATCACAGCAGCCCCCGCAGTAGATTTGCCCACTCCAAATTGATTCCCAACTGACCGGTAGCTGACTGGCATTGCAAGCTTCCATAGAGCTGTTCCACTTGCTTATGAACTGTGAGGGCTGATCTCATTTTGGTATTGTGGCACTACAGGACAGGGGAAAGCAAGTCACAAAGTTCCATGAAAATGCCCTTATGCATCCGAAAGTTTTGCAGCCACTAGGAATCGTCTCAGACCTGCAACACTATGCAGTGCCACCAGTCTGTGCTTGTTTCCCGGGCCCAGAAATGGCATTCCACATCATGAACCTGCCCCATTAACACCATGATGTGCACATTGCCTGGGCCAGTACTTTGCGAGAAATCTATATCCATGTCTATGTCCTCATCACTCTCGTCATTATGCTGCCATCACCTCCTCGCCTGGTAGGTTCTGGTTCTGCATATACTCCAGGATAATAAACGTGGTGTTTACAGTGCTCATAATTGCCGCAGTGATCTGAGCAGGCTCCATGACCCAGTGCTATGATATCTGGGCTGAAAAAAGGTGCAAAACTATTGTCTGCTCTGACAGAGGGAGGGGCAAGTGACGACATGGCTTATAGGGAATTAAAGTCCACAAACGGGGTGGCTTTGCATCAAGGAGAAACACAAACAACTGTCACACAGAAGTCAAAACCCTGGGTTTAGCAGGCTATTGAATTCATGGAAGGAGGAAGCAAATGAATACAAAATAAATCGGGTCTATTCTTTTGATCTACTCCATCTATCTTTTACATCTTTAGGCTGGCAGCAGAAAGTGCAGTTCGAATGCTACCTATCGTCATCTCCTGGGTGCTTGGCAGAAGATGGGAATGACCTGGCTGAGTCACTCCCAGGTCTGCCCATGCGCGCCTGACTGACCTCTCTGAGGTCGGTTAAAAGAGCATCCAGGAATACGACGATGATGGCTAACAGTCATAACGCACCATCTGCTGCCAAAAGGCAATGAGCTCCTGCTGTGTAGCAATGCAGTCCCATGTCTGCCAGCATCCAGGAGACTTACGATGATGGTCAGCTGTGCGGGCTCCATGCTTGCCATGGTATGGCGTCTGCACAGGTAACCCAGGAAAAAAGGTGCGAAATGATTGTCTGCCATTGCTTTCATGGAGGGAAGGAGGGAGGGAGTGGGGCCTGATGACATGTACCCAGAATCACCCATGACACTGTTTTTGGCCCATCAGGCATTGGGAGCTCAACCCAGAATTCCAATGGGTGGTGGAGACTGCGGGAACTGTGGGATAGCTACCCACAGTTACCCACAGTGCAATGCTCCAGAAGTCGACGCTAGCCTCGGTACTGTGGACACAGTCCACCAACTTAATGCACTTAGGGCATTTTTTGTAGGGACACACACAATCGAATGTATAAAAAAAATTTCTGAAAAAATGACTTCTACAATTTCAACCTAATTTCATAGTGTAGACATACCCAAAGAGCAGCAACTGTTGGCCGGGCGCCCAGCTCTGAAGGAAGCGCCATACCAGCAGCAGCACAAAAGTAAGGGTGATAATACCATACCATGCCATCCTTCCTTCTACGCTGCTGCCTTCAGAGCTGGGTGGTCAGATAGTAGCTGCTGACTAAGAGCCCAGCTCTGGAAGCAGCAGTGCAGAAGTAAGGGTGGCAAATCATAGCATGCTATCCTTACTTTTATGCTGCTGCTGCCAGTGGCTCTGCCTTCAGAGCTGGGCTCCCGGTCGTCAGCTGCCGCTCTCCAGCTGCCCAGCTCTAAAAGCAGCGCCACCACCAGCAGCAGCACAGAAGTAGGGGTAGCAGTACTGCATGCCCCCCTATAATAGGCTTGCAACCACCCCCCACAACTCCTTTTTGGCTCAGGACCCCTACAATTACAACACTGTGAAATTTCAGATTTAAATAGCTGAAATCATGAAACTTCCTATTTTTTTATACGCTATGACTGTGAAATTGACCAAAATGGACTGTGAATTTGGACTGTACCCATTGGTCAAATAACCATGAATTAACAATGCCAAAACATACTTTACTGAAATAAAATACATATAATAAATATATAAGAAGCTGTCTTTGAATCAAATGACTTCCAGAACTAGACAAGTGGAAGTCATTTTGCTTACCCAATCTGAGAAAAAGGCCCTCCACACGTGTGGATTTATAAAAGACCTGATCTTAGACATATTTATGTGAGTAACCTAGCCCCAATGAAATCAATGGAGCCAGGCCTGTGCATTTTCAGGATCAGAGTTAAATTGAGCCTGACAAGTAACTGAAGTTATCTGAAATTACATGAAAACACTTCAATCTATCATATTCTCAGCGGGCTAACTCCCAGAAGATGCTGAAGTACTGATTCCCCAGTACTTGCTACAAACTAAAATTACCCTCAACATCTACTAGGCTGTTATATATGACAATCCACATCTTCATTTTACTAAACTAATGGTGAAATGGACTACTGATTTGCAATGGCCGTTAAATGTAGATGGTTCTAAACTCTGGCCCATTGTTAAAGTTTCAGTCTGCTTGTACTATAAAGCAATTTGATGTAGAAAGTGAGAGAAAGTCAGTTAAGGGATTTGAAAAGAGACTGGACTCCCTTGGAGGCAAAGGCCATAAGAGAGGAGTTTGATGTGCGTAAGGCACAAGTTAAACCTTTTTTAAAACTCTCTCTTTCTTTGTATCGTGTTTAAAAAAAAAAAGAAAAGTAATTGTCCAGAAAATTGCAGGGAAGAACATTATGCAGTGATGCTGGCATTGCTTGAAGATAATGTTTGAGCCTTTCAATTTCTATCTTAGAGAATTTTTTTTTAAGAATGCCTTATTAAAGATATCCAAGAGGAACTCCTGATTTCATAGTTCATAATTATAACAGTACAAAATGGTTGCAATGAAACCTAAAACCATCTGAAGGTAGCTTATTTGGGCTAAACTTGAAATTTAGACGTTTGTCAAAAGATTTGTTAAAATGTACAAATGAATTGAAGTCAACACAGGCCTAGTGTCAAGGGAAACTGAGCAGACTGATAATTTTGTATACAAATCATGAGAAGTGATTTTCTTTACTTATTTTCAAATAGTTTTGATGCTGAACTAGATCAAGCGGAATGGTTTCATATTAAAGCCTTGATTCTACTCACGTGGACCCCTATGTGCAAATAGAATCCATATGCAGGGCTTCATCATTGACTTCAATGAATCTTCCTTTGGGTGTATGATTCATTCTCAAAGAACAGACTGTAGCCTAGTGTGACAAACATTGCAACTGCATGCAGTATCTTTGGGGGAACATACTGTGTCAAATGTATGAATGGTTCACTTTCCAGTGTGGAACAGGGATTGCATGTAACTCGTGGGGGGAAGGGTAGTGGGAAGGAGGGTTGCCACAGCTCTTCCAGCAATTGAGAACAGTGCAGGGTAGTTAAGGTGAATCATTCAGGTTGTAAACACCTCCTGGGGAGGCTTGCCTATACTGGTTCCAACTGGGTTTTCCAGAGACCAATAGAAAAAGAAAGGGCTTTTGGCATAGTCCACATTTAAACTGTGTCCAGGCCATTTTTCTGATCCAGCAGACAGACAGGATCTTCTGTCCATGGTCCTCAACCCTTGCAGAAGGGTTGCAAAGATGTTGGCCTACTAGGGACCCATACGTGATTCCTCATATGTTTAGTGACTCCTCATATGTTTGCTATGTGACTCCTCATATGTTTAGTGTGTATTTAAATCTATTGTTTTTATTATACTTTCTCTAACATTAAGAATAAAAGTGCTTGCTTAGAAAGTGCTTTGTGGTAACTTGTAGCTTTCAGAGAGAAAGCAAAGCACAGGCCCTTCCATTAGGCAGATTGTGATATCCCCAGAAAGCCAGTGTAAGGTAGGCAGCTGTGCAGCCCTAAAACTCCTGGTCAGAAGGGAGTGGGACTCTGGACAGCTGCCCAGATGCAGATGATGGCTGAGATCTGAGACCCAACTGGGGAATCCTGGAGTGGACCACGTACTTGGTGGGGGAGGGGAAGAGATGGGAAGAAGGGATACAGGTCAGTCATACTGCAATTCTGACAGCTACACCTATAATTTTACTTTGTACAGGTAAATACTATTACAGTGCTACTTTGTATATAGTATGAGAAACTCACTCTGCTGAACTCATTTAATCATTTAATATTTTCTAAAAATATAAGATTCAAGTAGCTAAATTCTTCTTTTAAATATAGTTATATAGTTATTCATTCAGTTTTCATGCAGCACTTGTTATCCAAAGTTTTATGTCTTCTTCTCAATGCTGATGTTTTAAAAAAAAAATGAGCTATAACATGCTGTCATAGATTGCTCCAATTTATAAAAGAACTCTTTAGAAAAGAAAAGAAATCTTTACCTAAACTAAACTAATATTTCTTTGAACTCTGAATGAGTGGTGTCCTCTTTTTGAAGAAACCTTGACATTGGTAGCCAGGCAAAAAGAAAATCAGAGATAAAAGGAACAGAAATAAGAAAACAATTATACTAGAATCCAATTTACCTTGTTTACAAAAAAATCTCCACCCCCCAAACAAGGCACAAACACATTTTGACAACTGCTAAAATAATCTTTGTGACCACATTTTAAAAAGGAAGAAGACACTGCATGATCAAATTAGTGAATTAGTCACTATGGTTCTGATACTGCAACAAAATCTGAATGGATAGACCTCAAAAGCTTGAATAAGGGGGTAACACAAATGGCTCCACTAATGCACTACTTTATGCCTGAATGAAGTCCCACCAAAGTCAATGGGTCTCCTCATGAGAATAAAGGCTCTGAGGCAAAATACATTTGAGGATCAGGCAGGGCTTGCGCTTCCATTTAGGCAGCCTAGGCAATCGCCTAGGGATCCAGGATTATTGGGGGGCAGCATTTTGCTGGGGGGGGCTGCAGGCAGCTTCAGTGGACCCGCCACAGTCGTGCCTGCGGAGGGTCCCCTGATCCCGCGGCTCCAGTGGAGCTGCTGCAGGCATTCCTGCAGACGGTCCGCTGCTCCCGCAGCTCCGATGGACCTACCACAGGCACAGCTGCGGCAGCTCCACCAGAGCCGCGGACCAGCGCGCTGGGCAGCGAAATGGCCGTGTAGAAACCAGTCCTGTAGAAACCAGTGCCAGAAACACTAGCGCCAGTCCTGGGATCAGGGACTAAGACTGCATTATTTCTTTGGCTGACAAACTGGAACTGATTGTGGTGAATAGTATATCGTTGTGAAAAACAGTGACTAGTATGACATTCAAATTATCTGATAGTTTTTCCACTTACTGTGCCTGAAGTGGATGACAGAACTGTTTGCAAAATGGAAGTTCCATTTCATGAGAAATTCCAACATTTTGAAATTTATTCATTAAAAAAAAAAAGCCAGAATTTGCAGAAAAAATATTTGGGACCACTGAAATATTTCAATAATGTCAAAAGGTATTATTTTAATAAGGTAAAAATGTGTCATTTTGACTTGATTGTTTTGATATATTGTAATTAAAATTTTAGATATATTTATAATATATATTTTATAGAAACAGAATATCTAACATATTTGTAAGACAATATAAAAGTAAAAATAAACTGAATAAAAGTTATGAATGTGAAACAAAACTTGTTGACATTATTGAAACAAATGAGAACATTGAAATGATTCAGTCCTTTCCATTGAAGACTTCATTATAACTGACATGTTTCTGATGAAAATAAGAATAAAAATTCTACTAGTTGTAGTATATGTAAATAGCTAATAGAAGGAGCACCATCTACTGGCACTTAAGAATATGTGACACTGTTAATGAGTTTATAGGACCAGTAAAGTTATTATTATGCCTTCCAAATGCCTTCCCGATTACATAGCTCTCCACATGCACAATCATATGGGACAGGGTTTCTCAAACAGGGGTTGCCGCTTGTGTAGAGAAAGCCCCTGATGGGCTGGGCCTGTGTGTTTACCTGCCCCGTCCGCAGGTCCAGCCGATTGCGGCTCCCACTGGCTGCAGATCGCTGCTCTGGGCCAATGCTGGAAGTGGTGCGGGCCAAGGGACTTACTGGCCACCACTTCGAGCAGCTCCCATTGGCCTGGAGTAACGATACGCAGCCAGTGGGAGCCGCGATCGGATGTACCTGCGGACGAGGCAGGTAAACACACCAGCCTCGCTCACCAGGGGCTTTCCCTACACACCCTGATATAGGAGTTCTATTTCTGTGTGTCTTCTAGTCATTGAATTTTATTCAGGCTGCTCAATCTATAAGGGACTTCTTGTTCCATATTTATGAGATCCAGTAGAAACCAGTAGCATAACTGAGGCTAGCATTTAGGAGGAAATCTTGCCCCATACACTTCACAGCTGAAAAATGGATAAAATACAGCAGAATTGCTTTGTTTCTATTGTGTGAAATGGAGAGGTTATGCATTGGTACTTGTAAGACTCTGTGCATTGAAAAGCTGAGCTCTGCAGGAATCCTCCCAATTGGAGTACCTTGGGAGACTAGGAGTAGGGATAAGTGGGAAGGTTTGTGGAAGGGCTGTGGGAAATGGTAGAAAAAAGGGTCATGGGGTTTGTGGTAGGGACAGCATTTCAACCTTCCAACTGCTGCTTTTATTATTATGGAGATGCTTGCTGTGGTTACTTGAGTGCTGCCTCTTCTTCTGCCTCTGGAATGATTGGGTAGACCCCAGAGCTCTTTCACTTCCAGCAGCCTCTGAGAGGGTTAGTGACTTAGAGCCAGCTGCTTATATGTTTCCTCCCTTTGTGTGACTGTTCTATGTGTCACAAAAGGCCAATTTAACACTGGGCAAACTACAGACCACCAAGAATTAAAGGAGGGAAATGTAATTAATACAAGTTCATGTGGGGTTATGAAAACAGTGCCTGTCACCCAAACTTGATATCTTTTTTTGCCCCCCATGAGATTACATGTTTGATTGATAAAGGTGACAGTGTTGACATTATCTACTTAGACTTCTGGAAAGCATTTGGCATAGTACCACATGACATTTTGATTAAGAACTAGAATATAAAGTTAAGATGGCATACTTTAACTGGATTGAAAACTAGCTAACTGATATGTCTCAAAAGTAATGATAAACAAGAAAGTCACCAAATGAGTGTGTGTCTATTGGAGTCTCACAAAGATAGTTCTTGATCCTATGATAGTTAACACTTTTTTATCAGTGACATGAAGGAAAACAAAATCATCACTAATGAAGTTTGCAGATGACACAAAAATTGAGAAAGCGATAAACAATGTAGAGGACAGTTCACTGACTCAGAGCAGTCTGGAGCTCTTGGTAAACTGGGTTCAAGCAAACAGTATGCATTTTAATACAGCGTAATGAAAATGTATACTTCTAGGAATGTAGGTCATGCTTACAGGATGGTGGATTCTATCCAGGGAAGCAATGGTACTGAAAAAGATTAGGAGATCATGGTGGATAACCAGCTGAACATGAGCTCTCAGTGTGACTTTGTGACTAAAAGAGCTCATGTGATCCTGGGATGCATAAATAGGAGAATCTTGAGTAGGACGACACCAGTGTATCTGGCACCGGTGTGAGCTCTGCTAGCATGCTCTGTCCAGTTCTGGTGCTCACAATTCAAGAAGGTTGATAAATAGGATCGGGCTCAGGGAAGAGCCACAAGAATGATTAAAGGATCAGAAAATATGTTTTATAAAATAAGATTAATAGACTGAGCTTCTTAAGTCTAACAAAAAGGAAAAAGGGAATTCAAAGGTGACAGGATTATAGTCTACAAGTATCTGCATGGGGAACAGACATTTAATATAATGGGTTCTTCATTTAGGAGAGGGAAGCATAACACAATTCAACAGCTGGAAACTGGAGTTAAACAAATTCAAGCTGGAAATAAGGCATACATTTTTGACAGTGAGGGTAATTAAGAACATAAGAACGGCCATACTGGTCAGGCCAAAGGTCTATCTAGCCCAGTATTCTGTCTTCTGACAGTGGCCAATGCCAGGTGCCCTAGATCAGTGTTTCTCAAACTGGGGCCACCACTTGTGTAGAGAAAGCCCCTGGTGGGCTGGGCCGGTTTGTTTACCTGCCCCCTCCGCAGGTCTGGCGGATCACGGCTCCCACTGGCTGCGGGTCGCTGCTCCAGGCCAATGGTGAACCGTGGCCAGTGAGAGCCATGATCAGCTGGACCTGTGGATTGGGCAGGTAAACAAACTGGCCTGGACCACCAGGGGCTTTCCTTACACAAGCGGAGGCCCCAGTTTGAGAAACATTGCCCTAGAGGGAACAAACAGAACAGGTAATCATCAAGTTATCCATCCCCTGTCACTCATTGCCAGCTTCTGGCAAACAGAGGCTAGGGATACCATTCCTGCACATCCTGGCTAACAGCCATTGATGGACCTATCTTCCATGAATTTATCTAATTCTTTTTTGAACGCTGTTATGGTCTTGGCCTTCACAACATCCTCTGGCAAGGAGTGCACAGGTTAACTATACGTTGTGTGAAAAAAATACATCCCTTTTTTTGTTTTAAACCTGCTGCCTATTAATTTCATTTGGTGGCCCCTAGTTCTTGTGTTATGAGAAGGAGTAAATAACACTTCCTTATTTACTTTCTCTACACCAGTCATGATTTTATTTACTTTTATCTTATCTCCCCTTAGCCATCTCTTTTCCAAGCTGAAAAGTCCCAGTCTTATTAATCCCTCCTCTTACGGCGGCCATTCCATACTCCTAATCACTTTTGTTGCCCTTTTCTGAACCTTTCCAAGTCCAGTGTAACTTTTTTTGAGATGGGACCACCACATCTGCATTCCATATTCAAGATGTAGGCATACCATGGATTTATATAGAGGCAATATGTTATTTTCTGTCTCATTATCTCTCTCTTTCTTAATGATTCCAAACATTCAACTAACTATTGGCACAGTTTACCCAGGGTTGTGGTGGATTTTCCATCAGTGATGATTTTTAAAATCAAGACTGGATATTTTTTTATTAATCTTCTGTAGGAATTATTTTGGGGGAAGTTCTATCACAGAGGGTTGGCGACCTCTGGCATGTTGCTCACCAGGGTAAGCACCTTGGTGGGCCGGGCCAGTGTCCCAGGTCAATGGAGGGTGGCGGGAAGCTGCGCGGACTAGGGATGTGCTGGCCGCAGCTTTCTGCCACCCCCATTGGCCTGGGACGGCGAACTGTGGCCAGTGGGAACCGCGATTGGCCAAACCCACCAATGTGGCAGGTAAACAAACTGGCTTGGCCCACCAGGGTGCTTACCCTGGCAAGCTGCATGCCAGAGGTTGCTGACCCCTGTTCTATCACGTGTGTTATACATGAGGTCACTTAGATGAACACAGTCATCCCTTCTGGCATAGAGGGACCTTGATGTCACCAAATCAGGCCCTATGGAACTAGGAAATCCTTGAGATTCTGGGCCATATTTCGAGTGACATACTTTTACTATTAACAAATACAAGAGTTTCAGGGACTTTTAAAAATCAATTTGCACTCTAATTGAAACGTTTGAAATTATTTCTCATTATAATGTAACTAAAAGAACCTGATCAGTATTCAGTATCAATGGAACATAAAACAAGTTCACACTTTCCTAATTCAGTGTCATACATAAATTGTTCCCAGGCCAGAATATGAAGTGGGACTGAAGGGAAATTGTAAATGCATTACAGCTAAATTCTCACACTACAGCTAAATAGTTACAAGAAAATTAAAACCCCAATGTGTACACATTTTTCAGAACTCATCAAGAATAAATTGCTTTCTTTGAAAGGACTTAAAATGCTGTTAGAACTATCCTTTTCTGTATTTAAAAATTTTGTATTCAATAGAAGTTATTTGTCACCAGGCCCTTGCAAGTTACTTTGCATTAGATAAATTAATTAGGAACTCACAATTCACATAATATTATCTGTTTGGCTGTGCTTACCATTTCCTCCAGTGGCTACCAAGACTCTCCCTAAAGGTTCTTTAACAAAATGAAAGATTCTGAGAACATTTTTGCTATAGAAGACTAGCAGTTATTTCTCTCCTCTGAGAAGCTCCATAAAGTGACAGGAAACCCAAGGTATAATTAGAACAAATACTAGTATAAATCCTAATGGAAATAGGGATTTATTGTGCGTAATGCCCTTCAAAAATCTGATTAATGTGGTGTCCCAGATTCTGATTAAAGTTAAACAGCTGCACATGGCTTCACTTTCTTACAGTCTATCTTGTTTTGAAGGTACAAATTTAAATGTGTTCATTGATTTGCAGAGTGTATAAAATAGCTACAGCTTTTCCTATTTGCTGGATAAGGGGAGGGGTGGAAAGGATTGATCAATATAAAACTACTATATACAAGTTACACCAGGGGTCGGCAACCTCTGACATGCAGCTCACCAGGGTAAGCAACCTGGTGGGCTGGGCCAGTGTGTTTACCTCCCATGTCGGTAGGTTCAGCCGATCACAGCTCCCACTGACCAAGGTTTTCCGTCCCAGGCCAATGAGGGTGGCGGGAAGTGCTGCAGGCCGAGGGATGTGCTGGCCACGGCTTACCCTGGAGATCTGCGTGCCAGAGGTTGCTGACCCCTGAATTACTCCATAGATAATTACTTAACATGGGACAAAGATTTTTTACTAAAAAACAGACAAAAAACAAGAAATTCTAATTCTTCTCTACAGAACCAGGCGAGGATCCACATTTCATTTATAACTTGCCAATTAGGCCTTGATTCAGTAAGGTACTTAAGCATGTGTGTAACTGAACGTGAAATAGCCCCACCAAGTTCTTGGGACTGCTGAGCTGCTTGAAGTTACACATGTGCTTAAGTAAACGGTAGAAATGGGGCCTTCCCCACACAAAGCCAGAGGATTCCTTTCCTTAAGTATATAGGATTTCATAAATCTATAGGACTTTAAGGCCAGAAGGGACCATTATGATCATTAGTCTGTACCTCCTGCATACACAGGCCATGGAACTTCACATAACTTCCCATGACTCCAGTCTAGATGAAAATCTGCTTGCACAATTTTACTTGCTGCCTTCATCTCATATTGGTACTCAAACTCTGTTTCCATGTTGGCTCCTAGGCTGTTGTATTAATTTTATTCATATGTGATTGTAGTGTTAAGTGGTACCACCTAGTAATTTAGGTTATATGAGTAATTAGCATAATTGCCTAGTAGATAACATACTCCAAGAACTCCATAGCCAGTTATTCCTGCTCCATTGTTGTGGGATTTTTTTTATTTTATTTATTTATTTTAGTTATCTGGAAAACAATTTTTCATTAATTTGTAGGACAAGATATTCCACTCTTTCCACTCCAGATTCTTAGCTCTGTGCTGCTCCTATTCCAATGTTAGAGGCACTTGTTTGAAGAATAAAAGGTTTCTCAAAATCTGCTCTATGTAACTCTGTTTCCATGTTGGCTCCTAGGCTGTTGTATTAATTTTATTCATATGTGATTGTAGTGTTAAGTGGTACCACCTAGTAATTTAGGTTATATGAGTAATTAGCATAATTGCCTAGTAGATAACATACTTCAAGAACTCCATAGCCAGTTATTCCTGCTCCATTGTTGTGGGATTTTTTTTATTTTATTTATTTATTTTAGTTATCTGGAAAACAATTTTTCATTAATTTGTAGGACAAGATATTCCACTCTTTCCACTCCAGATTCTTAGCTCTGTGCTGCTCCTATTCCAATGTTAGAGGCACTTGTTTGAAGAATAAAAGGTTTCTCAAAATCTGCTCTATGTAAAACAGAAAACTATTACACCTGTTTGGTTAGCTCTGCAAAGACTTGCTCAAATTGTGCAGTCTCCTGAGATTTTTTTTTTAAAACTTCTCTTTGGTACAATTCATAAGTAAAGCATCAATTTCAGAGATAGGAAACAGACTTCCAGGCATAGCTGACTAACCCTATGAAAGGTTGCACTTTTCTCTTAAAGGCAAGACTTCAGACTGCTGTAATTTGAGCAAAAAAATTCACTCACTGATTCCCAAAAAAGAATCCATAATCGTTTCTCTGTGCACTAAAGAACATTTTTGAGTTAATTGCAACACTTGTGGTTAGAAGCTCTCAAACTACTATACATAGATGTTCCAGACATTAATTCCAAGTGTTCTTAAAACTCCCATATCAAAGTAATTGGCACAGAATTCAACATATTTTTTTAGGATTTGGAAAGTAGCTTAGAAAGATCTTATTTTTTCAGCAGTTGAACCAATTTAGCCAGTATATACAGTTTGAAAATGTCTAAGGTATGAGAGGGAATATTTATAATGACTAAGTTTTAGCAAATATACATGCAAGAACTTTTATTCTTTATTAAATTTTGTAAAGTATATTTTAAATTATTTTCTTAGCATCTCACACATTCAAACTCACAATGTGTGAAAGCCATCTATATCTGTTCAATTTCCCGGACTGATACAGCAAAAATTTGACATGAAACAAACTGCTGCATCAATCTTTTGTTGATATTACTACAAAACTTTATATGATATGACATAACTGTTAAGAACTAGATATGATGCTTTGCCACATGACAAGTGAACCTGGAAAAATCTGAAAAGACAGTTCTCAGTTTGAATCTTGCAAGCAACGAATCCTTCCTTGGGACTGCCGACTCTTCACCAGAGAGGCCAGAACTCAAGGGAGAAGCAATAGCTTTTGTAGCCATACGTGTAGTCCTTCAAGGAATCACAAGATAAAATAAGGGTCCACATTCCTAACTCTACCCTATTTCCTTTCTTACTGCTATTGACAGAGGGTTCAGAATTTTCAGGGGCTTTTTTTCTTTACCTTTCTTCATGGCCATTTTCCTTAGTTAGGTTTAGATTATTTTACAATAATACCGTGTATAACGCATTTATTGTTGTTGTAAAAGTCCTTATATACCGTTAAAAGATATAAGTAGCTCGTATCAGTTCTGGTCTCGTTGTTCAGGTTATTTGGTTCCAATCTGCTCCATAGTGTTTAGTGCTCTGTCAATTGGACTGTATGCCATACAGAGAGTTGTGGAGCTGAAGACTGGGTGCAAATATCCCTGCTTTTTGACAGCAAAAGGTCTCTGACAGGTTAATATATGGTCTGCCTTCTAGAGCTGATTAAAACTTTAAACAAAAAAATAAAAACAAACAAAAAAAACAGCTTTACTGCTTTCTTTACTTCAGGGAAGGCCACTCAGCTAAGGCCTGCTTCATCTGTGCAGTTTCACCTTGAAAGCCTGCAAGGATAATGAAAACTGCTGAAGACTTTTTTTGGAGACAGGAAGTGCTGACACCTTCTAAATCAGCACTTGCTTCTGTCCCACTTCACCTGAGTACATCAGCTTGTGTAGTTGATTTGGTGACTGTGGCATTCACACAGATGAAGTAGTCTTTAAATAATAGCATGGAACCAAGAGAAACTCAGATTCAAGAAGCTCAAGGAATCTGATGCTAACATATCCAAGGGTTTGGACAACTAGGCACTCACAAATAAGAAAAGCAGCAACATAGTTCTGATTGCTGCTCCAACTCTCACTAGGAAAACAAGAAACATAGGCACCATGAAACCACAGCTCAAGAGAAGGAAGTTAAGTGAATGAATTTGCTCAAATATCACAAGTGCAGCAATGCTGAAAATTATGTATTGGAACCTTTCAGCTAGTTTCCATTAAGTATGACTTCCATTCATGGGATAAAGAGCCTGCCAAGAACATGAGAAGTGGGAAGCAAATCTATTATGACATGAGGTCAGGAGGTGGTTACACACACCGTAAGAGCTTCAGAGTACATATCTAACCCAACAGCTTATTTGGTATCAGTGACTGTTATGATGCATCATTATGTGCGTCTTAGGACCTCTAGAGTGCATATTGAGCTCTAATAAAAAATAAAGGACTAAGAACCTACCCTCTTCACTTAAGATAGACAACAACAGTGGAAAGTTTAGACACAATATTTCTGGGTCTTTCTTTTATTCTCCTTTAGCAATGTGTCAGGCTGCTACCTCGAGCTGAATTTCTACGTTTATGTAGCATTACTCTTGAGACCCAGTCACTGGATCTAATGACAGACTTGGGACAAAAGTATTGCAATCTTTTAGCTTGTCTACATGGGGACACTCAGAAAAGCTAAACTAACTAAAGTTGTTAATTTAAAGTGGATTAATTAAACTGCATTAAACTCTTGTGTGGACATTCTCTTTCAGACTTAAAAGTCGCCTTAATTCAATTTAGCTTAATTCACAAATTAAGCAAAACCCAATTAAGGCCCCTTTTAGTCTGAATGAGAATGTCCACACAGGGGTTTAATGCGGTTTAATTAATCCACTTCAAATTAACTACTTTAGTTAGTTTGGAGTAACTTTTCTGAGTGTCCACATGTAGACAGGCCCATAAACTCCTTTGAGACCACCTACTTTAAGGACAACTAACTGCTATTTAATCACCCAAGAATGGGTAATATATACTAACAGTAACTAAAGGAGAATAAGGTTTCTTACCTAGTAACTGTGGTTCAAGTGGAATAAAAAGAGATCCATATTCCATACCTTCTGCCCGCTTTTCCTTCAGACTCTTTCATATTTTACAGCATTTCTGTGGAAAAGAACTAGACTGGGCTCCTTCAGTAAATTTTGCACGTAATGTTTAGTTCCATGAGGGAGCAAGCACATGACCCCAGTTGGTTTCCCATAGATGAGGATCTCAACATCAAGAATGCATGTTCTCTGTAGAAGGTGGATCCATAAGTGACATAATCCACTCAACTAACTGGAGTTATTAGATAAGTAACCTCTATCTTTTCACATGTTAAATCCTCAAGCTTCAGGACATAAACCAATTTCTGACTATGGGGATTTAGAAGGAACCTATCTCCATGAATGATTTTTCCAGAACTGTCTACTGCAGTCTGTGATGCTGGCCACTGTTAGAGACAGCATATTGGACTATAGGAATCAATGGTCTGATCCAATATGGCATTTCTTATGTACCTCTGAAAACTCTAAAAATATTGAGTTTCCAGCCCTGCTAATTTTTAATGTATGGAGGAAGTGATTCCAGTCTTAGTATCCCATAACACTTAAATAAAAGCTTGTTTTTTTAGAGTAAATCTATATGAATCAGCAATGCAGTGGGTAATCCTCCAAAGCATCTAACTTTTAAAAGGGTTAACCAATATATACCTATATGTTTCAACCATACATTCAAACAGTTCATCTAGTCTATTATTCACAAGGAAAAAGTGGTTATAGCAATTCTGTTTTTCAGTGTATTTTCCCTGTATGTAACATCAAGCTATTTTCCTCATTTTTCCTCAGAAATTTCAACTATCTGCACAAGATATGTGTAGATAGTTGAAAATCCACTCCCATTAAGTATTTAAATCATTTTATTATCTTTTAATACCCAATCAAAAGATTGGAAGAATTTTTTTTGTTTTGTTTTTTCTTTCCATTGCCTCAACAAAAAGGGAAAATATACAAACATTATAAGAAAATGGCATGAAGACAGGGAAGTTACACTGGAAGGTTTTCTGATCTTCTTGTACATACTCTATTGTCAGTATTTGCAAGCAGGGAAGAAAGCATTAATGAAAACATGACAGTAGAGAATAACAATTTGAGTCAGTTGGCTCAGTGAAGAATGGGATCACTAGGAGAAGAAATTTGAGTCACACAACTGGCAAAGTAGGAAGCAGAGTGTTCAGATAAAAGCATGGAGTTAATAAGTTTAGTCATGGCAGGATGGATAACTAGAACATGGTATATAAACATTATTTTGATTTTCCTTGCCTATGTATAAGTGACACTTTCTGGATCAAAACAGAAGAAGGTGCAATTCTTAAAGGTAAACTCAAACATATTTTTTAAGATTTCAAAATAAGGAAAATATAAGGTTTTTGCTTAAAATGATGGTGATGTATTTTAACAAAACTACCTCTGACTCAAGGACCTTTTGATAGCAATTGGCAGAAGGCACAAGAGTGCAAAAGGGTCACATAAAGTCTCTAATGAAACATGGTCACACTGATCATCATGATCATTGTGAGATGTATGTATAGAAAATATATAAAGAGTTATGTATCAATACTAAAAATATATTCTCTATGTCTGAGACTTAAGGCAGATCTTGCAAGTGGACCCTATATTCTGTTATGCAGGGGGGAAGAGACTTATTTCACCCTGGCTGATCACGTGCCAATTGAGTATTGTATGGTTCATAATGGATGCTTATTTACAATCTGAGCAAAATGCTGATCAATGTATTGCAGGGACTGTAGGAAAAACAAAACAACAAAAAAGCAGGGGTTATCCTGTTTAGAAGTAAGACAATGAACTTTTGAAACTATATCTGGGATGTTGATAACTCCCCAGTGATTCCTTCAATCTGCAAGGACAAGCCACCCAAAGGATTGTTTTTATTGGAATATCAGCCAAACTGGTTGAAAACACTAGGAAAGCTCTCTTGTGGGAGATAGGGGAAAGCCTTGTTAGTTAAGTGTAGGCTATAGAATGTGTGTTGTGATTTTGTTTTAGATTCGTTTTGTTTATAGATTTGTTTCCAATATTCTCACTCTCTATCACATAAATCTCGGTTCTTTGATCATAAAGTTATTGTCATTTTCACCTTAAATATATCTAAGTGCTTCATGTTGAGCAGAGCGAAGATCATGAGATGAATTGTGCAAGCTAGTGTGAACTATTCCTTTGGGAACAGTGAATCTGAGAGTTCTGAGTGTTTAATGAAACAGGGAATGAGCACTCCATGGGGTCACTCAGAGGTGTTGGTGTGTGCCTATTGCCAATCTGTAAAAAGAGAGCGAGGCCCACAGAGGCCTGAAAGGTAGGGCTTGTGTTGCCATGGGCTAGTGGATTCAGGGAACTGATCAATAGCAGGCACGTACAAGACTTCCTCATTCTAAGGGCAGGTGATAGTGAGTTGCCTCATAACTCTTGAGTGCCCCCTGGGAAGAGTCACAATCTCCCTGAAGCATCCTGAAAAATCTGAACTTCCTTGTTGCTCTGCTAGAATGACATCAAAAGCACCCCAAAGGAAGAGTACTACAATGGGGTTTAGAATGGAATGGTTCTATTAAGGCTTTCTTTATGCCATTTAGCATATCACTCATTTTGACAACTCTCTCACCTTTGAGCAGGAGCTCAGATCATTACCTGTATAACTGGAATCAACCGAAGTCTATTAGAGTTAGAAATAATTACTGCAAACTGGAGATGGCCACTATGTACCAGGTGCTAGCTACATGCTTCTGAGACAATCTGAAGAAGGGAACAGGGACGGATTGCAAGATACCAATAGCCAATATACAGCTCCTCTTATGAAAGATACCTCATCAGACATACCAGTACAGTACTCAGGAACAGTACTCAGGAGATCTGGGCTGGTAGGAGACCAAGAAAGCACAGATGTCTGGATTCTGGATAATTAGTCAAGTTAAAGGAGAGTAGGGTTAGGAGACAATATGAGTTAGGTGGCATTAGCAGCCCCTAATCATGTCAAAAGCATTTGATACAATATGTTAAAAATGATCAAAATTAAAAAGTTTTACATGCTCATCTACCACCCTCCCCGATGCTTAAATTCTGAAAACACTGAAGGCCACCAATTTGGATTTATTTCATCAAGTAACAATTTCTTCAGCTGTGATTCATGTTTAAGAAGCTTCGTTTTAGGTATTGAGTATTTTGTGAGCCCAAGCACATAAAAATCATTGTAAAACTAAACCAAACATCTAAAGCTTGAAGCTCAGCCAAAAGGGACTTGACTCTAGATGTCATTGTGGATTTTCATTGTTTGGGAAAACACTTGGCAGACAAACAATTGCCTTGTAAACTAAAGCCCCTAACTTCTGTTATCCTTTTTATTATCTCCTTGTAAATTGACCATGTAGCAGACTTTGGAAAACACTGCTAAAATGCCTAGGCATTTACATGAATTTAAAAACCAATTTAATTTGTCCATGACTGCTCCCTATGCAGGCTTCCCTAAACATTTGAATTATTCACGTCTCAGAGCTAGGAGGTTAATGGATCTCTTTTCAACCTAGATAGGGAAAAAGGAGAAATACCAATTCTAGCCAGCATCATTTACATGAATTATAATGTCACTTACCTGTAGTTCCATTTACTGCATTTTGTTACTTTGGTTGGAATTTGTCTGATCAGATTATTTAAGTGACAACAGACTGTTCTGTAACTCAAAAAAGAGCAGAGGAATTGTGCCAGATATGCCTTGGAGTAAGTAGGTCACAGATTACACAGGTAGCAGATTTTGGTTTGTGACCTGCATTTAAGTTCAATAAGGTGTAAATAGAAGGCTTTATCCTGGAGACCAGGAGCTCTAATCTAGGTCCTGTTTTGTTCTGGGCTTCCCACCTGAAGATTCTGAACACTGTATGTAGTGATACTGTGGGAGTGGACTGAACCAGGCTGACCTGGCAGCAGCAGCATAGAACTGACTTCACTGAAAGATCTGACCAGACAAGTGGTGGCCAAGCTGATGTTACAAAACTAGGCCAGGTAACATTTAAAGTGATCCTCAACTGGCATAAAGTCTATATATGAGCCTATGTCAGTGTCATAACTTAGAGCTGGATGTCAGGAGCTCTTAGTGGGTTGGGGGCAGCATTTCAGAATCAGAGACCTGGATGCAGCCCACCCTGCAGCTGTTCTTGGCAGAGATAACCTGCCCCTATTAGGCCAGTAGAATAGTTTTGCAATAAGATACCCAGATAAAAAATATGAAACCTATTCATTAATATCTATGTTAATAAAACTATTGGTATAGTTGCAATGCAAAATGATCCACTAAAGAAAATGAAAATGTAATCCTGCTATTGAAATGGCAAAACATATAGTTTATTACCTTAAAAGCAGTATTATGGTCCTGAAAAATGTTTCAGCTGATGACTGAGTGGAGTAAGGTCAAACATATTAATGCCATAACTAAAATAAAATGGATATATATATATAATGTATTATGCATTTATAGAGTACTCCATCATAATTTAATAGGTCCAACTCCTGGGCATATTTTTCATGTACAGAGTAAAAATGTAATTGTCTTGATAAATGATACTCAAGGTATCCATAAATGTTATTGATTTTGCTAAAGATGTGGTAAAGAAAAAAGCATTTTCTATGTCATACAGGCAACCGAGTTCACAAAAGAACACACTTAAGATTCTTTTGTTTAAAAAAATTACTTGATTTTTAAGTGTCATAACTGAATAAGACCTATTTTGTTTTACATAAAAGTCTTAACCTGAAAACATCACTTTCCTCTCTGTTAAACTAAGTCAAGTTGTGTGCAATAAGCTTGCAACAATTCTCCAGAAGCTGCTAATGGTATTCTAAATTAAGTTATAAAAAGTTTTCCTGAACATTTTGTCTTCTAGTTTGGAGCACTAGGAACTTTTTATCTTTCATATGGAAGTTGTAGAAGTACCAGCATCACACCAGATGAAATCTGAGTGTCCCTAGATCCTACAAATCTGTGTCTTCCTCATATTGTCACCTTTCTAGTTGTGATGTGCAATGTCAGTAGTTCATTTTAGATAGCTCAGAAATCAAGAATATTATTTCACTACCAGTAGACTTACCTTCCCTCCTATTTCAGTTATTGCAGGTCATCCATAAATAACAGTGGCCTGCAAATGAAGCTGGGGAAGAGGGTGCTCAGGAGCCATTCTTTTGATAATGGAGGACAAAATTTTGTTAAATTCTACTAATTCAGCCACTGAGTTGTTTGTTTGAGAACACAGTCTCCCCTCAGAATCCTCTGGAACTCAAAAACTTCTATTAACCTCCAAGGGATAACATATTTCTTGTTATTAGTTAAATATAGGTTCTGTAGTAAACACAGTACTAATGCTTTTGTAACCTCTCCTGTCTGTATTGTCTGTCTCAGTCTCTGCAACTGTTCCCTATTTCCGTGTATGACAGCATTTGAGAGAGTCAACAGGAAGTATTGCCACTGCTTTTGACCAGCAGGATGTGGGGTAACTGAACTTTGCCCTAATAGGACAGATACATCCTGACCACAACGTACAAACAGAAATCATTTCTCCATGAAATGAGCATATTAATCAGATTTCTAACCTTAACCCTTACTTCAGCTATGAACATTTGACTTGTAAAGCAAAGACTCAGTGACAGACAAGTTAACTAACATTGTTCAATTCATCATTTGTCAAACTTCTTTTTCCCAGAAAAGCCAATATGCAGTATTACATCAGGTTAAAAAATTTGGCCTAACAAATGTAATGCCACTGAAATACATTCGTAGTGAAGTGGAGTCAATGACATTATGCCAGAGATGAATACAGGCCACAGTGTTTACCAAAGTATACCCCAAGTATTGCTGCTTGTAGAAATTTAAAAACAGGGAAGTGACTTGAATTATGCCTTGGAGACCGTGGGCATGTTTCTTTTCTAACACTGATGAGAATCAAGAGTAACTTCCATTGATGTAAAACTAGTGTGAAGTGATTGGAGGAAAATCAGGCCCAGAATCTCCCTGGCTAGAAGTGATTTAAGGAAAACAATAGAAGATAAAAAGTCAAATCATATAAAGCGACAATTTGTTAAAATTGTCCATTTTGTAAGTTTTTTCAAAACCATATAACAGTCACCTATGATAGTAAAATTGGTTACCAATTGGATTGCCACAATTACATAAGATACTTATGAACCTTACAAAGGCTGTTAGATGATGCTTACCAGAAGCTTTGTGAAGTATAGATTAATCAGACAACCCTCCCTAGAACCGACAATTTTACTCTAAACCAGTGGTTCTCAATCAGGGGTACACATATCCTTGGGGATAACCAGTGGTCTTCCAAGGGTACATCAACTAGTTTAGATATTTGCATATTTTTACAACAGGCTAAATAAAGAGCACTAGCGAATTCAGTACAAATTAAAATTTCATACAGACAATGACTTTTAGGCTTTAAAAATAACTTTTTGAAAAGGATCAAAATGACCATAATTTTATGAATGATTATTTTAGGAACAAATTTGCCAATCTCCTGGCAATATTACACTTAAAATTCCTGTTGCTTTGAAGAGTTCTCATTGCTCAATAGTTGCCATCATTCAATTCTCTAATGAATTCTACAACTATTACACAGAAAGGTTATTTGCATATGCCCTTATTCCATTAAACAAAGGGTAAATGTTTACCTTTTTTGCTTTTCTTAGGGGAAATACTTTGGATACACAAGAATTATTGCATTCTACTTTTGAGACCTTAACAATGAGTACATTGTATCCCTGCAGTCACTGGGTTTTATTTAACCAGCTCAGATTGTTTCTGAAAAAAATAGCAATTCTCAACTATTAACAACTCTTCTAGATCAGTTAACATGAAAAATCATCTGGTTATTCCCAAAGTCAAGCCTCCATTCAGTGCCCTCACAAAATATTCTATCCTATCTTATGATGGTTTGCTTGATATGAAATTCAAATGTGCTATTAAGATGACTATATAAAGCTGGTTCCCACTAGCTCTCTGATGCACTTCATTCATTCTCTGGGCACACTCAGAGACCTCTTACTTTCGTTTACATGCTCATCAATTGTTTCTATCATCCACTCAAATCTCTTTTCTAATTCTTTAGTGCTCTTCAACAGATTTTTCATTTTGTTCCATTTTACACTAAGTCCCATCTTCACTGTAAGACAATTTTCAACATCCCTCTTATTTTCTAAATCCAGTCTATATCGTTTCTACTATAATGGTATTAAAAAAAAACTATAAAAATGAAGCAAAAAATTACTAGACTGTCTAATCATGACCCTCAGGCCCTCTCTACACACAAAGTCGCCCCATTTAACTAAATAGGTGTGTTGCACCTGTTTAGTTAAACCTGTGCAACTGTGTGTAGACCAAACATTGATTTTAACCTGGTTTATATCAGTTTAGTTTGTCTTTGTTATTTAGGGCAACGAGTCCTAAATCAGTTTTAAATCAAAATAAGAATGTCTACACACAAACCTGCACATGTAAAGCTAGAATGATTCTCCAACAGTCAGTTCATCAATTATTTCAAAAGTGCATATATGGAAGCAAAAACATTCTTCCTAATGAATACAATGGTGTATTCATTGTGAGAAATCTTTCCTTTTTTGTAAGTTACAATTAAATAAACAAATACATAAAACCCCTCAATGGATCACATCAGAACAACTACAATAGAATTCATAACAATGAGACAAGAAAAGATCTGTGTTTCAACATCTGACAGACAGCAAATGAAATAAATATTAACAGAGATTGTTAACTCTTTATTCAAAGACAGAGGTACCTACACCGTGACCAGGGAATAGAGAGAAGATAATAAGGGATGCTTCCAGGCTTAATTTAGTTGAGATAAGGATTAGCATTGGGGGACTGCTGCTTACTGTGGGACTGTCGGCATATGTGCCAGTGGTTTGATAAGAGAAGATGTTATAAATATAGACGACATGTTATGGTTAAAATAAAGTTATGGCTGGTAATCTACTTTTCATCTTGAAATGGGATATGCCTCAACATAGAACTGAAACAATTGCTGGGTTCAGACCTGATCCTCCACTGGAATTTTCCTTCTTATCATTAGCTTAGCTTTGTAACATGTACCTTACAGACACCCCTTCTTATTTTGGGCAAGTTGGTGGAGCATCTAGCATGACAATCACTAATGCTTTATTTACTATCTTCCTTTTCTCTTCATTTCAGTCCCTTTAGCCCCCATTTGTTTGTGGATGCATTTTAAGGAAGGGTATTTTATAATCTTTTCATTATATTGTACCTGTTTTTAGTCTATCATATGGCATTCAATGTTTTGGTGAGGAAAGGGAGAGAGTCTTATATAAATAATTATTTTTAATACATGCATTCTCAGAAGAGTGCTTTTAAGCTTTTTGGCATGTGAAGAACTGACTTTTAAAAATGATACACTTTTTGGAGAGAAGTTTGTCATTTTGTATTTCACAGATATTAGATTAAAACAGTGCATTTTCCTGGAAGTGGCATAAAGAAATGTGATACTGTTTTAAACACATTCCTACAGGTTGAATTGAAAACATTTCCATTACTACTAAGCCATTTAAAGTAGTTCTTCAATACAGGGGGGAAACACCCTTCACTGAGTTAGTATAGTATTACATAGAGCTGTAACAATTTGTCTAGATAGTGTTACTTGGATGCCAATAAATTACATAGTAATAATAGGAAGGAAACATTTGCTATTAGTAACACAATTTACACCAAATATGTTTAAGATAAATTGTCATCATATTTTAAATCACTTAGAATTTGATTATAAAAATTTGAGACTGCAAATGAAAATGAATGAAGGATCATTTTTTTCCCCAGTTCATCTTTTTTGCAACCTATACATTCCCAAGCAAAGAGCCTGGAAGGAATGGTCTTACTAAGGTAAGTTGAATACCTGTTATACCATCATACAAAGTACTTTTCCAGTTTTAGCTTTTTAAAATATTTTACAATGGCTATGTAAAATTAGCAAGATCTTACTAAACAGATCTGCCCTTCCTATGTACTGAGAGTTGTATCTGCTGAGGTTTGTGATATAGTTAAGTTTTTATTAATTCAATCAACACAGGTTTGACAGAGAATTTGATTCTACTCCTCCTTTGCACATTTCAGAAGAATTCCAGTCAACCATACTGTACAAAGCTAATCGTACTGCACAAGTGTCATTTATTCAGAACATGACCTGCAGGACTCTTTCTATAAGTGGTGATGCATGAAAAACCATGCTTGACTTTCAGATCCCAAGTAGGGTTTGTAGGGGTGGAAGTTAAACAAAAATAGGTCAAAGTCTGCTCTCTGTTACATGGGTTTCATTCCAGAGTAACTTAATTACACTAGTGTAATTGTTCCAATGACTTTAATGAAGGTTCTGAACCTGCAAGCTGATCTGTAGGAAATGACACACTTCATGAAGCCAGTGGGGCTCCATGTAGGTACAGGGGCCTGCTCTCACAGAAAGATTACATGATCAGGTCCTGAGAGTATAGTTTGGCCTCACATAATTTTAAATGAAATGGCAATACCCACAGAACAGCACACTACCAATTTTTGCAGTTACTATACAAAAACCAAAGCACACATTATAAAGCATAGTTCTATTAAAAGAGTGGTTTTGAGCTGTGTCTTTAACCTGCAATACACAGTATTAGATGTTAAATTTGGAGAAGCATCTGCTGCTTCTAGAATACTGGGCTAGTAGTAAGCTGATGGTGAAGTTTTTTCAGTTGCTCTTATCAGCACTTAATGCAGTGAGATGTTTTTCTACATTCTAGCTAAAAATCTGAAAAACTGATGTATGAATGTGAAGGCATTGTGAAGTTGACTAAATAGAAAGGCACATTTCAGTTTCTTAGTAAATAAGATATTACATTTATAACTAGAGTTGGTAACTGATTTTTCAGTTTACTGGCAGCTAAAAAAAGATTTTTTTGAACTTTTGGTGAATTGAAGTCAGAAAAAATGGTTTGGGTATTTTTCATAAAAGCAAAGGACATGAAGAACTAATTTAACAAAATACAGCAGCAGGAAGTGGTGTGTAAGTTTCTCTCAATCTCTTCTTTTGTAGCTATTCCACTTTGTATAAAATAATTTAATAATAAGAGTAACACAGAGAGAGAGAGAGAGAGAAAAAAAGAAAATGCCCCACTCCTAATACCCAATATCTTGGGGACTAGGGCACTCAAGCCTGAAACTTTCACATCTCAGGTGAGTGCGCTAACTTCTGGCCTAAAGTTATATTGGAAGCACCATGTCCTTCTCCAGTTTTGCTGCGTGATTCCAGCCTGAAAAATTAAAATAATATGTTTTGTTAATGTCAAAATGGTTCATTTAGACATTTCTGAAATTCTCATTTTGATTGAAACAATTCTCCGAAATCCACATGAATTGAAAAAAATGTTTTGGTCAACCCAAATCTCATTTTCATAAAAAAGTATGTTCTGTCAGGAAACTTTCATCCAGCTTTATTTACAACATGATTTAAATAGGTCAAAAGATATTTTGAACAGAGCAGAATATAAGCCTTCACAAGTTTTGAGTTTGTTTCTTTTTGGTTAGTTCTAGGAAAGTAGGGCATGGCTCTCCAGGATGATTTAGATAAATACAAGGGGGAAATGGAGCATTTCTGCATCTTATATTTCAAATGCTATATTTAAATATCCTTCTTTAATTCCTCTGTAAGGGACAAAGCTAATAATCAATAACAATGCATTTTTAAACAATAAAAAACAGTTCTAAAAACTGTAGTAAAATAGTCATTTGAAAAATATACCAAAAATATTTCTTTCCAAATACAAGATGGCTGGAAAAAAGCAAGTTGCCATTGACTAGATTTTCAGAAGTGCTGAGCACCCAACAGATTCCATAATTTTTAATAGGATCTCTCTTGGGTGCTGTGCTCTTTTGAAAAATCTGGTTCCTGTGGCCCAGCTTATGCTCCAGAAATCTGCACACAGAGGGTACTCTATGCATACCTGTCTCCCTGCGAATCTAAAATTACAATTACGTAACTATAAATGGCTTTCAGGACTGGTCAAAAAAGAACATTAACCTAGGCAGAATATTCATTTTCATGCCTTTAATCCTCCTAAACCACAGGACAGGGAACTTCTGCCATCTGTCAAGAGTAATATAGGCCCTTAAGAGAGAAATAATTGACTTTTTTTTCTTTAAAATTTTAGGATGTGCAGGGATATTCACACCTAAATATCTCACACAGAGGCTTTTAAAATCAAAGGCTGCATCCAAAATTGTCTGCCCTTTATGATCAGTTCCTAGAAATAGCATATATCTGGCTTGAAACAGTTAATAGTAAAGTCTAAGAGGTCTCCAAACAATCATATAGAAGAAAAAAAAAAGAAGGAATTTGCTATTCTTTGGATTTCCCAGTCCCCAGAAACAAAATGTGATAGTCAATTGTTTTGCTTTTAGCATCTAGTACAATAACACATAAACCGTCAGTGATTACATGCTATCGTTCCAATTTTGCCATCGATAACTTTATTCATTATGGGCACTTTTCTCTGAAGCTTCTTGCACTGAGCATACTTGACTAGATGAATCAGTGGTCTTATTCAATATGGCAACATTACCTGTGTTCTTATGGTGGCTGGACAATGGAGTAATTAATTAGAGTTGAAAACAGGTATAGAGGACATGAAGCATCACAACAAGGTTTCATGACACAAGTCAAGTGAGTAACAAAAATACAATGAGATATTGCAGGCTAAACGGGAAAGACAGAGGAGTACTTTACTTGGTGTAAGAAAACTCTTAGAGGTAAACTAGGACATCATGAGGGTGGGCTGAGGATTCCAAAATGACAGAAGTTATTTAAATTGTGTCTAAGCACAGCTAAATTTGGAAATTATGAAAGGAAAGGTAGGTTTTATTAAAGAGTTGGTTAACTTGGATATGGCAAATGTACAGGAGAAGATGCACCATAAATCACAGGATTTTTGAAGAATAACTTTCTGAACCACTGACATTTAAAATGATAATATGATTGCAGACTTTAAGAAAAATAGAAGAGGGAAAGGGGGAGTGTGTGAAGCTGGCAACCAGTGCCGTATAAATAAATTTCTTTAGAAAATGATAGAACCATCACTTGAAAAATGTTAAAATAGTTTAGAGAATATCATCATGGGAGCTGAACACAGATTGATTAAAAGCAAGTCTTGCCAGACTACCTAAATTGTTTTTCTGTTGTGAGAGACATGCACATGAGGTAATATCTATTTATTTATTTATTTAGGGGTTTTGTTGTTGTTGACTATTTCCAAGACTAGTAGAAAGGCATGCAGTTGATTTATGGTGGATTTCAGCGAAGACATTTGCTATTATGCCACACAATATCCTAAGGGGAAAATTAAATCATGTTGACTTGGCAAGAAATACAATTAGATGGATCAAAGTCTGGCCATCTAACTCAATTGAGAGTAATTATAAATGATAGTCCATCTAGTTGAGGAAAAATGTCCTCTGTTGTCCCACACGGATCCATATTGTGTCCCATTTTGTCTTATATATTTAGAAATTATCTGGAAACCCTAAGTAAAGAACAAATTAATTAAATTCACACACATATAAGCTAGGAGGGCTGTTAAACACTGACAGAGTAGGAAGATTAGAAAGACATTAGAATGGACTATGACCAATGAAACTGAATTTAGACAAATATTCTGTATGGTATCAGAGGGGTAGCCATGTTAGTCTGGATCTGTAAAAGCAGCAAAGAGTCCTGTGGCACCTTATAGACTAACAAACGTTTTGGAGCATGAGCTTTCATGGGTGAATACCCACTTCGTCAGATGCATGTAGTGGAAATTTCCAGGGGCAGGTATATATATATGCAGGCAAACTAGAGATAATGAGGTAGTTCAATCAGGGAGGATGAGGCCCTGTTCTAGCAGTTGAGGTGTGAAAACCAAGGGAGGAGAAACTGGTTCTGTAATTGGCAAGCCATTCACAGTCTTTGTTTACCATATTCTGTATGGTAACTCATTCTAGGACCAGATTCTGATACCTTTATTCATGTTTGGTTGCAGATTCTACAGATAGGGCCATTGACTATTTGTGGAGTCTAGATATCCAGCCTTTTCTCATTTCCTACTGTATTTAATGATAAGGATATAAGAAGTTGGCATTTGTGAAACAGCACTTCAAAATATCAGCAGGGCCCTGTTTCAGCAGTCCATTATTTTTTCAGAGAATTTAAGTGTATGCTTCACATAAGGAACATGACTGATTTCCATAGGACTTAATTGCTTGAATTTTTTGGTGAACTAGGGTCTAGAATATTGAAGGAAGGGACTTAGAATACATTATTTTTGAAGGCAATTCCAGAATATTTGTCTAGGAACTTTTGTATTCTAGTCATGGCTCTGCCAGTAATTTGCTTCACATTGAAAGCTCCAGTGGTCCTAAACCGAGGATAAGAACATAAGTAGAGCCCTGCACAGATACAAAAATGTGGATCCACCTCCCATCTGCATCCATCAGAATCAATGTGCATCGGACCCATGATACAAGCTTTTATGTGTATCCGCATTTGTGCCAGCAGCAGCAAGCCGTCTCACAAGGGCTAGTGATGGGGGTTGGGGTGGAAGGGAGTGGAGATGAACCAGGGGGAGAGAGTGGCATGAGGGCAGCAACTGGGGGTAAAGAGTGGCACAGGGGTGGGGTTTCAAGCAGAAAGGGCAGAGCAGGGGCAGGGGCCGGGGGGAAGGGGCGTCTCATTGAGTGCTGCTCCCAGAGGCTTGTGAGTGACAGCAGCAGCACTATGTGTTGCATCACAGCAGGGTGGAGGGATGGGGCGCTGGGGCCCCACCCTCTCCAATCCTCACCCCCACTGTCCAATATACGGCGGACCAGGAGCATGGCCAGTGCTGCCGGGCCAGGCCATGGTGGGAACATTGGAACTGCCCAAGGAGCCCGAGCTGCTTGGCAGGAAGCGATGCAGTGAGCAGTTGCTGGACAGCCCCGACTCCTGCTTGCCACCCAACCCCAGACACTGGCTGCTGGCCTCGAGTGTGCTGTGTCCCCCGGGCTGCCCAAGCTGTACGCCGTGGGCCAGTGAGTAGACCCTGCAAGGTTGTATCTGGATCTGAACCACTATCTTCAAAAATGGTCTGCAGAGATCTGCAGATATGAAGCAGAGATCCACAGATTTGCAGGGCTCGCTATATATGAAAATTTAGGAATTCCTATTTAGCAATGACAGTTGTGAAGAAATGACTCTGAGATTATATCTACACGGCACTCTAAGCCAAAGATTTGACTAAGATTTGAGCCCAAGCCCCGTTTCCATCCACGCACAGATCAGTCTGCTTCAGGTCAGCAAGCACTCAGGACAGGGATCCTAGGAACCTGCTAGGAGGGTAGTTCGGAGCCAGAACCCCACTGTCACTCACATCCAAATTTCTCTGGAAATCAGCCTCAGTGTGACTGGTAATGGTGAGAATCTTGTCACAACAGGTTCACTGCAGTCTGAAGCCATCCTGTTCCTTTGACAGGATAGCCTAAAGACACTAGTGAGAAGGGCCAGAAAAACCCTCTCCATTAACCTGAGAGTTGTGGAGAGATGTAATATTGGGTGATAAATTGCAGCATCCTTTGATGGTTTCCTGTATTTGAGGAGGGCAATGACTATCACTTCATGCCAGCTTTTGGGGATTTTCCCCACCAAACACAGAGCAATAAAAAGGTTTGCCAATGATACTCACCCCTTTGACTCCAAATTATTAAGGAATTAGGGATAATTGCAGCCCTTACCAGCAGCTTTTCCATTTTTAGTGGCCATGAGGGCCTTCTTTATTTTTTCTACAGTATAAGGGGATGATAATGCTGACGTGGCAAAGCTTTGCCGGATATTTTGAATGAGCTCTTTCTGAACCTTCTGTTTAGACAGATTATCAGTTTTGGTCTTTGAGTTACAGAGACAGTACATTGACTGTCACTTCTGGTTGATGGTGTTTTACCTGGTCAGTGACTTCAAGCTTATGGAGGAGTGACCAGTCTTTGGGTACGTTTACACTATGGGATTATTCCGATTTTACATAAACTGGTTTTATAAAACAGATTGTATAAAGTCTAGTGCACGCAGCCACACTAAGCACATTAATTCGGCAGTGTGCATCCATGGTCCGAGGCTAGCGTCGATTTCCGAAGAGTTGCACTGTGGGTAGCTATTCCATAGCTATCCCATATTTCCCACAGTCTCCCCCACCCCTTAGAATTCTGGGTTGAGAGCCCAGTGGCTGATGGGGCAAAAATCATTGTCGCAGGTGGTTCTGGGTAAATGTCGTCACTCATTCCTTCCTCCAGGAAAGCAACAGCAGACAATCATTTCGCACCCTTTTTCCCTGGATTGCCCTGGCAGACGCCATAGCATGGCAACCATGGAGCCCGTTCAGCGTTTTTTTTTTTTTACAGTCACCGTATGTGTACTGGATGCCGCAGATAGAGGCGATACTCCAGCGCTACACAGCAGCATTAATTTGCTTTTGCATGATAGCAGAGACGGTTACCAGTCATTCTGTACCGTCTGCTGCCAGTATAAATTGGCAATGAGATGATGGTTATCTGTCCCTCTGTACTGTCCGCTGCTGTCATGGGTGCCCCTGGCTGAGATCAGCTGGGGGCGCAAAGGCAAAACTGGGAATGACTCCCCGAGTCAATCTCACCTTTATGGTTTCTAAAAATAGAGTCAGTCCTGCCTAGAATATGGGGCAGGTGTACTAGAGAACCAGTGTATCAGAGAGCACAGCTGCTCTGTGTCAGATCCAGCAGAAATGATGAGCTATATGCCATTCACGGGGGGTGCCCCTGCAACAACCCTACCCGTTGCTTCCCTCCTCCCCCAACCTTCCTGGGCTACCATGGCAGTGTCCCCCCAATGAAGTTATCATAACCTTAGTCCCACATTTGGACCTTAGCGTCCAAAATATGGGGGTTAGCATGAAAACCTCCAAGCTTAGTTACCAGCTTGGACCTGGTACCTGCTGCCACCACCCAAAAAATTAGAGTGTTTTGGGGCACTCTGGTCAGGTGCTTCAGGTGGAAGAGACATTAACCCTTAGCTATCTGTTTATGACACGCCCCCCAAATTGCAGACAGTGGGGAAGCTCACTGGCGGCGATTTCCTTCTAGAACTTGAAAATAAACAGATTAATACAACACATACACCTTTACATATACTCCTAAGTATATAACTAACAGACTTCTACATTTTAAGAACACTTTTTAACTACTGAATTCTGGGAAACTCTCACGGGAGAGTGCATCAGCTACTTTGTTAGAAGCTCCTGTGATGTGTTGAATTTCAAAATCAAAATCTTGGAGAGCTAAACTCCAACGAAGAAGTTTCTTGTTGTTCCCCTTGGCAGTATGAAGCCACTTTAGTGCAGCATGGTCAGTTTGTAGTTGGAACCGCCGTCCCCAAACATATGGGCATAGCTTTTCCAGGGCGTACACAATGGCATAGCATTCCTTTTCACTGACTGACCAGTGACTTTCCCTCTCAGACAGTTTCTTGCTGAGAAACACGACAGGATGGAAGTTGTGATCTGTTGCTTCCTGCATGAGCACCGCTCCTATACCACGCTCAGATGCATCTGTGGTTACCAGGAATGGTTTGTCAAAATCCGGGGCCCTGAGCACAGGGTCAGACATGAGCGTTGCCTTAAGTTGGGTAAAGGCCTTTTGACACTCATCAGTCCACTTAACGGCATTTGGCTGGGTCTTTTTGGTCAGGTCGGTCAATGGGGCAGCGATTTGGCTGTAATGTGGTACAAATTGCCTGTAGTATCCGGCCAAGCCTAAGAAGGATTGGACCTGCTTCTTGGACCGTGGGACAGGCCACTTTTGGATAGCATCCACCTTGGCCTGTAGGGGGTTTATGGTTCCTCGACCCACCTGGTGCCCCAGGTAAGTCACTCTGTTTTGGCCTATTTGACACTTTTTGGCCTTAACAGTTAGTCCTGCCTGCCTGATGCGCTCAAAGACCTTTTCCAGGTGTAGTAGGTGTTCGGGCCAGGAGTCTGAAAAAATGGCCACATCATCGAGGTAGGCAACTGCAAATTCTCCCAGTCCAGCTAGTAGACCATCTACCAGCCTCTGGAAGGTGGCGGGTGCATTTCGAAGGCCGAAAGGAAGGACATTGAATTCATACACCCCCGCATGGGTGACGAATGCTGACCTCTCCCTGGCAGGTTCATCTAGTGGTACTTGCCAGTACCCCTTGGTTAAGTCTATTGTAGAGATGAACTGGGCACGTCCCCACTTCTCCAATAGCTCATCGGTGCGTGGCATTGGATAGTTGTCCGGACGAGTTACCGCATTTAGCTTACGGTAGTCCACGCAAAAGCGTATTTCCCCATCTGGTTTGGGTACCAGAACCACTGGAGATGCCCACGCACTGGTAGATGAGCGGATTATACCCATCTGTAGCATGTTCTGGATCTCCCGTTCTATAGCAGCTTGGGCATGAGGAGACACTCGGTAGGGTGGGGTTCTGATTGGGTGAGCATTACCTGTATCAATGGAGTGGTATGCCCGTTCAGTCCGTCCTGGGGTGGCTGAGAACAATGGGGCGAAGCTAGTGCACAGCTCCTTGATTTGTTGCCGCTGCAGACGTTCCAGGGTGGTTGAGAGGTTCACCTCTTCCACGCCACCGTCTTTTTTCCCGTCGTAGTAGACACCGTCAGGCCACTCAGCATCATCTCCCTGGACTGTAAACTGACAAACCTGTAAGTCTCTGGAATAGAAAGGCTTGAGAGAATTAACATGGTACACTTTAGGCTTTAGTGAGGAATTGGGAAATGCTATGAGGTAGTTTACAGCTCCCAGGCGCTCTTGGACCGTGAATGGCCCTTCCCATGATGCTTCCATCTTATGGGCCTGTTGCGCCTTCAAGACCATAACCTGGTCTCCTACCTTGAAGGACCGATCTCTGGCATGTCTGTCATACCAGGCCTTTTGCTCTTCTTGAGCATCCTTTAGGTTCTCTCTAGCAAGGGCTAAAGAGTGTCGGAGGGTGCTTTGTAGGTTGCTTACAAAGTCCAGAATGTTAGTTCCTGGAGAAGGCGTAAACCCCTCCCATTGCTGCTTCACCAACTGTAATGGCCCCTTAACCTCGTGACCATACACAAGTTCAAATGGTGAAAACCCTAAACTGGGATGTGGTACAGCCCTGTAGGCAAACAGCAACTGCTGCAACACTAGGTCCCAATTATTGGAGAATTCGTTGATGAATTTTCATATCATGGCCCCCAAAGTTCCATTGAACCTTTCCACCAGGCCATTGGTTTGATGGTGGTATGGGGTGGCAACCAAGTGATTTACCCCATGAGTTTCCCACAGTTTTTCCATGGTCCCTGCCAGGAAATTAGACCCTGAATCTGTAAGGATGTCGCAGGGCCAACCTACCCTGGCAAAGATGTCTGTTAAGGCCAGGCACACAGTGTTAGCCCTGGTGTTGCCTAGAGCGACTACTTCTGGCCATCGGGTAGCAAAGTCCACTAAAGTCAGTACGTACTGCTTTCCTCTGGGCGTCTTTTTTGGGAAAGGGCCCAGAATATCCACAGCTACTCGCTGAAATGGGACCTCAATTTTGGGGAGTGGCTGGAGAGGGGCCTTGACCTGGTCTTGAGGCTTTCCCACTCTTTGGCATACCTCACAAGACCGGACATACTTGGCAACGTCCTTGCCCATCCCCTCCCAGTGGAAGGACTTCCCCAACCGGTCCTTGGTTCTGTTCACCCCAGCATGGCCACTGGGATGATCATGGGCTAAGCTTAAGAGCTTCCCCCGGTACTTAGTTGGAACCACCAACTGTTTTTGCGGCTGCCATTCTTCCCGGTGTCCACCAGAAAGAATTTCCTTGTATAAAAGTCCTTGGTCTATAACAAACCGGGATCGATTAGAAGAGCTGAGAGGCAGTGGGGTGCTCCGTGCCGCCGCCCAAGCTTTTTGAAGGCTGTCATCCGCTTCCTGCTCAGTCTGGAACTGTTCCCTTGAGGCTGGGGTCACCAGTTCTTCCTCAGACTGTGGACTTGGGCTTGGTCCCTCTGGAAGCGATGTAGGTGATGGGGTTGTTTCCGTTGCTGGTGAACCGCTCTCCGCTGGTGCACCTGAGGGTATTTCAGGCTCTGGCTGAGCCTTTTGGGTATGGCTGTCTTTTGCTTCTGCCAGTTCTGGCTCGCTGGCGCCCTCTGGCGTTGAGTTTGAAGATGGGGTTGCACTTGCTGGTGCTGGTTGCTGTTCCAGTTCCGGGCCTGGGACTGGAGGTGCTGTGGCTGTTTCAGTGGTTGGCATGGAATCCGGGTCCACTACCTCTGCCTGGGTCTCTGGTGACACAGACGGGGCCTCTGTGGACGGTTCAGGAACAGGAATGGGTCTGGAAGCTTGCCTGGTTTGGCTACGTGTAACCATTCCCACTCTCTTGGCCCACCTCACCTGGTTGGCCAAGTCTTCCCCCAGTAGCATGGGGATAGGATAATTGTCATAGACTGCAAAAGTCCACATTCCTGACCAGCCTTTGTACTGGACAGGCAGTTGAGCTGTAGGCAAGTCTACAGCTTGTGACATGAAGGGGTAAATTGTAACTTTGGCCTTTGGGTTGATGAATTTGGGGTCAACGAAGGATTGGTGGATAGCTGACACTTGTGCCCCCGTGTCTCTCCACGCAGTAACCTTCTTTCCGCCCACTCTCAAATTTTCCCTTCGCTCCAAGGGTATTTGAGAGGCATCCGGGCCTGGGGATCTTTGGTGTGATGGTGGTGTAATGAATTGCACTCGCATGGTGTTCTTGGGACAGTTGGCCTTGATATGTCCCAGTTCATTACACTTAAAGCATCTTCCATCTGATGGGTCACTGGGCCGAGGTGAGTTACTGGAGACTGGTGAGGTTGAAGGGTAGGGTATCTGTGGTTTTACTTGGGTGGTATGTGGGGTCTTTGGCTGTCCTCGGTTGTAGGGTTTATGGTCTGTGTGCCCCCTGGGGTAATCGTTCCCCTTGACAGTAGCTTTCTTGCTTTCTGCCAGTTCCATCCATTTGGCTCCAATCTCCCCCGCCTCAGCGATATCTTTGGGATTTCCATCTTGTATGTACCGTGTGATGTCTTCAGGAACACCATCCAAGAACTGCTCCATTTGTATGAGGAGGTTCAGTTCTTCCAAGGTTTGAATGTTGTTTCCTGTTATCCAGGCCTCATAGTTTTTTGCAATGTAGTAGGCGTGTTTGGGAAATGACACCTCTGGTTTCCACTTTTGGGTTCTGAAGCGCCGACGGGCATGATCTGGGGTTATCCCCATTCTGTATCTGGCCTTGGTTTGAAAAAGTTTATAGTCATTCATTTGCTGCTTAGGCATTTCAGCTGCCACCTCTGCTAAAGGTCCACTGAGCTGTGACCTCAATTCTACCATGTACTGGTCTTCGGGAATGCTGTACCCAAGACAGGCTCTTTCAAAATTTTCCAAGAAGGCCTCGGTGTCATCACCTGCCTTGTAGGTGGGAAATTTCCTGTGCTGTGGAGCAGTAATTGGCGCCGGGTTGTTAGGGTTGGCTGGCACATGCAGCCCAGCTTTTGCCAACTCCAGTTCATGTTTTCTCTGTTTTTCCTTCTCTTCATTCTCTTTTTGTTGTTTTTCCATTTCTCGGCGGTGGGCCAACTCTTCTTCTGCTTGTTTCCTTCGGTAGGCCACCTCTTCTTCTTCTAGTTTTCTTTTGTGTGCTGCCTCTTGGGCTGCCTGTTCTCTTTGGAAGGCTGCCAGTTTCATGCTTTCTTCCTTTTCTTTCATCTCCATCTCTCGCCTGTGTTCAGCTTCTTTGATTTGTGCTTCGGCGTCAATTTTTGCCTTAGAAGTCATGGTTCCTGTTTTCTTGTGTTGGGGTGCCCTCCGGTGTTTATCTTCTGAACTGCAGGCTCTGTTCCCTCCTGAAGTCTGCCTAGCAACAGTGCTTTTTTCCCTTTCTCTCTCTAGCTACTGTTCAATGAAAGGAAACCAGAAAAACCACTTTATTTGCATGCATATAAGTGCTGGTACTTGCCTCCTAATGGGAGGGCTATTGCATGACAAAAGACCCTTAACAGTTTGGTAATGGCTTCTTGCTTAACATGCAAGCCACAAACTGCCAGAGAGAGCAGAAAAAAAAAATTCTCTCTGGTTCCCTTTTAAAACCAACTGTTTCTCTCTGCTAAAAAGCCCTTAGCAGAGAAAAGAAAAATATAATATTCCTACTGGCTTCTGGATTCTGTCTATATCCCACCACTGCACACCATATCATAACCTTAGTCCCACATTTGGACCTTAGCGTCCAAAATATGGGGGTTAGCCTGAAAACCTCCAAGCTTAGTTACCAGTTTGGACCTGGTACCTGCTGCCACCACCCAAAAAATTAGAGTGTTTTGGGGCACTCTGGTCAGGTGCTTCAGGTGGAAGAGACATTAACCCTTAGCTATCTGTTTATGACAGAAGTTATAAAGTATGCAAGAATAAGAAACAGTGACTTGTTAGTGAGATAAAAGGTGGGGGAGGCAGCCTCCCGCTGCTATGACAGTCCAGGCAGGACAGAATCTTTTCTTTACACAGGAAAGGGAGGGGGCTGATGGAGCTCAGCCCCCAGTTGCTATGATGAGGACGATTACCAGCCATTCTGTCCCATCTACTGGGAATGACCAGGAATCATTCCTATTTTTACCCAGGCGCCCCCACCCGACCTCACCTGAGGCAAGCCAGGAGCACTCAGGGGCTGATGGTGACGACAGATATCAGTCATATTGTACCGTCTGCCACCAGGGAGGGGAGAGGAGCAGATATTGCTCTTCACTGCTGCAGCATCACGTCTACCAGCAGCATTCAGTAGACATAGGGTGACATTGAAAGAAGTCAAGAAACGATTTCTTTCCCTTTTCTTTCACGTGGGGGGGGGAGTAAATTGACGAGCTATTCCCTGAACCACGCCAGACAATGTGTTTGACCCTACAGGCACTGGGAGCTCAGCCAAGAATGCAAATACTTTTCGGAGACTGTTGGGGACTGTGGGATAGCTGGAGTCCTCAGTACCCCCTCCCTCCCTCCATGAGCATCCATTTGAGTTTCTGGCTTCCCATTACTCTTGTCACGCAGCACTGTAATGGAGCTTTGATAGAACAGATTTGTTTCCCCATACAGCGATCAGATCCAGTATCTCCCATACGGTCCATGCTGGAGCTCTTTTTGGATTTGGGACTGCATTGCCACCCGTGCTGATCAGAGCTCCATGCTGGGCAAACAGGAAACGAAAATCAAAATTTGGCGGGGCTTTTCCTGTTTACCTGGGCACTGCATCTGAGTTCAGATTGCTGTCCAGAGCGGTCACAGTGGTGCACTGTGGGATACCGCCCGGAGGCCAATACAGTCGCTTTGCGGCCACACTAACCCGAATCCGATATGGTAATACCGATTTTAGCGCTATTCCTCTCATCGGGGAGGAGTACAGAAACCGATTTAAAGAGCCCTTTATATCGATATAAAGGGCCTCGTAATGTGGACGGGTACAGCGTTAAATCGGTTTAACACTGCTAAAATCGGTTTAAACGCGTAGTGTAGACCAAGCCTTTGTGACTGGAATACATGAAGTCAATATTCTCCACTTTCTCATTCCATTTCTTCAGACAGGCAGAGTTCATTGATATTGTTAGTGCTTTTGCTGCATCTGGATCACCACTCTTCTCATACCTTTTGAAGAGTGCTCTATCTCTGGCTGCCAAACAGGAGTATAGATCTTGTAATAACTGCAGGGAATGCATTTCATGGCAGCTTTGATAAGAAAATGAACAAAGTGGTCATAGTTTTCAGGTATCGACTTGATATAGTGTATCCCATCTTCAACTTCGTTAGTATATTCATTTCAGTTTGTTTGGCTGAAATTCCTGTGTGGTTTTAGCATTGTTTCACCAGTGGAACTCCAGAACCAACATTCAGAATAGCAGGGAATTGTAGCTGTGAGGAAAGTTTCCAAGCACTCTTGTGAGCTTGGAGGAGAACACTGCTATTATTTTACATCAGAAAACTTGCCTTGTTCCCTCTGGGCAAGTAAAAACTCTTTGGTTGTTTACAGTTGAAAAGAAGGTGAATGTCTGCGAACAAGGCCCAGTCTGTGAGTTGCTGACCAGTTACATAATTTCTGCTACAGCCCCATTTTGAGGGATGACTGTTAAAGTCACATTGCTATATAGGGGCAAAATTACAACCTCCACACGATGATCCTGTTACTTGTTATTGATTAGAACAACAAATGTCATCTAAAGGCTACTGGACATCAATTTGTTGATCCCTCAGTATGTTTAGCAACATGAAATATATTAAGAGTGTTTGTCCAGAACAGCACAAACAACCATAGCTCTATGTGTCTACCAACTCATTGTGGAAGCTCTGTCCCAGGCTAAGTGTAACTATTTTTCAAGCATTCTCAAGTGAATAACATGAATATTGTTACTCTAAAAGAAACTCATGAATACATTGGAAAGGACCAATATTAAACTCAGTTACAGAATATTAATATGTTACTTGGACCTGCCATATGGCAAAAAATAAAAAGCTTATTTCCTTCCTAAAGCTGTTCTGTCAGCTCAGTATCTTGACATCACACATATCCTGGAAAGTCTCTACACTCAATTCTGCTAGCAAGCACAAAGAGGTAGTAAGTGTCACCCTGTGCAGAGCCCCAGAGGCATCTTTCAGGATAAGAGCTTGTAAAAGTCAGCCCTCTCTCCCTTTGTAGACTTGCTTTGCTTTACATGTCAATTAGCTATTGAAATTAACAAAAGCCCCAAGTCAGCACAGCTATCTCTAGGTTTTCCTTTCAAAAACATTCTTTTTTATTTCACTTAGAAATTAACTTTGTTATACTTCCTAGGCTAGACAAAAGGTAAGGTTATTGTCATTGCAAATTATTATCAGCTGCCCTCTTGTCTCCATTAATTCTCATACAGTAAGTGTGACCAGAGTCTCAGGGAGCCAGCTGAGGTAATTCAATTAGGGTGAACTGCAAAGAATGGGGGCAGACAACCCCCAAAGCTGGTGGATATTCCAATACTTAGATTTACCAAGCCAGCACAAAACAGCATCTTTATTACCTCACTGGTTGCCCAGAAGCCATCATCACAGTTCCCTTAAAATAACCCAGCCTCAGGCCTCCACTTAGACCCTCAAGTCAGATATGATGAGTATTAATGAAAATCTTATTTGTCATATAAAAAAGTGCTACCAATCCCAAAGGATTGGACACATTACCTCCCAGGTTAATGAATATTCCTGAGTTTACCCAAATATATTATTGCATCCAAGATCCATCTAAACGTTAATATTCCCTTTTGATCTCTGAATTAATAGTTCTAATGCCAGACAGGAACTGTCTATTTACATGGCTAGCACCTAAGATACATACAATTAATATCACTTCTAACAATATAGGTTTGCATTTCAAAGTTCTAGACTTTCAATCATAGAATGGCCCTAATTACCATTTCTAATATGTCTCTGCAGGTTGGGTCTGGGTTAGTTAGCTGCTTAACCCCTTCTGGCCATACATTATACTTTGTACAAGATTCATTGCAATTATATAACAATAGTAGTAACAATGGTTTTCATAATTATATGTTAATCAGACAACATCACAGTAAGTCTGAAGCTTTCCTCCCAAAATGTGACTAGGAAGGAGAAGCAACAAAATTGTTGTCATTCTGGAAGAGAAAAATCCATAACGAATAGTAAAACAAAATTATTAGTTACATCAGGTAAATATGAGTATCAAATAGACCTCAAGTCTAAGAGTTATGAATCTCACATTCAGATTAAGTTAACAAATCATGCTTATATGAGGATTAAATGCCATGAAAATGTGCTAAACAAGTAACTCTTAGGGAGACAATGCAACAAAGGATACGGTACATCTGTCAATTACCATTTGGTAAACACACGTCACAAGAAACTAATCCCGACCTCCTATTAAAGCAAAAGTCCCATTGGAGATTCAGTGGGAGTTTTGGCTGAGTTAGGTGCTCAAAATTCAAGCTAGAAGTTTTCACCAAAGAAGAAGAATCATAGTGTTTGGATTGGAGAACTCTTTTTTTTTTATCTCTACAAGTTTTGCAAAACATAGCTATATTTATGTATTTAATATATTTGATATGTTTACTGAAGAGTCATTTATTTAATTATCAAATTATATTAATTTCTATTCTTTAAACATCAAATAGTGGATTGAGATACCTGGCAAAGAATTTAAATCTAATACTTTAAATCACTTCACAACTCCATTTTGTCCTTATAATTCTGTGTCATATTGTATTTACATAATATCATTATTTTTCATTTAAATTATGGATATCCAGCTTTAAAGGGTCTTTACATTTATGAATTTTATATATTTTCTTAGGGATATATTTAATTAGCTTAATTCAGACTTGTGCCCTTCTGGCATCATCATTAAAACAGATTTATGGTACATTAAAATGCTAATGAGAATCAATAATCTTGTACCATTTAGGTATTTTTTACCTTATTCTACCCTTTTCTACAGCAAACCTATAAACCTATTTTCCATGCATGCGTGACTTTACACATATTGGTTGGAGGAGGAGAGGGGAAAGGTTGGATAGTTTTTTCATTATCAACTCATTTTTACTTTATTTTCCCAAACTTCAGATTGGTTTCTTTGCACACATATAATAGGGAGCAGTGGTTTTCAAACTGTTGCCCACAGAGCACTCTGGGCTGGCATTAGATGCATTAGTGAAGCATCTATTCATATTCCAGGGATGATAGTGCCTGATAGTTGATCCCACTTCAGACCTTTAAGTTGTCTTTCCTCTCTCCCCTACCCTCCTCAGAAATTGATCTACTGGACTTCAGAACCCAAACACATTTTTGTACCCTGTCTAGCATCTTGATATCTTTCTTTGGTACAAATTGAACCATGGTCAAATTTATGGGTTACACCAAAATTGGAGGACTAGAAAATACAAGAAGACAGAACCAAACCACATGTCATGAAGAGATTACAGTCATCAGCCCCAGATAGTCAAAAGTGATGAGTTAAATCCAAGCAAGTCCCAAGGCTGGGACAAACATCATGAGATATTTTTAATGGTTTTTTAGCTGTTTTCTGATTTTTGAACTCACATTCCCCTGCCTACACTTAATGTATGTTAAGCAACTTGTGTTACCAATATAGTGGAAGACACCATTTTGACCAGGGCACCCTTACATCAATAAACTTAGTTCCCGAGCCCACATCAACTCTTAACCCCAACCCAAATCAGTTCACCTAACGAGAAGAAACTAATAGCAGAGATACAAAATCAGAGGCTATAATGAGCTTATCCTTATCTATTCTCTTTAATAACAGTTCTTTTCATTGTTAAGAATCACTGCAATGAGAGACATGAAAAGGGTGATTCCCAAGGTTGAACTTTACACTTATACTGTGGCTTAAGTCCCTTAAAATTGACAATAAGCTTCACACTGTTCACTATCAAAATTACACCACTTCAGTAGGACAAACTAATTTTCAGGCCACAATGAGTTGTGACCTTTGTGTAATGAGTTTGGTGCAAGTCCAGTTCCCTGCAGACAAGCAGTAAAACCTACCCAAATGACAATTACCACTAAGATACTCAGATTCTAAAGTGCTAGGTACTACTTAAAAATGTAGATATATAACTAGACAGACACATGATAGCAGATCCAAATGCACCAAAATATCTGCAGTTCTAATTTCTACTGCTGACAAATTTCTAGCTTCCTCTTCCTGTGTGGTATATTTGTATTTTCATCAAATTATTCTCTGGAATGCACACTCCTGTTAATGTATGCATAATTCAATAACAGTTCAGGCTGTTGAACTTTAAAACACAGAGATGTGCCATTATGCTCTGGTAATTCACTTTGAGAAACTGCTGGCATGTAATTCTATCATTTAATCCTTCTCCTTTAATTCTATTTGTTGATAATTTCTATTATTTGATATTGCCAATAAGTCACTGATGTTTATACCATAGAGACTGTGTTATAGATATTAGGCAAATTAGCTTAAGTTATGTAGAGTACCAGCTTGAAAACTGAAAGCCACTTCAGTATATTAAATTACTTTAAAGGGGAAATTATTTTTTATAACATTTTCATCAGTTAAAAATAGCTGAAGATATTTTTATTGCGTTAAAGATATTTTTCATACTTACTTACATATTTGCAGACTGTTTATATTTTATTAACAATCTCTGTGGTAAAATGGAATGGTTTACAGACCAAAAAAAAAAGTGAGTATAAAGGTTTTACTAGTGTGACAATACTTTAAAATAGCCCAACTTTTAGTTATGTGTAATTTTAATTTGTTTTTAAGATATTCACCTACATGCTCCTGAGTCTGCATCTTGCATCTGCCTGTCTCTAGTTGGACTTCAACAGTGAGTTCTTTGGGGCAAGGGCCATCTTTTTGTTATGTGTGTATATAGCGTCTAGTGCATGTAGTTGCACTGTTACCATAATTGTCTCTCATCAGTGCTTAATTTGTGCTGGTCAACAACTTGCTGGCCAACAACTCTAGGCTTGGCAGTTCATAGCCCTGGCACTGCTGGGCTACTGGCCAGCGGCCACCATTCTCTGGCCTCCCAGTTCTGAAGGCAACACAACCACTAGCAGCAACACAGAAGTAAGGGTGATAATATACCATCTCATGCCGTCCTTACTTCTGTGCTGCTGCCGGTGGTGGTGCTGCCGCCTTCCAAGCTGGGTGTCCAGCCAGCAGCCACCACTCTCCTGCTGTCCATCTTGAACCCCAGGACATCTTTCATTACAAATTAAGTACTGTCGTAGATCTCATTAGCAAAGTTGATATTGCAAATATGAAGCTAGATCATAGCAGATTATTACGACTGAAATTATCTAGTACCACTGTGATTCTGAGCAAACACAGATTATTGAAAACTTAAAAAAAAATGACAGTAACCCCTCACTTAACACCGTAACAGTTAACGTTGTTTAGTTGTTATGTCTCTGACCTATTAGGGAACATATTCATTTAATATTGCACATTGTTTGGCCGTGGGGGCTTGGAACGAGAGTGGGTCAGAAGCCCCCCTATCAGCTCCCCTCCACCCCCTCCCAGCACCTCCCACCCGTCGGCGGACCCACACATCAACAACTCTCTCCTCCCTACCCATGCCTCCCACCCGAAGCAGTCAGCTGTTTCGTGGTGTTCAGTAGGCTTTGGGGGAAAAGGGGAAGAGCAAGGACGCGGTGCACAACCTCCCCCCTCCCTCCCTGTACCTCCTGCCCATAGCAATCAGCAGTTTCGTGATGTTCAGGATGCGGGGTGGGAGGGAGAAGGAGCGAGGATGCGGCATGCTTGGGGGATAGGGTAGAGCAGAGCTTGATGGGGCTGGTGAAGTGGAAGCGGGAAGAGGCAGGGTGGGGGTGGAGCCTCTGGGGAAGGGGTGGAGCAGTGGTGGGCCTGGGGCAGAGCCAGGGGTTGAGCACCCCCTGGCACTTTGGAAAGAACAGCAAGAGGAGCAGTTGGATGATCCACTCTCTTCCTCCCTCTGACTCCACCACCTTAACCAAGCTTCACAATCAACATTGCTAAGTATGGTATTAAATAGTTGGTTTTAAATTGTTCAAAAAACGTACACGGTATACGTATATAATGTCTTTGTCTGATGAAAAAATTCCTTGGAACCTAACTCCCCCTATTTACATTAATTCTTATGGGGAAATTGGATTTGCTTAACATCATTTCACTTAAAGTCACATTTTTCAAGAACATAACTAAAACGTTAAGTGAGGAGTTACTGTACATTTGTCCGAGTCCTTCTTGAGGCCTCTATGCACTATCCAATGCAAATAAAACTATAAAGATATACAGGAAAAATAAATGGACAGACTGATCTATCAACTGGTTTGCCTTTGTACAAAATGGCACATATGCATTTTTGAAAATGCATTAATATTTGGGTCAAATCTTTCCCTCAGATATACAAGTGAAACTCCCATTTAGTACACTGGTATGTGTTTTTGTATATCTGAGGATCAAACTATGGCCTATCATCTGTCTAGAACTGAAGTCTAAGCAACATTATTTCTTTACTTTTATTGTATTCTTATGATTGTATCACCTGAATGTGTCAAGATGCTTTGCTATCAGCTTGTTTTTTTTTTTTCCATAGGTGGTAAAGGGTAGTGCCTTAGGGACACAAGTATGTGACTAATCAGTTGAAATTCTGGGTTCCCTGTACTAATTGGAAAAATTGTCATTGGCTGTAAATCCTGTACCCATTGAAGTTAAAGATTAGTAAAACATTTTCTAAGCATAAGCTACTTGAGGACTGAAGACTACAATTCAACACATCACACATGTCTGAACATCAGGAATATTTTTAACATGAAGAACATGAATAACTACTAGAAAGTGTATTTGCAGTATTGTACCATTATATATCTGTATCTTTCTGTTCAGATTTCAGCGAATTAAAAGATGCATTCTATTACCAGGGAATGGAAAGGCAGGGAAACGATAAGATTAGATATGTCTGGGAAAAAATGGTGAAGAAGAAGTGTGAAATGTTCTTTTTTGTTCGACAGCAGGAGTTATGTAGAGTAGAATGGAACAGTAAGATTATGCTCTAAGAACAGGTGTAAATTGCTCAATGTTTTATTAAAAACAGCAATAGGGCCTTCCAGTTCACAAAGAAATTCAGTGACATTCTGAATACTCAGTTTGATTGCACTGATTGAATAATATGCTGGTAACACCCTGAACAGATGCAGTGGAAGGAAAACAATAATAAAAAGATTACCACACATGCATTAGATGGGAGGTACAATAAAAACCTTAAGGTCCTGTAAATATTGTAATGCCTAAGAGAATGAAAAATGATGCTCCATCAGCTTCTATACTATATTTCTTTCTTGTTAGTCAGGGCAGAAAACATGAGAAAATAATACATGCAGTATTATAACTAACATTCAGCAAAATCATTAGGTTATTGAGAATAGAGACAAATAATTTTACTTATTGTTATTTGAAAATCGTAATTTCATAACTTCCCAAGAACTCCATCCTTTGCGTCGGTTTCCATACTCTCTGCCTGAAGAGGATTTGGGAGAGGGAGAGGAGAAGTGGCAAGTCAGAGGGAGAAAGTGAGAACAATCTATGTCGGGGTTTTGAGCTAGAACAAAAAACAAGAAATAGAAATAATAACCCCAGTGTTTTTGATGATTGGATAAAAAACCAACAATGAAAAGTGGAAGAGAAAATGTATTTGTGCAGCATTAAAAGATCTATTCTCTCAAAGCAAACTTTTCTTTTGAAATTCCTTAACTACTTGATATCATCTTAACGTTGCAATATCTTCAACATTTTGTATTTTATTTCCTAGGATTTACAAAATATAAAAATGAGAAAAGACAAAAAAAATAGATGTCTGGAGGCAAAAATATCAGCTTGTAAATTTCTTTTCTGTACAGTTTTTAATCAGAAATGTTAATTGCTTTGAATAAATATATACTTGTTCCCAAACCTGCAACAAGTTCCACATTAGTGATATGTAAACAATGAGTGCATTTCAACAGTAGTATCGGAGGTTATTTGAATACCATATGCTAAAATATGTATTGTGAAAAGCCTTTAAGGATAAATGTGAATGACACCCAAAACTAATTCAGTGTTAAAACATATTCACGTAAAACCCAGTGTTTACATCATTACAAAAAAAAAACAAAAAAAGTGTCGCAGCCCTAAGGTCTTTTCCCAACATGGTGTCTGTATGGCCAATTGCCGGTCATCTAGAGGTCACACTGGTACTGTGTGCAACACTGTGGTGCGGTGTGCAACATTAGAGTGCCGTGTGCATTTTTCCCACTCTTTTTCCTGGTCACCTAGGGGTCAGGCTGGTGCAGTGTGCAGTCTCCTGCTTTTCTGCCTGGTAACCCGGGGTCAGGTTAGTGCTGTGTGCATAACACCAGCGTGCCGTGGGCAAAGGGGCCCAATCTGACCAATCATAGTTCAGTTCAAACGGTCAGATTAGGGTTGTGTGCAAAACTATGCTAGTGTGCTGAGTGCAGCTTCTAGCAGCTTCTAGTGTGCCGTGTGCAAATTCTATCTACGTAGGGGGCAACAGCTCGGAACCTGGAGGGCGTAGGAGCTAGGGACCAATCAGATCCTGACAAGTGTAAAAAGGGCCCTTGAATAAAGCCATGCCTCGTGCCAGGATCTGCAGGAGTATCCACGTACTGACTAAAGGACCTGATCAACCCTTTGGCCAGGGGTCTCCTCCGGATATAGCCGGCTCGGGACATGTCGTTTTATTGCTTTTTCAACGTTATCTTCTACGGATTTGGTATGCTTCTGGTGTCTGTTCTGCTGGTCAGCTGCGCCTGGAATACGGTACTTGCTTTCTAATTTTCCTTTCTGTGCTTTGCTTAGCTTCTCTTTTCCCCTCTCTTATTTGGTACAGAACTGCATATATTGTTATCCAATGTAGAGTTGTGTATATATGGTATGTACGAACTAAGTTGTTGTAATAACTGCAATCGAAGTTAATTGGTGTATTTAATAATAATATTTGGTTAGTGTGCACACAGTTTATTTTATTTGGTGTATTCGTCTACCTTTTTCTAAAGGACAGTTAATTTTGAATCATTTGGTTCCTTGTTGATAAATGTAAATAGATTGCTTCAGGTTGTGTAAAGGTTTCTGGTTCCAATAGTACGGTGAGTTGATAAAAGTGCTCCTCCCCAGCCCAAGTTGTGATTTTTTTTTCCCTGTTAATAAACGGCCACGTGGTGTTCTGAAGTTTACATTTGTCTGGTTTTAATTTTCCTCCCTCGATTAAACAATTCACGGAACCTGCATTAGGGACGGACAAAAAGGTTAAACAAAAAAACAGAAAAGGATGACTGTTTAAGAGGCATAAGATATAGAACTAGTCAGATCCATAGTCAACCATGATGCAAGGTGTTTTATGAATAAGACCCTATATTTCATCAACTCAGGATTCCCTTAGCAGGTGTACCTCTTTAAAAAAAAGGTTTGCATTATGTGTATTGGTGCAACTCTCATTAAAACCCCCAAATGGTTTATCTGCAGATGTGCTGAACACATTCGGTTTCATGGAGAACAGTGGCAATTGTGGGTAGGCAGCACCTCTGAAAAATTAGGCCACAGATTTATTTGCTGCTATATTTATGCAACTACAAATTAAGAGATAAGTCTAATACTTTTAAAATGTTCAGTCAAAAGATGTACATTGGGACAACTTGTTATGTCTCAAAGACTGAGACAACTCTGGAGGTCAGTTTTGTGAACGTAGCCATGTGGTCAATACTATACTTTGGAGGTTTGATTTTTTTCCACTAGCTTTCTTTTTTTCCCCCAAATGGAGGGGTAGAGAAAAGAGACCAAAAAAAAACAAACTAACCCATGAACACAAACAATATTGGCAACCAACCAATGCCACATAATTAATCTGATACTTTGCCTGATTTTACAGTGTTTTTTTTCAATTTATTCAGAAAAACAGCCACTTAAGTATGTCATTTCAGAATCTGATAATTCTATGTAGAGTATCAAAAGGACACAAATAAGTGTAATACCATTAAAAAATACCCACAGTATTAATTTTTTTACAAAGCTCTGCTGTAGAATTTTCTTAAATAAGTAATAATCACCCTTAAAGCTGCACTACACATGCTCTAGAAATACACTCTCTTAATAAAGTTTAAAAGTTCTTAAATGTATTTAAAAATTGTTTTAATAAGCACTGTTAGCTCAGAACCACATTGACACTGGGCAATGTCATAATCAATTATGATCTTGGTTCACATTTACAATATAGACTTTGTTAATGGGGTGTAAAAGACTAAGCAGTGATCGATATTTTATGGCAACAGTGCAACTACATAAAAATGGGGTTTGTAATATGAATTTAATACTTGGGAAAGGTGCCAGATTGACAGTCCTGGATAACGAAGTCCTAAATTTATTAATGCAAATGGTACAGAATGGCCAAAGTTACTGCAAGCATCCTCACAGTCCTTCATCAATGTACCTATTGTGAGATCACCTTTATAGGTGAGAGAGTATTTTAGTCTTGTTGGCCTAGTCAGTATTATTGCCACTCTGCAAAAACTGACAGCTAATTCTCCAGTCCTACAAAACACTTAATACTAGTAATAGTGCTTACTACATGCAATAATGGCTAATCCTACAAACATTTTATTGTCAGGAGGAATGCACAATGAGACTAGGGCCTTGTCTACACTAAAGGGAAAAGTTGAACTAAGCTACGCAATTTGAGTTACATGAATAGCATAACTCAAATTGACATAGCTTAAATCTACTTACCATGGGGTCCACGCTATGCAATGTCAATCAGACATAATCTGCCACCAGCTTTCCTTACTCTTCTCAATCAGGTGGAGTACAGGAAAGTGATTGGCAGTTGATTTAGCAGGTCTTCACTAGACCTGCTCAATCAACAGCCAATGCATCAGTCACCGCAGCGTTAATCCTCCAATAAGTGTAGACAAGCCTTTGATGCTGGTTTTTGATAAATATAATTGAGAGTTTTGTCATGTGGATATACTGTTTGTGAAATTGGATAGATATCACCAAATCATTTAAGGCAGGCCATTCATAAAAACAACTAAGTAACTACTGATCTGGGTTACATCTGAACCTGCAACGCACATGTGAAAGGCTCTGTATAAAATTTCAGAAAGAAATGTGACTTTAGAATAGTTGAGGAAGAAGAGTCAATAGCTCTTCTTTCTTTCTTTTTCTCTTGAATAGAGCTGTGAATAACATGATGGCTTTGCTTCAAGTACAGAGGACCATGGTTTCACTATTAGTTAAAAAAGTGTGTGTAGTTTCAGGTTGAAATGAAAAAGAGGAAAATTTAGCTAAAGCCATCTGTGTAGGAGTTATGGTTGGAAATCATGCAAAGTCCACAGAATTACATGTAATTTCCATGGGAGTTTATAAATAAGCTCAAATTTACTTAAAATATGCTGGTTTTACTAAGAGAGTCATTACCCACAATTTAGGGAAAATTGGCAGTTTTGTTTTGCAACAGGAGATTCTCATATCTTTTCTAATGGCAAAAATCTGTATTTCTTGTAGCTCCACTAATGCCTGCTTTGGTGCAGAGACTGTAAGCCAGCAACACATTTGGGTCTATGAGTTTGAAGTTTCAATCTAAAGTCTACAATTGAAAGATCAATGTAATCCATATTTATTGGTATGAGTTTAATGCTACTGAATAAGATTCTAGTGGGTCACAGGATCAAAGAAGGTATGTAGCCTTAATTATATTTCTGTAAAGTAATTGCTGAGTTTTATTTATGTATAAGACTATAGGTTTAGGAGTCTGAAATGCATATATATTATATTACCAGGAAACTATAAGGACATAATATTAAAGTCTAGATTTACACTATTCCATTATAGACATATATAGGCAAGGTGTAGTTGTGTGTGTAAATCCCCTTTCCAACCAACCCATTTGCTGCCAGAAGCTAACCCAAGCAAAGACAATGGCTTTTTTTCCCTCTCTATCCAATCAGGGGAATAGATGACCAAAGTGGTTTCAAAAGATTTTGCAGCCTTTAAGTTTCCAACAAACCTGAGGCAGTTAAACCAGCCAGCTACAACACCAGTGACCCCAAACTGATAGATAATTTTGCCACAACTATCAATATAGGAATTTGTTGAGGCAGAATACTTAACAAGACAGTCGGGCATTTTATATCCATTTAGAATTCACCCCATTATACATTTTGAAGGTGTAGGAACTTTTAAGAATATCCAAGGCACCGCCTGAGAAACAGAACCCAGCCTCTTTTTGCTGGTAAAAGTCAGTGAAGAATACTGTTAACAGAAACTCTCCCTTCAGAGAAGCAAGCTTGTAAACCTCTCAGAAAAATGAAATTGTCTGTCTAGTCTTCAAAAAATACTTATACTGGATGTAGAAAACCTTTCCATCTTCCCATTGCTAGGCAAAAAGATTTGACAAAGTAGTAAAAGCCAAATTTCATCACTACATCTTTCAACATTTTGGTTAAATACAAGCTGGGCTTCAGCACCATGGAACAAAATCATCATAAAAATTCATTCTTAGTAGGTAAAAGAGTATCATGGGTGTGATAGAGAAGAACTGTGGACCTTGTGATTTTCTGATCTCTCAACAATTTCTGTTGCATTCTGCAAATTTCTGCAATTTCTAAGCCTTCGTTTAAAAAAAACCCTAGTTTAATTTTCTTCATTTGCAAAGACACAGCCACCAACATGTAAACAGATGTCATGCTGCCCTTTTCATTCAACCTTGTAGAAAACCATCTCCATCCAAACAGAAGTAGGTAGGAATTGATTTATTCCCCTCACTGAAGTATGAATTTCAAATTCCAAATACTATTATTATTAAGTACAAGACATTTAATTTCTTTGTAAAGGAGGTAGACGAGCCAACAGATGTTCATGAATGCTATATTGTTAAAAGAAGATAAGAAAATATAAAAGTTAAGGATTTCACAACAGCATTAGCTCAGTTTGGTAATGTTGACCATCCTGTTTATTTTATGGAATGTATTTAATAGCAGTGAAACTTTCTTCTACAACTGTCACTCAGCCTCCAACCCACCCTAGAATTAGTGAGAGTTTCATAACAGGTGGGAAATTTGATAATATGGATAAACAAATACATGGGAAAAGCAATGGGAAAACAGCAGTAAGATATATAAGCACAAGTTATTGCTCTTAAACCCGTGGTTCACCAGGGTTTACTTATGTAAAGGAGAAAAAATAGGAAAAGAAAGGACCAAATTCATTATTCTCACTATAATTCTACATTGCAATGACTTGCTCAGTATTGTCAGCTATAAAAATATACAGGACAAGAGCTGAAATTAAAGATCAGACCTACAGGCCAATTATATTTTGTGCGAAGTAGGAACAGGACTGCTTGATGGCTTCTGCTGTGCACCGATGAGAAATAAACAATCTGCGGACCCCAAAAGAAATAAGTGTCTGATCCTGTGAATTCATCCTGGTGTTCAGATAATATGGTGATGAAGGACCTTGGAATATGATGAAATGCAAGTGGGATGTTCTCTTGCAAGGAGTTGAGAGTCCTCACCTACTTCTTATTTCAATGGTTATTGAGTGACCTAGATAGTTGCAGGAGCAGGAGTAGGATCCAAACACCAAGACAGAGGAGTTGTTGCACTGACTTTCATGGAACATATTTAATAGCAGTGAAACAGCAGTGCAAAGTTAAGCATGCATGTGTTTACAAGATATCGGAGCAATCAGGCCAGTATTCAAATACCAAGAGAAAGAATGGGAAGAGGGTGGGGTGAGTCATTTTAAAAAAAGTTGATGGAAAACTAAGACCAAACTCCTTGGGTTAAACATCTGACAGATAGAATATAACTTTAAACAAACTATACATTACAACTTTAGGGCAAGACAGATAAAGACCCTAAACAAATAGATGCTTTAGAAACTGTATAAATGTTGATCAAACTATTTTTCAGTCACTCTTAAAAATGTATTATCCTTTAGCAAATAATGAACACAATGAAACTGCAGTAAGTCAATTCATTTTGATATCAACTAAAAGGGGAAAAAATCAATAGAAATGAGTGGGAGAAACCTACCTTTAGTTATTTACCTTTGTTTCATTTTATGTGGATGATTAGGGAGTTAAAAAACCATTGCTGCACTCTGGTGAAGGGGTGAGGGTGGGGATAACATTCCACCTTGTAACTTCTGTTCTACGAATTTAATAGCCTAGATTTTTCCAGAGTGACTGGTGATGATGGCTACTTCAATTCTTGAGTGTCTCACTTGAAGTTGACAGTTCAAAATATGTATTGAAGGCTTATCATGTTCTATTAATCCCTTATTATTTTTTCATAGGGGACCTCTGGGAGTGAGGCAATAGTTTAGCTTGCGTACCATTTACTTTTTAGTCTTTGTGCTGAAACTGATATAAACAGTTTGAGAGGAGAGCACTGCCGGAGCTCTTTAAATCACTGCTGGAGACCTGCTGCTGCTACCCCGGAACTGCGACAGTGGGGCTCGCTGGTGATTTAAAGGGCCCGGGGTTCCCCACGGCTGGAGCTCCGGGCTCTTTAAATCACTGCTGCAACCCTGTCACTGCTACCCCTATATAACAGTGTTTCACTTATAATGCAGTAGGGATTTTTAGCTCCCCACGACCACATTATATTGGGGTAGAGGTGTATCCCCTTTATTGACAGCCCCTCAGTTTAAACAGCCAGACTAAAACAATCTAGTTGTCTAGAAACTCCACTGCACAGAGCCCTCTCTGGATCTGTCCCTACACCAGAGACCTGTCCTTGACTTGGAGTGGTGGGAGGTGTGTCTCCCCCAGCCCAAAGAGTCTGGAGCAATGTTTTAATCCACTCCGAGTGGCAGGAGGAGCACCACCAATATTAACCCCAACAGCTAAGGTAAATAATAAATGGATGCTTTACTACATGGGTGGATGCACAGAGCATGTTACATTCTTCTCTTCCTGACACAGACAAATTCATTTGCTGGGGTGCCGTTGGCAGGGGCAATAGTATTTACTCACCTAAAAGGAGACGAGACATGTGAGGAATGGTAAGTTAATATTGAAATGTCTTTAAAGTTAAGAAGCACTAAGTGAGTGCTAGCTATTATTTTTAATTTGATAATATTTATTCAATTATATCTCTAGCAGTGGCTGAATCCTTCTTTAACCACAGCTCCACCAGAGGATTTGATGACAAACATTTCTACTGTTACTCTCAAAGTTGAAACTCCATAGGACAGAGTGGTTTCCTTAATTCATCCTAAATTTAATTTGAAATATTGATTCCAGAACAGTCACAATATTCCTTTTATCTATTTGTAACAGCGTTCTAGTGTAAAATGGAGAAACAATGAATTCATTTACATTAGTACCTCATTTGTCTGTACAAAGGGGGGCAGAAGCCTACTATGGAAGAGCATCAATATGATCAGACCTTAATCTTATCAGAGCATTACTGAATGCCAGGTAGAATCTAGGAGAGAAAGTGGATAAAGTGGATATTATTCACATGAGCCCTATCACCTCCACATCCAGGTCTCTTTGGTCTGTGCTTATGTCATCTGCAAACCCTAAAATAAGTTATTCAATAACTGCACGGTATAAACTATAACTATAAGTTTTCCTGCACTTTCCTCTCAAACTCTCTCTCTCTCTCTCATGCCCGTCACCGCAATCAGGGTATGGGCCGCCAACCACAGATCTCCAGAGTCCTCTATCCTGGGCCATTCGCTCTAGCTGGTTCCAGGTATAGCCCATTTTTTTGCTATCAGCCTGAAGTTCGCGTCGCCAGGTATTTCTTGAGCGGCCTCTTTTCCGCTTGCCTTGGAGGTTCCACCGCAGTGCCTGTCTGGTGATGTTAGTTGGCTACTTACGTAGTGTATGTCCTATCCAACCCCACCTTCTCCTTCTGATTTCTTCCTCTGCTGGGAGTTGACAGGTCCTCTCCAAGAGGTGGATGCAAACTGCTGGAACTAATCACTTTTGGAGAGGGGATACTGGACTAAAAGACCCCTGTTCTGATTCAACATCTATTCCTCCAATCCATTTCCTTTGTAAGATTTACAGTTTGATCAAAGCTCTACCATATATACACAATAGCAACTGAGTCAAAACAACAGTATATAAAATCTCAACAATAGTATGTATAGACCAGAAACATATATAAGAAGATGATATGAATAAAATAGTAAATATCCAACAGTCAATTTATCCTATAACTCTGAATTATCATTGAAGAAAATAATCTCTCTTTTCAGAGCTCATTTTTACATACCAGTTTCAGTGTTCCATGTGCTCAGCTCATCCCAATAGGCACCTTCTTTCCCCTCAAAAAAAATCTTATTTCTGATACGATCATGGCTGCAGACACTGACTTTCCAAAGCTTCATTCTGCTCGCTGGTAGTACCCTTTAATATCATAACCATGCACCAACTCAATGGCACACAAACCTTGATCACTCAAACAAAAATATAAATCTTGACAACCATTATGCTTAGTGGGCATTGGGAAAAACAGGAGTGAAATAAATATAATATGCTTAAAAATCTCTCTTTTGATTGTTTTCAAATGGCATTTTAAAATATCCAGATAAACTAGTAATCAGTGTGCTCCTTCAAAAGTCTACCTTTTCTTTTCCTCCTTTTCACAGAGTTTATTTTCTTCCTTTCCTCTCCCCTCAGGATTTAAAGTACCATAAAATTCCCTTTTCCCCTATCCGCCCCGCCCCCTCAAAAAAAGGTAGATGTAAGAGGGAAATAGATTAATGAAAACATGTATAGATAAAAGCTAAGGATTTAATAGCACTTCAAGTCCTGGTGATTAAAAAGAAAGTCACAACTGACAGGGTGTTTGAGCTCCCTTTTCATCTGAAATTTCCAAATGGAGCATTTCACATTTGGTCATTAGTGGGGCTGTAATCAACATTCAGCACCTGACATTTCATCTTCACTCCAGAAGGATGAAAGATAGCAACACTGAGGGAATGGGAGAAGAGAGGAGGGAATTAAACTGTCAAACACATTGTGTCAGAGACAGGTAATTTCCCCAAAATCTCCTTTCATATTTTAATGGGAAAAGGTACAGAAGTGTCTTCAGAACAGAGAGAGCCCCAATTAAACAAAATATACTTAATTTTTCAAACTATCGTATTTGTAAAAGATAAAATATTATGTCATGATTGGGTGAAAGAAGAGGGTTATAAGTGGAAGGAGAAAGACCATTTTAAACATCCTTCTTTCTGCCTCAAGAGCCAGGGTACAGACTGTAGCTCTTTCAGCCATTGTTAACTCACTTTCTAATGTAAATGATAAAGTGTGAGTTGTTCAGTATTACAACTAAATTTGCATTAAAGAAGGTGAATTAAAGCAACAGACTGTTACTCAAAGGACATTTGGGGAGAGTGGGTGGAGAGGAAAGGGCCGAAATAGTCCAAGGAAACAACAAAAAGAAGTAGCTAGGTGGGAAGAAAAAAAAAATCACATAATCAAAATAGTAGAAACGTATATATAACCCTTTCCTCATTATTTTCTTAACACTTCAATGGGACTTGTGGTTCTTTCAGAAAGCAATAATAAGGATGTTTTGGAAAAGGTTAATTAAATTTAAAATTAATGAGCCGTACACAGATAGCATTAAACCATGTTAGGATACGTATTAGTAGGATATTGGTGCGTTTCTCGGGTAGTGGAAGCAGGGCCGGCTTTAGGATTTATGGTGCCCTAGGCGAGATTATTAAACTGGTGCCCCTGTGCCTGATCTGGTCGTAGCAACACAAACATAAGCTTACAGTATTGGAAAACTTGCCACATTCACGTTATTAAAACCAGTTTAACTTAATTAAGCACACTGTAATGCTGGTGGACTAGCACTAAAGAAGCAGCACTATAGAAAAAATTCTGATATGACAGAATGATGCAAATTTTTTTTTAATTTATCAAAATTTTATTGGAAATTTATATGAAGAGGTATTGAAACAAAGATTTGTTTTTAATTAAAAGCAATCTTTCTGGCTTTTTTGGCTGCAAAATCAGTAATAATGTCATCGTATGACAAAGACAAAGTCGTGTCCTGTTCGATTGCAAGAATAGCAAGACCAGCTAAGCGTTCCTGACCCATTGTAGAGCGGAGATAGTTTTTAATGAGCTTTAGTTTTGAGAAACTCCGTTCTCCTGATGCTACTGTTACAGGAATTGTCAGTAGAATACGAGTGGCAATGTACACATTAGGATATATGTCAACAAGTTTGCGGGTATGAATAAACTACACAATGTCCATCACCGATTTTGCATGTGGCAACACTGATGACAGTGTACTCAATTCTTCATACAGTTCAAGTCCATTTAAATCAAAACTATCACAGTGCTTCAGGAGGCTCTCTAGGTTCTTTCACTTTGTCATTAGTTGCTCTTGTTTTCCTATTTCGTTGAATTTAGTTATGTCATACAAAAATCCAAACTGTTCATGGTGTACTTGCAAGGTATGAAACCTTTCATCAACAGCAGATACTGCTTTATCCATCACAACATTAAAAAATTCAACCTCAAATTTCTTTTCTGGATCGTCTATGGGCATGATCTGCTGTACAGATTCTTCACAAAGAAGTGTCCCTGGCCTTTTAAACTCATATTAACTATATATTTACTTTATGAAAGTTGGAGAAAACATTGTGAAAACGTAAAACATTGGCTGCCCAACTTCTGGGCTGGCAAAAGTTATGCTGACTCACAGGAAAAAAAAAAGCAGGAGAATCTTAGTACAACATATGGTCACTCTATACCAGGGGTCGGCAACCTTTCAGAAGTGGTGTGCCAAGTTCACTGTAATTTAAGGTTTCTCATGCCAGTAATACATTTTAATATTTGTAGAAGGTTTCTCTCTGTCTATATTATATAAATAAACTATTGTTATTATCTGAGGTCTTGGCCGCCGGTCCTGCTCAGGCCACTGCCAGCTGAGTAAATGAAACCCCAAACTGGCAGCGGACTGGTGGCTGGAACCCTAGACAAGGATCCCAGGCCCTGCTCAGCCCGCTGCTGGTCTAGGGTTCTGACTACCAACTCCTGCCAGCCAGGATCCCGACCGCCAACCCCCCCCTCAGCCCGTTACCAGCCTGGGATTCTGCTCACCCAGGCTGGCAGGAGGTGGAGTGGGGCTGGCGGCTGAGCTCCTGACTGGCAAGGGGCCGGCAGCCGGAACCTCGGAGTAGCAGTAGGCTGAGTGCTGCTGGCACCCCAGACTAGCAGCAGACTGAGGCACTGAACCCCCCACCGGCCCTGCTCAGCCCGCCACCAGCCCACTCAGCCCGCTGCCGGCTGAGTGAATGGAACCCCAGGCTGACAGCAGGTTGAGTGGTTCAGCTGGCCTGCTCAGCCCACTGCCAGCCTGGGGTTCCTTGGGGGTCCCCAGGCCAGCAGCAGGTGCTGAGTGGGGCCAATGGCTGGTATCCCAGCTGGCAATAGGGCAGCAGCCGGAACCCCAGAGCAGTGATGGGCTGAGCCGCTCAGCCTGCTGCTGCATATCATCAAAAATCAGCACACCTGCCACCTTTGACACGTGTGCCGTAGGTTGCCGACCCCTACTTTATACACTAGTAAGGAGATGAGCATATTACAGTTGTTGGAGGGCTCTTATCAGGAGTAACAGGCTATAGGAAAGTCAGTCAACATTTTTTGTTTCTCTGACGAAAACTGGCCCACTCTCTGCCTCAAACCAAACCTGTCACTAATAATTGTCAACAACTTAATTTTCTGTTTTTGGCTAAGATATTGATGGTTTTTTTTTTAAATATTGAAATTGGATTCAGGATTGTTAGCAAGAATTTTTGGCAAACAAAGTTGTTAAATGACAATCTAAATGGCAAAACAGTACTGCTTTCATGCTTGGCTCACCCCCTAGCCTGCTGGTCCAACAGCTGCAGTAGAGGAGGAGATAGGTGGAAAACTGCAGGACCCCAAAATCCACCTCTTGGGCTGCAGAGTGGCAACAGCAGCAGCAAACCCTCAGGTCCAATCACACGCCAGTGGGCACCCCACCAGCCTTATGGACCATGGTGAAGTTAGCACAGCATCTGATCTCAGGGACGAGGCACCTGTGGAGCCACAGCAGCTCATCCTGCCCTGTGCAGCTCCCCCTGGATGAGATGGATTGCTGGCAGCTGCCAGCCCGGGGGAGAGGCGCTCCCCAGCTAGGGTGGCCAGATCCAGATGTCCTGATTTTATAGGGCCAGCCCCGATATTTGGGGCTTTGTCTTATATAGGCACCAATTACCCCCACCTAGAGTGACCAGACAGAAAATGTGAAAAATCGGGACGGGGATGGGGGGGGGTAAAAGGAGCCTATATAAGAAAAAGACCTCAAAATTGGGACTGTCCCTACAAAATAGGGATATCTGATCACTGTACCCCAGTCCCTTATCCTGATTTTTCACACATCTGGCTAACCCCAGCCAAGCCGTGTGTGACATTCCAATCCTGGCTGCCTGCCAAGGAAGTGAGTTACTTTCACTTTCATTCCTCAGCAGGCAGCCAGCCAGCCCTTCCCCCACCTATCCCCCAGCAGCTCACCCAACCCAGCCCTGATGGAGGGGAGGGAGGAGAGAGAGAGGGGTGCTCCTGGGGAGGAGGGAGAAAGGAGGGGGTGCTCCGTGGGGTGGGGGGGAGAAGAATGGATGTTATGGGAGACAACAAAGGATACTGGTTCCAGAGCCACAGAGCCTGCCTCACCTGACCTCAGCCGGGGGGAAAGAGTCACAGTCACAGGTGAGCTCCTTCCCCAACCCTACTCCCTCCCCTTCCCAGAGACCCCAGCAGCCAATCCCGTTCCTCAGACTGTGCTGCATTCGGCTCTCTCTAGGACCCAGCACCCCTGCTTCTACACTGTCTGGGCTGCCTGCAGAGTGGTGCCCCCAGGCAGAGTGAGGCCCTACGCAGCTGCCTATTCTGCCTATGCCTAAGGACGGCCCTGAGTGGAAGAGACTTAGCCTTCTGCTTTATGCTTCATTCGATGTGTGCTCCAGTAGTGAATGCACACCCTGTCATGGTGTATTGACACTCTAGACATGCTTTCTCTGTAGCCTTCCAGCAGGATTCATTGCTTCCCAGATCTCCACTCCTCTTTACAGGCCATTAGTTCCAAACACCATGCTCCAGCCAACACTGCATTCCATTCTAATTTCTTCATTCCCCAAATGAGCTCAAATACAACCCTTCCTGCTGAGGCTTAACTACAAAATAGTTTCCCACTTGGAATGCCTTCTATAATCTTGTCCCTAACTGCAGACTTTCACCTTGACAACCCGCAGTGTCATCAATTAGAAGATGCAAGGAACTCATTTCTTAATTTTGTCTCATTTCCGTAATATGAGCTACTATAAGTCATTGGTCCAAAGACCAAGGAAGTCAATTGGAGACATTCCATTAACTACAATAGATTTCAAACTGAGCCAAAGAGGGAGGATTACCAGTACTATGTATCAGTGCATAAATTGATGCTGGAACCAAAAGCACCAGTGCCGTCCAGTAGCAGGGTCAGGCCAATAACAGGCAGACTTAGGAAATAACCAGTGAGGTTAAAAAGTTAAGACTATAAATTAGAATTTAAAAACAAAAGTCAAATTAATAGACAAATAAATCAATCTAGCAATTCTCCCCATCCTCTCTTTTCCAGCAGCTTTAATGTAGACACTTTTTATGCTTATTTACTTTGTCTTACAACACTGACTTATTTGTTAGAGCAACATTTACAAATCTAAGCAACTGAATTGCAGATGCAAAATATGTGAATGCACACACAAAGAGAATTTTGCTTGTGTGTATGCATTTTGTGCAATATAGCCCATATTATGACAATGTTAAAAACATGTTATATTGAAAATAGATTACATTATAATGTCTGAGAACTTGCAATGTCCTGAGCTGACTTTTTTGTACAAGAACAGAGTGTTGAGTATTTCAAGTTTCCATTTACTTTTCTTATTAGTCTGTTACAGTATATTTTATAATAGCACAATCCATGTCTCTTCTATTCTTGGGAAATATTCTCCTTAAAATGAGACAATTGACATTAACTTTTTGTCCTTGATATTTTTAAGGCCTGTCTCATGATTTTCAGCTGGCACTCTGTTGCCTCTGTTTATAATTACAGCAGGATAGTGGAGAATACAGCAGTCACCTTTCTTGAATGTATCCTGAACTGCAGTTACGACATCTGGAGCTTGCCTGCTGGCTTGTCATTATAAATTAGGAAGCCCTTTACTTTCTGTCACTCCTTTTATATGGCTTAAACAGTTACTAAATGATAATATTGGAACTAGGCTCATGCCTTTGTGAAGCTTAAGTTAGTCTTAAAGGAGATACCTTGAATCAGGACATAATTCTCATTCACCTTTTATTTTCATCAACTATCCAGATTCCACTTTCTTGAGATTACCGCTTTTTTCAAAGACATTGTTTTGTTTTTGCATTCTAACAAGTATTCCATATTCTCTTGGTCAAAACCTTCACTTTCCTGTGTACTGATCCCCTGCTTCCCTCAAATGAACCAGCATGTCTAATTTCTTTCCACATCCTTGAAGCTGTATGAAAATCTCTCTCTTGATTTAAAAAAAATAAGATTGAGTAAAAGGGAGCCTTCAACTTTGCGATGCACCCTGGGAAATGCATTGTCCAACATGTCATATCTTAATTATAGTTGACTAGCTTTGAAAGAATTATACAGAAGATAGTAACTGCCAGAGTATTACACAGCAAATAACTTCCTCACGTTTATTTCATCAAAGCCTAAAGGGTATTTACAAATCTAAACTTCTGTTTTTGTCTGTGAAAGGTTATAGAAATCTGGTTTACAATAATAAAGAGCTCTGTGACTTAATCTATTTTGCTTCAAGTGGATGAAATGATTCTGAAAGATGATGGAATGACAGCTTTGAAAACTGAAATTGTTTCTTGTTTCACAGAAGAAGACATCACAAACAGCAGCTGTGCACACTTCCTTTCCCCATTATAAAGGTACATTCCTCTCTGCTAATATACTTTAGCTAAAATCTGACAGGACCTAAACACCAGTGCTAGCTGTTCTGACGCCATCAACTCAGTTCATTTAGGCCAGTAGGCAGGTGTTACTTTTAGTCACTAGCAACCTGTGGAAGATTCAATCATATGAGTTACCTACAAAACCTAGAAAACCTCTGGGCCTTTGTGTGCACTAGAAAAGCCACACCAGTTTAATTCAACCATTTTAAATCAAGTCTAGTTAAACCAGTACAAACCTTTAAGACACACAAACTGGGTTATGATTTGCTTAATTTAGCTTGTTTCAGTAAATTACCAAATTCAGCTGACTTGATGTACCAGGTTTAAGTGTATCCACATTAAGAATTTACATCTGTTTTATTAGATTGATTTAAAACATTCAGTTAGACTTTTCTAGTATAGACAAAGGCTCTGTGCCTGGTTACCATTCCCCCAAGTCATATAGCCTCCCAAAGAGAGAAACTCAGTGATAATGACAGTAGTAACATTATAGTGTTCAATAATTGTACCAGCAAGCTACACAAGATGTATAGACGGCGTTTTGTTTGTTTGTTTTGATAGTGGCACCAAGCAATTATCACATTACTCGGGTTTGTCTGTTTTCCCTTGCACCCATTTATCTGCATTCCCAACTGCACATTTCATTCCACTTATGCAAAAAAGCACTAATTATTCTTCAAATATTGTAATCACAATTACAAGCATATTTTAGCCTTAGAAAGTATGTTGCAATTTTATTGTTCTATATTAAACCCAATGTATCAAGGGCACAAAGACTGACAAAGGAATTCATATTTTAAGGTAGACAATCACTATGTTTGAATTTCAACTTTGGTGACTGAGTTGATTGAGATTTCTGTGGATTTCATATAGCTCCCACTGCATAAAATGGTCAGACATACTCCACAAGGAAATTTCTAAACCAGCAGATAAAATAATGTGTTGATATGTGGTGACAATACTCATTTTTGTGCTTCATTTTTTGCCACATGCCCTCTACAAGTTCTTCAGTTACTGTGGCTGCATTTGTTCTGTATTTAATGCTCCTAATATAGTTGTATTGGCAGGTGCTCATGAGGTATCCTACAATTCTTCACCTTGTTTTACTTCTTGTTCAATGAGTACATGGAACTATCAGGAGAGTTAGTGAGGTACTACAGACTGCAGCGCTTTCATTGTGATGATGGCACCTAGTTCTATATTTCCATTTAATCAGATCTAGCTAAGGGTGACAAATGCTTTTTCCAGCATTTAGTGAGACTGGGACATGCATGAGAGTTTGTTGCATGAAGCTCAGTCCAGGTAAGCTTCTGGAGATGCTAGTAAATATGGGAAAGAAACCTAAGGTTATGGTGAGGATCATCTCTGTGCTCACCTTTAGTAAAGGTATGTGCCTACCATTTATTAGTGGAGTTCTGAAGCTGAGGGCATTGTTGGTCCTGCAGTTGTCATTAATCATAAAGAAGCAATTACTAGGAAAGATTCTCATCTTCATTGGAGCAGGAGAGTGTGGCTTTCAGCCATGCATCTTGCTCCTGTAATTTATTCCTTTGTCACCTCTATTAGATTATTGTCCAGTGTAAAGCACATTGCTATATGTTAAATCATCTTGGAATGTAAACTTGTTTTAGTCTGTCTGGTATGCAGTGTATCTCATTTGGCAATACGTCTCCATTGGTTTGCAGGGGAAAACATGTAAAACCATTTCATTTTACTGTATATGGTTTTCATCCTTAATTGTAAATTGTTTTAGGTTCACACAAAGTGTTTGTAAATCTAGCTTTGGTTCCAGGATTTATTTATTTTTTTATTAAAAATGATCTATCCACCATTCTCCCACTTGGATCCCAATCCTGCAAATCTTTAGCATGTGCATAATTCTAAGTATGTGAGTAATCAGTGAGGCTAATCACATGCAAAATGTTAAGCAGGCAAATATCGATATGTCTACAGTGCAGCTACACATCCAATAGATTTGTTTGAACAACAGTGATAAAAATAGCAGCATAGACATGGGTAGTATGGGCAGTAGCTTGGGCTAACTGCTCAAGTAAATACCCCAGGGGTCCAGGTAGGTTTGGACTCATGTAGCTAGCATGAGCATGAAAACCAGATGGCAATGGATGTTATATGCTTAGTCATAGTCTCGCTTAGGAAATAGTAAAGACATTTTGCCTTGTTTGTGTAATTGATTACTATGATCACTTTTGAACCATACAATTTCTTTCCAGGCTTCTGAAGGCAAATTTTCTGGAGGCTTCCTACACTGAGGTAAAAGATTACTTTCAAAGGACTATAATACACAGGATCAATGCATAAATAATATATATGTGTCTTTCCTATCTAGGTTACAACCACTTTTGAGATTTTATGCCAATTTCCACAGAGTATGAATGAAAACAAGGCAATGATGGGAGTTTAACTGAACAAGCCCTAACCAAGGAGAGAGAGTGAGAACGCAAAGCTTGAAAGAAAGTGATACTATGATAAATATACATTGTTATTTCATAGGAATGTATGTAGCTATTTCATTTATTTATTTTGATTAATATAAGCCAGATAGAAGGCATAATAATTCAGCTTGAAAGGTTCAGTACATAGCAAAAATTATTCTTTGCCTGCAGGCGTTACTATTGATGATGATGATGAGGATGATGATAATGTTAGTCTAACTAAACCTATGATACTGTATAATGCTAATATTTTTTTAAATTTCTATATCAAATGAAAAACAAGACCAACAATCAAACACTCTGGTTATAGCAAACAACTCAAATGTTGCTTAGTTAAGTATTTTCTATTTTTTCTTCTGCTTGACAGAGCAGACCTTCTGTCCTTTCTTTTTTCTATTTATTCTTTCTACCTTGTTTTTTCCCCCATCCTCCTTCCACCAAAGCAAGAGATTTACCACTATTTTCAACTATATTGAAAGTCAAGATTACATTATAACAGTAAATTTTTTAATCCATTGTTAAATTTTAAAGTTTGCAACAAACTCAGACTATAAATGTTTCTTACCTGCAGAAAGCACTCACTGTATTAATAACATATTGGTATCTTATTGGGACTTTCCTAAGCAAGCAACACCACCATCTTCAGCTCTTACACAGGTACTCCCACAGCAGTTAAGAGCTGCAGTCTCTTCCCTTAACCTTATGTTTCTTGTCTGATTTGATTATTTGTCAATAAGAAATGGGTTGTGTTAAAGAGATAAGTAACAGTTTATCATTAAGGTACAGTGGTGGTAGTAGTAATAGTGGTACCACAGTTAAATCCTGTTGAAGAGTTCTGTTTGACAGATTTAAACCTTAATTTGGTTAAATCTCATTGAAATGGCCAAGAGTTCAGGTTATAAATTTTGAACACTATTGGAATTTTTCATGGTGCTTTGGTGAAAAAGGAATTACCATGCAGAAAACAATGTGTCAAAAAATGATTCCTTTGGCATTTTTTTGTCTAGATCTCACTTTTTTCTTTATATTCCATTGTTGCAAGAAATCTAAAACCCTCTGGGATCTATCCTCGTCCCGCATTGCTGCTCTTTATGTTCTGATTACCAGAATAGCAGTTATATATTGGAAGTATTTGTCTGTAGATCATGATGTTTTAACCATAATGGAAAATACATATACCAAGCTAAACACAGAAAGACTCTTTCACCAAATACCCCATTGGCCTAGGGGACAGTTCCTTCTGCTAGGAAAGCAAGGCATAGCTGTTAAAATCTGATCTCTTGTAGTTATTGTTTAAATTCCCATGAATTTCACGATCCTTATTAGAGATTCAAACCATGAATCCCAGTTTACAAAACAGTTAGGTAAGAGCTGCTGACTACTCTACTTCTATCCTCATTTTTCAAACAAGGTAGCAGAGAGCTTGTGCAAGGTTAGTGCAGACCCAGAACCTAAGTCTCTTATAACACAAACACCATTCTTAGTAACTGAGCCACACTGCCTTTCAAAGCAACTTACCCTATATCTAAACACTATAATCCACACTCCTCCCAAAGAGCCAGTGATAGAATCTAGTATCCCTGACCAACAATATGTTCCTGCGGACTAGTAAACAGCAGTGTAAACTACAGGGAAGTGAAACTCAGTCCTCCTCTTAGAGTGACCAGATAGCAAGCGTGAAAAACCTGAATGTGAGTGGGAGGTAATAAGCAGAGCCGGCTCTAGGTTTTTTGCCTCCCCAAGCAAAAAAATTTGGCTATCCCCCACCTCAGCCCTGGGCTTTCACCCCCCCACACCAGTGCCCTCCCCTACTCGCACTCCCTGCTGTCCCACCTGTGAGCTGTCTCTTCCTCCCACTCACCTGCACCTCCTGCCGACCCAGCTCTGGGCTCTCTCTTCCCCCCCTGAATCTGCACCCCCTGATGCCCCAGCCTTGGGCTCCCCTCCCACCAGTGCTGAATCTGCCCGCTCCCGCCTCACCTCCAGCTGGTCTGGTGCTGGCAGGGTGGGGGTAAGCAGTGGGGCTCCCGGGCCATGCCTCAGTCCAGGATCCTTCCAGCCAGGGCTCCTGCCTCCAGGACTGGCCAAGACTCAGTAGCAGGGCTGCCCAGAGGGGGAAGGTGAGTGGGGCAATTTGCCCCAGGCCCTGGGCCCCACAGGGGCTCCCACAAGAGTTTTTCAGGGCCCCTGAAGCATGGTCCTTCACTCACTCTGGGGGCCCTGGAGCTTCTTCCACTCTGGGTCTAGGGTGGTAATTTGGCGGTGGGGGGTCCTTCCGCTCCGGGGCCCGTCGCCGAAGTGCCCCGAAGACCCGCGACGGAGGTCCTTCCGCCCCAGGACCCGCCACTGAAGAGCTGGGTGTTTGACGGTAAGTCGTCGACGGGGGCCCTGCGCCGCGGGTCTTAGTGGCACTTTGGTGGCGGGTCCCAGAGTGGAAGGACCCCCCCCACCGAATTGCTACCAAAGTGGGGGCCCCCCACCGCTGAGGACCCCAGGCCCCCTGAATCCTCTGGGCAGCCCTGCTCAGGAGGGCAGAGACGGGGGACCACACCAGCAGGGGGCTGAGGTGCTGGGGCAGAGTAGCCCCAGAGGGAGTGGAATCCCAAAGAGTGGGACACGGGCCCTGCACAGCAGCAGCATCCCACCCTCTATGGCCCCACTGCTGCTGCTGGCAGCCCTGCTGCAGTCCCTGGGCGGCTCAGGCTGCTTTGCTCAGCTCCGACTGCGACGCTGTGGGGAGGCCGCCCTGTGGCACCTGTAGATGGCTCTGTGTGCCTTGTAGGGCGGCCTCCAGCCTGAGTGTCCCCTGTTTGGAGCCTGCACTGTCCTGCCACACGGTGCTGGCACTGCTCCCCCAAGGCGTGAACTGCAGCAGCCCCAGGGCACCCATGGCACACGACACACTGCTGCTGCCAGGGCCGGCTCTAGGCTTTCGATGCCCGAAGCAAAAGAAAAAAATTTAAAAAAGGATGTCCGGAATGCCATCTCTGAAAATGTGCCGCCTCAAGCACGTGCTTGGTTTGCTGGTGCCTGGAGCCGGCCCTGGTAATAAGCACCTATATAAGAAAAAGCCCCAAATATCAGGACTGTCCCTATAAAATTGAGGTATCTGGTCACCCTATCACCAATGGATATTCTTTAAAGGAGCTAACAATACTCCTGTAGATTGAATAGTAAGGATGGATGGATCTGAAAGTCAAGAAGTTCCAGCTGCGGGGATACAGTAAGTCTACATAGGATTCGGAGTAAATCACCAAAAATACATTAACTTTTCAGTGATGTGTTGCACAGGCTCTTTGTGTACCTCTCCTATCTTCCCAATCCATAGGGGATTATAGTGACTTCAGCCAGGGGTGGATCTATGTATTTTGCTGCCCCAAGCACAGCAGTCAGGCAGCTTTTGGTGGCACGCCTGTGGGAGGTCCGCTGGTAATGCGGATTTGGCAGCATGCCCACAGGAGGTCTGCTGGTTCTGCGCCTTTGGCGTACCTGCTGCCGAATTGCTGCCGAAGCTGTGAACTGGCAGACCTTTCACAGGCATGCTGCCAAAGGCAGCCTGACTGCCGCCCTCATAGCGACCGGCAAGCCCTCCTCTCCCCCCCGGCGGCTTGCCACCCCAGGCAAGTGCTTGGTGTGATGGTGCCTGGAGCCGCCCCGACTTCAGCAGTGTTAAGGCAGACTGACATCCCATATGCACAGCTTATGCAGCAGTTAGATGTGTTGAGCCATTGCTGTAGTGGATATAAAAGCATATAAGGTCACTGTCAAGGTTTAGCATTGGAGGGAAAGTTTAAAGAACATGGAGTACATATTTCATTTTAGTATCTCTTGGAAACGGAAGTGAAACCCTGCTTAGAGTATGGTGGAGTGTGTTATCAACAATATTATATGCAATATGAAGGTGTGAAGGAATACACAAGTGTTTCCCCTTAACTTCTTATTTCAGTTCTTGTAAGACTTTGTGTGGATGGAATATGTCCTGCTGCAATGTTTATAGTCATTAAAGACATTTTGTTTGCTAATTTAATACATTTTCTTCTCTTAGGGCCCCAGATATGCAAATACTTATTCATATGCTTCACTTTAAATATAAGAACTATTTTTTAGCGAACTAAAAAGTTTACAGAAATTTTGTTTCAGTTTGAACAAATAGTTTCATTTGAGGATTCTTCACTTTTAGTATTTTTTTTAAATAAAATTGAAGTAAAATTTAACAATAAAAGTAATTTTGAATCAAGAAGTTGAAATGTTTATTTTAAAAAATATCAACATGAAATGTTTAGATTTCTTTGAAAAAAAAAGGTTTTTTTTCCCCCATTAAAACAATCCAGTGAATTCAATAGGCATTTTCTATATATTTCAGTCAACCTAAGTCTGCATTTTTCAGTGAGGAAAAAGGTTTCAACCAAAAAATTTCACCTAGTCTAGTGAAGACATGGTTTTGTTTTGTTTTGTTTTGTTTTTTTCTCTGCAAAGCTGTTGAATTTTTTTTCGGTGAAAAACAGTGAAGATGAAATTATTTTGTAAATCTTTTTTATTTGTCTGAACTGCTAACTGTAATGTAGCATTTACCATTTTTACTATAGGAAATAAAATAGATTAATTTTAAAACATGGCTTGTGATGAATTTTGGAATTCTCTGCATTAATTTTAAAATCAAAAGTTCATTTTCTAATTATTTTTAAAGATTCTTTGCCTGTTCATTGTCCTGTGACACAGTCCTGGATATAGGTACTCATCACAATACTTCTAAGAGAGTCAGGGTCTCCCATGACACCTGGACATATTGGCAACAAGTCTAGGTGGGCAGTACCTAAAAAGATTAATTATTATTTTGAGGGCTGTGATTGTGATTTTTAATATCATCCATGAATTTTCCACAAAGACCATTTATACATTGACTTAATACAAGCTTTTAAGACCCATAGTTTCAGATAATCATGGAACATCTGCACCATGAAAAAGGGGTGGAGGAAAAAGATAACAAGGAGCCATAAGGTGATATAATTAGAGATATGAAGCATGCTTACCATGCATAAACACCCCCATTCATTTCTGTCAGGAAAGTGTGAGAAAGATGGTATCTTGCTATACTTTAATTTCAATACATGGGTTACAGTTAAAAGCTGAAAGTAATAGAAAAGCAGAATTTTCTTTTCTCTACACAGTTCTTTCCTACTTTCTCTATATACTTTTCTTTGTTTACTTGAGCCAGTATTCATCTGGTCATGAGACAAGTGTCTTAATTTGTGCAAAGATGCCCTAAGAAGTCAGCACTTTCAGAACATTTCTCTATCAGCACAAACCAGAAATGTTAAGCTTAACATTTCATCATGTCTAGATCATTTTTGTGCTCTGCCAATGGAGCAGACCATTTAGTCCAGAGGAGATCCCCTCCAGATCCCTTATTAAGATTTTAGAACAGGGATCGACAGCCTTTGGCACGTGACCCATCAGGATAGACACACTGGTGGGCTGGACCAGTTTGTTTACCTGCCGCATCCATCGGTTCGGCTAATCACGGCTCCCACTGGCCGTGGTTAGCCGCTCCAGGCCAATGGGGACTGCGGGAAGTGGCGTCCAGCACATCCCTCAGCCAATGCCACTTCCCGCAGCCCCCATTAACCTGGAGTGGCAAATCGTGACCAGTGGGAGCCGTGATGGGCCGAACCTGCGGATGTGGCAGGTAAACAAACCAGCTCAGCCCGCCAGGGTGCTTACCCTAGCGAGCCACATGCGAAAGATTGCCGACTCCTGCTCTGCTACCAATTGACTTTATTTGGGATCCAGACTATACTCAGTACTCTTCTGGGTATTTCTACAATGCATACATTTGCTATTTTTAGTATGCTGGCTCAAGCAGAGCCAGCATACTAAAAATAGCAGTGTAGCTAGAGGAAGCACAGGCAGCAGCTCTGTCTAGCTACCTGAGTACAAACCTGCTTGGACCCCCAACTACAATGCTATTTGTAGTACACTAGCTATAACAGAGTTAGCATATGCCTGTCTACTCAAGCTGGGAAGCATGCTTCCAACTGAATATAGATGTACTCTTCTCATGCATCACTGATAGTTACTCTGTTGATAGATGCTTTGATGACTTTTGTTTAATGAAAAATCAATAGTGAAAATGTGAGGTGTTTCGTTGTCCCCTTTAACACTTCACTCTTTACTTTGTTTCAGTTTGCTGCTGGAAAAGGGAATAAATAAAAAGGTTGAGTGGGGGAAAAGCCAAAAGATGGCAAAAATTAAAAAAAAATAAACCCAATGTTTGTTTTTCAGTTTCAGGGCTTTTTCAAGCAAAATATTGTAATGGGAAATTTTGAAGAACCATTTTTTTCAAAATTTCTTGGGGAGAGACAGGATGAGGGGGTATAAATGGCATTTTTTGCCAGCTGCAAAGGTGACATATCTCATCATGAAGTCTCAGCTCTTTCATTCAAAGAGAATCCAGTAATGTGGGATGCAAATATAGACGTAATAATTCTCAATAATAGTCAAACATAACAAAAGTGATTAATAATTTGGGTTATTCACAATAGGTTACACCAGTACCTAACCATTCAAGGAGATGTAATTCTTTGCAAACTTGGAAGTGGTTATAACAAATTGTTCTTAGAGCCAGAGGGAGACTAAAATCAACATTTCACACCTGGGTGGTATTTTTTAATGACTTATAACTAAAGAATACTTAGATGAGTTTTTTTGAAATATGCAGAAATAGTCTTCTTTACCTTCCAAATAAATCTGACCACATCAGTGTTTCCAGCCAAATGTTTAGAGGAGCTAAAGCAAGGCTTTATACTGATAGTTTCAACCTTTTCTATGGGAAAAGCTACGTCTTTTTATAATTTGTGCCTTGCTGGCCATTTCAGGATAGGCCACACATGGATCATTTTGCACATTGCATTCATATGCTATCAGGCAGACCACATGCCAGTTTAATGTGACAAGACAGCAGACAGTGCATACTGTATATTATTCAGTATATTCCTGGCTTCCTGAGAACACAAAGGCTTAATTAGACTCTTAATTTACACACCTGCCAGCTCATGCCAGTATAACCAGATGCAACAAAGGACAGACTCATCCTTCCCATCTCCCCCAGCCCTCCAGTGCCTAAAAGCATTTTTAAAAAGTCACCGAACACAACAGAAAAGGACATGCTGGTTCTGTAGCACTGTACTGGAAACTTCAAGTTTAATACTCAGTGTGCATATTACTAAAAAGCCAATGCATGTTTTTAAAATATCACTGCACATCTATTTATTTGTCACTGCATATTACAGACCCTAGTCTGGCCAGTTTTCATTTTTGTCTTCAAAGAGAAAATATGTAAACAATGGATGATGGGTACAACCTCACTCATTGAAGAATGGCTATTCTTGCATGCTTAAGAGACATTTTCCTATCAGAATAAAGTTTATGATACCAAAATTCAGATCAAATATTAATTAAAGGCACTACTGTTCATACTCTGACCCCTATAGCCTTCCACTCACTCACATACACAAAATATGAAACCTTGTCCTGCCAGGCACAGCTCTATGCTAGCAAAGAAATAAAACCTCCATGGAGGAACTTTCCAAACAACCTCAAGTCTCAGTTACAGCCTCAGGTCTTAGGTACAGCATAGTCTGAGGTCTCAGATGAATGCAATGCTATTAGTAAAATCCCTTCTGGTCAGCTATTGGATTTAATGAGACCTGATTCTGGTAAGAATTGAGTAGTGTAGAATGATACTTCGGGGGAAATGGAACACCAGATATTTCCTTTTTTTAAATAGGATAAGCAGGTCAAGCTTAAATGTCTTATCACGCCTGATAAATTCGGGCCCAGTTCTTCACCCTGCAGAAGATTAATTTGTTTGTCCTGAAAAATGTTTTTTTTTGCTTTGAATACTACAATAATGGTCTAAACTACTCAAGCATCTCTCTCTATGCTGACCCAGTCATTCTTACAGGTAACTATCGCATATTTTATTAGGATACAGAAGGGAAAACATGTATGAATAAAATATAAACACAATCAAACCTCTCCTCAGAAGTCAAATCTCAACCCCAGGAGACTATTTGGAAGTTCCAATCTTCTTCCAGCACCTGAACTTCAGAGGGAAACTACCCCTTCCTTCTCCAGCCAGGTTGTGGTGATCTACAGCAGCAGCTGGGCAGCTCTAAAATTAACTGAGTATAAAAGTCTTAGTTGGAAGCAAATTTAAAGCATCTAGTATAGTTTCTGAAAGTAGAGCTATGCCCAAGATGCAACACTGGATCTAAAGGCCCCTGAGTTTTGTGAAGGTTCAGATTCTGAAATACTTTAAAAGCCCGTGGCATTCAAAAAGAGTGAAATCCTTTAAAATTGTGTGAAAGGTGTTATAAAAATGAAATGGTGGGGGAAAAACAACAAAATCCATCATCCCTCCCTTTTATTAAAAAAAATCCCCCTTTATTACATAATGAGTACAGGCATTCTCCTTTTTTGAGTGTGATGAGGTGCGCACATGCAACTTCCCAACCCATCCTCACTGGAAGGGAGCCTCAGAGACCCTCATGATAGTGTCCTCCCCTTGTTCTCTATAGAGGCCCATCTGCAAGTCTGAGGTCCTCACAGGGAGAGTGGGTAGGCCGGAGGAGGAGCAGGCAGAGAAGCTGGTCAAACATTTTCAAGATTTCCCAAGATTTTTCAATGACATATTTTGCAATTTTTTTTTAAATAATCCACTCTAGAAGGCATTTTGGAGGTGGGCAGTGGAATGCACATAATTTCATCTCTAGCCCCATAGCTAAGCCCAGGGCTTCTTTATCTTTCTTGTGAATCCCCCAACACCAGGAGTCGTGAGTATACCACAGCCACAGAGTTTATTGCATCTGTGCTGTCTGGGGGCTGAGTTGAGTCCAGAGACTATATGGAAGCATTGGGCCTCAGCACAGAAGTCCCTGGTCTGCAATAGACTACCAAGATCTGTGAGGTGTGAAGATGGGTCCCATGATCTATTCCACAAACCCCACAATCAATGTAGAATTTCCATCAGGGAATCTTCATTGTGTACCAACTGAGCCCTTCCTGCGGGTTTTGTTATGGGAGGGGATGGTATGGACTATGGTTTGGAGTAACTGTGACTAAATGAATTAAAGTTCCCAAAAATGTGAGTGATAAAATGCTTTTGAGTGAGTTTATATTCAGTTTTGAGTCACATTAGCTGAGTTGTATGTGGACACTTTTGTCTGTGCTAAGGGTGACCTACCAAGCATAGTTGTCTCTCTTAATGGTCAGTTAAATCTTAGTCCTAGTCCCAGCAAGAATTCATCCATATTAATCACAATGCATTATTCAGCCACCTGTTATAAAGACTAGCGAAATGAAAGTCCCTTTAGTGGCTGTTATCAACAGATTTCACTGTTCAGCACCTGTTCTCAATGTAATTTGAACTGGTCTTTTGTCCTTCATTTTCATGATCAGCACTAAATTCTCCCTCAAATTTAAGAGAAAAATGTGTTGCCATATTCATACACTAATGTACAGTTATTTCATATTAAATAAAGTACAGATATTCCTTTTCCACACAAATATCCATAGAAGGGAACATTTCGTTGTGAACTAGCATTGAGTTCTGAGCAGTTCACCACCCCTTAATCTTCCAGTACAATGCAGACAACGGTTTCTGCAATACCAACAATGGTCAGGGAACAATGGCAGGTAATTCTGAGCCCACATCCTAACCATCAATTTCTCTGGGCTGCATGAGAAGCAGATGTCCGTCTAAGTGGATTCTAAAATCTCCCCTTCCTTACAGCTGGTTCCAGTCTTCCTGCACTACAACTGTGCATTCTGACCCTGTATATAAGGAGCTAATCCCACAATAGGTGAGTTGTGCCAGGACTGGTCAACATTTTTCCATTTTAACTGTCCTTTGAAAGAAAGTTAGGTTTTCAACTAAATTAAATTTTTCACAAAAAGTGTCTGCTTCTATTTTTCACTGAAAACCTAAATATTCTGGCCAATAACTGAAACATTTTGATTTGGATATGCTGCCACAGTGCCGAATGAAAGTTGTAGTTCAGCTGTCTCATATCCCCATTCTCTTCCATGAGCCAGGCTCCCCACAGACTTCATCTCCCAGAATGACTTTAAAAACAACAACAACAACAACAACAACAACACTCAACTCCAAAGCTGTTTTGATTTTTTTTTTAAATTAATCCCCTTTGGAAAAAAAAGTATGTTTAAATTACTTGAAAAGTAGCTTTAAAAAAACTAATTTAAATTACCTTTGAAAAAAATTAAAATACTATTCTAGAGTTCAAAAAGCCTTAAATTTTATAAAACTCAATAAACCTTCTTACACGATAACAGTTCTTTTTGTGTTACTGAAAACATTTGTTCTGCATTAGAATGAGAATCCTTGACAGGGTTTGTATTTCTGAATCAACAGAGCTCTTGAAATTGTCATTCTCTTTCATTTGGGATAAATAGTATAATATGTGGACTTAGTTATGGAACATATAACGGTTAATTAAACACAGTATGAAAGTTCTCACCAGTATCAGAGAGTAATTATTTTTTGAAACCATAAAAATCCCATAGTCTCCTCTAGATGGTTTTAATAGGAGACGTATGTGGCTTACCCCAGATTGCTAGCATAGACAAAGTTTCAGTGGTTAGTTATCATTACCAAGAGCCAGATGAGGAAAATGTCAGTGCCTTTCAGCCTCTGCCACTTGCTCTTTCACTAATCCCCGTACTCAGCTCCATTTCCTAACCCTCCATCTTCACACTTTCTCTCCCTTGAACTAACTGCCTTCACAGTTAGGAACTTGGTTCTAGACCTAGTTTGACCAACAGAGCTGAGGCTCAGGCAGCACTGTTGCCTCCCTGTCCCAGAGAGTACAACTAGAGCTGCAGTCACATGCTAGAACAGGCCAGAAGCTCTTCCCTGGTTCAGCTGCAGGGTGGGAGCCCAATTCTGATCAGTTCTCAGCCAGTCAGCATGGGCAAGAAGCACCTTGCCCACACCAGCAAGCAAATACTACTTTGATCCTACAGGGAATGGGGTTGTCAGGATGAATTGTGGCCTGAACACAGAGGTGAGCTTAACCAAACACTGAATGAGAAATAATACCATGATATTTATGTAACCAAACACAACCTAGCAAATCCAGCTCAAACTTAGGGAAAAAAAAGACTATTGCTATATTTGCACAATTTTTTTAGTACCAAAAGAAAAACAAAAACAAAAACACAATGTTGAAAATTTCATCAAATGGTTCCAATTTTACAAAAAAAAGAATAAGCAAATTTCAACGGACAGTAATTTCACGGCAAATATTTCCTCCTGCTGTAATGGCTAGTGTATCTAGTATAATGTTGTGTTGGCTACATAGCCATAATCAGTTAATAAATAAGAATAATCACAGAATAAATGAAATTGCAATAAACAACAAGAATAAATGAAATTGAACTTTAACTCTTCTAGGAATTTTAGGCCACAAAATATCCTGCATTAGAACACTATAGATAATAGATAGTTTTACAGTGTAGTGCAGGAATCGGCAACCTTTGGCACGCAGCTCGCCAGGGGAAGCCCCCTGGCAGGCCGGGCTAGTTTGTTTACCTGCAGCATCTGCGAGTTCGGCCAATTGCAGTTCCCACTGGCCGCGGTTCCCTGCTCCAGGCCAATGGGGGCTGTGGGAAGTGGCGCTAGCCGGGGGCCGAACCTGCAGACTCAGCAGGTAGACAAAGTGGCCCGGCCCACCAGGGGGCTTCCCCTGGCGAACCGCATGCCAAAGTTTGCTGATCCCTCGTGTAGTGGATTCTGCAGTTTGATCCACATGGCTGCAAGGGTTCACTCACATGGATCCAATTGAAGGATTGGGGCCAAAGAGAACATAAAATCCCATTTCTTTCATTTTCTGTCTCCTTTTTCACTCTGCACATATCCTTTAAAATCATTTGTTGATTTAAAAAAAAAATTAAGTGCTTCTATTCTACTTATAACCATCTGCTTGTTCAACTTGACACTACAATGTCACCTCCAGAAAGATTCAAGAGGCAACTCTTCCTGCAGCTACAATTCAGTGCAGCATTGGACAGGAGGATGGATGGGCTCTGGCAGTGGAAAACAGATGCTTTAATAAAGATATTAATTGATCATATTTCACACCATGCTGGCCTATAGCAGAAGTAAGAAAAATGCATCATGGCTGGCAGGTTTGGATTTGAATATTCATATAGTCTCCAAAAATGTTTGCCTGTCAATTTGGGAGGAAATTAATGTCAGACCAATTTGTATATGTATTTCCAATTCAAATCTACAAAGAAAGAGTTTTTTATACAAAACAAAACAAAAACAAAACCAGGATCACTATGGGAGTGGCAAGAAAAAGCCAGAATGGTGGCCAGGACCTGACCTGTTATACTTCAAAATAATATGATTTCCTTAGGTAGAGTAGCTTCCTCGTATTTCACAGGGGTGTGGAATGACAGCTAGTAAGACAGTTAATTGAGCTGATTAATGCTAAAGTAAAAGATGCTATAGTACTGTTTTACTTATCAATATAAATTACTTTTGATCTTTGTCTTTCTATTAATTTAGTATCTAATTTTGATGGATGCAATTTTATACAGTCACCAACTTGCTGCTGACAAAAGATTCTTCTAAATTTTAGGAGCAGTAATTTGGATTTCTCGAAGCTTGATGCTTGATGAGCCTTCTATCAATCAATATGCATGAATTATATTTTATTTTATCTGTAAAATGCTACCATAACTTTACTTCTCACAACTTTGTGTTAAACTTTTTTATATATGAACTCACTCCCATAAAAGTTAGATCTATAGTAACTCATTTGAATTTCAGAATGCTCTAAGTAGGCTGCATAACAAACCTAGTAAATCAATCTTTGCCTTTTGGGTTTCAAAGTTATGGAACCATTTTATCAAGTGATAATTAATCTTCATATTGTCTATTTTCACATGACAAATGTATGGGTACCTTTATCTCAAACATTTCTATGCACATAAATAAAATTGAGTTGACAAAGTGTTATTGAACAGTTTCCTGCAGTACTGCATTGCTGACTATGCAATATTATTTAAAGCTATTGGCTGTTATCCTACCTTTCTTCTCTATGTGCGATGGAGCAAATCTAGCCCCCACCTTTGAGGCCTGATAAGTGTACATAGTATTTAGTGCAGTTTAGCTGCATAGGGGAGGGAGTTTGATTCAGGAGACCTTGTAGGGATGTGTGCACATCCTTCATAAAGTAAATCCCAATTCTATAGGGACACTCATGATTGTGGGGCCGGAGGAGCCATTGCTTTATGCAGCCTACTGCAAAGACACCAAACAATTACACTAAATATCCACAGTTCATAGCATTGGGAGAAGTTAGGGAAGTGGCGAGGATGTTTGGAGGGGGTAGTGAGTGAAGTAAAGGGCCAATACTGGAATGGTATCATGCCTAGGCAGAGGAAGATAAAGGCTGTAGTGTATAGCCCTTAGTGTGTCATAGGTATAATAGTGATCAGCTATGTGCCCACAGGTGGAAGAATAAAGGCTATGAACTGTTAGGTGGATTAACTTTCATTTCCTTGCTTTTGTAGTTTTGTATAAGGTATTTTAGGTGTGGAGCAAATATTTGTTTCAAAACAAAATTTAGCGTAAGTAATAATATACTTATTTTTATTCCTCTCTAAGAAATGTCTTTTCTTAATTATAAATTTGCCACTGTGAGATATTGCCCTCTGATACTTCAGAAGCTCCTTCTTTCTTCTAATCCAAACCTACAGAAGCATTTTAACCAAAAATGAATGATTAGAAACATTCATGCTTTAATTTATGCACATACACACATTATATAATCAATAATTAATTTGTAGACCTTTTCATCCAACTAAGTTTGCCCAGGCATAGAAAAAGGTGCTCACACAGATTTCTATTGCAAATAATCTTGCAGTTAATTATAGCTCCACCTGGTTTTCAGTCCTTCTGTTGCCTGGTGCAAAGTCACACACACAAATGGAAACTGGAGCTTATTTCTCAGTTCTTATTCTAAGTTAAACTTATGCTTGACATCACCCCACTAAGTCAATAGAATTACGCCAGGGTTAAATCTGGCCTCTATACAAATAGAATTTAGTGCTAAGACTTTTAAAGAGACTTGTACAGTGGACATGAAATGTTAAGAGCTGTAAAAGAGAGAGAAGAAAGTAATGTATGTCCCTAGGAGAGTAGACAGGAAGTGAAATGTACTCTTCAGTGCAAACACAATAGTCTTGGAGTAACCACTTTGCTTAGAAAATGCATGAGACCATCTGTGTTATCCAAGACAATGTCATCAATAAGTGATCTAAAGTGACTGGCTTGCTCCCATTGTTATTGTCAGCACACTTTCTTCTTTTCTTTTCCAGGCAATTCTCCCTGCTGATTTAGACACCAGGGAGATGACAAGCTTCTATGCTGTCCCTCTAATTAGTACCCAGGAATACCATATAGTAGATCCTCATTTAACTTGTGGAGAGGGAAAGTGCACTGAGTTAGTTGCTCGCCCCTTTGTTTGCCAGAAGTAGAAGATGGTAAACAGGAAGAACAGCCATCTTTGGAGAAGGGAACACCTTTTATCACTTTGCAACACTCTCACTAGCCAATTTAAGAGAAGTATTAATAGATCCAACCCAGCACTGCACAGGTGAGGGCTGGCTGCTTTAAAGGCATGGGTGTAAATTGTGGGGGATCTTCTAAAGAGGAGGCCTGCATAAAAGAAAGATATGACCCTCTACAGACCCTTCCTCCAAATAGCCATGGTATGGGAGTCATGAATGTCACAGCTACTCATGGAATGTGAGTTTACATCTTTATGTGCCTCTTAGATCAAAAGTGGAGAATAAGAAAACAGAATAAACAAAACCATGCCATAAGCAGTTCAACACCACTGATTACTTAAACCCGGGCTGAAGTTTGCTCAACTTGTTTTCAAGGTCCTTTTATTGTGAATGGTTTTAAAATAAAAGTGGAGATAATCATACTATATTTCTTAATTTACAAGGAAAATTAATTTACTTTTCAATCCCCTGAGTTTCTAGCTTTGTCTCTCACAGAAGAAATATTAATCTTTCACAAGAAAGATGTTTTGTCATTAGCATCAGCATGCTTCCCCTCCCCACCCCTGAACTCTCAATCAGTTGTTCCTGAATCAAGTTATCTTTCCCATATGACACACTTTATACTGAATGCTAATGGTAATGAAATTTTCATTGCTTCAATAAAAACAGATGAGAACTTTTAATAAATGGTAACTGCAAAACAAAACACTGTTGCTAATTACTACTTCTTTATAGTAGAAACATAGCCCCCAGTTCAAGAAAGCAGTGAAGCACATACTTAAATCAATCCCTTTTCGGGAGAGCACTTAAATGTATCATAAACTTTAAGTATGTCTTAAATTTAAGCATACACTTAAGTACTGCTCTGAATAGGGATGTATTCCTGAATCTGTGTCACAGGCATTGCCACAGTAGATCAGACCAACAATCCATTTAGCCCAGCATTATGTTTTCTCCAACGGTGGCCAGTATCATGATAGAAAATGACATATAGCTAGATGTCACTTTGTTTTCTGCTTGTTTCTTTTATGTATTTAAAATAACTGGTCTTCACATTCCTCTCTTTACTGAGGGATCTTAGCATCCTTGGAGAATCTGAAAAGTGATACTACATGACAGTGTAACTCAAGGTGCAGCATCCCATTGCAAACCCACCACCTCCACTGTTAGTTCTTAAAGCTGGGTAAGGGAAGGCTCCAACTTGAGCATGTGACATCACTTTTCAGAACCTCCAGAGATGCCAAGAACCCCCAGTAGGGACAGGGAAGCAATGAATAGATATTAAAAAGCAAGAAAAAAATGTTTGTCAATTATGACATCCTGATAATGCTTCTTAACTGCACCTCAGAAATCAAAACTGAAAGAAACCAACTGTTTTTAAAATCCTTGCCAGTGCTTCACCAAGTCTTGCAGGTAAAGACAAAGGGCAGAGACATAAATTCCAGTTCTAATCTCACACTAATTTTACCCCAGTGTAACTCAATTGACTTCGGTGATGTTACTCCTGATTTACACCACTCATATTTGATTAGAAACAGTTCCCACACTATCTATGAAAATCTGCCTTCTCCTGAGAAAGCAATTCTCACTAGGCTATCGGAAGATAACCCCCTTCTTTCTGCTTTATGTTAAGATCTGCTACACACTGTACAAACACATGTGAAGGAACAGAATTTGTACCAAAGTGCTTACAGTTTAAGATGGTTCCATTGGCTATTTTTAATTTTCTAAAAACCAATTCTATTTTTCAACTCTATTGTATGGCTTCTGGGAAGCTCTTTTCAAATGCAGCATAAGGTCTTATAAAATGATATTCCATTTTGAGACTGTGTCTTTTAACTTAATGAGTAAATCACAAGAGTATTCTGAAAGAAAATGTGAGAAACTGAATCCCACAATTACTAAAAAAGTAAGATTGCTCTCTGTCAAACTCTGCATAAAATGTGGCAGCTAGTGCTATTTAATCAGTTCATTTTATAAAAAGCATACAGTCTGATGGTGAATTTATGGTAAGGCAGAAAGAAAGCATTTTTAATGGCCTGCATGTGACAAAGTCTATATTAATCTCTTTAGCTGAATAAAACCAGTGGTATTTAAAATGAAGGCCAGTTGCATCTTCCTTTGTATATTGTAGGTATGTGGGACTTCTTATTATACAAAGAATTCCTCCTTGTCTAACTGATCTTTTTTTCCCCCCAAGATTTTCATTGAATCCATATTTAAAGGTGCCGTTTTCAAAAGCATTCAGCACTAGCTGAACTCATTCTCAAAGCGTTACTCTCACTGCCCCCACAAATACTGACTGACTTGAGACAAGCAAAACATAAGGATAAGTAGCATATTGACTCCAATCCAATCTTTTGCTCCAGTTTTAAGTGAATGAAGCACAGGATTTATTTCTGATAGTTCGCTCACTGTGCCCATTGAACAGTTCAGGTAAACTGGTGCCCTCACCTAAGTGCTGATCATAGAATAAGCTCTATGTAGGCATGCCCATGCTCAGCCTCCTTGACTTAAGTCTCTAGAGCTGAACATCTGAGGGCTGGTACCAGTAAAGACTCTTTGTCTCTCAATGTGTTTCTCGTATTGGTTTGCAGAGCCTGAGTTTGCTAATATGCAAAAACCCTTCTGTTTACTCAGACTTTTGCTTGAGGAATGAGGAAGGATAAAGTGATATTCTTCTTTATTATAGGGTGAGTCTTCCTATAGCTAATGTTTCTTATGATTGTGCACAGAATCTACAGAAATTGTTAAATCTGTCAGATACCATGAAAAAGTAAAAAATATGTATCATATTCCATGCCCTGGACTGATTCTAGACCCTAAGATTTATTTGTGACTAGTCCTTATGCAGCCATGCAGGGGGTTAAGTTGAGAATATTTTTTTTCCCCAATTAGGCAGAGCTAGAACTGCTCAGATCACAATTCCTGTGCTTGGAGTACTTTTATCAAATGTTACCTTTTTATGTGGGAAATCGCTCATTTCAGTCCAAAAATTACCTACTTTCCACACAAATTTGGCATCTTCTCCTTCTTGACATTTATTTACATCAGAAATAAAGAATCATGAGACTGAGGTTAAAGAGTTACTTATTTAGAAGGAATTACATTCATGGCATTTTAAGTTTCCTTTACAAATAATTCATTTTTGTGTTCCTCATTCTGGGTCTTTGTCACACATTGCACCCCACATGGTCTTTAGCAGGTTGTGATGGAGAAGGTGAGGATCACAGGGCTTATGTGTCATATGCTCCCCACCAGGAAGAGCCAGGGCCCCATCCTCCCCTTACGCACCAAGCAGCAGATCTGATCTGACATGCCATGAGAGAGTGGTGGTAGTGGGGTTATACTGCTCAGAACATGAGATGTTGTGAACTACTCCTCAGTCACAATAGCCAGGTAGCACCAGTAGAAAGTATGCCTTTCTGAGCTACAATACCTACCCATGCTGCACCTGGGGTGCTGTAACCACTCATCGCCCCTTACTATGAGCTGAGTATGGTATGGTTTAGCACACTGATTGAAGTAGTTGCACTGAGGTAATACAATCAAGATTTTAAAATCTTGGCACTCTTGTTTGTAATTTGATAGAAAAGGGATTTTATAAGTAAAAAGTAGAAAAGTCTTTTAAGCTTGTGTTTACATATATGTTATTTTTATAGTGTTGTTGACTAAATGCGCTATGCACTTCTAATAGGTTTGATAACTAAAGGGTATTGAGGTGAAAGAAAATTAGTGTAATTCATAATACACTTGAAAGTATCCTGATATTATTAAGAAGTATGAGTTATGAGTCATAACTGCTGTAACTGAGGAGTGAAGGTTAATACACAGAGTTCATGAATTTTTACTTAGGGCCAGATTCTGAAGCCTGTGCACACACTGACTACTAGTTACATAGGCAAGTATTCCCACTGGCTATGATGGGACTGCTCTAATGAGTAAGTGACACTCAGTGTGAGTGGGAGTTGCAGAATCTGGCCTGTAATTACAGTACAGTATGTTGTATATGAAAGAAATGAAAAATGAGATCAACAAGTCTGCATTCTAAACTTCACAACTGCTGTTACAAACGAGAGCAAAAATGTATTGCAATTATTGGCCAGGAACAGCAAACTGCAGTCAGTGGGAGTTGTGGGCAACCGTGCAAATGTAAACAAGCTGTTTCATGGTCCACCAGCAGATTACCCTGATGGGCCACATGTGACCTGTGGGCCACAGGTTGCCCATCACTGGTATAAGAAATATAAAAAATGCTGATTGAAATCCAAGGCCTGGATTGCCTCCTTCCATGGAAATATATACAGAGGAAGGACATAAATCTGTCAGGATCCCCTTACTGGTTATCTCAGATGCTCTTATGGAATGAACAAGGTTCTGTCAAATCACATGAATCTCAGGTTTGTCAGGCGGCCACTTTAATGAACTGAGGTTGTATGAATGAGTGAGGTGTGAAAGAGTTCTCTCACCACTGAGTGGCTGGCCCTCAGACAGGACAAGATACCTGCTTCTGCTACCAGCAAAAGGCATTCCCTCTCAGCTCAAGTGATTTAGGCTTGCCTGCCTCCCAACTGCCAGACAGTTGCCATGGGCACCCTTAGCTGGCAGCTGCTTCCTGGACCTTTCTTAAATGAAGGCTTCCAAGTGCAGGTGGAGATATAGAAAAGTGTAATACAGCCTCAGGCCTTCACTTTTTGCCAGATTCCCTGTGAGGCATAGAGAGAGACAATAAGCGTATGTCTACAGTGAAGTTGGGAGTTTGCCCCGTAGCCCAGGTAGATAGAGATGTGCTAGCTGTGCTCTTGCTAGTTCGCTACAGAAAAAGCAGTGTGGGCTCTGCCTCACTGACAACATGGGTTAGGCACCAAAGTACAAGCCTACCTGCCTGCCCCTTGGGTCCATGCTCCAATGGCTAGTCCGTGTGTCCACCTATGGCACAACATCCACACTGCTATTTTTAGCACACCAGCTCCAGCACAGAGAGCCTGTCTCTCTGTCCTCACTGGGAAGCACACTCCCAGCTACACTGTAGACGTACCCTAAGGACTCGTTGGCCCACCCCTGCTCAGATGTTGGTCCCCAGCCCCGCAGAGGACTCTCCTCAAGGTCAGAAGTAGAGTGGGGGGATGGTCCTTTGGAGTGATTGACTCAAGTGGTTAAAGTAAATTGAAACGGAAGGGGGCTCTCATTGAACCAGCCAATGAGGGAGAATGGTAAGCAGGTGTTGCTTACCCAACCCAGGGAAACAGAGGGAGCTCTCCTTTTAGCAGAAGTAGGGCAGCTATGCCCCTTCACTCCCCCTTAATTCAACTCTTCTGATTCTCCCTTTCCCAACCTGAGACACAAAAATTTTGGTGGATAGTCAATATCATTCAAATTGGGGAAACAATTGTGTCTACTTTCCCATAATGAGAATAAGTTAGAGGCCTCATATCCCAGTGCATAGCCAATGAAAAAGAACAGATATGTGTTTAAACAGGGGTTAGAAGGATTTTCTGGACGACTGTTCATTTCAATAGGGGTGGCATAAGGGATTAATTTGGCTCAGTAGGTCTAATTTTCTCTCTATATATAACAAAGGTGTCTAACAGCATGCCTGATCTATTAGGCAGGTTTTCTTACTGATTTTTCATATTTCCTAAGTGATATGATTTTGTCCTTGTAGATAATGTTATTAAATGTTATAATTAATTCTCTTAGCATCATATCTAAGGTTGTCCTCTCTCAGTACCTGCTTTGGAGACACATTAGCCATGGGGGGAAAAACAAACAAACAAAAACATTTAGTCTAATATGGAAATGATCTCATTTTTTTTGTCACACATGAGTTCGCTGGAATCACATTGCAAGGGTATGAGAATGTTTTTCTCTCTTTCCCAGACATATGAGGTAGATTATGGAAATGCAATGTAATGTTTCATTTCCACTAAGGGATTCAAGCAGCATCATATGAGCTACAGCAGAAAGCACAGAGCTTGGTCCTTAGCTTTATACTGGACAGCTTTATATGGTTCTGGCAGCAAAATGTTTTTTTTATCCATTTTAATTGGTCTTTAGGGGTCCTTCCAATGTAGGATGGAGATGATGAAGAGCTACTTTATTGGCTCCAGAACCATCCCCCACTGAGGAGCTGTGGCCACAATGGTCAAAGGGACATGGCTGTGATAGCCTTACATTCTTCTGGTCAGTGGCTGTCATTGGGAGACCCATTTGCCTCCTCTCTCACTAGGCACATAAAACACAACACTCAGAAAGATTAGTAAATAAAGAACTAGAGGGCAGGGAAAAAAGAAATTGAAACTAATGTGTAATTTTCCTGTGATTTCTCAAGCCTTTTCTACTGTGTACTACAACCTTGCAGATCTCATGTACCTGAGCAGCCTGACAGCAGTTGGAGCTGTCATGACAGATGATATACTGAAAGGACTCCCTGTTTTCAGTCAGATTTTTTAACTACCAGCTTTTAAATCTGAACTCCCATTTGACATTCAGATTTCCACATAATTTGTATAATCAAAGAATAATAAATTATAGGGCTGGAAAAGAGCTACTCTATCATCTAATATACATTCCCCTTTCCTGGAAACCTGAAACATAGGCTGTAACAATGTTCTCTTTTTCTCCATTGCTGGATTAGAACTGAGGTTTGCATGTTGGCAAGCATTAACCTTCAGCACACCTACAAAGTAGCTGCCTTCCAGAGAGATGGTTTGTTAAGAATATATGTACAAAAGGGTACTAGAAAATGGACAGTGAAATAAAGTGTTTTTTACATACACAACTTCAATATCAATTCATGGCAAGTACCGACAACTGAGGGTGACATCTAAGTGACTGACCTTAAAGAAGCTAAGGCATTTGAAGGATGTGAACTGTTGGCAGAGGAGACAATAAAAATGAAGAAGAATGTTCATCATTTTTTATTGCTTGATGTCCATCTGTCAGTCCTTTGGATTGAAGGACTTTTTTTTTCTTGGGTCTAAGCCTAAAGTGATTCTTTAAGTGGCAAAGTGATTTAAGAAGAGAAGAGGATAAATGGGGTTTCATGTGCATCTGCCAAATGTTGAAGGGATATAAAACTTTCCCAGATACTTAGAAGGTAGAAAGGATTTTTAAAAGTAGAAAATATAATTTCTATTATAGTCAATGAAGCGAATGTTGGCACTGAAACAATTTCTCTGAAAATATTTTATAGTGAATGTATATAGTGAATGAGAGGTGCTAGTCTGATGGCCACAGAGATTGAAGTCTTCTGTATATCCACAAGATGGTAAAGTGTGGGCATCAGCGGTAAAAGCATCCCTGCAGTACTCCACCACTGAAGTGTACATCAGCCTTAACCTGGGAGGACAGAGAATTTTGCCTCATGAATAAACTGTGGACACAATTGATAGCATTTAGAAAACTAACTACCTGATTAGCACACATAAAATTGTGCAGGAATTTATTTGTGAGTGCACAATTGAAAGCAATACATTAAAAAAAAAGTATGTGTGTGTATCTGTCACTCTATTTATAAATATTGAAAGGCACACATGCACATTTGTAAAATAGTCACTGTCTTGTGCTGGCTTTTTGAATAAACACACTTTTTTTTTAACTTTCAACTGTAAATGGCCATTCTCTCTCCCTGAGTTCTGCTGACTAATATTTTGAAATGTTCACACTAATTGACTTCAGAGAATTGAAATAGACAAGGCATGCTTTTTTACAAAGTTTTCTGTTAGAGCTGGTTAAGGGAGGTGGCTTTGATACACTTTTAATTTTTGGAAAAGTTGGAGGAAAGAAGCTACTTCTTGACCTAGAAAATAGTACAATAAGTTTGCATAACCTTCTGCTTTCTCCAATTCACAAGTGCCCCTCCAAGGAATATTGCTTTCATTTCTTTTCAGCACTCTGTTTCCATGGGCAAAAGAAAGGGACGCTATCACAGGAGAGAAGGCATTAAAAATAAGTTCAGCAGCATCTGATTTATGTGAGCTGTATTCCTGGCCTGACTGCCCCTTGAAGAGAGATGTTCCATCTCCTTCATTCTCAAACAGTTCAAACAAAGTGAAAGTGAGTCACTGACTGTGGGTGAGAAAAAATGTTTTGTCTGATAGGCACCACATAACAGTTGTCTGTCTTCCCCTTGCAGTAGAAGAAGGGAGATTTTTCAGGTTATGATGGGCCCTAATTGGAATGGGAGAAAGCATCCTGACAGGATTAAGATGAGGAGGCAGCAGAGATGGAGTAGGGAACTGACTTGAGGGGGTGAAAAAATGAAGTGGCTACCCCTCAAAATCAATTAGGTGATTTTGATCTTCCGGGCCTGATTTTAGTATTGCATTGCCAGAGCAGATAGGGTCTTTCCAGGCTTGACGCCACACCCACCTTTGCGCTGCTAAGGATTTGGCTATTTCTCTTGCACTGTCTTAGTGTATGAATTGGGAGTTAGTATGCTACATCACAAAATGGAGTGTAATAAATTATTATCCACTCCCACCCCCAGACAAAAGAAAGGAGCAGGTCAAGAATTGTGACCCTCTGAAATTACTAATAATTTCTTCACAGTGTTCCCTCATGGGATGACACAGGTACATGTTTCCATTAAACAGAACTGAGTATAAAGGCTCAATTTAGCCCCTTATATCAAATATGACAATTGCCTTCATTTCACATATTGGTGAAAAGTTAACATGAGCTCTTTCTGGCACAGAGAGCTACCAAATATGTTCCTTTTCTCTCTTATAAACGCAACCAAAGCTTCAAAGCACTCCGATCCTTCTAAAAATTACATTCTTCCACTGAAATTGTGACATAAACTGTGTGGTATAATTTTTCAAATATTAATTTATTCCAAAATAAAACCCTTATTTCAAACTTTGGGCAAGTTTTCAATCCATATGTAGTTCACTAAGCATATGGAATACTATTGTCTTTCAGGGATTACTTTATATTTTTCATGGTAATTGTTTTTAACTTGCATCAGATGTTATTGTCTCATGAAAACTTTCTTGAAAAAAATAATTTTAATTAGCTTGATTATGAGAATTACCAAACAAACTGAAAACTGGCAAAACATAAACAAAAGCTTTATGGCAATGTTTCAGGTTAAGATTAAGTATCCAAGAGGCAACCAAAGAGATTGGTGTAAACCCTAGTGTTATTTACCATCTTCATTAATGATCTGGAGGAGGTGGTAAATAGGTTGTTAATTAAGTTTGGAGAGGATACCAAATTGGAGTTATTGCAAACATTCCCGAGGATAAAGCAATTAAACAAAAGGGATTTCGAGATATTAGAAATGTGACCAAGAAATGAGTAATTAAAAAAATGCAATTTAGTGAATTTTAGGGAGGAAATAAAATCTGAGATACAGGTAGTCAATGGGAGGGAAGTATTCAGAAAGCTGCAAGTCTGAAAGGGAACTGAGGGATATAGTATAGAAAACTTTAGCAATGTGATTTTTTTTTAATTTTTCCACCACATGATTCTGAACTGCATTGGCAAAGGCATATGTTTGACCCCAAAAGACCATTTTTTTTGTCAAAAATAAAAGTATTTAAAAAGAATGTTTCAGGTCAAAATATTTTGTTAAACTTAAAATGAAAATAAAGTGAGGTTCTATATTTTTGTTTTTAATAAAATTCAAATAAAACTGTTAAAGTCCTTTTGTGTTGAAAAATTGCTGTTTTATTTCAAATATGTCAAAACAAAGTTAGCACAAATTTGTGAAATGTTTCAATTCACCCAAATATGCATTTTTCAGGGAAGGGGAGGAGCAGTGGACAAATTTGCTAGAATTTTTTCCCCTGGATCTAGTGGATAACCTCTGAGGAAACCCCTGCACTGAATGGGTCATTTAAAATTGGATTTGATAATTCTGCACTAGCTCCTGGAAATGAACAAGATGATGTAGTAGGTCTCCTTTTTCAAACTTCTGTAATAGCTTGAATGTTATCACCAGCTACATTCTGAGTTGTGGTTAAACTGTAAATCTGAGTCCACATCCTTGTAAATCAAATTAAACCAATGCCATTCATATAGGTGCAAATGGGGGGAAGGAACACATGTCACACTAAGGAAAGAACAGGTTAAAGAATATTTAGATAAGATAGATGTATTGAAGTTGGTAGAGCCTGACAAATTCACCCTAGGCTACTTAAAGGACTAGTTGAAGCAGTTTTGGAACCATTAGTGATTATCTTCTAGAACTCAAGGAGGACAGGTTAGGTCCTAGAGGACTGGAGAAGGACAAACACAGAACTATCTTTAAAAAGGGGAACCAAGAAGCTCTAAGGAATTATAGGCCAGTCCAGGGCTGCCCAGAGGATTCAGGGCCTGGGGCAAAGCACAGGAGCTGCGGAGCTTGTACTCATTCGGCAGTGGTCAAGTCTTCAGCACCATTTTGGTGGCGGGGGGCCCTTCAGTTGCTCTGCGTCTTCGGCAGCACTGAAGGGCCACCCACTGCCGAAATGCTGCTGAAGACCCAGACCACTGCCGGGCCAGGGCTTGCAGGGCCCCTGCGAGGCCCGGGGCCTGGAGCAAATTGCCCCACTTGGCACCCCCTGTGGGTGGCACTGGGCCAGTCAGCCAAACTTCCATACCTGGATAGATACTGGAGCAAATTATTTAACAATCAATTTGTAAGCATCAGTATGTGCCTAGAATATTATAGGGTGATAAGTAATAGCCAGCATGGATTTGTCCAGAACAAATCAAGTCAAACCAATCTAATTTCCTTTCTTGAAAGAGTTACTGGCCTAGTGGATGGGGGAAGGGGAAGTAAACATGATATACCTTGATTTTAGTATACATGACTGCCTCATAAACAAACTAGAGAAATGTAGTCTAAATTAAATTACTATAAGATGGGTATACAACTGTTTGAAAAACTATACAAAGAGCACTTATCAACAGTTTGCTGTTAAACTGGAGGATGTATCTATTGGAGTTGCATAAGAGTCAATCCTCGAGTGGTGCTTTTCAATATTTTCATGAATGACTTGGATAATGGAGTGGAGAATGCCCTTATTAAATCTGTGAATGACATCACGCTGGGTGAAGTTTGCAAGCATTTTGGAGGACAGGGTGAGAATTCAAAATTACTGTAACAAATTGGAAAATTGGTCTGAAATCAACAAAAATAAATTCTATAAAAATCTGGGTAACAAATTGAATATGAGCCAACAATGTAATGCAATTGCAAAAAGGGTTAATATCATTCTAGGGTATATTAACAGGAACATTGTGCTTAAGATATGAGGAGTAACTGCCCCTCCTTACTCGGAACTGGCGAGGGCTCAGCTGAAGTATTGTGTCCATTTCTGGATGCTATAGTTTAAGAAATAAACAAATTGGAGATAGTCCAGTGGAGAGCATAAAAAATGATAAAAGGCTAGCATACCTGACCTAAAAGGAAAGATTTTTAAAAAACAGGTATATTATGTCTTAAGAAAAGAAGACGGGGGTGGGTTGGGGGGAAGGTCTCATAGATTTGCTCACCCCTTTAAGGGGAATTTGAGCCCAGGCTATCCATGACAAACCAATTTAAGATGAATGAACCTATCTAGGCTATTAATTGAATAAAAAAGGCCATCAGGGCTCAGTTGCAGGGAGTTGTTCATAGAGAGAGAAGGTCTTTAAAGGGAGAGGAGCTCTAAAGGTATGTCTAGACAGCAAAGAAAAGCCCACAGTTGGCCCATGCCAGCCAACTCGGGCTTGAGGGGCTCAGGCTGCAGGGCTGTTTCATTACTGTGTTGACTTGCAGGCTCAGGCTGGAGCCCAGGCTCTGGGACCCTGGGATCCTGCAGTGTCCTATAGCCTAGGCTGCAGCACAAGCTTGGAAGACTATGCAGCAATGAAACAGATCTGCTGCCTGAGCCCCATAAGCCCAAGTTGTCTGGCATGGGCCAGCTGTGAGTTTCTCTTTGCTGTCTAGACAACCACAGACCCTAAGGGGAGAGACTACAGACCAGAAAGGCCATGACTGAGAAACACAGGTCTCATGGGGGAGCACTGTGCAACCCCTGAGCCCAAGGGAAGAGACTTTATTTCAAGTTTATTTGAATTTAATAAGGTAGAACCCTGGAAGAAGAATTTGTTTTTTTGTCCTTTTGGACTGTGTGCAGGTTTTAAGGGGACCTGAAAGAATGAAAATTGAGGCTGTGCAGCTGTAGCATCACACTCAGCAAGCAGGGCATACTACAACCCAAAAGAGTTATCGGGGCTACCTGATAACAGTCTTCAGATACATTAAAGGCTGTTAGAAACAGGATAGTGATAAATTATTCTCCATGTCCACTGACAGAAGACAAGACATAATCAACTTAATCTGCAGCAAAGCAGATTTGAGTTAGCTATTAGGAATTTTTTTCTAATATAAGGATAGTTAAACTTACAAGGGAGATTGTGGAATCCCCATCATGGGGGGTTTAAAAGAACTGGTTAGACAAATATTTGCCGGGGTGGTCTAGGTTTACTTGGTCCTGCTTCAGCATGGGGGGATGGTCTAGAATAGGTTACCTTTCGAGATCTGTCCCAGCCCTATATTTTCATGAGTCTATGATCCATAAATTATTAAATACAAACAACTAAAAGTTACTGAAATTTTTGTTGGAATCTATTAACTATGTAATGTAGTATTACAAGTCAGAGTGTATACACAAGTATTATATGTTACTTTTACTCACATAGTATAAGCCACTTTGTTCTATTTATATACACAGTATGGTCTACTGCACTGTATTTGCATAAGGTTATGTTCTACTATGTGAAATACATAAATCCAGGTCATTTAAAATGTAGCTGAGCTATAACCACATCCCTAATGTCAGAGTTCTCCTTGTTCATCTTTTACAGTTCAGTTTGTGACTAACAAACAATAAAAGGGACCATGAGTTCGGTAATACATTTTTATTAAAAATAGAATCTGTCATATCTAAAGATGATAATTATCCACGATTATTGTGTGATGTATAATTAACATTGTTATTAAGATAAGTCAATTGTTCTAAATGGGACTTAAATTCCTCCTTTGTGCTGAAGGCTAGCACAAGGGCTATGCACCATCAAGTCCTACTTAAACTCTCAAAATAGGGTTTCAGAGAAATGTAAGTGGTGTGTACGCTTTCTACTGGCCTCTGCAATGGGATGAATTTCACTACCTGTGAACAAGCAGTTGCTTGTATTGCTTCTGAGGAGGAAGAGGCCTTAGTCCAGGTCCTACTGGCTAGCTATTACTATTACAAATGCATTAATTGGAAAATTTACAGGTTATTTCAGTGGAGAAGGTAGGACTGAATGAAGAGAAAAAGTAACCTTACCTCACCCATAGAGAAAATTTCTCTCCAGGCATTACAGAGCAACATGAGAGGCATTACAGGGCAACATGGGGCAGTTTGAATTGGTAGAGCCTGTGTTGTACCTCTTCTGTAGATGAATGAAAGATCCTCTCTCCTGCTCTCTCAGTGTCATGTTTCATAAGCAAGATGGGGCAGATTTTTCAAAAGGCACACATGGGAGATAGTGCCCAACTCCTACTGACTGACAATGGCATTTAACTGTGTTTTGTAGCTTTGAAAATATTCCCCTGAGTTCACATAGTATACTTTAAAAAAGAAAAGAAATAAAATGAAAAAAAATATTACACACTGTGATTTTTTTCTTCATTTTTTAAAGAGCTGTTCTGAGCAAACATAGTGGGCTAAATGCTCCTTTTAGCTACCCTGGTACAATTCCATGGATGTCATAGGACATTCACCACAGTTTTTCCACAGAGAATTAGTGAAGTGAGTGGAGTTGCACCAGTGACACTGTGGAGAGAATTTGCTCCAGTTTGTGATCTCAGAGACTCCATTCAACAAACAAATAAACTTCTATTTTCACACTGGAAAGGAAGTGTTTGCTTTATGGTACTTTCTTTAGCAATCTTCTTTTGTTTTTCAAGCTGACTTGGAGAAAGACAGATCGCACTGTGACAACTTGAATCAGACTGCATCACTTCTGCTCTGCCATGTTACATTTCAGAGGAGAGTATAATGTGACTCAAACAACCTGAGACATTGTCACAAAAAGATGGAACTCAGGAGACCACAAAATTTTTGCTTTCCCAAAACTTATTTCTTTTAAATAAAGATTCCAAATAAAAATGTATCCTTAGAGTTTACTTACCATGATTGATGACATTTTTTTTAAAAAGGGTCATTTATTCACTATGAGACATTAAAATTTGCCCATTGTCAGGGTAGTGTTGTACTGCCCAGTAACAGATCAAGAGGGAGAGTGTGGTTCGGGCAATCACAATCTTCGTACCAGCTTCCCTTCTGCTCTGGGGAGGGACTAATCTGTATTGGGTCTATGTCTAACACAGTGTACACTCTCCAGTACACCGGTATAGCCATGCCACTGGAGATACTGAGCATAGAACTAAGGCTCTGCCAACTTCCTGTCACTTCCTATACACTTGCAAAAAATTAGAATATAATCGCACTGTGGAAACTGCTTCCCCTCCCATGATGCTAGCCAGTACAATAGGGGCAGAAGGGTACGAATTCCACTGTCTTACACAGCTATGCTTTTTGGACCCTGATTCAACCCAACAGAAGTTATACTTGACTGAGTTCAGTTGAAGTACTCATAATGTAAAAAATGTACATAAATGTCTATAGGGACTGCAACCTTAGATTTTTATACTCTTCAGGAAAGAGTGTTTTTCTTTTTCTAGTGCTTTAAACAATCTGACCCCATTTGTGAATGAAGCCTCTAAATACTACTTCCATACAAATAAATAATAATAATAGAAACCATGAGATCTGAACGGTTGGTCCTTCAGTATCTTTTCCACCAGGTAGAATTAAAATGTTTGGAGATGTAAATTAAATACTTTCATTTTATAACAATGTGATAAAAATACATATATTTAATTAATGGATTGATTGACTTTCAGAATCTTCCTTATAGTTGATTTAAGAGGCTACAGCAGTGATTACCAGATCAGCCACACAATCACAGGTTCATTCACCTGCACGTCCACCAATGTAATATACGCCATCATATGCCAGCAATGCCCCTCTGCTATGTACATCGGCCAAACTGGACAGTCACTACAGAAAAGGATAAATGGACACAAATCAGATATTAGGAATGGCAATATACAAAAACCTGTAGGAGAACACTTCAACCTCCCTGGCCACACTATAGCAGATCTTAAAGTGGCCATCCTGCAGCAAAAAAACTTCAGGACCAGACTTCAAAGAGAAACTGCTGAGCTTCAGTTCATCTGCAAATTTGACACCATCAGCTCAGGATTAAACAAAGACTGTGAATGGCTTGCCAATTACAAAACCAGTTTCTCCTCCCTTGGTTTTCACACCTCAACTGCTAGAACAGGGCCTCATCCTCCCTGATTGAACTACCTCATTATCTCTAGCTTGCCTGCATATATAAACCTGCCCTGGAAATTTCCACCACATGCATCTGACGAAGTGAGTATTCACCCACGAAAGCTCATGCTCCAAAATTTCTGTTACTCTATAAGGTGCCACAGGATTCTTTGCTGCTTTTACAGATCCAGACTAACACAGCTACCCCTCTGATACTCTACAGCAGTGATAGACATCATAATAATTAAAGATGTTTATATGAGTATAGGACCCAGTTGTACTACTAAGGGTTTACACTTATGAAACTATCCTTTCTCGTTAAATTTGAAATAGCAGAAAATGTGCTTCAAATGAACCCATACATAATATGCTTCTGGTAAAATTAATTCATGCTGGGCATTTGGGATGGGCAACTTACGCTCTTCATGAGCTTAAGGAGTAATCTACTCCAGTGGGCAAGTTTTTCCCAAAAGCTATCAGTCCCACACCTCTTCCCTGGCTACATCCTGTCCCTGGCATTGCTCCCACATATATGGAATCTTGGAGTAGAATTCTAATGATACAATTTATACTGATTTCAGAAAAGAGCCAGTTTTAATATGTTGATGATGCAATTGAATAGATTTTATTCCTCTGAGCAATAAACCAATAAAACACAACTTAGAGTTGTCAAGTCACAATCATTAAAGAAAGCATTAGATATATTTGGGTTAAGTATTAAAATGTCTTCCAGGGAAATTAAAAAGTCATCATTACAATATAGAGATTGTCAGGTAAATCAGCCAGGAGAGAATGGGACACACCGTGTCCTGGGCTCAAAAAGGTGTGAATCATTATTGCAATGTTCTGAAGGGTCAGCATGACCTTTATTCACTTCAAAGTCTTATGCTCCAATTGTTATATCATCAAATCTTATTCTTTTTGTAGTATTTAAATGTCTTCATTTTTTCTGTCCTCCTCTGGTAGCTTGCCTCTAGCAGTGTTAGGTGAAGGGGATTTGCTCTCAAGATAAATGTGACTATTTGTCCCCTGGTCTCACGATTTTAGAAAATATTCAGAATAACTTGTGTGTGTATAGTATGACACATTCCACCCAAGAGTATGGAAACACTTAAGAAGTATAAATTAATTTAGCCTGACAGGGTCTTTGTGAGGAAAATACTATCCCCTGTGGCAGATATGACAATATTCTGGGCAACCCTTATTGAATTAAGTTAATCCTCATTGAATTAAGTTTAAGTATTTTGGAAGTTCATTCTATTAAAATGCAAATGATTATTTTCTATTGAGGGATTATAAGTATTCCTTAGGAACTAAGAATAGTGTGGCCTGGTTAAGCAAGTTCACTCAGGGGGAATGCAGCTTCAGTAGCCTTGAACTGTGACATCAAAAATTTTACAAATGGAGAATCTGAGCTCTTAGGAGGATAAGTAATTAACTCAAGGTCACAGCGGAAAACCTGTTCCATATATTTGTTGCTTCTTCTGTGTCTGAAGATTGTAAGCTCTTCAGGGCAGTGATCATTTCTTACTAAGGGTTTGTATCACACAGTGGGACTCCAACGAGGTTTTGCCATGTGGGTTAGTATAATAATACTATACTAATTCATGTCTAGTACTGTATTTCTAGTTCTTCCATGCTGCATTGGATAATATATGTAGTAGAGCTGATTGAATTTTCTTTTTAAACCTTTCAAAAAAACTTGGCTTTTGACTAAACAGAAATTGTCTAATTTGTTCAGGTTTGTTTGCTGATATCCCCCACAAAGCATCTGTACTTGACAACAGAAAAGACACAAACCCCCAACATTCTGTGAAATTTCAATGAAGAAAAAAATTAGCTTGTTTTGAAATTTCACAACAAAATTAAAACACATTGTTTATCCACTTTTAACATACAGTGAATGCATTCTATTTAACAAGCATCTTGTTTATGAAATTTTCTTTAAATTGCTACTGGCAATTCTATTTTTCCCCTTTCCTGTTGAATATGAAGTGGATTTTGTGTTGCATGGACTGTGAAAGGGTGAGAAAGAGAATAACTGTGAAGATCAGAGAGAGAATTAAACACTGGTAGACTATTGCTGTTTTGGCATTAATATTTTTCAGCTAAGGCTATTGGTGGAAGGCAAGCAAAACAACATTGCTGCAAATATTATAAACAGATTGTTTCTAAGAGCTGTCATTGGAGTAGCTACTCTCATTCTGTGGAAGTTTTGTTTTAAGTACTCTGTGAGAGAGAGCAAGAAAATTCAAATTTTCTTCATAGAATTTGTCCAATAGAATTTGACCAGAGTGGCGAGTGGTCAGATTATGGAAATTATTCTTTCTTTGTTACAAATATGTCTGTACAGCCCTGTGATGGGGTATATAAATCAAACATCAGAGCCAAAAGGGTTAAGGAGCAGTTCTGGGCCCAGGTGACTCTGCCCACCATGAACCTGCAGAGCATGCACTAGATAGAAGAAAGAGCTTAAGATGGAGCTAGACAACTCAGATGGAAGCAGCTGAGGAAACAGGGCAGATCTATCCCGAGTGTTCCTGACTAAAGTTGCCACAGATGCCTCTGCTGGAAAGGAAGGGACTATCAGCCGATCCTTAGCTTCAGTTACCCCCTTTTTCTCTTTTGCTATCTGAAGTTAGACTTTGAGAGAGGGAGGCGGATAGTGAGATGTAGCTCTGGGAGGGAGTCTTGAGATATACCTTGATTCCTGACATTGTTTGGCTCTCATAAGGCTCTGGGTTGGAGCCCAGAGGAGTGGGCTCCCCTACCAAACACCTTTGCTATGTAGGGACATAAACCTCACTTCCACCTGTCCCAGAAGGACAGAGAAGAAAGAGATGCTGCAAGCCTTATGGCTAGGCCAAGCCACCTATGTGGGCCAGGAGTCAGACTGAAGGGCCTTCCATGTCATAAGGATGCAGGGCCCTCTAGAATTTGTTGGACATTCCTACTCTGAAAGGTAGGTAGTGTGACAATGTTGGCCTGACTGGTGAGCTGAGATGACACCTGCCAAAAGGTGAACTGTCCCAGTACAGGAGGAGTAGACAGCAGGATGCACCAGAGACCAAAAGAGGGTTACTGGGGGTCAATGACCTAATCACTAGATGATGCCACCAGTAAGCCAGGCTTCCTGTCATATGTCCACATTTATCTATTTAGTCTATATACAGTATTGCACCTCCCGTCTTTCTGATTGTGCTTTTATTTAAAAGAATGTATCATTCAATATTTTACAACAACATTTAGGACTAGTATTGGTAATATATTAATAAACTGTCTAGCCCTCTACAACAAAAAAGAATAAAAGATATGCTTCATTTTTAACACATACACAGAAGAATGCCTCAAACACGGGTACTTCAGTGTATTTTCCACAAACCCCACATTAAAAAGAAAAGTCATAATGTGTTTGAGATTTTAACAGCATACATTTAATAAGCTCTTATCCTCATTCATGTCAATATGTCTAATTTCCCCAGCTTCCAGCTACACTTAACTAAATTTAAATTCTTCAGTGCCAAATTGATGGCTAGTAATGCCAAAAGAGTGATGTTTAACAGCTTTCCCTCAATATGAAGAAATTCCCTTGTTGCTTATAGTAAAGTAAGATTCCTCTTTATTACCCTATTAATTAACCTTCCCTTGTACCTAGGGAAAAGCTTATTCACCTCTCCTGACAGTGAGATAATTTTATTCGTAGTTTTCCAGTAGGACTTTGAAAAACTTAGAGTAAAAATGAGTGATAGCTGGAAACCATGTCAAATGAAGTAAAATCGCATTTTTAAACCATTTGGTAAGAGCATATTTCAACTTGTTCTAAAGTTATATTCCACAAAATAAATATTTAACAATATTTTCAGGCAAAGAAGAAAAATAGTGTCTGTGTTTCTCACCTTATTCTCCTTATTTAAGGAACCACTGCTTATAGAGATAAGATCCTGAGATGAGAATTTGAACTTGAATTGCAACGAAGTTCACAGAACTCATCTTAGAATCAGGGCCTTGGGTGGCTCCTTTGCAGCCTTTTGCAAGGACAATGTTCTCTGAGATAGCAGTGAGAGTCATAGCCCTTCTGTTGAGCATGACAACTGGGAAAGTGACATTGATAATGGCTCCTCGAGTCCCATTCCCTTCTCTCTCCTCTCACCATACACACTGACTGCAGCTGTACATGAGAGCCATTAGAATAGTTACATTTGTTTTAAAGGGTCTCAGCATGTGTAAAACTTAATATTAGCATGTATTATACGACATGTTACATTGTATACAATGAATTTCTATTACGAATAATACAAAACTTACACAAATCTTAACAGGTCCATTGACTCTATAAAGGGAGGACAGTACCTATAATGTCTCAATAGCATATATATTTATAGATAGATAGATAGATAGATAGATAGATAGATAGATAGATAGATTAAAATAATAAAACATAAGTGGAGAAGCATGATATAGATGACTTAAATCCATAAATAGAAAAGAACATAAGTGGTCAAGGGATATCTTTGTCTTTACATCCCCTCCTTGTCCCCTGTTACTGCATGCTTTTCAGAATAATAGGCAACAGTAGTTGAAAAAGCTACTGGGTGGAAGCTGTTCTAGACTTGATTTTAACAAATAGGGAGGAACTCGTTGAGAATTTGAAAGTAGAAGGAAGCTTGGGTGAAAGTGATCATGAAATCATAGAGTTTGCAATTCTAAGGAAGGGTAGAAGGGAGTACAGCAAAATAGAGACAATGGATTTCAGGAAGGCGGATTTTGGTAAGTTCAGAGAGCTGATAGGTAAGGAATCAAGACTGAGGGGAAAAACAACTGAGGAGAGTTGGCAGTTTTTCAAAGGGACACTATTAAGGGCCCAAAAGCAAGCTATTCTGATAGTTAGGAAAAACAGAAATGTGGCAAAAGACCACCTTGGCTTAACCACGAGATCTTGCCTGACCTACAAAATAAAAAGGCGTCATATAAAAAATGGAAACTAGGTCAGATTACAAAGGAAGAATATAGGCAAATAACACAGGAATGCAGAGGCAAGATTAGAAAGGCAAAGGCACAAAATGAGCTCAAACTAGCTATGGGAATAAAGGGAAACAAGAAGACTTTTTATCAATACATTAGAAGCAAGAGGAAGACCAAGGACAGGGTAGGCCCACTGTTCAGTGAGGAGGAGGAAACAGTAACGGGAGACTTGGAAATGGCAGAGATGCTTAATGACTTCTTTGTTTCGGTCTTCACTGAGAAGTCTGAAGGAATGTCTAATATAGTGAATGCTTACGGGAAGAGGGTAGGTTTAGAAGATAAAATAAAAAAAGAGCAAGTAAAAAATCACTTAGAAAAGTTAGATGCCTGCAAGTCACCAGGGCCTGATGAAATGCATCCTAGAATACTCAAGGAGTTAATAGAGGAGGTATCTGAGCCTCTAGCTATTATCTTTGGGAAATCATGGGAGACGGGGGAGATTCCAGAAGACTGGAAAAGGGCAAGTATAGTGCCCATCTATAAAAAGGGAAATAAAAACAACCCAGGAAACTACAGACCTGTTAGTTTAACTTCTGTGCCAGGGAAGATAATGGAGCAAGTAATTAAAGAAATCATCTGCAAACACTTGGAAGGTGGTAAGGTGATAGGGAATAGCCAGCATGGATTTGTAAAGAACAAATTGTGTCAAACTAATCTGATAGCATTCTTTGATAGGATAACGAGCCTTGTGGATAAGGGAGAAGCAGTGAATGTGATATACCTAGACTTTAGTAAGGCATTTGATATGGTCTCACATGATATTCTTATAGATAAACTAGGAAAGTACAATTTAGATGGGGCTACTATAAGGTGGGTGCATAACTGGCTGGATAACTGTACTCAGAGAGTAGTTATTAATGGCTCCCAATCCTGCTGGAAAGGTATAACAAGCGGGGTTCCGCAGGGGTCTGTTTTGGGACCGGCTCTGTTCAATATTTTCATCAACGATTTAGATGTTGGCATAGAAAGTACGCTTATTAAATTTGCAGACGATACCAAACTGGGAGGGATTGCAACTGCTTTGGAGGACAGGGTCAAAATTCAAAATGATCTGGACAAATTGGAGAAATGGTCTGAGGTAAACAGGATGAAGTTCAATAAAGATAAATGCAAAGTGCTCCACTTAGGAAGGAACAATCAGTTTCACACATACAGAATGGGAAGAGACTGTCTAGGAAGGAGTATGGCAGAAAGAGATCTAGGGGTCATAGTGGACCACAAGCTAAATATGAGTCAACAGTGTGATACTGTTGCAAAAAAAGCAAACATGATTCTGGGATGCATTAACAGGTGTGTTGTAAACAAGACACGAGAAATCATTCTTCCGCTTTACTCTGCACTGGTTAGGCCTCAACTGGAGTATTGTGTCCAGTTCTGGGCACCTCATTTCAAGAAAGATGTGGAGAAATTGGAGAGGGTCCAGAGAAGAGCAACAAGAATGATTAAAGGTCTAGAGAACATGACCTATGATGGAAGGCTGAAAGAATTGGGTTTGTTTAGTTTGGAAAAGAGAAGACTGAGAGGGGACATGATAGCAGTTTTCAGGTATCTAAAAGGGTGTCATCAGGAAGAGGGAGAAAACTTGTTCACCTTAGCCTCCAATGATAGAACAAGAAGCAATGGGCTTAAACTGCAGCAAGGGAGATTTAGGTTGGACATTAGGAAAAAGTTCCTAACTGTCAGGGTAGTTAAAACTGGAATAGATTGCCTAGGGAAGTTGTGGAATCTCCATCTCTGGAGATATTTAAGAATAGGTTAGATAAATGTCTATTAGGGATGGTCTAGACAGTATTTGGTCCTTCCATGAGGGCAGGGGACTGGACTCGATGACCTCTCGAGGTCCCTTCCAGTCCTAGAGTCTATGAGTCTATTACTGTCCTGCTGTGTAACAATATCTAGGCACAATGAGGAGTTATTTATTCATGTAACAGTGTTTGGGTTTTTTTTTTATCTTCAGGAACTTAATGTCGTGCTGTCACTGTTGTAACTCTATGTCATTGCTGATGAGATTTATCTTGACATATCTCAAAACAAAGTAACGGTATATTGCTCCAAACAAAGGCCTCCATATGACAAATTAATCTGAGCACGTGCAGGAGTCTACCTGAAGAGATCCCTTGCAGGATGAGGAACAAAACAAATGGGACTAGTTGCAGTAGTAAGTGTCATGTTCATTAGCAAGTGTTCACAGGACTGAGCCCTCAGGAAGTACTGCAATATTTGAAAGGAGGTACTTGCCAGTAAAGACGTAAAAATTCTGCAGCACATCTGTGCCAGGGTGCCTCCGTGTATTGCTAACAAGCTACCTATCCACCTAAAATACTCAAAACTACATTTTCAAATGAGATGTTTAAGAATAGCATTTAGATCACGATATCCTTGTTTTCTTGAAATGTTTTAATCAAGTAATTTTATGTACCAGTAATGAACACAATCTATTACTTTTATTGCTTAAAGCAATAGACCAAGTCAATCAATGAAATGTTACATTTAAAAACTACTTTTATTGATAAATAAGGAATGATTTTCTGGCATACTTATATTTGTGGTAGTGATATTCTTCTCCCACTGCAAAGGAAATACCCCTCCAGCCTGCTAGTGATTAGCAATATAGTCTGGCAACACATATTTATTTGCAGGTGGCCAATTAGGCATGTAACAAACCACTCAAAACAATAATTGAGCTATTTTCCAGTGTGAGTAAATAAGAGAATCATTAGAAGTATATTTGCTTATGTATACCTATAAAGAGCCAGATTGTGTTTAACACATGGCAAGTGAGGGAGGGTGCAAGTCTCTTCTTTTTGTGCCACTTGAGCAGTAGCTGGCCACAATTAGCCCGGCATTACGCTAACCACAGGGTCTGCTCCCTTCCAGCATGTTTTGGACCTCAAATGGTGAGAAAGGGGCAGAGATTAGGTTGGCCCATGGTCCTGCTCCCCTTTCATTAGCTAATAGTTCAGTATGCTTGATCTCTGTCAGGCACAGCACTTTCTGGAGCTCCCCATGAGAAAGTGCGAAGCTGTAAGACACTCTGTGTGATGAGTGTATAACTGCAGCTATTTAGCCCCAAGGGTAATCTCCAGGTGTGATGAATTTAATAGAACTCCAACTGGCTGAGCCAATGGGAACAGAGGATATAGAATGGCCTTCCTTTGGGATCATCTGATAATTGCTGCATACAGAGCAGTGGGATTATGGATAGACTTTCCATTAGAGTGTTGGATACAGAGTAAGGTCCTAATCCTGTAAGCACTTATGCATATGGTTAATTTTACTATTGAAATCAATGGAATTACTCATGATAATATAGTTAAGCATATGCATGAATATTTGCAGGACTGGTGCCCAAATTTGACTACTTCCTGGGCCTAAATGATTTGTGTGCTCAAATATCTATTAGCCAAGTGGCAGACACAATATCTATGACCTGATCTTCCAAATCTCTATTCATATGAGTAGTTCTTATTCATGTGGATAAATCCCACTGGACTTGTATGTAAGGGATTATAGAATCAAGACCACATAATAAAAATACCAGATGGCTCCATAGTTCCCTCAAGATTTGTCATTTTAACAACCTATAGATAAAAAAAAATTAAGATCAGATTTCCTTCAGTGTGTTACGCTTCAGACAAAGTCTTGAATATTATATAAACAATCTAAGTTCTCTTCACCTTAGGGGGCATTGTTTCATTCTTTCATTGCAGTAAACCTATATCATTTCTGACTGTGTAGTTAAAATCACAGACATTATCATCCTGTTCAAATAAAAGGATAACCTACATGATGTTTGAATGCCCTAAATGTAACTTTACTTTCCCAGCATAAAAACAGATTTTTTTTTTGTAAACAGGATAGCAGTCAATTATATGCAACTTAACCTGCATGATCTATGAAGCAATCTTAATTTTGCTTTCTGTCTTGAAACAAGTTCTGTTTCATTAGTGAAGGGCAGGAGACTCTTATACATGAGTAAATTCAATAACTTTTACCTAGCCCTAAAGGAATGAAACATGGATGTGTAACAGGTTGACAGTGTTTGTCTGAAACTGCCTCTTCACTCCTAAATTCCCCCTCTCCATTGTTACCAGGTGCTAATACTACAGGGCAAGAGGTTTGCTGACTCACTGCTGTAGCTGACTAGTTACATCACCCAGACATATCCTGAGCACATCACACCTGTGCTCTGCTCTACACTGCCTTCCCATAGAATTTCTAATCAAGTTCAAGGTCTCTGTCTTTATGTTCAAAGTGCTTCATGGCCTGGGCCCAGGATATCTAAAACACTGCCTAAAACTCCAGGATATAAACCGCGGTCAACAACTCCACTTCTCTAGCACAGTGGACCTCTCAACGATAAGAGTAAAACCGGTCTGTTTGGGAGACAGAACTTTATCTGGGGGGCAGTCTGAGACCGTGAAAGGAACTCCCACAGTAGCTAAAGACCATCATAAACCTACTGCAGGACATATTTCTTTGATCTTGCCTTCTCTTATATACACACACACCACAACTGGTATATTTGCTAATTAATACATAATAAAAGCCCTACCAAACCAAGACACTTCACTGCACACACTCTCCCTCTGGTGAAAGGATGAGAGAACAACTGTGATAAATGTGTAGTCACAGTGCTTAATGCACTCCTGAAAAATGCTCAGCTACTATGGTGATGAGTGTGGTATAAAACCCTGTATAGAATACAAGAAAGGTGGGAGTAACCCTCAGGCAATGTGTGTATGTGTGCACACTTGTGTAATGTGTGAGATAGCTGGTTCCAAGGGAAAGAACTGTAGAAGATCATTAAAGGAGTGCTTCTGCAGTGGTGCTCAGAGCCTTCCTCATAGCTATGACTGTTCCTCTTTCCACTGATACTGCCTGCTGCTACACTCATCACCCTCCCTCTTTCTAGTTCCTGATCCAATACTCACTAAAGTCAATGGAAAGCCTCCAACTGATGTTGATGTTCTTGGAATTAGGCCCCTGTAGACATAGGGAAGGAAAAGAGCCACTTCTGTAGCTTACAGTGCCTTGTTTCTCTTCCCTTCCTCTCCCCCCCCCCCCCCCATGGTTGGACACATGCAGTTAGAACTACCACACCATCTGTGGAAGCCTGTCACTCAGACTGGGAACGTGTCATATGTAAATGCCTAACAGATCTAAGGACCTTTTCCTCTCATATGACCTCCCCTTCTATGGTCATCTTGGCATCTATGTTTCTACTATTGATCTTTATGGTACTGCACATAAGAAGTGACTGCCAACTGGCAGATCTTGGCACTGCAGTGAACTGTTACTTGCAGCCTGTCTCATCCTTTTCTTTCCAAGTTTTAAATCATGATGCGAGACAGGTCTTTGGCCTGGCCATCCCCCTTCTGTGGCTACTAGTATCCCCCTTTGCCACTGGCCTTGTTGTTTTGCTGTAAGTACAGGAGTCAGAGAGTGAACAACAGACTCATTTGATGACAGTGTGAGGCGTAGACAGCGAAAGTATTGCAATTTGATTATATAAATGGTGCCCAGAAGAACCTGTACTGGATTCTTTGTAAACTTATAATAAATACAATTTCCTGTTGTGATCAGACTGATCCTGGTCAAATCCAGATAAATCAGAAACAACTGTTTGTCCTGGGTTGTCTGGATAAGTGATTGATCAAAGGCTTTTTTTCTGCAGAGCCTTTTTGCACAAGTTACAGGTGGCACTATGTTTGAAAACAGTCTGCTAGGATAGGTGCTGATTCATCCTGAGACAAAATAAAAATATCTCTTGCATTTGACTGTGCCAAGGTAACTGTTGTGAATTCACATATCATGGAAACAAACCACTTGCTTCTCTTTCTTTTTAAAAAGAAAGAGTGTTTGCTTATCAATATTTTGTTTTCTCCATGTTTTCTGTATCACAATAAATGGCAGGTTATTCTTTCTAATATTAAAAAAATATGCTCATATGTATTTTCATCGAAATGCAGGAATGGAATGGACCTCAGTCATCTAGTTGTTCTTCCCCATTTCATATAAAAGCCTTTTTTAAGGGCCATATCCTGAAACATGATGAGCGTTCTCAATTTGAATCAACTCACAAGACTGGATGTTAAATGTAATGGACATTGACAAATAAATATCTTAAGTCCTATTCTTTCTTCCTTGGCACCCTCAATTCAGGTGTTTAATATTTGTACTTCTGCTACCCTCAACTCTTTTAATCAAAAGAAAATTATTTTATTTTTGGAGTTTATCAAAAATGTTTGGATTTTTCAACAAAACAATTTCCCTTCTTTCCCAAGAAGCTTGTTTAAATAAAAAAGTCATTTTTCTTTTTTTTTTCTTCTTTTTTTCTGGGGGGAACACAAACATTTTGACAGAAAGTCTTCAATAAGCTCTACTCTCCACATCAGCAAAATAATATGTTTTGTTTCCTTTTCTGATCATAAATAGGTATTTTGGATGTTTTGAAATCTTACTTAGTGGTAATTTTAAGTGCTTGCAGAAGATATTTCATATAATGACTATACATTTTGAAGAGTTAAGCTATTATTCATGAAGAAAATAACATTGTGGCAAAATTAGATGAAAGTATCAATTTTCACATATTGTCATAGATGCTTATTAATTCTAACATAACAATAATTCTAATATATATATTATACACAACATATAAAAATACATTATTTCCAGTGACTTGGATCGCCAGTGTTTATGGAGCTGACTGGGGGAGGGATAAAGGAAAATTGTATGAGATTTTTCATAGGAAACATAACTTTTTTCCTATCAAATATTTTCATTGATTATTTTCCAGACCGCTCTGGTGTATTTAATCAATTATAGAGTTTGTACAGTATTTTTTTGCGGGGGGGGGGGGCGATATCTAGACCTACATTTTTATTTTTTTATCTAGAAAGAGAACACTGACAACATAAATACATGTGTGGGTGCCCAGATGAGGCTACAGCCAGACAGATTGGAAAAGTAGCATTCAGGGAAGTATGATGCTTATTGAGATGTGAATTATGAAGCTTTATCATCAATCACTGATAGCTTAGGAAATACAAGTTAAAAAGTTGAATCTGATTGGCCAAGGAAATCTTCGATTTTATCCTCTCTTGAATACAGAATTATCACCTGGTGTCTGGGCAGGAAGGAGAATGCATCAGATATGGCCCTATCCTGGCCTGTCTGACTCCCATATTCCATCCCGACCCTCCCCCATTTTCATCCCAATTCCTCAATCCAACCTCCTTTCACGCTCCCTGCTTCACTTACCCTGGCTAATTCTCTCTCTCTCTCACACACACACACACACACACACACACAGAACGCTTCTCTACAACAAAATTAAGTAAGTGTAGCATTTGTAAGAGGGGACAGATTGACAACCCTATGAACTGAAGACCTCTCTTTATCCAAAGAACAGGAACAGCACAAGTAGTAACAGCACCAGAAACTTGCCCCACCCTGCTTTGTTAATTTGCCTCAGCCTTGAAATGGAGTGGCCAGTTGTGAGAAAATAGGCCAGTCTACTTGCTCACTCACTGTGTAGCCTCTGTGCTCGAGCTGCTAAATGGGGAAAGGAGAAGTTAACTGTAATGATATGTTCTGTTGTGTGAATATCTGTTCACTAGGATGAAGATAGGGTTGCCAACTTTCTAAATGCACAAAATCGAACATCCTTGCACTTCCCCTGAGGCCCTGCCTCTTCTCTTCTGTCCCACCTGCTCCATCCCCCCTCCCTCTGTTGCTCGCTCTCCCCTACTCTCACTCACTTTCACCAGGCTGGGGAAGGAGTTTGGGGTGTGGGAGATGGGGGAGGGCTGTGGCTGGGTGTGTGGGCTCTGGAGTGGAGCTGGGGATGAGGGGTATGGGATGCAGGAGGGGGCTCCAAGCTGAGGCAAAGGGGTTTGGAGTGCAGGAGGGGTTGCGGGCTACAGCTGGGGCTGTGGGCTCTGGGGTTAGGCTGGGTATGAGGGGTTTGGGGCAGAAGGAGGTTCATGGCTGGGGCAGGAGGTTGGGCATGGGAGGGTGTGGGATCCCTGTGGTGTTTGCCACAGCTCCCAGGAAATGGCCACCAGTCCCTTTGGCCCCAAGGCACCTGGGCAACCAGGGAGGCTCCGTGAGCTGCCCTCGTGCCCACATGAGCTGCTCCCACAGCTTCCATTGGTCTCAGTTCCTGGCCAAAGGGAGCTGCAGAGCCTGCACTCAGGGTGGGGCAGTATGCGGAGCCTCCTTGGCCGCCCATCAGCCTAAGTGGCTGCAGGGACCTGGCAGCCACTTCCGGGAGCCACGTGGCTAGAGCAGGCAGGGATCCTGCTTTAGCCCCAGACCTCCGCTGTGCCGCCAACCGGACTTTTAACAGCCGAGATGGTGGTGCCACCTGGAGTCGCCAGGGTACCTTTTCGATTTGGTGTTCCGGTCTAAAACCGGACACCTGACAATCCTAAATCAAGAAAAATCAATCAATTTAAAACTGACTATTAAACATCAAGAAGATGTTGGACTTTAGATGATTTCTAACCTGGGTTGGATTTGAACCAGCATCCTACATTTTAGACCTTACCTATTCTACTGATAATTCTCTCTGCACTCTTTAGAAAAAATAATATTTAAAATAAATGTGGCTTGCATTTACCAGTGCCACTTTGAATACATTTCCCTGACCTGAAGAAAAGCTCTGTGTGAGCTCAAAATCATCTGTCTCACCAAGAGAAGCTGGTACAATAAAACATATTACCTCGCCCACCTTGTCTCTCTAACATACTAGAGAGAAAATAGAATTCTGACCCTCACTGCTATATTATTTCTGGTAACAACTGCAATAAGAACAATTCTGAAAAGTTATCCTGGGCTGTATTAGACTACCAGTTCAACTATGGTAGTGGGCTGAGCCAGCCTTTGACTAAGTACCACACTCCACTTCCTCTGATTGGGAGCACTATGAATAGCATAGTATAATAGCTTATTCTGAGAGCTTTTATCAACTCTTTATTTAATTTTTTTTTAATCTTAAATTCCTGATGAAACTTTTAAAACAACATCATTAAAGTGCCTATTTGCTTTAGTATTCTGTGGGATCACGGCAGTTTTTATTTTAAAATCTAATCATTTCCCCATCTCCTCTTTTCTTTGTCAGTTCTCCCCCTCCCATTTTCCCTTCCTGTCTGTGTTCTATCCCTCTCCAGGTTCTGCTGGTAACATCTGGGATAATTTAGAGGGTCTGCCCTTTCTTAAGAACCTGAGGGTTTAAGCCATCCTAGTTCTCACTGGCAAATCAGACTAGGTGGGGTAAACCTGGAATACAACAACAGAAAGAGACATGGTGTTGCAACAAGAAAAGGAACAATCCACTGTCTTTAATTATATGCTTTCTGGGACATGCAAGCCATTTGAAAACTTTGGAGGTGCCGGTGCCCTGTTGTAGCAGTACAAATGTTCATATTAAATGTGTTTGTACTTTAGAAGCCAGCTAAAATACCTAAGATGAACAAGTCAATAAAAAAGGACATTTTGGACTATAATTATATCAGTTATCTCCTTCTTGTGTGTTTGGAGTTAACAGCTCCAAATGCTGGATGAACTGTAAATAAAGTTAAATAGGGCCTATCTTCCATGTGGGCCTGAATTGGTAGAATTGCTGTGAGCATGCCTAACATTAAAATACAAAAAAGATGGCAGTTTCCTCCTTGAAACTTTTAGCCTAGACATTAGAGCACTCACCAGGGATGACGATGGAGATGGAAACTTGAACTCTGGTCTCCCATATTGCCTGTGAGTGCTCTAACCACAGGTCTAAAAAATATAAGGTAAGCTTTACCCCCTGAGCCATTTTGTGTGGAGTGAGGCAGGTAGTTAAATCACCCTCACAAAGAACAGCTTAAGCACTTAAACTGCCTGACTCCAGTTGTTGGTCACAAGCAGAGACAAGCACCAGCCCCCAGACACCCTCCCATCCAGCAGCATGTTGGTACTTGTGGATCACATTTTTAGGTACACATCTCTCCCTATGCATTGTATAGGGAGCCTATGCACCTAACTCAGGCTTTGTGGATCCTAGTGTCTAGAATTTTCTAGATGCCTAAAAATTAGGTGTTGCAACACTCAGAAGTCTATTTGGGGATCTGGACTCTAATCAATAGCAATAGCTGCATTATCAGTTATGAGTTACCCGCAATATTGGCTTAAAATCAGGAGATTAAAAAAAGTTTTTGTTTTTTTTAATTTGCCTTTCAGTTTGCATCTTTATGGTTCACATTTTCAAGCTTTTCTCTATGACGATGGCTGGAAACTTTCATTAAAAAAAAAGTAAGCTGAGATTCTGTGCTTGGTGTGACACTTCCCAGAAAGGGATGGCTGAGGTTTAAGACACTATTTTTTATCCTATTGCTAACACATTAGAACCCACTATGCATAAGTTGTGCTGTTGCTTAATCTAATTAACTCCCCCCCTCGCCCCGGTTACAGCAGGAGTATTAAATAAATTTTGAGCCTAAATATAAGTTGTAGAATTTGTTGTTTTGAATTGTATATTTAAATTAAATAAATACATTATGGAATGAAATTAATTAATATATAAAACATTTAAAGAAGCATGAAGAAAGAAAACATCTAATGTATCAAGTAGGCTAATTAAACACTTAATCGTGATTCATGTGTAATTAAAAGAAAAAAAACACATTTATAAGATGTAACTGAATCTGACCAATGAAATTAAAATATGCAATACAATACTTGCGCTGCTGATGCTGTGGGACATCAACACCCAGAGCAAAGAGGAGACAGCAGACATGGTGTGCCACATATACTGAGAGATTTCCAAGGAGGCAGCCAAGGTGAAAGCAGAGGAAAAACCCACTCCTCATTCCCTGACTGAGCAATGGAGGTTACCCCTCATCCTGCACTCGTGATAGTGGCTCATAAGCCAGTGCTAGTGGCAGCAAAGGGAGGACTAGCCCCAGCTGCCTCTTGGCAAACTTATAGCTGCTCGATTGGGTGGCTGAACTTGTTGGCTTGTATTTGGCAAGGGAGAGAGAGGAAAATCTGGGGGAGGAAATCTGGTAGCGCTGAGGGTGCTTATTCCTCTTTAAAATCTCCCTGTCCTCAGTTCTGCACCTGGAGAGCCAGCACCGCAGGCACAGCAGCCCCTGAGCAGCCAAAGGAGGCAGCAAGGTCCATAGTTCCCATGGTGCAGCTGCTGATGATCTGCCAGAGTGCCAAATCAGCGGGGCACAGAAGCGCTCTGGCAAACCGTTACTGTCACAATGCGTGATGGTGCTCGGTACAGAATAGCAGGAGCAGGAAACTGGATTTCTTTTTTTAATCTTAATTTTTATTAAAAAATAGGTCTTTCTCCCGTTGCCTGGCCCCTTTTAGAAAACTGGGTCCCTGGGCAATTGACCTCTTTGCCTCCCTGGTCCCGTTGACAGGCCTGATCCTCTGGCAGTTGGCATTCAGAGGTTCTTGGGTTACATTGGGCTTTACGAATAACACCAAGGGACAAATCCTCAGTTGATGTAAATTGCCATAGCTCTGCTGACTTCAGTGACTTCCCCCAAATATTGTGAGACTTGTGCTAAAATCATGATAACTCTCAACACTGGAATAGAGCAGTCTCTTAAAGACCATCACGAGGTTACACAGTTGGTATAACACGTTCTATTCACAATAGCAAATTGGAGAAATGGCTGCTCTCAAATGGAGAATGTGGAATGCTGTGTAACTCACACACCTCCTGGATGTGGTGCTCTGTCCCCTTTAGTGGTAGCAAGACCACTTAGAGATTAATGAGTCTGCTACAGCCTTAACTAATAGCCATGTGGCTTTTAGCTCATGCAGCAGAAGCTCATGCATTTAGCTCCAAAGGCCCCACATTCGATCCTGCCTGCCAATGACCGAGGTCTGTCAGGGTTGCAAGTGGGAAGGCTGTTGCTGACTCATTAATCTCTAAGTGGTCTCAGTGCCACGACATGGGACCGAGCATCACACCCAGGAGGTGTGCGGGGAACAGTTGCATCAGTGTAATATCTCACTTGTTTGAAGGCAATTATTTTTATATTGTATGTTTATATTAATATCTATATATGTGTTCTTACAAGCTTTGAGACTTAATATTGAGAAAGTAACCTGAAAGCTGTCTTTCAGCTCTGACCCTGCAACTGGCTTCACATGTGCGCAGGGATCCGCATACACAGAACTTTCTGCAAGACTGGGGCCTTAGCTGGTAAGCTTCATTGGTGTTAGGAAATAGCTTACAATGATCAGATGTGTTCATCAACAACCAGGGATTATATAATATTTCTTAGTGAGAATGTAAAAAAAGGTGGACTAGCATAGATTGATCTGTGAGAATCACCTTGGTGAATTTGTGACAGAGTAATCAAAAATGTCCATTTCTTTTCCCATTTCTATTATTAGCTCTGTCAAAGTTTAAAGTTAATTGGCACAAACAAGGTCCTGTTTTGAAATACTTGAAATAAATCAACAAAGTCACTTTCCAGGACTAAAGTTGTCGTACAATAGATTTCACCATGGTAATTTGGGAAATGTGGATTGTTACTGCTTTGACTTGTTTAAAATTTATGCATAGTTTCTGTTAATCTACATTCAATGTGTTCTCATTTGTTCCCATTAGTTGATGCTGTCATAACAAATAAGTAAAAAAAAATTAGAAGGCTTAAATCTAGTCCTTTAGTTAAGCAACATCACTTGTATGACTTCATGAGACAGTTAAAAGAATGAAACAGACCCATTTCTACTCATTCCCACAAGAATTTGAGCACTTCTGACAAACTGCAGACTTTTGCATATCTAGCCCTAAATTCCGTAAACAAGCAAATCATCTCCTACTTTTAGAACAGTAGAACAGTGAGCTTTGCAAACATAGCTAGCTACACAGTTGACCCACACTCCCCACCTAATATCTTCTAATTTAATTCATTTTAAACTAATGAGGGGAAAAAAAGTACAAGCTCCACATACTGTAAAACAGGCAACCTCCTAACCTGATTTTGTTTCAACATTCCTCATTAACCTAATTTAGTCCCTCTCTGCTTCATATCGTACCTAATCTAGGCTCCAACCTGCAAAGATTTACACACATGCTTAACTATACAGTGACAGTAATTCCATTGCACAATCTATGCACAATGGGGCACTAGCTTGGAAGACCTCTCAGACGAGGTCCACATCTGTATTCTTTTTGTGAGCACCAGACATGCTTGGCATGCTATGTGCAAATATTAATGATAGTAAAAATAAGAAGAAACAGAATGACCAGACTATCAGACCATGGAAAAATGCAAAAGAGAAAGCATACATCATTATTCTGAATTTCATAGTGTTTCTTTTTGAGATAAATATTGTGCATCATCATCCAAGACTTCTGAGAGCCCTGCTTCTATTACTAGGAAGAAACTCAGGAATCTTACTTAAGGTTAAATCTCAAAACTTTCTCTTGTTATACAAGTTTTCTTTTAGCTTTCTGCTTTGCATGAGAGATAAAGGTTAACAGAGCACTCCTAATGATGAAATCTCCCTTGACCAGCTGTGTAGTGTGGGTGGTACATATCAGAGCACTAACTAATACTAAGTAGCATTCCCATCACTGATTTTCAGAATTTCTAATTTACTGTTTTATGTAGGGCAGGTTCATGAACAAGAATCTATTAAAATTATTAGGAATAGTATATGTGCTGATATGACCATAATGTGTCTGAATTAATCGCATATTTTGATCTATATCCCAAAATGTGATCGATGTGCTTGACTGCTAAGATTGTGTTGGACTAAAAGAGGGAATTAGATAGTTTTAATACTCTCCTCTACAGAGGAGAGACAGTTATCAGGGTCACCTGCAATTACTAGCACCTGGGATTTGATTGCTTCCATTAGCCATCTCTGAACCTCAGCTGGGAATTAACGCCCCATTTAAGGCTGTGAATGGCTCACTAGAATTTCCTCTTGGGGACACTATCATTAAATAATAAAAACAGAGTTGGAGTGCAGCAGAACAGGGGCACGGAGCACTTCAGAAGACCCAAACAACACATCACAAACTTCCTCTTGAAGCATCTTGTCTGAAATTAGGCCTAATCATGGAGATACCTAAGCAATGCTTAACTTACTAAAGGCTTGGCTACACTTGCAAGTTACAGTGCATTAAAGGAGCCCCAGGTGCACTAGCTCACTACCCGTCCACACTGGCAAGGCACCTAGAGCGCTCTGACTCCACAGCTAGAGTGCTCATGGTACTCCACCTCGGCAAGTAGCATAACATTTGATGCACCCCAGCTGGAGCGCCCTAGCATCAGTGTGAACAAGGTGTTGCACTACTGTGCTCTGATCAGCCTCCAGAAACATCCCATAATCCCCTTAAGTCAAGTGGCCACTCTTGTCATTGTTTTGGATATGCCCTTTGAAAGCTCCATTTGACAGCCGGCATGCTTATCTGCTCCGAGACAAAGCAACCATTACTGTGGAATGCTGTGTGTGTGAGAGAGAGGTGGGGAAGGAAGGAGGAGGGGAGGTCTGCTGCTGTCTGAACTGCACTCAGCCCCCACAAAACCCACTCTCTCTCCCCCCATATACACACAGCAGTAACACAATCCCTGTCACACACACACACCCCAAATTTGAAAAGCACATTGCAGCCACTTGCATGCTGGGATAGCACTACTTTCTGTGGCCATTTCAAGAGCTGCTAATGTGGCCATGCCAGTGCGCTGTCAGCTGTCAGTGTGGACAGACAACAGTGCTTTCCCTACTGCGCTCTACGAAGGCTGATTTAATTCAAAGCGCTCTACATCTGCAAGTGTAGCCATGCCCTTAGATTGTAAACTACTTGGAGCAGGGAATTACAGTATCTTTTTGTTCTGTGTTCATACAGTGCCTAGCACAATGGGATCCTGATCCATGACTGGAGGACTCCTAGGTGGTACTACATAAATGCAGAATATTAATAACTTCAGTCTTATGCTGAGCTAGTTGAAAAACTTTGAATTTAGAAATTAGATGAAAAACAAGATTAAAAAATTTATTGCACTTTTTTGCTAAAGAGTCTCTATTTCTGGCTAGCTCTGCTCTCCTAAATAGTCTCACTGACTTCAACAGGACCACTTATATGCTTAAACATGTAGATGAATGTTTGCAGAAGCAGAGATTTAGACTGTAAGTTCTTTGTGACAGGGATCATGTCATCTTATCTGTAGTGTGAACTGCCTGCAAAATAATCATTTGTAAATATTATTGGGCTCTAACTTCTCTCTCACCTTCTGTTTTTTGTCCTCTCCTTTTCCCCAGAATATTTACCCCTCTATTTTCCACCCCCTCACATCTTCCTGACCCCTTTTCCAGCCTTCATTTTCTTCCTTGTTGCACTAATTGTTAGTTGTTCTCTCATAAACCACATTTTAAGAACATGAAGCTGGTAATCCAGCTGGGAAAGTACTATGGAAACTTGCTGTAGCAGTGGTCTGAAGCCTGAAGTGACTTTAGTTTTGCTATAGTAACTTCTTGCACATTTACAGACCATAGCAATATATAGCCATGTCTTATTATATTAATACAATTAGTACTACATACAAAATTTGGGCAAAATCCATAGCTGATATAAATCAACATAGATCCATTGAAGTAAATTGAGCTACACTGATTTGCATTAGTTGACAATTTGTGCCTTACTTTTTAACTCAATAATTGCATTATGTCCAAAATATTTCCAAGCAAACTTGGTTTTATTTTTTCCATAGTACTTTTCCATCTGTTTACTGTTCAAATATTTCATTTTCTTCATCCTGTAGAACTCAGAGATCTGAGAGGGACAGTATAGGCCTATGAAATATGCTTGCTTTGTTGGGTTTTATTTAATATTTTGAGCTCCTTTTTAGTGCTGGAACTCAGCCAAAGGCCTAAGAAAAAAATGCAATGGGGACTTTTGATACTAACATTATATCTTAAATATCAGTACGAATAAAAAGAAAGCAGTTGTTCAACAATGATAAGTAGGTACATTTCAGCAGATGTATTCAGACTATCATATGGGTCTTGTGTAAACAATAAAATAAAACATAAGGATGGGGAAAAAATCTGGAGAAAAGCAAGTTAAAGTATGACTACCAAAGCTATCTTTACAAATATTGGGAATAACAAAGGATCCAATTCTTCCATGCTTAGTCATACTAAGAAATATTTCATTCCGTAAGTAGTACCACTGAAATTTATCATGGTAATACTCAGTGTGAATAAGGATGTAAGAATCGTGACCAAGACATAGTGAAGTTTTCTGTGATAAATGTGGGGATGCTCCTTCATACCAGTAACATGGTATTTGATTTCTGTGTATGGGGAAAGGTATTTCCCAGTAGGGATAACAAAGCTGAGGGCAAAATAAATACCTTAATGTATGGTTTGTTAATAAATAATGCTGGAACCAGTAGTTTTAATTAATCTGCTTCCCTCAGTAGCACCCAAACCATTTTGAACACTGTGTTCCAAGACAACCAGACACAGGATGTGTTTTCAGTGCAGAGGTACCTCAAGGTATACACAGTTAAGTTACTCATCTCAAGTTATCCTAGATTGAGTGAGAGTGGCCACACTGCAAACTCAAGCTGTTGAATCCATACTGTCACTGCACTCTGTTATGTGGCACTAAGCTTTCTTGGAGCTCATTGCATGCTTTTCTGCTCTGCACTAAGCTGAGCTGCTCTATAAATTCTTTCCTAGTGAATTCTAAGAGAACTTGTTTGTTCTTTCTGAGTTATAGGAGGTGAAGTATGAGAGGGAACTGGAGGACTAATGGAACTCAGATGGCTTTAGCCTTCATCAAACTACAGAATGGTCATGTTAACAGCTAAATCCCACTAACTTGAGATAAAAGCACCACCACAGTTAAGTGTTGATGTGTTTATGGGACTTGAACTAGGATAATACTCAAATTAACATTGCAGTAAAGACAAAGTGAATTGGTTCGGTTATGTTCCTGGAACTTAGGGCCAAAGTCTATCTAACTGAGGTTGTAGTGAAGTGTGAGATTTGATGATATTAAGTCTGTGTACTCTATTTGTTGTTTCAGTTTGAGAGTAATCATTTAGTATGTGCTATTTGATTGGACATATGTTATGATATTTCTGCTCATTAGCTCCATAAGTGCAACTCTTAATTTTCCTGTGCAAATAATCAAGAATACCAATTTTAAATTTGCTTTCTGTGAGCATTCTACAATATATGCTTAAAAGTCACTGTTCCTATAGGCATTCCTCCCAGTAAATTCATTTTCTAGAGCAGTGGTAGGCCCCAGATGGCCCATCAAGGTAATCCACTGGCGGGCTGCCAGTTTGTTTACATTTGCACGGCTGCCTGCAGCTCCCAGTGGCCACAGTTTGCCATTCCTGGACAATGGGACCTGTGGGAAGCGGCGTGGGCTGCAGAGACATGCTGGAACCATGAAAACATTGAGATATTGAGTAACACCTTAAAAAAAACAACAACAACATGCTGCTCAGCCAAGCCTTACAGCTCTAAATTAGCAATTCTATTATAGAGCTGCTTATAATGCAAGTCCTCTGACCCTAAAGTGTTCTGGATGGTTGACAATACTTTATAAAGAGAGAGACAAGGTGAGTGAGGTAATATCTTTTATTGGACCAACTTTTCTCCAATAAAATATATTGCCTCACCCACCCTGTCTCTCTACTGTCCTGGGACCAACAGCTTCAACTACACTCCATGCAATTCTATATAAAGATATAAGAGATGGCTGTAGAGGTCAAAAGGTCATTGCCAGTTTGGAGCACAAGCACAAATGCATTCTCCTTCAGTTAGGGAGTTGTAGACTGCACTTCCACAGTCAGTTCTAGTTTCTGCTTCATGTACATATATCTTGACAGAATAGAAAGGATTTGGTCTGTTGAACAAACTTTTTAAAGAACAACAAAAATTGCTTCCAGAATGTAAAGTTATTAGTGTCCTTTTGATTCTTTTTGAAGTAAATATACAAAAGTAACTGTGAAAAATCTCCATCTTCAATTTCTTTCCCTCCCAGGAGATTTAAGGCTAAATCCTGGAAGAGCATGAAGTCCCTGGGCATGCCACGTTACAATCTTACAGTTGTATGAATAATATTGGTAACAATTCCATATCCATTTAACTTCCCCCTAGTCTTACTTGATTACTTACTCTGTTCACTTTGCTCTCCAATTTTCAGTCAGCATATATAATTTAATAAATGTAGCCACAACCTGATTCGTTATGAGTAGAATTTCCTTGAATAAACAGACCATACAATATACGATCAAAAGTTCCATGATGAGCTTGCTTTTAGGCTGAGGGGAAGCATGGAAACTTTCAGTCTAAAAGAACAATTATTTCCCTATGTTATAAAGACTACAAAATTGAGACCTAGAATGAAAAAGAATCTCCTCTGTGCAGGCACTAAGACATAGGACCAAGGAGAAAGGAATACTATAAGAAAACAGACTAAGAAGGTAGCATCACTACTATGAAGTTTTAATACATTGCAGGGTTTTGTTTTTGTTTTTGTTTTTTTCTGTTCTATTCATTCAGACAATTTCACAGACTATGAAGTATAGGGATTATGACTAGTATGGTTTAGTTACTTTTAAGATTTGCCTCTAGTTAGATTAGGAGGGTGAAAATAGTTCTGAGGTCTAGTTGTACATGGTTTAGCTCTTGAATTAATCCATTCAATTTGGGAAAGGATTCTGATCTCCTATAAGTACACAAATCTGATTACTTATGCTAGCTGAAAGCACGTTATTCATTCTTTGGCATTTTCCTTGTCCACACTAACTCATAAACTTCACAGACAGTGGCAGCTCTGGCAATGCAATGCGATGTGCAATTAGTATTAAAACTGAGCCAATTATGTACCTTTCATGGTGTTACATTACATCATAGGTATCAACCAATTCAATTTCAGAGAGCTGCTGTAAAAAAATAATTTTGTATTTTGCAAGCATCTCAAAATGTCATTTCATAGATTGCTCACGATTTGGCTAAGGTCAGTCATATCTCATCTCAAGATTTCATTTTTCAGAAAGTGTTTGGGAAATATAAAAGCACAAAACCCAGGCAAAGTTACCACTGAACTTCCAGTTTGCAATAAAATGAATTTAAAGGGTGTTTTGCCTAAGTACTATGAAAAAATAAAGGCCCAGATTGTTCCCCATGCCTACCCTATCACTCCATAACCTAAGTGCCACACCTTTGAGGGGGCTTTCTATATACCAATGTCTACCCTACCATATGGAACGGGAAAAGAGAGGTGTCAGATGGCTCTGTGGCATGGTTCTCCAGTACATCCAGACCCTGTGGTGAGTGCTCTGGGGCCCCAGACCTATGCTGAGGAGGAGTACATTTGGGTGAGCTGAAGTAAGAAGTAGGGAGATGAACATCACTCTGATCTTGGCCCTCCGGAGAAACAGCGAAAAGGACAATACTGTCCTAGGCTTTTCCATTGAGTATCCCCTTCCATCCCATGAACACGGGTCCTTCTGTAACAAAGACACTTCTACTCTTTGAGTAAGGCATGGATCCACTAAGGGACTTGGGTGTTGCAATGCTGAACATCACAGTGCCTAATGTTTAGGTATCTAGGGGAAAAAAACCACAGGAACACACTGTAATTCACAAAGCCTAACTTAGGCACCTAGGCTCCCTGTACAATGAGTGGGCAGAGATAGGTTCTTTAGACTGTGATCCACAAGGCCAGGATGGGCTAAGCCCATTGTCTCTCAAAAATAGGCACCTAAGTCTAGGCTGCAGAGAGGTGTCTATCTCCATTTAGCAAACCATAAATGGGAACCAGCTGCCTCAACTCAGGCAGCATAGGCACTGTGAGGCATTTCTTGTAGGAATACATATGCCTTGCTCCACACAAAATGTGTGGAAGGAGGAGGTCCTGTCACCCATCATATACCTTTTTAGCTCAGAGGTTGGCACAGTAGCCTGGGATATGGGAGACTTGGGTTCAATTCCTCCCACCCCCTGAGGGGGAACGATAGTGTGTCTCTATTTGTATTCAACTGCCTTTTGTAAAGAGATATTTGAAGAAGGCTCACATATCCTTGGACACTAGAACAGAAATGTTGTCTGTCTACACTGCAATTAGACAAGTGCAGCTGGTTTATGCTGACTCAGAGATGCTTGGCTTGGGCTAAGGAGCTGTTCAATTGTGGCATAGACATTCAGACTCGGGCTGGAGTCTGGGCTCTAGGACACTGTGAGGAGGGATGGTCCCTAAACCTGGCCTGTAGCCCAAGCCCTGCATATATACTGCAGTTAAACAGCCCTTTAGCCCAAGCACTGTGATCCCAAGTCAGCTGGTATGGGCCAGCAACAGGTGTCTAACTGCATGTAGATATGCCTCTACTGTGTATATAATGACAGTAGAGAGAACACTTCACAAGAAGCTCATTCTTTTTTATTAATTACACCTTCTGTGGTTGGTTCAGAAAAGTGATGCAGGTTCATTAGTTTAGAATAGTTGGTTGGAACATCAGAGGTCTTTATTAAACCCTAGAACACCGGTATTATTCCAGCAAGCACACAAATTAATGCTGAGAATGTTGTGCAGTCTGTGTGAGACATGCTTAATTAAAATTACAATAAAGAAGCTATGTTTAGGCTTTTTAAATTTGAGGTTTGTTCCAGAAAGGAATAATATTTGCTCACAATTGTAAAATTCCTTTGTGACGGGTTCGCCTGGGGTGCCACCTGGACATGAGGTACCACTCAGCTTTCTGATTCACCAGCCTGGGCTCCCTCTCAATCTGTGTTGTGACAAGCTGCAGACTTGCTTCAGTCTTACACTTCCACCAGCATTTACACAGGTAGGGACAAACCCAGCTGCAGTTACATGCAGGCTTTGAGCAGCCACTGCATGAAGAAACAATAGAGAGGCTACAGCCAAAATAACCACCAGCTTCCCAGCCTAGGACCCAATTTATCATCCAGTTTGCCTCTCCCTCAATGTGGAGAGGAATGCAACAGACCCTGCCCCTAAACTAAGAGTCCCAAGCACCTCACTGTAAACTTACTGGTTTAGAGTTAAACATAAGGTAAGTTTATTAACTATAAAAGATAGATGTTAAGTGATTAGAAGGATAGCAAACAGATGAAGGCAGATTAGCTAGTAAACAAACATTTCAAAATAATAAAACTATATTTTTACATTTCCTTTCATACAAAAGTTGTACAATAACGCTGTCCAACAATCTAAAGGAGTACATTGTGCATACATATAGGAAAAGTATCCATGTGAGAAACTAGATACAATCTTTTGGTGGACAGAATGTAGGTGGTTGATTCTATTTGGATGAAATAGCAGGGGATAAACAATGCTCTTTCTTTTGTGAAAAGTACCATAACATCTTTCAATGACCACAGGTGATTAGTAACTTAGTTTTATGACTCATGTGAAATATAACACCAGTAGAACTACACTCCCTAAAACTCAGGGTATGTCTACACTTGGCCCAGCTTGCATAGATATACTCATGCTAGTGCTCATTGAGCCAGCATGCAAAAACATAGTTATGTAGCTCTGGCAGCACAGGCAGCAGCAAGTGATGGCATAAGCTAGCTGCCCCAAGTACATACCCACAGAATCCAGATGGGTTTCTCCTCAGGGAACTAGCTTGTGTTGACACTGTCCCTGATGCTGTGGCTACACTACTATCTTTAGCATAGTAGCTTGACAAGAGCTAGCATATGTTTGTCTGCATGAGCTGAAAAATCACACATCTAGCTCCAAGTGAAGAGGAAGCCAAAGGAAGACATTGGTTCTGTATCTACTCAGAAGAAAGACTGGAATGACACCACTTCCATCAGCACCAATGCAATCCTTCAAAGGTCATAGAACCAAGTATTCTCCCACCATTATATTTGGCTTCTCGGATTTTACTGGACAGTAACCAAAGTCTAAGCAGTTGTACTCACCACTGAAGCACCTCCAAGTATCAAGTTGTGGAGTTGCAGGGGTTCCCGCCTCTAGTGCCTCCTGTTGATCATTTTTTTTGCCCCTGTTAATCACTTCCGCGACTCAGCCCTTTGGCTAGGTCCCCTCTAGTCCATCCACCTTCCAGGATATCTAAAATTCAAGTCCAAAAGGTCCCAACATAAAAGATCCTTCCGCCCCCTTTTGGGCTGTTCCACAGCCTGTCCTTTGTACTCAGACTTCAGACCCACCCTGGGCTCACCAGTCCTTACATTCCGTTTAATACCCCTTCCTTGGGGCTGGTGGGGGGACTCAAGGCCCAATCTCTGCTCTGGGTTCTAGCCCAGGGATCCTGTATTTAGCAGCTAGGTCTCTTCCTTCAAACACACTGCTACTTCCCTGGGATACTTTCTACCTCAGAGCCCCTGGTATTGCTTAAAAAAAGCATTCCCTTGGTTGCTCTCTAGGTATTCCCAGCTCTTTCTTTCTCTACAGAAATGCTGACCCTTCAGGACAGCCTCTCTGTGCCTTACATCCTTTCCAGGGCCCACCACAGGGATTAATTCTATCCCTGTGGCCTTCTTCCGTCTGCTTTCCCCAAAGAAAATCTACTCCCTATCTCCTCCTTAACTGGGTTCCCTTGTCTTTTCATGTAGTATTTTCTGACTCTTTTATAGCTGGGGGTCACTAATTATGATTAAGTTGTGAGCAGGGCCGGCTCCAGGCCCCAGCGTGCCAAGCGCGTGCTTGGGGCGGCATGCCGCGGGGGGTGCTCTGCCGGTTGCCCGGAGGGAGGCAGGCTGCTCAGGTGCACCTCCCGCAGGCGTGCCTACGGAGGGAATGCTGGTCCCGTGGCTCCGGTGGAGCCATCCGCAGGCACACCTGCGGGAGGTCCATCGGAGCCGCGGGACCAACGGACCCTCCGCAGGGACGTGACGTCTGCGGGAGGTCCACCAGAGCCGCGGGACCGGAGAGTGGCAGAGCGTCCCCAGCGGCGTGCCGCCGTGCTTGGGGCAGTGAAATAGCTAGAGCCGGCCCTGGTTGTGAGATCAGAATCAGCTTGGGGATATCTACTAAATCGCTGGCAAGACTGAGCCTGACTCCCCTTAAAGGGCCAACCAACTTGTGACATCAAGATTGCAACGACTTCAATGATACAAAACCAGACTCTGGCCCAGATGCACAAAGGTACTAAGGCTCCTAACTTCTACTGAAATCAGTGGAAGTCAGGAACCTAAATATCTTTGTGCATCTAGGACTATGTACAAGATTTTCAAGTGCTCAGCATGCACAATTGGAATCAGATTTTTAAGAGTACTCAGTATACAACAACTCCCAATGTAACTCTTGAAGTTAGATCTCAAATCTGGCCACTTAGTTAGTCCTTAAATGGGAGCAGAGCTCTTTTGAGAACCTGCTTCTCACAGAGCACTTCCATCAATCTAGTCCTAAATTTCCTTTGCTTAAAGAATATATGGGGAATGCCAGAATTCTGTGAATTATTTAAGCAGATGTCACATGGAAACCCCTCCTGCCTCAGTTTCCCCCTTTTTGCACAGTCAGAGTAACTCCATGCAAGCTTCCCAAGTAAAATGCACCCTGCAAAGGGCTGTTTAATTACAAAAGTCCCACAACCGTAAGCCAGAAATTCCCAGCACAGGTCAAGCAGCGATTTACTATTTTAAGTCCTCAACATACCCAGTACAGCTTTGGATCCTCTCAGCACTTCACTCTCAGGCACAGCTCCAGCATCTCTCATTAGGCCCAACCCCATCCCCTCTAGCTGGGGCACTTTTCTGGTCTCTTTTCTCAGCTCTGATTCTAGCTCCCACCCAGAAACATCGGTGAGCTCACCCATCCATTGTTCCCCAGCCTTCACATCCTCTCTAGCCCTTCTGCTTCAGTCCTCTGGCTCAGAGAGCCAACAGGCATCTCCCTCTTCTTCTCTTCACCTTCAGCCCTCTCTAGCCATAGTTCCCTGGCTTGGAGAAGTTTGGGGAATCCTCTCCCTGAAACTCTCAACCCAGCTCTGCTCTTTTTCTGAGCTCATGCACTCACATTTACTCTTTCTGGACTCTGGGGTCTCGACTCTCTCACTGGCTTTAGGTTGTCTTTTATGTATAACTCCTAAGGCTCATCTCCATCCTCCTCATTACACCAAACTTGGAACTGGGCCTAATTTCATTTAAGGGGCCTGCTACCCTGTTAAAGCAGATTTACTTATTTCTCTTTGTATTTTTACATTAGTCAAGTAGAGAGGGAAAAAAAGTCTTGCAAACAGCTCCTGATTTTTCCTTACACTTCCACCAATATATTAATAAACTAAAATATTAGTTATTACATCGTGGGGAGATCTTGTTATTTAGAGTTTAAGTTCCTCAGGCATATATCACATTATAGTTGCACAGATGAGCATTCAAAATCAGAAAATGCCAAAAATATGATACCATGCATAACCTTGACTCTGGCCTTTGGTCTGTATATTATGATTTTTTTTTCTTTTTGAGGAAAAAAAAGTGATATTCAGGTTTTTTTCTCCAACCTTAAAGCTTCTAGAAACAATAAGGATTTAATCTTCTACCTTGGCAACACAAATGTGCCATATAATGTCCAAGAAATCTCATCACCACACCAGCCTGATTTGCAGCATATCAACTAATGGCAAGGTTAATGATCAAAGTAGTCAAAATGTATTAATTAGAAAGCAACACTTCAATACAAATATTCAGGTACAGAAATATATTTTAGTCACTTATGTTTATTCATTTAACACTAAGTCAAAATTTTGTGTATCATGGTAGAGGACAGTAAAGAATGACAAATGTTTAAGCCTAAATTTTGCTTGCTGCAGCATGCTTCTATAGGATGAATCTTACCTACATGATTGGGAGAGTCCAGAAGCAAAATGAGAAGAGATTGATGACAAAAAGTTAATTTGTTTTTAAGGACAATTTAGAGAAATTTACTGTGGAAAACTGTGTCAACAAAAAATGGCTATTGCTAGGAAGTGGCTACTACCTAGAGGCAAGAAACTGGTTAAATCGTCCAAAATTTCCATTTACTTGTGGTATGCTTTTTTAAAGCATTTCAAACTCTTTGAACAGTGAAAGTAATAGGAAGTGGTGAAGTAGAGGACAATGTCTGGGGAATTGCTTATATAACTTTGTGTGTGCACTGTAGAAACCTTCTGAAAATATATGGAAAAGAGAAAAGGAGATGGGCTGGGTGACTCATTACAGCAATGATTCAGTGAAATAAGGCTGCAGAGAACAAAACAACTATTTGTTTTGTTTTCAAGCTGTGTTTAAAATGGTTCTTTTTGGACCCAGGCCTATGGGATTCACATTTTGTTTTCATTAAAGTCTCAGGAAGACAGAAGGGATCATTCTTACCTCAGCTTGTTTCAGTACAACACAAACAATATAATGTAGAACCACGCCAATGTTGGAAAGTATCTATATGAATTTTCTCCTAAGTTACGAAAGGCAGGTAAAGCAATAGAAGACAATCTTTAAGTGGTACTGGTCTTACCAGCTTCACACAAAATGAATTTCTCAGACAGCACATACTGTTGCTCGTCATCTGAAGATATAGATTCACCCACAGCCTCAAACCGTTAATACAGAGCTTGTCAAACTTGTATTGGGAAAAGGACTTAATGAAATCCTTGACTCTGCTACAGACAGAACCCAAATGCTGACATAGAAGGACCTCTGAAAGTAGAGATGCAATAAAACTCTTAGGAAAGGAGCATGTTTGCAGTGCGGTTGTAGCCGTGTTAGTCCCAGGATATTAGAGAGACAAGACGGATGAGGTAAATACTTTTTTAATTGGACCTACTTCTATTGGTGTAGAAGACAAGCTTTAGAGCTACCCCGAGCTCTTTTCCTAGAACATGGTTTCTGAGATATCTGATAGATAGCATATCTGAATAGGTAAAATATACAGTAACTCCTCACTTAACGTTGTAGTTATGTTCCTGAAAAATGTGACTTTAAGCAAAATGATGTTAAGTGAATTCAATTTCCCCATAAGAATTAATGTAAATGAGGGGGTTAGGTTCCAGGGAATTTTTTTCACCAGACAAAAGACTATATTATATATATACACACACAGAGTATAAGTTTTAAACAAACAATTTAATACTGGTACACAGTAATGATGAGTGTGAAGCTTGGTGGAGGTGGAGGAGTCAGAGGGTGGGATATTTTCCAGGGAATGCCTTACTGCTAAATGATGAATTAGCAATTGACTAAGCCCTCAAGGGTTAACTCTCAAGGTCTGCAAGGCAGCAGGAATGGAGGGAGGGGAGAGAGCATCGCAGAGAGAGACAGAGACACATACTGTGTGTGTGAGAGAGAGATGCACATTTCTCCTTTAAGTACACTGCCTTGTTAATTAGATCAGCTTGCTGAGAGCATAGCTGCTGCTGCCAGCAAGCTCTCTCTGTCCTGAGCCCTGTCCTATGTCCCCCCTGCTCGATGGAAGATGGGATAAGTGAGTGCAGGAGCAGGGGGGAGGGGGACACCCTGATATTAGCCCTCCTCTTCCTTCCCTCCCCCCACACAGCAAGCAGAAGTGTCTGGGAGCAGCTCCAAGGCAGAGGGCAGGAGCAACATACAGCAGTGGGGGGAAGGACAGCTGCAATTGCTAGCCTGCTGGGCAGCTGCTGCACAGGGAACTTAGGGGAGCAGGGAGCTGATAGGGGGAGCTATGGGTGGGGGCTGCCGGTCCACCCTGGTTCCAAGCCCCCACCAGCTAGTTGCAACGTGCTGCTCTTCCCGAAAGCAGTGGACAAAGCAGGTGGCTGCCAAATGATGTTAGAAAGGAGCATTGCATAACTTTAAATGAGCATGTTCCCTAATTGATAGGCAGCATAACAACGAAAGAACATTAACCAGGACGACTTTAAGTGAGGAGTTACTGTATTGATTTCTGCCTATGTGCTTGTACTTTTTCTCTGCTAGAGGTTATTACTACTTACTAATCATTAATGTCAGCATTCAGCATAACATAATGCTGGTTTAGGACCATTAGGTTATGCCTAAAGAGGTTTACTATTAAACCCTAAAAGTCTGGTTGTCCTCTGTAAGCCTTCTCTCTCCTCTTGTGGACCCATGTGGAACTCAGGTAGAATGCTGACGCTAACACTCTCTTGTCCTGATTCAAAATTAATTTAATCCAGTAGGGATCTCTCCAGAGATTTTAGTGGGCTCTGCTTTGGCCCTCTTATCACTGGAGCAAAAACAGAGTGGGGAGCATTCTCACTGAAAGGCATAGTGTATATGGAATGTGTAAAGGAGAAATAAGTACAGCAGCTAAAACATATTCCTCCAACCACTTCCCCTGAGGGGATTATGCCTCCATTTGCCATACAGAAGCAAAATGCCTCCAGCCACTTTTAGTTGATTGCTAAAGCCCTGTATATCTTCTCTTTCCCCTATTTGACAAGTCAGAATTTGTCCCACTGTTTCCTTACTCAAAAATTAGGACCTTGAGATAATCCCCTCAACTCTTAGATGTTTATAATAATGGAAGTGAACAGAGCTCCCTTCTAAATTGATGAAAGAAGACATCATAGAACAGGGGTCAGCAATCTCTGGCATACGGCTCGCCGGGGTAAGCACGGGAAGTGCGGTGGGTGAGGGTTATACCGGCCGTGGCTTCCTGCCACCCCCATTGGCCTGCGTTGGTGAACCACAGCCAGTGGGAGCCGTGGTCCACCGAACCTGCAAACCCGCAGGTAAACAAACTGACCCGGCCCGCCAGGGTGCTTACTCTGGTGAGCTGCATGCCAGAGGTTGCCGACTCCTGTCATAGAAAATATCTGAGAAAATGCTAGGCACACTCATGAGGATTTATATTTCTTTGTGAGGCACAAAAGAGATGGATAATAAGACCACTGCTGAGTTATATAGCACAATTAAAGCCTTATCCTCTGGTTATAGTACAGTACATTCTCCTTTTGTTGCCAGCATTAATTAAGACTAAGTTGGATTCAAATATCATATTTCAGTGTTTCTCAAACTGGGGTCACCACTTGTGTAGGGAAAGCCCCTGGCGGGCCGGGTCAGTTTGTTTAGCTGCTCCGTCCGCATGTCCAGCCGATCTTGGGCTCCCACTGGCCGCGGTTCGCTGCTGCAAGCCAATCGGAGCTGCTGGAAGCGGCGCGGGCCAAGGGACTTACTGGCAGCCACTTCCAGCAGCCCCCATTGGCCTGCAGCGGCGAACCACGGCCAGTGGGAGTCGTGATCAGCTGGACGTGCGGACTGAGCAGGTAAACAAACTGGCCCGGCCTGCCAGGGATTTTCCCTACACAAGTGGCAACCCCAGTTTGAGAAACAGTGCCATATTTTTATTATAAGCCTAGAGTGCCCTGTTTCATTTTAAAACAGCATTTTGTGAACCAGGTAATAGGAGTGACAAGGTGGGTGAGGTAATATCTTTTATTGGACCAACTTCTGTGGGTGACAGGGACAAACTTTCAAGCATATTGAGAACTCTCCTTACCTCACCCACCTTGTCTCTCTAATAACCTGGAATCAACACTGCATACAGGAAATAAGACTGGCTGATCAGGTGAAACAGAAAGATAAGGAGAGCTACATTTAATTTTTAAGAGATGTGACAGGAAATGCAATAAAATTGACTTTTTTCAGATGAATGAGACATTTCAGTGATTATGTAAATGATTGGGAGACAAACAACACAACCAGAGGGGTGACTATTGCCAAAGATTTACATTGTCTCAGTGAAGTTGGGCAGAGGATAAGGATTTGGAAGAGCCATTAAAGAATTAATATTTAACAAGGGAAATTAAGTTCAGAGACCATGTGGGAAGCACCCAAAGCTACCCTCACAGGCAACAAGAGAAGTTAACTTGTTTGACAACAATAAAAAAAAGAAGAGGCCCTGCACTCTGGGACAAAAATGTTATCCTAGCACAGGGGTCGGCAACCTCTGGCACAAGGCTTGCCAAGGTAAGAATCCTGGCGGGCCGGGCCAGTTCGTTTACCTGCCGCGTTGGCAGGTTCGGCTAATCGCAGCTCCCATTGGCTGCGGTTCACCATCCCAGGCCAATGGGGGAGGTGGGAAGTGCTGCGGGCCGAGGGATGTGCTGCCCGCGGCTTCCTGCCACCCCCATTGGCCTGGGAGGGCAAACCGTTGCCAGTGGGAGCAGCGATCAGCTGAACTCGACTATGCTGCAGGGTAAAGAAACTTGCCCGGCCAGCCAGGGTGCTTACCCTGGGGAGCCGCATGCCAGAGGTTGCTGAGCCCTGTTGTAGAACTGTCATAAACAGATAGCTAAGGGTTAATGTCTCTTACACCTGGAAAGAAGTAACCTGAAACACCTGACCAGAGGACCAATCAGGAAACAAGACTTTTTCAAATCTGGGTGGAGGGTTTTTTGTGTGTGAGTCCTTTGTTCTTGGGTCTTCTGCCTGCACTCTCTCGGCTATGAGAAGTGATTTCTGTTTCCTGCTTTCTAATCTTCTGTTTCCAAGTTGTAAGTACAATATAGTAAGGCAGTAAGGTTTCTATTGTTTTTCTTTTTGTATTTACATGTCTATAGTTGCTGGAGTGCTTTGAATTGTATTCTTTTTGAATAAGGCTGTTTATTCAATATTCTTTTAAGCAAATGACCCTGTATTTGTCACCTTGATACAGAGAGACCATTTTTATGTATTTTTCTTTCTTTTTACATAAAGCTTTCTTTTAAGACCTGTTGGAGTTTTTCTTTAGTGGGGAACTCCAGGGAATTGGGTCTGCATCTCACCAGGGAATTGGTGGGAGGAAGAAGTCAGGGGGAAATCTGTGTGTGTTAGATTTACTAGCCTGACTTTGCATTCCCTCTGGGTGAAGAGGGAAGTGCTTGTGTTTCCAGGACTGGAAATAAAGAGGGTGGAATCCCTCTGTTTAGATTCACGGAGTTTGCTTCTGTGTCTCTCTCCAGGAACACATGGAGGGGGGAAGGGAAAAGGTTTATTTCCCTTTGTGGTGAGACTCAAGGGATTTGGGTCTTGGGGTCCCCAGGGAAGGTTTTTGGGGGGACCAGAGTGCCCCAAAACACTCTAATTTTTTGGGTGGTGGCAGCTTTACCAGGTCCAAGCTGGTAACTAAGCTTGGAGGTTTTCATGCTAAACCCCATATTTTGGATGCTAAGGTCCAAATCTGGGACTAAGTTATGATAAGAACTATCTCATTAGCCAAATTTTAACAAGAATACTTTCTTAAATGAACTGACAAAAGCCTCCAGCAACTTGCTATTCTCAAGAACAGACTTTGACATTTTCATGACCAATCAGAAATTCTATGCTCAGAGGGAGAAAAAAGCAGGGAAAATTCTAGCATAGAAAAGCCATATCCAAAAGAAAAACAGCCATAATTATAGGATTCTCCTCTACACAATCTACCTCTCTTATTACTAAACTCAAATCAATAGTATAATAATTTATATCATTGTACAAAACCATACTCCACAGAAGCTAACATATAAATATCTTCTTTGAGGACCTAATTTCACACAACTTTCAGAAACACAACAAAACATCATAGATAAAGCTATCTCCACCAAGCACATAATAACTATGATTACATGTATGCCCATTGATAAACTGTCTGGTCTTGACAGCTTTCCTCCAGAGTTCAACTGTCTCTATGCCCACTGAATCCTTGGCCTTAAATGCCCTATGCTGCATTTAAGGATCCATTCACCAAAGGCCACCTACAGAACTCAGGGATAAGAGCCCAATGACTATTACTGTGATTGAGTAAGCAAGAGAAACTCTGTAGCCCAATGTTTAGAGCATCCATATGAGAGTGAGAGACCTGGTTCCAATCACCCTGCTTCAATCACTCTTTGATTATTTGGCCAAGGTGGAACAGCTTCAACAGGAGAGACTGAGGAGCCCCACATAACAGTATCCCATAATTCAGTGGTTGAGGGGCCATTTGAAAAGAAGTTCTCCTTGCTGTGCCTCTGGCAGAGCAGAGGCAACTGAACTGGAGTCTCCCATATCCCAGGCAAGTGCTCTAAACTAGGGGTCTGCAAGCTCTGGCATGCGGCTCGCCAGGGTAAGGACCTTGGCGGGCTGGGCCAGTTTGTTTACTTGCTGTGTGGGCAGGTTTGGCGGACAGCGGCTCCCACTGGCCGCGGTTCACCGTCCCAGGCCAATGGGAGAGGCAGGAAGAGGTGCGGGCGAGGGATGTGCTGGCTGCGGCTTTCTGCCTCCCCCATTGGCCTGGGACAGCGAACTGTGGCCAGTGGGAGCCGTGGTCCGCCGAACCTGTCGACGTGGCAGGTAAACAAACTGACCCAGCCTGCCAGGGTGCTTACCCTGGTGAGCCACTTGCCAGAGGTTGCAGACCCCTGGTCTAAACAGTGGGCTAAAAGTTATAAGGTGTTTTATGTGGAGTGAGGGAGGCACCTAACACCTTTTCACCTAAATTACCTGACTCCAGGCAGCTGCTTCCCGTCTGTGGATTAAGCAGTGATAGGCACCTCCCTGAAGCCTGGACTTAGGCATCTATCTCTGAGAGGGTCTGGGCTTAGCATAAATGCCTCAGGTTAATATCTCCCATTGCGTGCCTTAGGGGATGCCATGCCTAGTGTATGCTGGCTTTTGTAGCTCATATCTAAGTCACCTATCTCTGCCCATTCATTGTATGGGGGCACCTAGCTCAGCTTTGTGGATCGAGTGTTCTTCCTGTGAGTTTTTAGGTGCCTAAATGTTAGGCGTTGTGATGTTCAGTGTTGCAATGTTTACATCACTTCTTGGATCCCACCTAACATGACTCTCAACCTTTACTACACTCTGTTATAAATAAGAGAAAATGTAGAGCACAAACAGCAGCAATGTATACATGCTGAATCACAAATAGGTTTCAATGCCAACATGAAGGGATCATCTCTTGGAGCAAAATGAATGGGAACACAGGAATTGCCATACTGGATCAGACCCATGGTCCAACTAGTCCAGTATCCTGTCTCTGCCAGTATGAGATGCTTCAGAGGAAAGTATAAAAAACCCGCAGTAGGCAGATATGGGATAATCTTCCTGGGACACTAGTTCTCATCCTGCTCCCTAGTAGTTAGAGATTACTCTATGCCCTGAGTAAGTGTAATACCTCTTCCAAAATTTCTATAATTAATGATGATGCATTATGATAGCCAGATCTGCCTCCATGCCCACTGAACCCTTGGCCTTTCTATTAGGAAAGCCAAAAAGGATGGAGTTTACTGTGAACTGGGCACCAGTCCACTGGGAAATGGATGAGACTAATAAACTCATTTGTCAGCTCAATTTTTTTAAACCAGTGCTACAGTACTGTACATTAAGGAATGGGGACAGTAAGAGTTATCCATTATATACTAATTTATAAATTCTTTCCTATTGTTACAAAGGTCTCTTGACAAAGGCCTTCTATGCTCAGAAAGTTAGAAAGTCCTGAAGCTTCCTTAAAGGGATGTATTATAAAGAAAGGCATGCTCCTTATTCACCTCCATTTCCCTTGATTCCAACTAACTCTAATAGTCTCAGACTTCAGCAGTCATTCTAAAACCAAATACCTGATCTAAACAACAAATAGAAGCATCTTAACACCTGGTTCTATCATTTCTAGTTACAAGCCTTTAAAACTAGTGGCTGTAGGTGGATAATTATTTAAGTATCATGGCTTAAATTTCTAAAAGTGATTCTCCCTGAAGACAAGTGTCCCTTTATCACCTGTTGTTGAGGTTCAAAAATTAAGCAACCTAAAAGCACTTTTGAAAAATTAGGCCAAAGTGAGTAGAAATATAGGTATAATTTCTACTATACATTTAACTTGATCAGTAAAAATGTTAGCCAAATAGCAACAGATGATAAATGAATAATTAAGATCAAATAAAATACAAAACAAATAATAATAATTATTAATAATAATAATAGCGAATTAAGGTGGTAGTGTGTGTAAATATGAAGAAATTTAACCAAGAAGCCCACTTACAAAACAGTGTGCAATTAAACTTAATGATATTTTAATATTTTAATAAATTTTAAATGTGTCTGAATTAACTAAAGAAACTAATGATTAGACATTTTCCCTAGTGTAAAGAATTACAAAACGATTGCTTTGGGCACGGAAGATGATTGCTTGCACGTTACAGAAATTCAAAGTACTTTCATGTTCCAATTTTTTTGTAAAATTACCAAATATTTAATTATTAGTATTAAGTTGTTCAAATAATGTCATTCCAGTTCAATTGGGAAGAGACATTAATGCTAGAAAATGATAAGGAGCTAGTTTATAGAGAAGAGTCTTTTCTACGTTATTTTGTAAGATGATATTTAGGAAATATCATTGGAAACACCACCTCCATCCCCAGAATTAACAGGATATTAGAGGGGTGGCCAGCTCAGTTATATTTTAATGAATAAAAACATGGTTGACCAGATCCTCAGCTGGTGTAAATTAACATAGCCCCATGGAAGTCAATAGAACCATGGTGCTTTGAACCAGCTGAGTTTCTGGCTCTGCCTATATAGTAAGACAGCTGTAAATTACAGACTCTGAATGGACACAAGAAGACAAATTTGACTGTAGTTTACTCCATGTGTATTACAGCAGAAGTTGGCACAATAACAGAGGTTGATATCACACCTTCCCATATTAAAATCTACTGGAGGATGCTAAGGGAGAGAACTTCTCCAGGACGATGTTTTAACAGAATACGTCCCTGATAATTCTGTCATGGGTGAGAGCAAGATTTTTCTCTGATAAAACAGTCCACAAGGTCTAACCCCAAATCTGGAAGATATCCAGGGATTCAGCAAGACACTAGGGCTATGTATATTAATGTTCTGTACCTCCATATTGCCTCTGTGTCATAGGGTCCCACATCCTAATCCGCTTGGCTACCACTGCCCCAGGGACTTTCACAGCAGAATTTCTCTCTCTTAATGGAACACCATAGGAAAGTGATTATGGTCCCAGGCTCAGTTACCTTTTTCATGCATATCACACCTTACCCACTCCCAACTAATAGGAATGAGTTTCAATGACAGGATAGCAGTAGTTCTGCTACATCTCTCCTCTTTTCCCTGACTGGAGAAAAGAGACACCAGAGGTTCAGTACTTCATAGTTCAGAAGAGGACATACTAGCATAGAGCTGATGAGCAATAGTTTACAAGCTTGGTAAACTGTGCATAAGAGTTAATGCTGCTCTAAGTGCCTTCTGCACTTGCTTTTTTGGAAGAAAGGGAGTTGGGTATAGTCATGGGATAATCTGTGACAGTTGGTGGGAGGAGAGGTAGCCACAGGGACAGTAGGAGGATCTGGTTCCCAATATGGATGTCCTATGGTCCTCAGGAATGAAGCCTGGTTTCCCTAGACAGCCTTAGATCTAGCCCCTTTTCACATCAAATTGAACAGAAACCACACTCCTTAACATAAGAATGGCCATACTGGGTCAGACCAAAGGTCTATCCAGCCCAGTATCCTGTCTACCAACAGTGACCAGTGCCAGGTGTCCCAGAGGGAGTGAACCTAACAGGTAATGATCAAGTGATCTCTCTCCTGCCATCCATCTCCACCTTCTGACAAACAGAGGCTAGAACAGAAGATACAGAGTAAACTCTGTGAGGAGTTTCCTGGTGACTTTGCTCATCCCGTGGTTTTTGCTGTGGAAGGGGAGGATCTAGTACATCCAGACATCAAACATGAACAGCTGCATTCTGTAAAGAGATGTATAGAAAAATTGTGTCACATGTCTAGATCTAGCAACATTTTAACCTTGAACACAAGTGGTACTTGAAGTAAATAGCTTCTTTTTTCCTGGTTTTATTGCCTTGTATTTTTCTAAAACCATTTTTCTTCTTTATAATAATACTACTTTTCCTAGGTAGTTATTTAATTGTTCATTATCATAATTTAATTATCTTTGAATTTGCCTGGGAACTTTAGAGTCTTGAAAATCTCTGTCAATAATTTTTTTCAATCATCAAGAATAATCTCACTTATTAGCAAAGAAATACATTGGGCAAACCCACAAGATGCAAAGGGCAATCAAGCAAGTGTGGTGGTGTTGGGGAGAGGCTTCCTTCAGCACATGTGCTTTACACTCAAAACTCAGTGGCAGGGACGGCTCCAGGCACCAGTGCAGCAAGCAGGTGCCTGGGGTGGTCAATGAAGAGGGGCGGCATGTTCGGCTCTCTAGTGGCAATTTGGCAGAGGGAAGGACCCGCCACTGAATTGCCACCAAAGAATGACGCGTAGCAGTGGATCTGCCGCCAATCGCAATCACGGCTTTTTTTTTTTCCTCCCGTCGCTTGGGGTGGCAAAAACCCTGGAGCCAGCCCTGCTCAGTGGCACCTGAAGTAAACTAAGGCTAAAAAAAAAATAAAAAAATCCAGGATGACAGTCCATCAGTAATTACTCAAACTGGGATCCAATAAGTCGGTCAATTATTTAAACATTACCCATGGTGGTGAGGCCTAAAACCCATCCTGTGTCTAAAGTTGTGGCTCTTTTCCTTATCTTAAATACATGGAATTTGACTTACATGAAGCATTTATTTAAGCAAAACCGCTTGAACCTTATCTCTCTAAATGAAACAATGCAGATAGCAAGATTTAAGAGTTATAGTTTAGATAATTAGTATAATCTCTACTCCATATAATTTCTAGCACTGCCACTTAAAACCTTCAGAATAGGTTGTTATAACAATCTCTTTTCAAAACCACTGGTATCTGTCTTACTCATGCTTTGCCTATTAATATCTGTGCATCTATTATATATCCTTTCTAAACTGCTATTAATTGGAAGACAAATCACTCTCTAAATATTTTAAAAAGCTTCCATAAGCAGCCTGATTTTGCCTTCAAACACCATAAACGACTACATCCTGGTCTCCCTCAGAGATATTGTAAAATCTACATTATAAAGAATAAAGCCAAATTTACATTTGTCAGCAACAGATTATCATTCTAAATGTTTTCTAAAAGGGTTCCCAAACAAATAGGGGAACACTGAGCTGGTCGTTCATGTTTGATCTGTAGGTTAAACACAAACAAACAACACTTCCTCACACAAACATGTTCTCCTTTTGATTTTTCCAATAATGTAAATTATTCAGGGAAATATATTTTCCACAAAAAATGAAGAGCAATTTGCTTTCAATATTCACTGGAAACATTTAATTACTATAGTCTATTTTTTTTCTTTTAGACATAATAGCAGATCCCAAACTTTTCCCTTGTGTTGTACTGATTTGCAAAGCTGACTACTCTAAGTGTGAAACTGATTACCTAGTCAACAATGCATCTCCTTAATCTTTGACATATTTTTTAAAGATACCTTTCCTTCCACATATAACATATCATCATGTTTTATAGTTGTTTCCATAATGCTGGGAGATGAAAAAAAATGTAGTCTGTCTCTTCAAAAAATAAATAAATAAAAAAATACAGAACAGCTCAAAGGTTTAGTTACAGAAAGACATATGCCAGTAAAAGTAACTGGATTGTTTTACACCCACCAAGAAGGACATAAAGAGAGAGAAAATTGTTAAAATGATAAATTTATACATATCCCAATTGTTTCCTCAAATAAATAAAGGCAGACATAGACCCAGATAAATACCAGAAACTTCTTTTCTAGTATTAAGTGTCATCACAAATCAGATATCCAAACTTCTTTAAGGAAATTGGTCTTCAACTGTGATACAGTTATTGTGGGCTAAATTGTGGCATGTAGCTACTGGATTGCATTGAGGGACAATATATTGCAACACTGCGCCAGGAGGAGTTCAGGAAGGTATTGTGTCTCAAGCAGGGCTGTCAATTAATCACTGTTAACTCATGCAAAAAAGTAATCATGATTAAAAAAATAATAACAATTAATTACACTTGTCATAGGTCTCACCCCCACTCTTAATTTTAGGGTACAGATGTGAGGACCTGCATGAACACCTCTTACCTTAACTACTGGCTTAGATCTGGTCTCGCTGCCCCATCCAGATTTCAGAGTTATCTGGAAAACTGTCTTCCCCCCAAAAACCTTCCCCTCCATGGGTAGCCTTGAGAGACTCCTCCACCAAGTCCCTGGTGAACACTGATCCAAATCCCTTGGATCGTAAAACAAGGAAGAATTACTCCTTCCCCCTTCCTTTTTCCCCCCATGAATCTCTGGTGAGTCCAGATCCAATTCCCTTAGATCTAAAAAAACAGGGAAAAAAATCAATCAGGTTCTTAAAAAGAAGGCTTTTAATTAAAGAAAAAGAAAAAAACCCTCTGGGAGACAGCATACAAGCTGATCTCACAGACAACAAATTTAAAACACAGGATGTTCCCCTGGGCAAAACCCTTAGTACACACAAGAGTACTCAAATTTGATTATTCTCCTAATTGCACAAAGACAAGTTACAAAAGAAAATAAACATAAACCTATTTATTGTTTTCTAAAACTTACCACTCTGATAAGAGGCTGGTTCCTTGATCTTTTTCACTCTGACTGAAAACTGAAACTGACTCTAAACAAAAGAAACTTCCCTCCTTCCTTTTGAAACATCTTGTCACACCATTGCTTCCTCTGGTCAGATGTCAGCTAGGCTAGGTGAACTTCTTAACCCTTTGCAGGAAAAAGTGGTATTAACCCTTAACTATCTGTTTATAACAGCACTGTTAACAATTGAATAACAATTTAAATTTATTAAATGTTTTTAGATGTTTTTCTTCATTTTGGATGAGATGTTGAGCATACTTTCAGATGTCTTAAAAGAGCAACACTCTGATGCAGAAACGACAGAACCCAAATCATCAAAAAAGAAAATCAGCCTTCTGCTGGTGGCATCTGACTCAGATGGTGAAAATGAACATGCATCACTCCACACTGCTTTGGATTGTTATCAAGCAGAACCTGTCATCAGCATGGATGCATGTCTTCTGGAATGGTGATTGAAGCATGAAGGGACATATGAATCTTTAGTGCACTTGTCATGTAAATATCTTGTGATGCTGGCTACAACGGTGTTATGCTAACACCTATTTTCACTTTCAGGTGACATTGTAAACAAGAAGCAGGCAGCATTATCTTCTGCAAATGTAAACAAACTTGTTTGTCTGAGCAACTGGCTGAACAAGAAGTAGACTAATTGGACTTGTAGGGGGAGTTGTACATACTTTCATGTGTAAGTTCAACTTTCATGATAAAGAGATTGCACTACAGTACTTGTTGTATTAGGTGAAGTGAAAAATACAATTTATTTTGTTTTTTACAGTTGAAATATTTGTAATAAAAAGAAATATAAAGTGAGCACTGTACACTTTGCATTCTGTGTTGTAATTGAAATCAATATATTTGAAAATGTAGAAAACATCCAAAAATGTTTAAAAAAATGGTATTCTACCATTGTTTAACAGCACGATAAATGATGATGTTTTTTTAATTGCTTGACAGCCCTAGTCTCAGGCAACACAGTCTGTAGCACCTGTAGGTCCAAATGGTATCAATAAGATTTGTTAGTGCTGGACACTTCTGAGAATCAGGCCATCTATTTTCAGTTTTCCTCAGAACTCAGGAAGCCACCGAATGTTGCTAATATTGGCCATGAAGCAAAAATATCAATCCACTGGAAGAAGTCAGTTCCATTCCTATCAGCTACAGAGCATTGTGCTGATCTGCAGGAGGAGAGTTGCTTCTTTTAATGAGCGCTTGCCCTGTAGATCTTTCTCCATGCCTACATTACTGAGTGATTGAATGTGTCATCCTCAGCTATACACCCATTTTTTTTAGTCTAAAAAGTGAATGTATTCTAAGGCTGGTGTAACTTGCCCTTTATAACAAAGAAAAAGGTATGCCAATATGTTCAAGACAGCTTTCCATTCCCTTTGTCTGAGATAAACATTTTGTTAAAAGTGTGTCTGTGCAGTGGCATAAGCCAGCAGTGAGGGATTAGAGGCATCTATTTGTTTTCCCTTTTAAGTAAAAATCATTATACAGCATGACAGCACAATATAGTGCTGAGCTGGTGTATTTTAAAATGAATTCACTGGGGGACAGGGAGAATGGAATCCTCCCCTTGGGAAATTAAACACCTTCCATTTGCAATCTGCTGTGTTATAAAGCCAAAAAATGTACATTGGGTGTATTTTGTAAATCCCAAGGTGCAGGCATTGATGGCAGCTTTTTCCCAAGCTAGCTAAGGCTGTATCTATAGCGCAGATTTAAGTTGAGTTATCTACATTTGAGATAGCTTAGCTAAAGTGAGAACAGTTAGACTACAAAAAGTATTCAGCCTTGAACAGTGATTGTGTGAGCCACTGATGAGATATGCTAGTTTTAGCTGTAGCCTATACACTCTGATGGGTCAGTCAACTCAAGTGAAAAGCACCTCAATGCTCATTTTAAAGTGTTGTGTGTGAGGATGAAGATTCAAGTTAGGGACAACGCTTGAATTATAAGCAGTGAAGAGAAGCCCTTATGTGCATGTTTCTAACATCTGCTTTGACAGGAAGCATTCCATAATGAAACATCTGGAGGTGCCCAGATATCATTTCCCTATACTCACTTGGCACCCTATATGGAAGGGGTTAGCAACCTTTGGCACACGGCCCATCAGGGAAATCTGCTGGTGGGCTGGGACAGTTTGTTCAGCTGCAACATCTGCAGGTTTAGGCAGTCACAACTCCCACTGGCCGCAGTTCACCGTTCCAGGCCAATGGGGGCTTCAGGAAGTGGCAGACAGCACATTCCTCGGCCCGCACTACTTCCTCCAGCCCCCATTGGCCTGGAACGGCAAACCACGGCCCGTGGGAGCTGCAATCGGCCGAACTTGCAGATGCTACAGGTAAACTAACCATCCCGGCCCACCAATGGATTTCCCTGATGGGCCGCATGCTAAAGGTTGCTGATCTCTGCTACATGGCAACTGTTTGGGAAGAACTTCAAGGTTTTGCATTGATAAGAGAAGCAGGGCAGAAGAACGGTTGGCTCAGAACTGTATTGAAGGTGAACAAAGCAGGCTAGTGAATCAGACATGGTGGAAAAATTTATCCTTCGTGTAGGTCCTTTGACTTCAGAGAAGTGAAATCAAGAGTAAACATGGCCCAGGATCTGTAGTTAGGGAAATCAAGAAGTCATGCAGAACTGTCTCAGGCCAACAGCCATTAAATCTATTGTATCTTTATTGACTGAAGCACTAGGCAATTAATTTTCAACAAGATGAAGAATTAAATGTTAATGTCAAAGAAAGTAATAGAAAACTGCATAGTCCCATCGCTTACATGAGGTTCCACCAGGAATATTATTGTTTATTAATACAGCAGAACCCAGCAGTAATAAACCTTGGTGGATATTGAGTGTAGAAGCTTGAAAATGTGCTCAAGCAGAAACTATGAATAGCACAGACAACAGGAATAAAGTATTTAAAGGCAATTACGTTAGCAATTAATGGTCAGTTGTCATGTTATTCATTATTCTATTACGTTCTATTAAGGATGTTTTTTTCCTAATTAATCTAAGATGAATATTTAAATATTTACAGATAATAGGATCATATTAGCAAATTAGTTGTGGTAATAAATATATTTTAAATTGCTGGAAAAAAATATTGTTCCCGTTTCTACACCATACAGCAATGCTCCAGTTTTGCCAGAATTTCAGATAGATTCTTGGCTTTCCCCATTGTGTTTGGGCTTCTTCTTCAGCTCCCTTGGTGTGGAGAAGTCTTCAGCAGGTTTAGAGTCAATGCCTATATCTCACTTCCCTCCCGGGACACAGGGTGTATCAGGGGTGGGAAGCAGGTGTATTGAGTGTTAATAACACGATATATTCTGGCTTTCCACTAGTAAATGTTCCTTAGAAAGCCATGGCCCGCTAGTGAGGCTTTAAAGCAGCCCTCACTAACACTAAACAAGAATCAGAGAGCAATAACTACATCCTTTGTCTAAGCCAAATAGAGTACAGCCTCTGGTCCATAGTTTAGAAATCTTCACAGATGGCAGCTGCAAAATATTAAGTAATCAGAATAGTCTGAGAGCAATTTTAAAATACAAACTTCTATCTAGTAAAAATGATTTACTGTGAGTCAAATTCTGCCCTCTTACTCAGAATGAGAAGTACTTTGCTAAGCTTTGCATAGCTCCAGCCCTTACCCCAATATAAGTTAGAGTGGATGCTCCAACCTGCATTAGCTGCATCTGTTCCCCAAAAGACAGTCTTGTACCTGAGGGTATGTCTACACTATGAAATTAGGTGGAATTTATAGAAGTCAATTTTTTAGAAATCGATTTTATACAGTCGATTGTGTGTGTTCCCACTTAAGACCATTAATTTGGCGGAGTGCATCCACAATACCAAGACTAGCATTGACTTCTGGAGCATTGCACTGTGGGTGGCTATCCCACAGTTCCCACAGTCTCCATCGCCCATTGGAATTCTGGGTTGAGATCCCAATGCCTGATGGGTCGAAAACATTGTCACAGGTGGTTCTGGGTACATGTTGTCAGGCTCCCCCTCCCTCCCTCCATGACAGCAATGGCAAACAATCATTTCTCGCCTTTTTTTCCTGGGTTAGCCATGCAGATGCCATGCCACAGCAAGCATGGAGCCTGCTCGGCTCACTGTCACCATACGTCTCCTGGGTGCTGGCAGAGGTGGTACTGCATTGCTACACAGCAGCAGCTCATTGCCTTTCGGCAACAGATGATGCATTACGATTGGTAGCCATCATCGTGCTGATCAGCTTGCCATGCTGGCCAAACAGGAAATGAAATTCAAAAGTTCGCAGGCCTTTTCTTGTCTATCTGGCCAGTGTATCTGAGTTGAGAGCGCTGTCCAGAGTGGTCACAATGGAGCACTTTGGGTTAGCTCTCGGAGGCCAATACCATCAAATTGTGACCACACTACCCCAAGTTCAACCCAGCAAGGTCGATTTCACTGCTAATCCCCTCGTTGGGGGAGGAGTACAGAAATCGATTTTAAGAATCCTTTAAGTAAAAAAAACCCCGGCTTTGTCATGTGGACGAGTGCAGGGTTAAATCAATGTAATGCTGCTAAATTCAATCTAAACTCATAGTGTAAACCAGGGATGAGATGCGTCAGAGCACACTATTTCACCAGCCATGATCTCACAAGGTTGAGGAGAGGTGACACAGAAATAATTTTATACCATCTCAGAGTTTCCCTTGCTAGTGGAGTTCTCAGGTAGCCAAATACAGCCACTGAAAATTCAGATAACTTGGAAGCATTTTCATGTGAATCATGCCCAATTAAACTAAGCTGTCATAGTACAGATAATGTCTTAAATTGTTTTACAAGAAAGTGTTCTTTATCCATCCACAGCATTTTCAAATGTGGCTACATATTAATACCTAGCATTTTTGTGGAAAAAAATAGTAGTACATTTTGGGCAGGTGCTAAATACTTTTATTTCCCATTCCCTTACTTATAGTAGTAAATAACTATTTTATGATAGTGCCCAACCCCCCAATCTGATAATCCACTTTTATTTGGACACCTCTATATGCATTAAGTAACCTTAAGTTTAGCTTCCTGGGTCTGAAAATGTTGGCCATATGCTGAGCAAAGAATAGATAATAGGTGAATAATTTATTTTTAAACAGAAATGAAATTAATCAAAGCAATTTTTTTCAAGGACATTATTTGACCAGCTGCATATGGAGTAAGAATCAATGTAATGTTCTCAAAAATATAAATTTTATATTGAGACACCACACAGGGCAGCCTGACATCTCTTCCACTTTTCCTCATTCAAATCTGAGCACACTGGAACTTCTTGAGAAACTTCTTGGAGAAGCAGCACATTTTGTTGAAAAAAAAATACAGATGTAAAACTAAAAATTCCTTCCACTTCTGGCCTTCAGAATCCATTTTCTTCATTTAGGGAGCCACCATTCTTCTAGAAGCAAACTAACCCATGCCATTCCACTGGACATATTAGAACGTGTCATTTATTTTCTGACGGGGAAAATGGATGAACTTGAACAGTGTTCTTTGAGATTGTCACTAATTACACCCATAGACTAAGATGAGAAACTCTTGTTTAGGCTCTATTTGTCTCAAAGTCTAGGCATAACACCTTTCTCATAAAACAGCTCTCCTAAACTGTGGTGTAAAAGACCTGTGGCCTTCATCTCCCACATTGCTGCTCAAATGGATAATAGCTATTTGTTTAATGCAAAGTCATTTTCTCACAAACTCAATTCGTGTCATCCAATTTTCTTATCGGTGGCCATATGATTAAAAAGTAATTACTCTGTTGGCATTTTTAATTAAAACAATGCTATCTATGTTCTAGATGCATTAAGTGTATCGTTGATCTCAGGTACCGTATGGAATTTTGATAGATGAATCATGTTGTGGATTTCAGTGTTTTACTTGAAACTGGTTTATATGAAATTGGTACTAAATATAACATTTCCACTGGAAATATAGGTAACCTCCAGACTCCTTGTTAATTGTGAGGATGGAAAGAATAAAACACATGTGTTTGTATTTTCGTGCATGTCATCTGTTCAAACCATAGATTGAAAAAGACCAATGACTTTGTGGAAGGATGTCTGAGAATAAAACATCTCAACTATTAATAAGTTTCAAATGTTTGTGAACACTAACAGGCTGTGAATTGCACTTAAGGGTGAAAAAATTTTGTGTTTGTTTTTCATAGCCACAGATAATGTGCAATCAGTGATGGACAGTGAAGTTTTTAAGAAGACTGAAGTATTTAGGGAGGCAATGACTGCAGTTCCACAGTTAGGGCTAGGTTGAGTTTGGCCAATATTTTACTATAAAAAATCATGTTAATTTTTTGGAAACATTTTACATATAAGCAAGAACAACAAAGATTCCAGAATCAGTGTGGTGAGCAGGACAGTGCTGTCTGACACCAACTGTACTGCTAAAATTAGATTGATATGTCTAGCCCCTCTCTTGTCATGTAGCTTAAGCCTCCTCCACTTTCTCTCCCTGGTGCTTGCTATCACCAATACTTGGAATGACTTCTTTCCTTTCTGTGTGGGGGTCGGGTCCTGGTTTCTTTCCTGGCTCCTGGTGCCTCCTCCACTCCTTACAAGTTCAGAAACTGCCCAGATGGTGCTGTCTCTTGAGAAAATCAATACTATAAGCTAGCCAGGAGAGTAAATCCCATTACACAGGGGACAATAAAGTAAATAAAACAACTCCCAGCAAAGAAATGACACACCAATAATAGCACAACAGACAGGGGAACTTTGTGGAAATAGGGAAACAAGATCTGGGATAAGAAGGGGTTGAGGTTAATTGGTAATTAATAAATATTAATAAACAAACTAATTCCCTACCTCCCCAAATTCAAGTTCCTGTAAACCTCAGCTCCCTCTCTGGCACCTTTAAAAAGGTAGACAGTAGGCTGATTTTGTGTGCCCTGAGATGGTGTTGCAGCACTGTGGCATTAGCCAGCTTACACAAAAATCCCCTTACTATATCTTCATCCCTGGTCCTCTCCTGGTTCCAGTTGGGCTTGTTGTTCCCTGGTCTGGAATCATCCTGGGGTCTTGACTGGCTCTTGATAGCTGGTTCCCAGTTGGATCTCCCTCTGCCAGATACTGGTCACTGAAGTTCTGGAACAGCTTGAGCCAATGCAACTAGAGCTCACAGCAGTGTGGAAAGGGAGTGAGTTTACCAAGGATTTCCTAACTTTTATTTACTTTAGTGCCTTGAATCTCAGCTTCCAAAACAAAAAAAAGACACTAAAAACTGTCTCACTGTTTGGAGCTGCGCAGTCCTGGTTCCAATAGATTGCTCATCTAGATCACCCCGTGCAGAAGCCTCCCCTATTGGCCTCAACAAGAGTTTCTAGTTCCTTCTGTCCATACCCAACTCAAAGCATGCTGGGAATGGCTTTGTAGTCATTTTGGTAGAGTCTCTTAGAGGCTCAGTCTGAAGCTCCAGGAGCTGGCAAACTCCAAGTGTAAACTACATATACATTATCTATGACCTTAACATTTTAAAGTCTGTATTCCCCATTGCATTGCCATGGCCTGTCTACATCTCTTGTTAAGTACTGATCTCACTTTAGTTGCAATCCTGAATGTTGCATTCCCCGAGTGACTGATGTAGACTGACTTGGGAGTTGAAGTGACCACCAATATCAGAAAACAAACAGTAAATCCTAGAAGTATCTGTGGAATTGTCAAGCACCACTATAATCGATAAACCCTCTTTTTCATTTTCTGAGAGGTTCTTTTCAGTATTTGTTAAGGTTGCAGAGGCAAATGCAATCAGTCTCTTCTTACCACCTTCCATCATATGCAATATCACAATCCTCAGTCCCTATGATGATGAGTCATTTCCTGTATAGTGGTTTGTGAGCGTAATGCAGCAGTATATTGCTAGCTAATTGTTATATGCATTTGTGTTAAAAGCAATATCAGTACCTCATTCCTCAGAACACATCCAGGCCTTTTCCATCTGTAACAACTCATATATGGATGTGACTAGAGAAAATGTTTCTATAAAAATGCCTCTTAACTAATTTAATAGGACTAAATTTATTGAAATTCAGAAGCATTTTTAGACATTTTGCCTGTGTAGGTTCCAGCATTTATGAGGTAACCCTACAGCTTTCACAGCATATCCCAGGTATTCAATAATTCATTGTAAAAATTCCCCTGAAACCCATTATCCCATTCTACTCAGTTCCCAAACTGTCCTGAGCTAGAAAGCACACCCTTCAGAGCAGTGATGGGCAACCTGCAGGAAGCAGTGGCCAGCACATCCATGAGGCCCACTTCCCGCAGCTCCCATTAGCTGGGAATGGCAAACTGCTGCCACTGAGAGCTGCAGGAGGCCATGCAAATATAACCAAACTGTCTGGCAGCCCGCCAGTAGATTATACTGATTGGCCGTGTGCTGCCCGTGGGCCGCAGATTCCCTACCATTGTTCCAGAGTCTGTAACTGTTTCTTTTCAGACAAATCTATAATTAAAGAGTCATCAAGAACACAAATTCAAGGTGTAGTCCAACATAGATTAAAATGTAGTAAGCACACCTGTAGCATCATAGACCTATCTATAGAACCTCCACCATCTCCACTGGGTATTTACAGTCAGGTATTCATCATAGTCTGTATCTAGTTCAGGAAAATGACTTACTGCCACATGGATATCAGCTGTGTGGCTATATTAATATTTTGCATTTCCATGGAATTAAACATATTCTCAAGCATAAAGCCTGGAGCGCAAAATGGGTATTAGGGCCATTTTTTTATTTATATAGCTTCCCTGTTATATCAATATTGCTGTATATAATGTAGTAATATGTCCACACAGACACAATAGGCCAGACCCTCAGATCCTAAATTGGCACAGCTCTGTTTTCACTTCCCAGGAACTTTTCTGATTTATAACAGCTAAGATCTGGGCATATATTATATATATGCATCTATTACAATAAAATATACTGCAAGAATTCATCCAACTGGTGTCCACATATCACTAATGCATTTTTTCTTAACTGCCCACTATTCGGAGAGCTTCACACTATATTAGAGAGTCAGTTTGCAGACTTAAGTCTTCCAGACAGTGCAGCCAAGACTTTCACTCAGTTTGTAAGTGCCGGTGATGCAAGTCATGTTCTAAATCAAAACATTATTTAACAGAGTCTCAACGTGTTAAAAATTTGTGGCTTTAAAAAAAATCAATACCATTGGATCAACTCCAGCAACGTTTACTCTTGGATTTTTATTAGTTGAGATGTTCTACACACAGGCCCTATGTCATATTTTTATTGTGTTTCAGAAGCCTAATAAATTAATAAAAAGTTCATGCACTGCAGTAATTTTGAATTGTGCCTTCAGTTACCTTTTACCATCTGCTCACACAGGTACTGTACTTACATTGGGATGCAGCTCACTTCAAACAACTGCAGGCACATCATGCATTAGCTGACTGAGATGTTTTGTTTATGGCTGACAGGTTATGACCTTGTGCATTTTTTCATACACATACTATATCCCTACAATTTAGTTTGTAGTCTGAAACAGGATTTTACTGCACAGGGCAATACTGTCCATCAATGCAAATATTTTTTTAAAAATATCCCTAAATTAGGGTTAGCTTCTTTCCTAAGCCATCAGGAAGGTAGCATAACCCATGCCTGCTTGGTGTGACATTCTATCTCCCTTTAGTGGCATCTAGCACAGCTAGAGATTCAGTCTGTTACAGCTTTGGCTAATCGGCATGTGGCTTTTAGTTCATGCAGTAGAGGTTCATGTATAAAGCTTCAGAGGTCTCAGGTTTGATCCCATCCACCAACAATTGGGATCTGTCAGCGATACACAGACATATCTATTTACTGTGCCAGAAGCTCATTTCACTCAAAGTACAATTTCCCACAGCTGCACTTCAGAATGATCTTCATTAAAATCTCTCTTTTTTATATAATATATAGAATGGAATTCCAATTCTCAGTGTGGTATTAATCCAAATTAATAAAATTCCATTAGCTAGAAATCAGTATAGCTAGCTAAAATTCCATTAGCTAGAAATCATATATACGCACACACACCCATATATACATATACACACACACAGTGATTTCTAGCAAATGGAATTTTATTAATTTGGATTAATACCACACTGAGAATTGGAATTCCTTATCCTAATATCACAACCCATACCTGGAATACTGCAGGGTTAACTGGAAAAAAAAGTTGAGAATCTAAACATATGTTACTATAACAATAGCAACATAGGTTTCCGGGAAGACAAGGCAGCCCATTGCATCCAGCCTTTGAAGAGGCTTCTAAAGTGACACTGTAAAAGGCAATTCAGAAGCTGTCAACAAAATTGTCTGTGGAGCCTGTTAGTAAGTAGATGCTATAATGAAAGAATGACTTCTGCACCTTATTGTGTTTGTATAGTCACATTCTATGAAACCATGGGTGTCCCAAAAGAGAACAATGAAATTCAGTTCAAGAGCAGTGCTTTAGTAGTAGTTTAAAAGCATTCATATACATGTGTTAGTGTTCTGGACTCTGTATTCTCATAAAGGTAACAGGATTGTTGCATTTTAATCCGGCCAGGCAGTATTACCATACAGTACTCTTGGAGATAAATGCTAATGCTTTTTAACTAACCAAGTGGCCAGTATAAAATTATGGTAGAGTGCACACTTGCATCAGAACAAGACTGGACTACCATTATTTGCTAAAATGTAAGTGTTCGCATTTGATTTTTGTAAGGTATTTACTGTTTCATAGATTCTCCTTAACTTAGTTATTTTAGAACCCATATTTAAGGACCTTTCTGTGGAACTACTGGAACATCCCTAGAATCCAGTACTGAGGCTGCAACAGGTCCATATGTAATTTCTATTAAATGCCATTCGATAGTTTTACCACAAACAAACAAACGTACCTTTTATAAGTCCTCCTTGTACCCATTTCACTCCACAGCCATAGTTGTGAATCCACACTAAGTCTCCGACTTCAAAAGAATGATGATGGTATGTCAGTCAATTATTGGACTATACTTGAGGCAATATCAGGACATAGCAGGTCCCAGCAGGTACACAAAGATCACATAAAGAAAAGAGCTGCAGGTGACTTCTGGGTAGTAGCATGTGGTGTGTTTTTGTAGACAAGAAAGAAATTGTCTAATACCTACTGACGACCCAAAATACACTGGTTAGCTTTTAAGGCCTGCTTAAGAGTCTGTACAAAGTGATCCATTGAGAGTTTGCAGACATATCTTAAAGCGACAGGACATATTTCATCCAAATTAGTCCTTTTGCTAGCATAGCTATGTTGGTTAGGGCTGCTTTTTTTTGCACTCTTAACAGACGTAGTTATGCTGGCAAAAAAAATTTAAGTATAGATCATGCCTCGGTGTTTTTTAGATTGGAGAGGATTGATCCTTGTGGGAATCCACCCTTAAAATGGTCAATTTTTTTTGCCATTAGGACCCCTTTTGCACATTCCAAAATGAGGGACTTAAGTTTTCTAAGCACATTCCCATTCAGTCTACCACAACCAGAATGGACTAGAGCTGTCCAGAGGATGACTATGCCCTTTTGCAGCAACTTTCAAGACTTCAAAACTTGTTTTTGTTCTGTGTTGTAAAGAAAATAACGTTTTGAATGTTTTCACAAAAATGGAACTGTGTCAAAATGTTGAGGTTTTGTTTTTTTTTTTAATTGAACCCTAGGCTTTTTTATTTGAAAAAGGCTTTTTTGTATCCAGGGCTTTCTAGTCACTTCTGACCAGAAAAAGTCAGATTTTCATGCTCTATACTCAGAAATTAGGACATTGGCCTGGGATATGGAAAACTCAGGTCTGACTCCCTGCTCTCCCTGATTCAATTTTATCTCATCTCATCTGATAGCTGGCTAGAGATTGTGAGTCTCTTTCTAATCAGAAGTGACCAGAGATCCCTGGACCTAGACTATTTCTTCGAAACAGATATGTCTACACAAATCATTTAGTTTAAATTAAATTAAATTTCATCCCAAATGTTCTGACCAGTTACCCAGCAATGTGAGTATGAATGCATTCCCCCTGCTCTTGAGGAAGAAGAGGTCATCTCACCAATTTCAACTGTCACTGTCCTATTTACTGGCTTAAAACTCAGTTGCTACAGGGACCTAGGATACTGATAGCGGATAGGCAGAATTAGAGCAGGGACTTTGCTAGCTGCTCAGTTAATCTGCTCAGAAATGGGACACTGGGACTGTCTCACTCCCACAAATTCCTCTTTTCTCTCACCTAATCCTCTCTGCATAACAGGTCACAAGTTCCCTACCATAACTCACACTATGTTCTCTGTGGGTGGAAGCTAGTGACTGGCAAATCCTACTTCCATTTCTTAACTTCAAGAGTCCTGTTGTCCATATTTCAGTCTATGGGAACCAGTGAGGTTAAGCCTGTTTCATCCAGTCCTCTGCACACTCAAACTGAATGTCATCAGGAGCACTCATAGCTTGTCCACCACCTCATCTAGCAACCAGCAGAAATACGTATTAAGCACATTTACCTCCTCTTTGAGCTAATGCACCACAGCAATAGGAAGTCACTGTAACCACAACCATGATTTACACCCTTTTTGACAGTCCCGGAGCCCATATCTTGTAGGAATGGACTAAACTGTCTTCTGACTCCTAAAGTTGATTGTTTCAGATGAGATTAGTGTATGTGCCTGTGTTCCACAGTGCCTGTTTGGTGGAGGGATTTAGATCTACAATGAAAACGATATTTCAGTTTTTAAGACCCTCATACTTGCATTTATCCACAATCATCATATTACACTGCATTAAAAAAAAACTCTGAAAAGATAATCGAAAGGCAGAACAATGTACAAATAAAGAGTTTAAAAGGGATAATAGCAGAGATGGTGGCAGCAGCAAGGGCAGAAGCAGAATTATCTCCCCATACAATGTACTTAAAACCTAGAAAAATTGTCCGTCACGGAGAGGTTGCCTCATTATCTTTTACTTCTGCAAAGCCAGCCACTATTAGTGGTGCTGCTGCAGAAGATATTATTTGTATATGATTATTCCCTTGCAGGCATCTATACAAGGATGTGATGCCATGGAAAAAAACAGTCAGATTAGAAGTCCTTGAATGGAAAATGAATTGATTAATTACTCAATTTGGCCCCTATTTAGTTAATAGAATGAGGACTCAGAAATAAGATTTCTCTTAGCACCATCTCTTCGTTAGCTATTTGCTGGGCTGCATTATGGCTATGTTAAATCTGTTACTATTTTTAGCATATCTACTCTTCAGTGTATTTCTTTGTGCCTCACTTAGAAACATGGAAGGTGATAACAGGAATGATGGTCTATCAGTTTCCAACCCCTGCCATTTTGGTTAGCTTTATAATCCTTTGCATGGGAAGAATCCAACTTTCTGTTCCCAGTGTCTGATTAATAATTCAGCTTTAGTTTAGGTTTAAAAAGAAGAATTTCATCGGATTAAACACAGACCCCTAAAGAAAAAAAAAACAATAATCCTTATCCTTCCTATGCAGGACCATCATCTATGGTAATTATTGTAATATTTACTGTCAGCTGTCAGTTTTCTTTTTGTTCCTAATGTTGAAAGTTCTATTTGTTTATTTATTAATTATTATATCTGGACTTGTGTGGCTGCACTTTGATTGTGCAATTTTGTTGAAGTCTTGGCATTAGGTATCTAACTGAAGTTAGATTTTTTTTGTGCCATTTCTTTCACAGTTATCAGTATCAAATGACACTGGTTTCAAGTACTTTCTTTCAAATGCATAGCACCTTCTAAAACAGAGTTCTGCAGAAATAATCCTTAATTGAACTGTAACAATTATGTGCTCCTTTTCAAATAAATCCTTGAGTCTCTTGCCTTGCCTGTTCAATATTCCTCATTCTTGTTAATATTTTAGTACACTCTGCATCTTCCTTAGAGATTCCTCTTCTCTCACTCTTCTATAATAGGCCAAATAGCTTTCCAAAGTGTGCTCCTGATTTCCTGTGGTGTTTGATAATCAAATTAAATATATACAATAGCACTTTCAAATCAGATGCACTAGCTAGGTACACAGCAAAAGTCCTGGGAACTTTTGAATTTCATTTCCTCTTTGGCCAGCATGGCAAATTCATCAGCACAGATGACCATGCAGTCCCAGAATTGCAAAGAGCTTCAGCATGGACAGAACAGGAGGTACTGGATTTTATCTCTGTTTGGGGAGATGAATTTGTGCTATCAGAACTCCATTCCAAAAGATAAAATGCCAAAATATTTGAAAAAATATCCAAGGGCATGATGGACAGAGACTACAACAGGGATCTGCAGCAGTGCCATGTGAAAATTAAGGAGCTCAGGCAAGCCTACCAAAAAACCAAGGAGGCAAACAGTTGCTCTGGATCAGAGCCCCAGACATGCCACTTATATGATGAGCTGCATGCAATTGTAGTGGGGGGGAACTACCATTACCCCACCCCTGTCCTTGGACACCTGCAAGAGGGGAGTCTCATGCAACAGAGATGAGAATTTTGGGGATGAGGAAGATGAGGAGCACAGCATGCAAGCGGAGAAACCATTTTCTCCAACAGTCAGGAACTGTTTATCACCCTGGAGCCAAAACCCTCCCAAGGTGGGTTCATAGGCCATGAAGCCAGAAAAGGCATCTCTGGTGAGTGTACCTTTGTAAATATGATGCATGGTTTAAAAGCAAGCATGTTTAATGATTAATTTCCCCTGAAGACTTGGGATGCATTCGTGGCCAGTACAGTCCCTCCTTTTAAATGGCCAACCCAACGGGCGCTTGGTATGGGAAAGGAGGGTGCTGCTGTTTGAAACCATTCGCACATGTTATGAAGGTTGAAGAAGCTGAAAGACTGTGGCTTGCCATGGCTGCCTGCAAGCCGAATTGTGTTGCCCGACCCTGCATGTGTGATGCCTCACACCAAACCGGCAGGCCCTCAGTATAAGAGGCAAAATGCAACCTTGTACCGAAAGCACATGTGCTACGTTATGTTAACAGCTTGGTTCACTGTGTAAGAGTCTACACATTGTTCTCTAAAATGTGTCCTTTTAAATACTACTCTCCCTTTTTTCCTCCCTCAGCTGCAAATGTATCAACTCTCCCCCTATCATCTCCATCCTAGAGGCTAGCGCAGATAGGAAGGCGAAAAAAAATGCACTCGTGGTGAAATGTTCTCTGAGCTCATGCAGTTCTCCCACACTGAAAGAGCTCAGCAGAATGCATGGAGGCAAACAATGTTAGAGTCCAGGAAAGCAGAAAATGAACACAAGGACAAGAGAGACAAATGAGATGAAAGATGGTGGGAGCAAGATGAGAGATGGTGGCAGCAAGATGAGACGAGGCAGGATGCAATGATGAGACTACTGGGAGATCAAACTAATATGCTCTGGCATCTTGTGTAGCTTCAGGAAAGGCAGCAGGAGCACAGACCACCGGTGCTGCCCATGTAACTGCCCACCCTCCTCCCTAAGTTCCATAGCCTCCTTACCAGGATACCCAAGAATGTAGGGGGCCTCCGGGCACCCAACCACTCCACCCTAGAGGACTGCCCAAGCAACAGAAAGCTGGAATTCAATGTTTTCAAATGCAGTGTGGCCTTGTCCTTTACTCCTCCCTTCATCCACCACCGCACTCAGTGTTTCCCTCCTCCCCCTTACTACTGTCCAGGATGCCTGTGTATGACTTCACGAGCCATGGCATTCATGAGCCAAGGATAACTATAGGCATTCTGACAGGTTTCAGAGTAGCAGCTGTGTTAGTCTGTATCCGCAAAAAGAACAGGAGTACTTGTGGCACCTTAGAGACTAAAAAATTTATTTGAGCATAAACTTTCGTTGGCTACAGCATCGTGCATCTGGTGAAGAGAGCTGTAACCCATGAAAGCTTATGCTCAAATAAATTTGTTAGTCTCTAAGGTGTCACAAGTACTCCTGTTATTTTTATAGGCATTCCAATATCCCCAATAGTTATTTTCTGGTCTGGGAAGTAAGTCCCTTCCTGCAGCTGTTCAAACAGACCAGATTTCCTGAAGATGTGAGTGTCATGTACCTTTTACGGCCATCCCACATTGATGTCGGTGAAATGACCCTTGTGATCCATCAGTGCTTGCAACACCATTGAAAAGTACCCCTTGCAGTTTATGTACTGGCTGCCAAGGTGGTTCAGTCTCAAGATAGGGATATGCGTTCCATCTATCGCCCCACCACAGTTAGGGAATCCCATTGTAGCAAAGTCATCCACTATGACCTGCACAGTTCCCAGAGTCACTACCCTTGATAGCAGCAGCTCAGTGATTGCATTGGCTACTTGGATCACAGCAGCCCCCACAGTAGATTTACCCACTCCAAATTGATTCCCGACTGACCAGTAGCTGTCTGGCGTTGCAAGCTTCCACAGGGCTGTCACACTTGCTTATGAACCGTGAGGGCTGCTTTCATTTTGGTATTCTGGCGCTTCAGGGCAGAGGAAAGCAAGTCACAAAGTTCAATGAAAGTGCCCTTATGCATGCGAAAGTTTCACAGCCACTGGGAATCATCCCAGACTTGCAACACTATTTGGTGCCACCAGTCTGTTCTTGTTTCCTAGGCCCAGAATCAGCATTCCACGGCATGAACCTGCCCTATTACCACCACAATGTCCAAATTGCCAGGGCCCATGGTTTGATAGAAGTCTATGTTCTTGTCCCCATCACTATTGTGATTGCGCTGTCATCAGCTCCTCGCCGGCTTTTACAGGTTCTGGTTCTGCACATAATGCAGGATAATGTGTGAGGTGTTTACAATGCTCACAACAGCAGCGATGAGAGAACCTACAGGGTGGATTCATGGCACCAGGGAGCAGAAGAGCATAGCTGCAGTGGAAGCGGTGGATGATGACGGAATGCCATGAGAAAAGATATTTATAAAGAATGAAGAGAGGACCTGCAAGGTCGATTCAAGGCACCAAGAAAACAGGAGAGCAGAGTTGCAGTGGAAGTGGTGGTTGGATGACAACGGTTAGCAGTCTTACTGCATCATCTGCTGAAAGCAGTATGGCTTATTCATGGAAAAAAGGCATGGAATAATTGTCTGCCTTTGCTTTCATGGAGGAAGGGGTGACTGACGACATGTACCCAAAACCACCGCGAGAATGTTTTTGCCCCATCAGGCATTGGGAGCTCAATTCAGAATTCCAATGGGCAGCAGAGACTGCAGGAACTATGGGATAGCTACCCATAGTGCAAAGCTCCAAAAGTTGACGCTAGCCACTGTACTGCAGACGCACTCCGCTGACTTAATGCGCTTAGTGGGAACACATACAATCTACTGTATAAAATTGCTTCCTAAAAATTGACTTCTATAAATTTGAGCTAAATTCATAGTGTAGACATACCCTTAGTATTTAGATGTCTAGCGTTGTATACAAACACTTCTAAAATTTGTCAATATTTAGTTGTCTGTCTTCATGTGATGTAGTTGAATTGAGCTCTTTTCCATCTGGCTGCTTCTCTTCAGTTCCAACCTGTACTACATCAACTTCTATCTTTTCTTCTTCACTAGGATAGGGTATCCCCTTTAACAAATCTTCTCCCAAGGGATATGTCCATCCAAGTCATATGTTCCTCCGCATCTATCAGCTTTCCCCCAGCCTTTAGTTTTAAAAAATTACCTCTATGAATTTTTTAATTTTACATGCCCACCAATCTGCTTCTATTTTGTTTTAGAAGCAGCCCATCTGCCCTCAATAGGCTCTTCCTTTCTCAAAAGGTTCCTCCAGATCCTACTAAACCTAAATTTGTACTCCAAACACTGTCATTTTGTGCGTGCATTCAAACACTGCAGTTCTGCTTGTCTAATTTGCCCTGCATGTGAAACTGGAAGCATTTCAGAAAATGCTACCAGGGAGGTCCTGGAGTTAATATCTTACCTAGCAGCCTAAATTTGACATCTAGGACCTCTCTGCTACCTTTCCCTATGTTACTGGCACCTATGTATACCACGGCCTCTGGCTTCTCCCCCTCAGTGCACCTAAACCTATCCAGATGTCTCAAGAGGCCAACAAGAGGTATGTTTGTTATCCCAGACAGAAGGCTAGTGCCAGCTTTTCCAAGCATGAGCCACACAGGCTATTCTTTGTATTTTTTAAAGACTCTGCCATGAGGCTATAATCGATATTGCAAGGCAATGATCATTCATGAGGGGACTGCAAGGGGACTGGGCCATTATAACTATATCCAGAATGCCAGGATCATCTAATTTGCCCTGAAGCTAGGAAGGTGGTTGCTGAAGCAGAGTAAGTGGGAAGTGACTCCTATAAGGGTCACAAGGCCATACAGAAATGAAATGTTCCATCTCAGGCTGTAATGGTGGTGTAGTGGTTAGCACACCTAGTGCCCCATCCTGGCAGATAGGTTTTACAATCCTGATCCTCTTTTAATCAGAGATGTGGTCAGCTGGGCAGGTGGTTTGGGATTATTTCAGTAGTGGGAGCAGTGGCAGGGGAGCCTGGGCTCATTCACTCCACTAGGATCAACAGTGTATGGCCCCAAAGGTGTCCTCTGAGTTACCCTCCCTGGCTCACTTCCTACTGCTGATTTTCTTTCCCATCTTCCAGTTCCAGATAAGGTGAACAGAAAAAAAAAAAAAGATAGCCAAACTGTCAGCCCCACCCAGGCTCAACATACAGCCTTATTCCCTCAGTGAGGCCCGCCTGTGCCTTTCTTAAAAGCCTTCTGAGGTCTGTCCTTTAACCCCATCTGGCCCAGTGTGGGGTTTGTATATACCCCATCACACAGGCCAACAACTGAAGTATCCCTTTCTTCCCTGGAAAGGCCATTCAGAGGAAGCAGAGATGAAATACTCTGGTCACTGGCTGTGCCAACCTAACCACTTCACTACAGCGTGACAGAGTCTTGCTGGCATCACAAATCTAACCAAGACATTCCACTGACCACTTCCTGTACTAACAACCAAATGAGTTAAGGATTCCTCGAAATCAAGCAGAAGAAATTCAAACTTGCCTTTCATTTTGTGTGTTATGAAAAGGACTCCAACTTGATCCATCAGTGTGTGAATATGAGGAGTGTGTGTTTGTGGGGAAATGGTGCCATTAATGGTTCCCCAAAGTAAACCACAAATCTGTAATCTACATTAGTAAGTGCCTCTTAGGTTAAGTATATTATTCAAAAGCTGAAATTGTACATGCTTTAATAATCACCTTCTGTGTTAATTCTTTATAAATTCTGTGCTATACTGTGATTGTGAAGGGGGAAGAAAGAAGTGTAAAAAGCTAGTTTAACAACAGTGAGATTTAAGGAAGAAGTATTAAAGTGAGAGAGCTGTAAAGAAATCACTCTAGCCACTGTACTTCCTTAAGACTAGCCAAGATGATTTCACTGCCTGCACTGAATGATCTTCCTTGTTCAGGGGTCTAAGACCAGAATAGATATTAATGTCCTTCACCAGCTAGGTTGAGCCCTGTTTTGGCTGGAATTTTAGTCTTTGATTAAGAGAAAACAGCTTTTCCATCAGTGTTTTAAAGCAAAATTAACGCACAAAGTCAATTGTCTCTCAAGTCAATCTTACTATTTCATTATGTGTTGCATTAATTGGATGATTTGATTATTTTAAACTCATTGATCTATTGATGCAATCCTAATAGTGACCTTGAGTTGATTTTTGTATTGTTCCATTTTTTATTAGCTTAGTGAAATTATAATAGTTTGGCTTCAGTGATATACTTGTTTAATTTTATATTTGCGTCTTTATTCTTTTTAATAAAATCTATAAAAACACACAGAACTGGTTTATTATTTCAATTTGTAACATGGACCAAATAACTCCTAGAAGAAAGCTTATTTAGCTAAAGCATTTTGCTCAATTTCTAAATGAATACTTTTAACTCTCGCAACTGATAAATGTATCCTAGAGTCCTGATCTTCTGAGCACAAAATCTACAGCCTGAGACTTATGATTTAATATGAGTTGGAGAGACAGGGCTAGCTGTCCAACTTAGTAGACAAATCCTGATCTGGTTCCCTGTCCATGAGGATCCAGTGAAGCTACTGGCCCTATCACCATAGGGCTGATCTCTCTCTCTCTGTATTAAAAAAAATAATTACAGCACAAAGTAGCAGTCACAGATACAGTTAAAAAGAGCAAAAAATAAAATCAAGAAAGCCATATTAAAAAAAACAAAAAACAACCCCCCCCCCAAAAAAATAACAAAACAAAACAAAAAGAAATCCCCAAACAACAAACAAACTACTACCCATCTTCCCACATAGGCTGAAATCCATCTATGATTTCACTTTCTAAAAAGGTCGATATTGGTTATATTAATAAATAACTACACATTATTTCATTTAAAAGGAAAAATGAGACTATTAATAGGAACGTTAATACCCTAGTATGAGATTAACAGAGAAGAGATGGGATAATTCAGAAATAAGAGAGTGTGGTAGCTGGGGCCTGGCAAATAGCCAGCCCTCTGTGTAAGTATAGTGACTACAGTTAAGTGGGAACCACATTTTCCAAATTGTGGGAAAATCTGCCATTTCAAAATGTTTTTTGTTCTGAAACTGAACACATAAAAAAAGAGGATTCCATTAAATAAAATTTGAAATAAATACCTAAATTTGTTTTGAGTACCTCACAAATGCTTTATTTTAGTAAAACTGAAAAATGTTGTTTGATTTCCAACTTTTTAATTTAAAAAAAAGAAAATTAATTGTGTTTCAAAAAGTCATTTTGAAAAAATGAAAGATACTTCTTTTTGGTGGTTTTTGTTTTGAGACAAAATGTAATGACAATTGACATTCATCAAAATGCATCTATTTTGACAAAACATTAAAAAAATTTTCGAAATTTAGACCAGTTCAAAAATATTCGAATTCTGGGTCCACCTACTGGTAGGAAAAATACCTTACCTGAACTAGCAAAGAGTGATGATGAAGAAACCAAAATCATCAAATGGAAGAAGAAAAATTATAAACTTATACATAAGATCTAGGGTGAATTCTGAGGAAAAACTAGGTCTAAAACAGGACCTTGCCTTTACATTTTTAATTTATCAAAGTGCACATAAGATGATGATGATTTAAGGAAATGAAAAAGACTTTCAGACTAAAAGTTAGCCATCAAAATTGTTTTCATTATAGTTAGTTGCATTTTTTTTATATCTTATAAATTCATATGTTCTTTCAGAGAATACACAACATGTAATGTATAGTTTGACCATATTTTCCTATGCTGAATATGGGGCACCTGGTAAAATTATTCATATTCAAGTGAGTTCAATGGTGATCAATCAGAACTATGCAGTACAAACATTCAAATTGACATTGAGTTGACTAAGCTACCATTAAAAAGAAATAACGCATAGTTGGATTATTTTTATTTACCTTCTTAACTGTAAGGCTTTAGGGTTCACGGGGCAGAGGTGACACAGACATACTCCCATACACCTCTCTCACATGGGGGGAGGACAGGGTGGCTGAACGACCTGACCCTCCATGCCCGGTGCTCTCCGCCCTCCATGCATGACTGGGCCAGCACCTCTCTTGCTACCTGGTGCTGTGCCTTCCCGAGGCATCACATGGTGGGGGGGAAGAGCATGCAGAGTCATATGCCCTCTTTCCCCAGATTTCTGCCAGGTTTCGCACCAGAATATGGCCAGCAGCAGCCTTTCTGCACTATGTGGGAAGGAAGGGACAGGATCTGCTTCCAGGTGCAGGGGAAGAGATGATCTAGCCTGTATCTTTGCAGAGCTCATCTCATTTCCCTCACCTCCTCAGTGGCTGGAAGCAGCTTGTCCCTTCCTTTCCACACAGTGTTGAAAGGCAGCTAACCTCTCCAGGCTGCTGCTGGCCACTGAAACAACCTAGCTGCCTCCTGTCACCCAGCTACAGCATGGGCAGGAAGGGGATAAGCTCTAAGGATGCATTGTGCACCAGGGCCAAAGGAAGGTGACTGCAGGGGTTTCAGCAAACCCAGAGAGGTGGCTCAGCAGCGGAGGGTGCTCTGTGCTCCCTGGGGGCAGGACCCAGGGTAGTGGGAGGAGGCAGGTGAAGAGGGTAATAAGTTCCTGCCTGGGGAGCTGCTGTGGAGCCTGCAGGGTCAGGGTGTGAACAGGCTGGAAATTGCTTCCCTTTCCCCCCTACTTCCCACCACCAATCCACAGCTCAGTTGAGGGGCGGAAAGGCTTCCCCGGGCCACTGCTGTGCGGGGCTTTGGCACATGTAGAGCCCAGCTCCTCCTGGCCAGGGTCCTGGGCTGGAGGGTCTTGGGCCTTCCCTGGGCACCAGCCCAACCAGAGGCAGTGGGGAAGGAAGGAGCCTGCCAACCAGGCTGCTGGTGAGCCAAGTGCTCTGACCAGGGGCTGGTTCTCCACACAGAGCTGGGAGCGGGATGCGCCCTGCCGGGGGGGATGTAGAGAATCTGGGGGGGGTGAAGGGGGAAAGCAGGGAGAGGACAGTGAGGGGGGATCACATAAAGGGCCAATGAGTTGGCACTCAACAGAGGCAACAGTAACCGGCTGCTGCCTGGTGCCTTCCCACACTCACTGGCTGCTGCAACTTGCAGTGCACAGTCAGTGCCATCCAGAAACAGGACAGGAGGCAAGATCCTGCTGGCAGAAAGATGGAATGAAGTGGGGGCTGCACTGACAGACCAGCAGCAGGAGTGGCCAACCCCATGCACTGCAGCTTTGCCCAACTACCAGCCTTGCACACCCACCCCAATCGTCGGCCCCTGGACTCTCCCACTCACGGCTGGTGGGCAGGCAGCTGGCAAGCAGGGATACAGCCAGCAGCAGGACCCACCAGTACTGATGTAGGAGAGATAGAAAATACGGGACAATTTGCCCATTTTTAAGAAAAAGTCAGGACATCTGCAGGAGGGCTTAAATATGGGACTGTCCCTTTAAAAATGGGATGTCTGGTCACCCTAGCAATCTTACTGAATTCATAGCATTTTGTAGGGTAACAGTGTAATAACCTTAGTCCCAGATTTGGACCTTAGCGTCCAAAATATGGGGGTTAGCATGAAAACCTCCAAGCTTAGTTACCAGCTTGGACCTGGTACCTGCTGCCACCACCCAAAAAATTAGAGTGTTTTGGGGCACTCTGGTCCCTCTGAAAAACCTTCCCTGGGGACCCCAAGACCCAAATCCCTTGAGTCTCACAACCAAGGGAAATAATCCTTTTTCCCTTCCCCCCCCTCCAGGTGCTCCTGGAGAGATACACAGACACAAGCTCTGTGAAACTACACAGAGAGACTCCCCCTCTCTGTTCCCAATCCTGAAAACAAAAAGTACTTTCCTATTCCCCCAGAGGGAATGCAAAGTCAGGCTAGCAATCCAACACACAGATCTCCCCGATTCCTTCCTCCCACTAATTCCCTGGTGAGTACAGACTCAATTTCCCTGAAGTAAAGAAAAACTCCAACAGGTCTTAAAAGAAAGCTTTATATAAAAAGAAAGAAAAATAAGTACAAATGTTCTCTCTGTATTAAGATGATACAACACAGGGTCAATTGCTTAAAAGAATATTGAATAAACAGCCTTATTCAAAAAGAATACAAATCAAAGCACTCCAGCACTTATATTCATGCAAATACCAAAGAAAAGAAACCATATAACTTACTATCTGATCTCTTTGTCCTTACACTTAGAAACAGAAGACTAGAAAGTAGAACTACTTCTCCAAAGCTCAGAGAAAGCAGGCAGCCAGAAAACAAAGACTCAGACACACAATTCCCTCCACCCAAAGTTGAAAAAATCCGGTTTCCTGATTGGTCCTCTGGTCAGGTGCTTCAGGTGAAAGAGACATTAACCCTTAGCTATCTGTTTATGACACGCCCCCCAAATTGCAGACAGTGGGGAAGCTCACTGGCGGCGATTTCCTTCTAGAACTTTAAAATAAACAGATTACTACAACACATGCACCTTTACATATACTACTAAGTATATAACTAACAGACTTCTACATTTTAAGAACACTTTTTAACTACTGAATTCTGGGAAACTCTCATGGGAGAGTGCATCAGCTACTTTGTTAGAAGCTCCTGTGATGTGTTGAATTTCAAAATCAAAATCTTGGAGAGCTAAACTCCAACGAAGAAGTTTCTTGTTGTTCCCCTTGGCAGTATGAAGCCACTTTAGTGCAGCATGGTCAGTTTGTAGTTGGAACCGCCGTCCCCAAACATATGGGCGTAGCTTTTCCAGGGCGTACACAATGGCATAGCATTCCTTTTCACTGACTGACCAGTGACTGTCCCTCTCAGACAGTTTCTTGCTGAGAAACACGACAGGATGGAAGTTGTGATCTGTTGCTTCCTGCATGAGCACCGCTCCTATACCACGCTCAGATGCATCTGTGGTTACTAGGAATGGCTTGTCAAAGTCCGGGGCCCTGAGCACAGGGTCAGACATGAGCGTTGCCTTAAGTTGGGTAAAGGCCTTTTGACACTCATCAGTCCACTTAACTGCATTTGGCTGGGTCTTTTTGGTCAGGTCGGTCAGTGGGGCAGCGATTTGGCTGTAGTGTGGTACAGATCGCCTGTAGTATCCGGCCAAGCCTAAGAAGGATTGGACCTGTTTCTTTGACCTTGGGACAGGCCACTTTTGGATAGCATCCACCTTGGCCTGTAGGGGTTTTATGGTTCCTCGACCCACCTGGTGCCCCAGGTAAGTTACTCTGTTTTGGCCTATTTGACACTTTTTGGCCTTAACAGTTAGTCCTGCCTGCCTGATGCGCTCAAAGACCTTTTCCAGGTGTAGTAGGTGTTCGGGCCAGGAGTCTGAAAAAATGGCCACATCATCGAGGTAGGCAACTGCAAATTCTCCCAGTCCAGCTAGTAGACCATCTACCAGCCTCTGGAAGGTGGCGGGTGCATTTCGAAGGCCGAAAGGAAGGACATTGAATTCATACACCCCCGCATGGGTGACGAATGCTGACCTCTCCTTGGCAGGTTCATCTAGTGGTACTTGCCAGTACCCCTTGGTTAAGTCTATTGTAGAGATGAACTGGGCACGTCCCAACTTTTCCAATAGCTCATCGGTGCGTGGCATTGGATAGTTGTCCGGACGTGTTACCGCATTTAGTTTACGGTAGTCCACGCAAAAGCGTATTTCCCCATCTGGTTTGGGTACCAGAACCACTGGAGATGCCCATGCACTGGTAGATGGGCGGATTATACCCATCTGTAGCATGTTCTGGATCTCCCGTTCTATAGCAGCTTGGGCATGAGGAGACACTCGGTAGGGTGGGGTTCTGATTGGGTGAGCATTACCTGTATCAATGGAGTGGTATGCCCGTTCAGTCCGTCCTGGAGTGGCTGAGAACAATGGGGCGAAGCTAGTGCACAGCTCCTTGATTTGCTGCCGCTGCAGACGTTCCAGAGTGGTTGAGAGGTTCACCTCTTCCACGCCACCGTCTTTTTTCCCGTCGTAGTAGACACCGTCAGGCCACTCAGCATCCTCTCCCTGGACTGTAAACTGACAAACCTGTAAGTCTCTGGAATAGAAAGGCTTGAGAGAATTAACATGGTACACTTTAGGCTTTAGTGAGGAATTGGGAAATGCTATGAGGTAGTTTACAGCTCCCAGGCGCTCTTGGACCGTGAATGGCCCTTCCCATGATGCTTCCATCTTATGGGCCTGTTGCGCCTTCAAGACCATAACCTGGTCTCCTACCTTGAAGGAACGTTCTCTGGCATGTCTGTCATACCAGGCCTTTTGCTCTTCTTGAGCATCCTTTAGGTTCTCTCTAGCAAGGGCTAAAGAGTGTCGGAGGGTGCTTTGTAGGTTGCTTACAAAGTCCAGAATGTTAGTTCCTGGAGAAGGCGTAAACCCCTCCCATTGCTGCTTCACCAACTGTAATGGCCCCTTAACCTCGTGACCATACACAAGTTCAAATGGTGAAAACCCTAAACTGGGATGTGGTACAGCCCTGTAGGCAAACAGCAACTGCTGCAACACTAGGTCCCAATTATTGGAGAATTCGTTGATGAATTTTCGTATCATGGCCCCCAAAGTTCCATTGAACCTTTCCACCAGGCCATTGGTTTGATGGTGGTATGGGGTGGCAACCAAGTGATTCACCCCATGAGTTTCCCACAGTTTTTTCATGGTCCCTGCCAGGAAATTAGACCCTGAATCTGTAAGGATGTCGCAGGGCCAACCTACCCTGGCAAAGATGTCTGTTAGGGCCAGGCACACAGTGTTAGCCCTGGTGTTGCCTAGAGCGACTGCTTCTGGCCATCGGGTAGCAAAGTCCACTAAAGTTAGTACGTACTGCTTTCCTCTGGGCGTCTTTTTTGGGAAAGGGCCCAGAATATCCACAGCTACTCGCTGAAATGGGACCTCAATTATGGGGAGTGGCTGGAGAGGGGCCTTGACCTGGTCTTGAGGCTTACCCACTCTTTGGCATACCTCACAAGACCGGACATACTTGGCAACGTCCTTGCCCATCCCCTCCCAGTGGAAGGACTTCCCCAACCGGTCCTTGGTTCGGTTTACCCCAGCATGGCCACTGGGATGATCATGGGCTAAGCTTAAGAGCTTCCCCCGGTACTTAGTTGGAACCACCAACTGTTTTTGCGGCTGCCATTCTTCCCGGTGTCCACCAGAAAGAATTTCCTTGTATAAAAGTCCTTGGTCTATAACAAACCGGGATCGATTAGAAGAGCTGAGAGGCGGTGGGGTGCTCCGTGCCGCCGCCCAAGCTTTCTGAAGGCTGTCATCCGCTTCCTGCTCAGCCTGGAACTGTTCCCTTGAGGCTGGGGTCACCAGTTCTTCCTCAGACTGTGGACTTGGGCTTGGTCCCTCTGGAAGCGATGTAGGTGATGGGGTTGTTTCCGTTGCTGGTGAACCGCTCTCCGCTGGTGCACCTGAGGGTATTTCAGGCTCTGGCTGAGCCTTTTGGGTATGGCTGTCTTTTGCTTCTGCCAGTTCTGGCTCGCTGGCGCCCTCTGGCGTTGAGGTTGAAGATGTGGTTGCACTTGCTGGTGCTGGTTGCTGTTCCAGTTCCGGGCCTGGGACTGGAGATGCTGTGGCTGTTTCAGTGGTAGGCATGGAATCCGGGTCCACTACCTCTGTCTGGGTCTCTGGTAACACAGACGGGGCCTCTGTGGACGGTTCAGGAACAGGAATGGGTCTGGAAGCTTGCCTGGTTTGGCTACGTGTATCCATTCCCACTCTCTTGGCCCGCCTCACCTGGTTGGCCAAGTCTTCCCCCAGTAGCATGGGGATAGGATAATTGTCATAGACTGCAAAAGTCCACATTCCTGACCAGCCTTTGTACTGGACAGGCAGTTGAGCTGTAGGCAAGTCTACAGCTTGTGACATGAAGGGGTAAATTGTAACTTTGGCCTTTGGGTTGATGAATTTGGGGTCAACGAAGGATTGGTGGATAGCTGACACTTGTGCCCCCGTGTCTCTCCACGCAGTAACCTTCTTTCCGCCCACTCTCAAATTTTCCCTTCGCTCCAAGGGTATTTGAGAGGCATCCGGGCCTGGGGATCTTTGGTGTGATGGTGGTGTAATGAATTGCACTCGCATGGTGTTCTTGGGACACTTGGCCTTGATATGTCCCAGTTCATTACACTTAAAGCATCTTCCATCTGATGGGTCACTGGGCCGAGGTGAGTTACTGGAGACTGGTGAGGTTGAAGGGTAGGGTATCTGTGGCTTTACTTGGGTGGTATGTGGGGTCTTTGGCTGTCCTCGGTGGTAGGGTTTATGGTCTGTGTGCCCCCTGGGGTAATCGTTCCCCTTGACAGTAGCTTTCTTGCTTTCTGCCAGTTCCATCCATTTGGCTCCAATCTCCCCCGCCTCAGCGACATCTTTGGGTTTTCCATCTTGTATGTACCGTGTGATGTCTTCAGGAACACCGTCCAAGAACTGCTCCATTTGTATGAGGAGGTTCAGTTCTTCCAAGGTTTGAATGTTGTTTCCTGTTATCCAGGCCTCATAGTTTTTTGCAATGTAGTAGGCGTGTTTGGGAAATGACATCTCTGGTTTCCACTTTTGGGTTCTGAAGCGCCGACGGGCATGATCTGGGGTTATCCCCATCCTGTATCTGGCCTTGGTTTGAAAAAGTTTATAGTCATTCATTTGGTGCTTAGGCATTTCAGCTGCCACCTCTGCTAAAGGTCCACTGAGCTGTGACCTCAATTCTACCATGTACTGGTCTTCGGGAATGCTGTACCCAAGACAGGCTCTTTCAAAATTTTCCAAGAAGGCCTCGGTGTCATCACCTGCCTTGTAGGTGGGAAATTTCCTGTGCTGTGGAGCAATATTTGGCGCCGGGTTGTTAGGGTTGGCTGGCACATGCAGCCCAGCTTTTGCCAACTCCAGTTCATGTTTTCTCTGTTTTTCCTTCTCTTCATTTTCTTTTTGTTGTTTTTCCATTTCTCGGCGGTGGGCCGCCTCTCTTTCTCTTTCTCTTATTTCCATCTCTGTTTGTTTTATTTCCAGTTGTCGCCTGTGTTCAGCTTCTCTGACTTGCTCTTGGGCCTCAATTTTTGCCTTAGAAGTCATGATTCCTGTTTTCTTGTGTTGGGGTGCCCTCCGGTGTTTATCTTCTGAACTGCAGGTTCTCTGTTGCCTCCTGAAGTCTGCCTAGCAACAGTGTTTTTTGTCCTTTTCTCTCTCTAGGTAATGTTCAATGAAGGGAAACCAGAAAAACCACTTTATTTGCATGCCTATAAGTGCTGGTACTTGCCTCCTAATGGGAGGGCAATTGCATGACAAAAGACCCTTAACATGCAAGCCACAAACTGCGAGAGAGAGCAGAAAAAAAAATTCTCTCTGGTTCCCTTTTAAAACCAACTGCTTCTCTCTGCTAAAAAGCCCTTAGCAGAGAAAAGAAAAATATAATATTTCTACTGGCTTCTGGATTCTGTCTATCTCCCACCAGCTGCCACCATGTAATAACCTTAGTCCCAGATTTGGACCTTAGCGTCCAAAATATGGGGGTTAGCATGAAAACCTCCAAGCTTAGTTACCAGCTTGGACCTGGTACCTGCTGCCACCACCCAAAAAATTAGAGTGTTTTGGGGCACTCTGGTCCCTCTGAAAAACCTTCCCTGGGGACCCCAAGACCCAAATCCCTTGAGTCTCACAACCAAGGGAAATAATCCTTTTTCCCTTCCCCCCCCTCCAGGTGCTCCTGGAGAGATACACAGACACAAGCTCTGTGAAACTACACAGAGAGACTCCCCCTCTCTGTTCCCAATCCTGAAAACAAAAAGTACTTTCCTATTCCCCCAGAGGGAATGCAAAGTCAGGCTAGCAATCCAACACACAGATCTCCCCGATTCCTTCCTCCCACTAATTCCCTGGTGAGTACAGACTCAATTTCCCTGAAGTAAAGAAAAACTCCAACAGGTCTTAAAAGAAAGCTTTATATAAAAAGAAAGAAAAATAAGTACAAATGTTCTCTCTGTATTAAGATGATACAACACAGGGTCAATTGCTTAAAAGAATATTGAATAAACAGCCTTATTCAAAAAGAATACAAATCAAAGCACTCCAGCACTTATATTCATGCAAATACCAAAGAAAAGAAACCATATAACTTACTATCTGATCTCTTTGTCCTTACACTTAGAAACAGAAGACTAGAAAGTAGAACTACTTCTCCAAAGCTCAGAGAAAGCAGGCAGCCAGAAAACAAAGACTCAGACACACAATTCCCTCCACCCAAAGTTGAAAAAATCCGGTTTCCTGATTGGTCCTCTGGTCAGGTGCTTCAGGTGAAAGAGACATTAACCCTTAGCTATCTGTTTATGACAAACAGATTGATTGAGTAAAAGGATCTATTTTACATAGGTACAGAACTTGCAAGTTTCATTCTCATAGCTACAGGATAAATCAATATAATCATAGCTATTTTAGAACACATTAATATAATGCAATTATTTCATTTGAAAATCTGGTAGCACTTACTACTAATGTAAGTGACGAAAAGTGGCAGTCTTTCTCTCACAGTAAAAAATTTAATTAGCTTAAGAAAAAAATATTGTTCAAATTAAGTCTGAATGGTGAAAAATAATGCCCATCTATAATCCTAGGATTTCTTCCTTTTAACATTAATAGAGCTGGAAGTTGAAGTTGTTAATTATTTTGTTTCTAACTAGAGATGGTTCAAATCTAGATGCTGAAGTCCTGATTTATCTGAATTTCAAGGAGTTCAGATCCAGATCCAGACCTTCCTCCCCATTTGAATCTTCTCTTGGAATTTCTAGTTCTGCATTTGACCTAGAATTGGAAAGAGTTTATTTTACCATATCAATTCACAAGTGGCTGAAATTTCATGTTGGCCCAAACTGCTTGGAATGTAAGAACAACTGTGAAAACCTGATTTCCACCATTTGAAGCCAAAAATCTTACTACAACTACTTGCATGATTTTTAGCACAATGAAATCCAAACCCTTCTTCCAATTCAGCCTCAAACACAAAGCCAGACATAACCTCCTTGGCCCATCTCTACTTCCCACTAGTGTGAACCTAAAGAGAATTAGAATATTTCCATAGTTCTCCAGTTCATCTAAATGTCTTTGTAATACAATTGCTGATATAGTTATATGCAGTACAAGCAATATGTTGCAGGAAACTCTCAGGGGGTCCTGATAAAAATTCCATCCTCAAACAGAAGAGAGCTTTGGGGGATTTCATTGATACTTTTTAAGTTCAACCCCTCTCTGGATACTGCTAAATGATGCCGATACAGATAACTTATGTCTGGGGCTCATAACAGGACTTGATTGGCTCTCATTTGAAAGAACCTGGCACATCTCATTTGTGGCTTCATCATGTGAGTTATGAGGACATCTTGAACTCGTGCCAATAAAGTATTCATACCACAAAATGTGTTTCATACACATACCTGCAGAGAGTAGATACACAAGCATCACCACCCTCAATTTACAAATGAAGAAGCTTGAATCCATAAGAGAGAAGAATTCACATCTGGTATCCTATCCATTGGGCCACACTGCCTCTCTGTAAAGTCAGGTTACTTAAAACCATGAATCCAGCTACCCAGTCCTCTGAGGGAGATAAGAGATATTATTTACATTGTAAATAACTCAAAACATTTTACCAAAGATTAATTTTCTAACATCAGCAAATCACAGTTTAAATCTAATACCACGGGGCTTTCCAGTGTTAGAAGCAAGCATTTCTGCTCCATTGGACAACTGGAAAACTTCCTTTTATCATGGATAAAGCTCCCATTTCTAACCATACAGAATCCTTGTATGTTATACCTATCTCTATTAAACGCATGAAAATTGTCCATTCTGGCACTTGGAGCAGGGTAATTTTGTACTGTTGTGGTGTGGGCACAGGTAGAAATCTGACATTTTCGGTGTGTCTACCTTGCAGATGGGATCAAGCCTCTCAGTCTCAGTAGACAGGCTTGTGGTAGAAGGGCTCAGAGGTTTGGAATGTTAAAATTTGCCCTGGGGGATGTTGGTTTGGAGGGCAACATGCAAAGGACATAGCAAAATATGCATAAGTTCAATTTATCACATGACTATCACCTCCACCTGTGTGACAGAACAGACAGAGAAGTAGACAAATATACACACCCAGAATACAGGGAAATATAAGACTATATTCTGTATATGAAAAACAAACAAAAAGTAGCATAGACATACACCCCACAACAGCCATTGTTGGCATAATGAAAGATTCAAATTAGGTTTAATTTGTTTAATAAAATTGTGGCTCTAGACAGGTTTTGAAGCAAATTCCATAAAACCTATGTATTTAATCCTCCAAGAGTGCAATGAAAAAGAGTGACCATATAATTTGTGTTTAAATAATTACGGAATTTGGCTTTCTATATATGACCAAATACATACTTTTTGTCAAATATTTGTTAAATAAGAACTCCTCCTCTCCCCCTAATAATGTCTCTGCATATACCCCCATAATGATTGGCTGAATGAGTTAGGTACTACTGTGGCTCCATCACTGTAGCATATGAGCACCACTCAAATCCTTAAAAATAGAAAATAAAATCCCCCTCAAAGTGTGGACTGACTTAAAAACCAAAGGGCAGATGCCTCCAGTAGTAAGACATGTTATGGAGGAGACAAAATTCTTTGATGTGCTCCCCTCTTTCCATGAGGATCACAACAGTCTTGTCTGGGTTCAACTTTAGCCAGCTGCTCATCATTCAGGTGTTGATCTCAGCTTGGCATTGAGAAACCTGAGAGATGGTTCTGTTTACACTGATGAAAATGAAATATAAAGCTGTCTCTTCTGCACCATACTAGTACGTCAGCACATTTCACCAGCTCCCCTAACATCTTCTGTTTATAGAAATTGATTACTATAGGGAGAGAATGGAGCCGTATGAGATCTTACAGACTAGAGCTTTGGAGATGAGACGAGCTGTCACTAGCAACAATATAAGAGCACTTCAAGCCATTACAGTGTATTTCCATTCATTTCTGCAGCTTCCTGGAGGTGGGACAAGAGTATTTGGTCATCAGTGGTATCAGATGTTACAGATCAGTTCAGCAGGATGAGTAGGAATGTACGCTCCTTGTTTAGGTACAGAAGATCATCCACCAGAGCAATAAGTTGTGCCCCTGTCCCAGCCCTTTGCCTGAAACCTGTCAGAGATCCAGGGTACTGGCACCTGCTGTTGGAGACTGTTTTTCCATAAGCTTCTTGTGTACCTTGCTTAGAAAGAATGAAGTTACTACGTAGTAGTTTGCAAGGGCTCCAGCACTGACTAATGGTTTCTTTAGCACTGGTCAAACTGTTGGATGTTTTAGGATTGTTGCTATATTCCTCTCAAAGGAGAGGTTAGTTGGTTAGGGGTACCAGGTATTTTGTCTTACATTTCCTAGATGACAAAAGAACAGAAGAATAACAGGTGGTCCTGATTTTAGTCAACGTTTGCATACTTACCTCTTGTATGCGCAGCCTAACTCTTAAAAAGAGCTTTTCTATTTCTGGTCTTGCTCTGGTTTGTTGATGTTGGAACTATTGTGGAAAATGGTGTTTTCTTTTGAAATAAGATAATTATTTGCTCATAGAGGTGCTGGGTTCCAGGTTTGAATGGAGGCAAAGGGGGATTGTCAAGCAATTTATATTGCAGAAAAGTTCAGTGTGGGGTCACTTTTCTGTCTTTCTGACAAAGGAGAGTCAGGCTTTTTTGCCTCTTTCAAAGTAGTGGCATAGGTTGGAGGAAATTCTGTCTTCATTTGTCTATAGCCTGTTGTTTGCCACAAACTCTGAAGTTTTCTTCTTTCACACTTTATTTTTTAATTGCAAGTCACCCAAGAACTATGAGAGTATATGTGGACAGTAGGAGGTGGGAAAGTCAAATTTCCATGACTAGCAAACCATCATTATCAACCACTCCATTCTTTTAAAATTCCAAATTATTCTCTTTTCACTCTCTATTCTTCAAGTATCAGAGGGGTAGCTGTGTTAGTCTGGATCTGTAAAAGCAGCCAAGAATCCTGTAGCACCTTATAGACTAACAGACGTTTTGGAGCATGAGCTTTCGTGGGTGAATACCCACTTCCTCAGACGCATGTAGTGGAAATTTCCAAGGGCAGGTATATATATGCAGGCAAACTAGAGATAATGAGGTAGTTCAGTCAGGGAGGATGAGGCCCTGTTCTAGCAGTTGAGGTGTGAAAACCAAGGGAGGAGAAACTGGTTTTGTAGTTGGCAAGCCATTCACAGTCTTTGTTCAGTCCTGAGCTGATGGTGTCAAATTTGCAGATGAACTGAAGCTCAGCAGTTTCTCTTTGAAGTCTGGTCCTGAAGTTTTTTTGCAGCAGGATGGCCACCTTATGGTCTGCTATAGCGTGACCAGGGAGGTTGAAGTGTTCTCCTACAGGTTTTTGTATATTGCCATTCCTAATATCTGATTTGTGTCCGTTTATCCTTTTCGGTAGCGACTGTCCAATTTGGGCGATGTACATAGCAGAGAGGCATTGCTGGCAAATGATGGCGTATATTACATTGGTGGACGTGCAGGTGAATGAACTGGTGATGGTGTGGCTGATATGGTTAGGTCCTGTGATGGTGTCGCTGGTGTAGATATGTTGGCAGGTTGCCTGTGGGCGAGGACTGGCCTGCCATTCAAGGCCTGTGAAAGTGTGAGATCATTGTCCAAGATGGGTTGTAGGTCCCTGATGATGCGTTGGAGAGGTTTTAGCTGAGGACTGTATGTGATGGCCATTGGAGTCTTGTTGGTTTCTTTCTTGGGTTTGTCTTGTAGTAGGAGGCTTCTGGGTACACGTCTGGCTCTGATGATCTGTTTCCTTATTTTCTCGTGCGGGTATTGTAGTTTTGAGAATGCTTGGTTGAGATTTTGTAGGTGTTGGTCTCTGTCTGAGGGGTTAGAGCAGATGCGGTTGTACCTCAGTGCTTGGCTGTAGACAATAGATCATGTGATGTGTCCGGGATGGAAGCTGGAGGCATGAAGGTAGGCATAGCGGTTGGTAGTTTTTCAGTATAGGGTGGTGGTAATGTGACCATCACTTATTTGCACCGTGGTGTCTAGGAAGTGGACCTCCCGTGTAGATTGGTCCAGGCTGAGGTTAATAGTGGGGTGGAAGCTGTTGAAATCGTGGTGGAATTTTTCCAGAGACTCCTTCCCATAGATCCAGAGCCAGACGTGTACCCAGAAGCCTCCTACTGCAAGACAAACCCAAGAAATAAACCAACAGGACTCCAATGGCCATCACATGCAGTCCCCAGCTAAAACCTCTCCAACGCATCATCAGGGATCTACAACCCATCTTGGACAATGATCCTACACTTTCACAGGCCTTGGATGGCAGGCCAGTCCTCGCCCACAGGCAACCTGCCAACCTAAAACATATTCTCACCAGTAACTGCACACCACACCATAGGAACTTTAGCTCAGGAACCAATCCATGCAACAAACCTCGATGCCAACTCTGCCCACATATCTACACCAGCGACACGATCACAGGACCTAACCAGATCAGCCACACCATCACCGGTTCATTCACCCTGCACGTCCACCAATGTAATATACACCATCATATGCCAGCAATGCCCCTCTGCTATGTATATCGCCCAAACTGGACAGTCGCTACGGAAAAGGATAAACGGACACAAATCAGATATTAGGAATGGCAATATACAAAAACCTGTAGAAGAACACTTCAACCTCCCTCGCCACGCTATAGCAGACCTTAAGGTGGCCATCCTGCAGCAAAAAACTTCAGGACCAGACTTCAAAGAGAAACTGCTGAGCTTCAGTTCATCTGCAAATTTGACACCATCAGCTCAGGATTAAACAAAGACTGTGAATGGCTTGTCAATTACAAAACCAGTTTCTCCTCCCTTGGTTTTCACACCTCAACTGCTAGAACAGGGCCTCATCCTCCCTGATTGAACTACCTCATTATCTCTAGCTTGCCTGCATATATATACCTGCCCCTGGAAATTTCCACTACATGCATCTGACGAAGTGGGTATTCACCCACGAAAGCTCATGCTCCAAAACGTCTATTAGTCTACAAGGTGCCACAGGATTCTTTGCTGCTTTCTCTATTCTTCAACAGTCTACAAAGTGGCCATGAAACATAACTGGAAATGTACACTACTGCTCTAGCTTGTTAGAAGAGATGAAGGCCCTGGATTTTGAATTCATTCATCCTAGGGAAAGTCAATCGAAGAGGAGCTACTCCCATTTACACTGATAACAGTATCAGAATAAACCCCAAAGGTTTTACTATACTACTGGAGTGGTGGAAAGGGAGAAAGAAGGCTACTAACAAAGCAAATATCAACACTGGGAGACATTATTAAAGGCTGGTACTGCCATCTTGTGTCTGTAGGTCTGAGTTCTACAGTATCTTTGTATGCACAGTACTTTGTGGTGCTATTATTAAATTCAAGCATTCTGAGCAAAAAAAGTTTTCAATTATTATAAATAAGCTTTCTGAGAGGATAAAAGTGCACGTTTGGTAAAGCAAGGGAAAACCCTTAAAATAGGAATCTGTAATTAAGTGACTGTTTAAAAAAGGAAATATGTAGGTATGTTTTGCAAGAGTTTTTAGTTTCAATGACATTTACCTGAGGATTCCTCTGAGGTAGGAGAGGTTAGTAATAAAACTGCTACAGGTCAGCAGTAAGTTACTACAGTTATCCCACCCAGAGCAGAGAACGGAGGAATGTGGGTTGGAGGTGCATCTGAATCACATTACCCAGGGAAAATAGTTTATATACCACCCTATGCTCAGGGTTATGCCTAAATATATGATCTAGCTCTAAATATTCAGCACTATCGCTTAGTTATACAGCTAAATCTCCTGTCAAAATCAATTAGTCACATATAGACTTGCCAACATTTTGATTTTGGAACTTGGGATAAGTGTATTTGGTAATAAATTGCTTGTACCAGGATTAGAGCTAGTTAGATTATTGGATGGGAATAATTTGTCTGGAACATTTTTGATTTATCTGAAAATTACCCATGAACACGTTGCAATTTTTATGACGTTGTTTGTTATTCGTAATTGTTCAAAATAACCGAATAGAACAAAATTTACTCTGTTTATTATCTGGTCACTCTGTCTTCCTTGCTGACTTCTCATCACCTTGCCTCTCTCTTGCAGAATGGCAACCATAGTGGTCTGTAGTGGTAGAACATTTTCACAACATCACTTTCTGCTATCTAAGACCTACAGTGAATGGTGCTATCAGCAGGCAGGAGTAAAAGAAGTAACATTGCTCTTTGGGATATAGGACAGTTGGCAACCCTGGACACACCTAGAACTATGAGCATACTGTCTCATCTAGACATCTGCCTGCCACTAGAAGAAAAAGGAATTTGTTTTGCAGAAGGAAAGTGATACATTTTAAATTCCTCTTTGCTTGGCTTTTAAGTATTTCTACTATGTTATTTTAATCAGTTAAATAACATATCTGGAGAATTTTAGAATAATACTATGTTAAAGTACTTCAGCTGTAATGGAAAAGCACTCATACACAAGAGTTCCACATCATATAGGCAATAAATCTGGATGTTGCAGTGACATATGTCATAGCAAAAAACAGTATTCCACATTTAACTTTTCAGCCATTTATTTCACAAGCTAGAGATGCTATTTGCTGTGAGTTTTTCCTCAATCTGAAAAATGAGTTTACTGTGGCTGAAATAGCCTTGGTTATTGACTGAGGCTTCAAATGACTCAAATACCAACAAAAAGTGTAAATCTTAAGAAAGAAATGATATATGCTGGAATTCTGATTTCCTTCACCACCGGTTGCATGCCATGTACTGCTAGTAATGAGGTAGACTGCCAGGAACTAAAGCATCATTCCCAAGTAATGAACCATTAGCTAGTACAGCACCTTCAAAATAGCCTTAATAACCCTTGGCTAATTTGAGGAATATGAAGTTGGGCTATTTCACATGTAAGAAAGTAAATGATCTGGAATTTGAAATAGCACAGAGTTTGAATTTCTACTGAATGAATGAACATTGTCATTTGGAGATACAAAAGTAATGCAGCAAATATTCTTATTGAAATAGCATCCAGGACTGCAACACAAACACTATCATTCCTCCAGCCACAGAATAGAACCTGAGTGGTGTTAATATAATTAACTGTCTGAACTAGTGTTCTTAAAATGCATGACCTTTAGGAAGACTCAGTACTACTCTTTCTTCTCCCTGCCCCAGATCTATTTCTTGTGCTTTGATGCAATTTCTCAGGAACCAATAAGATTTACAGGTTTTGTACACAATAAGTCAGGTTCTTTTAGATCAGCACAAAGGGTTCATAAATTTGCCTTAAATGAGCATCGGAGTATTTCCCCAGCATGGACCAAACCCCAACTGTTCTAATACTGGTTGTTTGTGAATTGCCACTCACTCCTAATTCCCTGGCACATGATGGAATGTCAAGCTGAGGAGTGCGGGCAGAGAATTCCCTGGCCAATGTAATCAATCCTTAGGAACTACTCTAAATTGTGGTAGGGGTTGAACCAACTCCCATATGCCTCAAAGAACTAGAGGAATGCAAAGATGCTACATATTTTTGCATCATCTCATTCCCCCACCTTGTTCTCAGGAGCTGTGCTGGAACTGGTTGGTGCAGCTGAAGATCTGGGCTGTGATGTGGACAGTTATGTGGGTTTACGCTGATTTCTCTGTGTTTACATCATATCTTTCTTTTAAGCAGCAAATCATATTTGATACAGGAAAAAATGAATCAAGAATGATGTAAGATGTTGAAAGTTTGGAGATGCAAATGCCCTGTTGCCCAGGCATGTGCATGGACAATTAGCACCCTTCTTCTCTACCTCCCCCAGATTAGGGATTGCATTTTTAAATAAAGGAAATATTGAGTTTGGAACTGAAGTCCTTTTTATCTCACTTTTTAAAAGTGGACTAGTTATGGTACAAAATTACTCATTATCTCATTAACCCCCTGCATCAAAACACCAGTAAAAAGAATGAATTACCAATCTGTGAAAATTCTGAACAATGATCTTCATCCTTGCTTTCTTGAAATGAAGTTTTATGCAATATCTTTAAGCCAGTTTCATCTGTATACATGTAAGAGCATGCACCAGTTGAGCTATGATTGTCCCAGTGTTATGAATTCCAGGTTTTAAGATGATATAGAGCACTGATACCATACTCACTTATAGCACTGGTTGCCAGAACCGCCACAAGCATTTTTATTAATTTCATCACCTTAGAAAACAGCTAACAACTTGTCTGAACAGAGAAATTTCTGAGCATTGACTTCAGTGATCTTTTTGTAAGGTGATAATTGGCTTACAACGGATGAAACTGAGCAGTCATGGCTGAAATTGGAACAAATACACCTGGAGCTCATCTTGAAACTGCATTTCTGTTAAGTTTGGAGTTAAGAGAATTTAAGGATGTTGAATAATTGTGTAGCCTTTGTTCTAATCATGACTGAACAAAGTGAACATAGTACATTTACTTCAAAATAACTGATTTTATAATGGTCACTATTCAATCTGAGTAGCTGGGTTCATTGGTCTCTATTTGCATTTTCTTTAGTACTGTTCTCTTCCTTGGAAGCCCAGGAATTCTCCCTATTTCCCAATTTTAAATTTTCTGGTGAGTTTGTTCCCAGAATAAATTGTAGCTTTCATTCTAATCTGATGGATTGAAGTGAATTAACTGTCATTTTCATAAGAGATTGGCCACCTGTTGCTAAAACATCCAATGCTTACAGAGTTTTGGAGAGATTGTTCACCTAGTTCAATACTCAAGAGAAAGTTGAACTTTTCCATTTGAGCTTCAATGACATACATTTAAACTCTCATTTCAGGATCTTTCATTGCATCCTTTGCAGCCTGCCAAGTAGCAAACAGTGTAGTTAGTTCCCAGAAATTTAAACTAATACTTCTGCATGGAGAGACAATCTTGTTGGACTATGACATGGATGCCTGGTGCTGTACTTAATACTTTGCATTTTCTTTCCTGAAGCTTAGCGTCTTATCTGGGTGTAGTTTTTAATTCATTTTCTGATTTTATAAACAGTATTTCCTAGTATAATATAGTGTCCTGAAATTCTTCAAAGGGTGCCAACAGCATAGCATATACATTTCTCATTGTTCCCCCATTGCAGTCTGATTCCCAGTTTGATATTTAGCACTATCACAGTATTGTCTGAAACACTTGTTAATTCTAAAATGTATACACATTGATATATCTTTAATTGCTGCAATGACTACCTCCACCAGCATACAGACTACATTATACAGCCTAATGAACTCTTTGTGGACATTTGTATCATCATCCACATATCATGGTATAAATCTGCTTGCAATTTGCTGGAGAAATCTGTTATTTCATTTACCATAATTGTATACCACTTTCATATAAATTTTCTCAGAACTATCTGTCATGATTTTAAGATCCATGATTTCCATTATTTGAATAACTGGATTTGTGAATTTGTGTTTACTCTTGTTCAGCCACTTTCAAATATCAGGATCTGCAAACAAAAGTAGTTGAATAATGTTGCAGCCAATCTCTCCACTTAAAGCATATCTAAGATTCAGCCCTAGAGGAGTTTCAGCTGGCTAGACTCATTCCAGGTCTCCCTAGAGAGGGGATCAAAGTCCTTATGTACAGAGAAAATGAATCAATAGCCTTTATGAGAGAAGGAGGGAAACAGCCAGCCTGGCTGCAGAAAGGGTGGATGGGATTCTTCATTACAAATCCATGTTTCCTGAACCTTTTGCAAGCCAGCATTTGCTGCAGAAGAGACCTTGAACCTGGTCTTGGCTACCAAGGGCCAGCTGATTCCTTGGGATTGGGAAAAAAGGACTTTTTAAACAACCAATACCATTACAGGGCTCTAGCCCTCCTGGCTAAGGAGAAAACACTATATCCCTGCTAAAATAATTAGGGTAAAATGCTAATTAACCTACTGTTCATTAATTTTTAATTTAGCCCTCCAAATTAAAAAAAAAGGTTGTCTATGGCCTTGCAAAGTCTTGGGTAGTCTTTCGGTCACTTCAAGTGGAAAAGCTGGCTGGAATTAAGTCATTAATAATCATTTCGGGGGGTTTCCCTTAATACAATTAGGAATTATATGCAACATGCCAAGTACAATGGGCTTAGAAATAATCTGACTTCAGCAGAATTCATTCCCAATATAGGAATATTGTTTAATATTGCATCTGAACTGTGTGATTTCTCAAGGCAACAAAGAAATGACAAAATTGTGCCAGAAACTCACTTATTAATGTTAAGCCATATTTGTCTTTCTTGCATCCATGCTGTCTCTCTTTTATTCTTTGCTGCTAAATACAATGAGAGCGTCATTCAAAATATAGCTTTAGGAATATTCCACTCCATGACAGCCAGTATGTTAAAACTCATATTAAGAACAACCAATTCTGAATGATGTTTCTGCTTCAGAATTTAACAGTCAATTTATGATGACAAATGTGAGCCCTAAAATTGAACTGACTTAAAAATTGTCAATATACAATAACAGCAAAGCCCAGTACAATGCAGAGGACACACAAATCATTGAACTGCTACCTTATGAGACCCTAGAATATTGACATGAAACCACACAGTTATAACCCCCCCCACACACACACACACCACTGATGAAAAAAGCTCTTGAGTTAGTGAGGTATAGTTCCTAATTCTCAGGGTCAGCATGCATCACTTTGTGCCATGACTGTAAACAATCGCCATAAAAATTGTTAGTGAAGTAAATTCATTCAGAAACTCAGAAAATGTAAACACACTAGGGGCTAGATTGTGCCTTCTGATGTGAATGCTTTGCTGAGAAGTCGTGGCAACTATTCTCATTTCAATGGGAGATACAATTCAGCTTTTTGAACCATGCATTAACATAATTGTTTATTGTCCATTCACGCCTTGTATATTTGGTCCAACAGCTTACAAAGGCCAGAGATGACAATCTGAAAATAGAAATACATTATCTTCAGAGTGAAAGTGATTAGAGGAGTCATAGATTCTAGGGCCAGAAGGCCTGTGATCATCTATTCTAGTCTGATCTGCATAACACAGGCCATAGGACTTCCCCAACAACAAAAACAAAAGTCCTGCTACAAGTAGAGCATATTTTTTTTAGAAAAACATTCCATCTTGATTTTAAAATGTTCCATGATGGAGAGTCCATCACATCCCTTTAAGCTGAGCCAATGGTTAATTACTGTCACCATTAAAAAAAAATAAAGTAAAAAAACCCTTCATTTTATTTCTACTCTGATTTTGTCTAGCTTTCAACTTGCAGACATTGGATATTTGTCTGCTAGATTGTCTGCTAGAGCCCTCTCATCAAATTTCAGTTCCCCATCTAGATATGTACAGATCATGATCAAGTAAGGTCTTACCTTTCTCTTTATTAAGATAAACAGATTCATCTCCTTGAGTCCACCACAATAAGGCATGTTAGTCAAGCCTTTAGAGATCTAAAGAACCACATGTGACACATACAAAACAAAAAAAAATAAGCCTTTGTATGATGTGATGCAGAAAGCTCTGCAAATCCCCACAGTGTTTCAGCATTCTCTAAAACTGCATCATAGTTCCAGAGTTTAATGAAGTTTGTTCTTACAGTATTTATTTCATGATTATCTAAGATGTAGAACTAAGATTTTTTTGATTTTGGGGAAAAAACAATATGAATTATGAGAAAAGACATAAGAAGTAGGACACTAAATAAAGGTAATGGTGAAAAGATGAATTTGCTACTTAAGTGAAAAGTTAGAAAATTCACAACAAAGAAAATTAGATATTACTCTACCTAGACAGTATACACACAAAACATAGCCTAAAAAAATTAGTTGGGTGCAGTCAGCACTTTACAAAGCTTGCCTGGTGCTTTACAGGAATGGGAAGAAAAAGGTGGAGGAAAGTGGAGAGAGGAGTGAGGTTTGTTTTAAAACAGACTCTCTGCGTTCTAATGCCCAAAGCACAAGACCGAAAGTCAGGGGATTTCAGTTCCATTCCTGGTTTGGCTCTCACTTGTTGCATGATATTAGCCTAGTAAGAACCTCTCCTGACCTCAGTGCCCTGCCTCCATTTCTAAAATAGAGGCAAGGATACTTATTGTTGCATACGTTGTGTTTAAGGTGGCATTGCTGGGCATGAAAGTCTGGATGGGCAAATGCATTTTGGCTATTTGAAAATTTACCTCCCTGTCTATATTCATCCAGTCCCACATCAATGGTCTTTGTCATTCCAGGGCAATTTCAGGTAATCTGATCCATTTTGCATGGTAACCTTCTCCCGCTCCTGTGACATCCACATTTTCTCCCCACAGGCCATAAAAAAGACTGCCAAGATTATGATTTTTGACCATTACTCTGACCATGGTGAAACCTCTCTTGGAGTGCCCCCCTTTGTACTCGGTTATAGGCCTATGCCTACCTTGCTTTTTGCAAGGGTGAGTTCTGCAATGCCACTATTTTGAGCCTTGTCCCTCAGGCTTCACCACTCCTATTTTTCACTGTGGTTCTCCAGCAAGTCCAAATGAGTTCAGACCCTTCTTGGAGACTTTATCCCCCAACTTTAAAGAGATTTCTCTTTAGGGAGTCCTGCAACCAACAGATATTTTCAGCGACACAAGACAGATTTTTCAAGAGAAGCCAGAATTATTGGTCAGCTGCAATACAATAGTTAAAGGTCCTTCGGGGAGTATGGAAAAACAAAACTGAACTGAGAGCCCCTGTTGGCAGAATCACATGCCTCGTTTTTCCAAAGCCTCCTGCATTCCATCTGGCTCTGTCACTCCTCTGCCCTGGGCAGCCAGTTCATATCACAGTGACCTGGCATCTCCGCTGCTTTGTTTCCAGTTGCTATCAAGCTGATGCCAACTGTGCTGCTTGCCTTGGCTACCACTTGTTCATGTCTGGTCGCTGGGTCTTCCTTCATCTCTCCAGAGCACTCCACTCACATGTGAACTCACCCCTAGACAAGCTTATGAGACAAACAGACATCCTTTATTTCCTCTGTCTCAGAGGAGAAATTAAGAACTTCACACACAGTGGATAGCAATACACAGTGATTGTGCAAGCTGAGTCATGCATTCCCTGCTCCCTCCTCATCCCCACACAGATGAATGAAAATACCTCACAACTCAGAGCTAGTGTCTGACTTGCTGTCTTCAGCCTCAACAGGGCTGCACTGCACCAATTCACATTTAGAAGGTTCTCTTTATAAACTCTCAGTTATAACTTCAGTTTCAAGAAATTATTGTTTTAAATTGTAAATTCTGTAGAAAAAAGTCACTGCTGCTTCCCTGCTGGCCCTATATAGTGTGATGCACAGTGCTAATTCAGCCTGACCTCTCCTTGATACCAGGGTATGCTATGGACCTGCCTTCATACATAGTGCTATCAACTTTTCTGTTACATCCTTTTTGATCATTTAAGTTGCCATCAGGGGTGTCAGAGGCCCCTGCTGTAATGCAACCTGACTTTTTTGGTAACTGATTTAAGGCCTCTATCTTCTCCCTCTCATGTTGATTTTTGGGGGAGGAGGTACACATACAACTAAGATATGAAGAGTGAACATACATAAGGAGGTGTGTGGTACTGACACTTCAACGCTTGTACAGGGGGGAATTTCTTCAAAAAAAGTATGGCACTTACACTCAGATAATGCAGGCCTTTTTTTCTTCACACCAATTCTCTTGTGACAAAAAAAGAACATGCTTCCTTACAAGTGTTATTGTAACAGATGGGAATGAAGCAGGCAGCCAAGAAGACCATGTACATTCAATCAACATGCTGACTTTTAGCTAAGAAGATTGGAATGGTTCTAAATATATAAAACTTATCCTTGACTTCAGCTGAACTCACTCTTTTGGTTTGAACCCTCCCCCCCCCAAAAAAAAAAAAAAACATCACCCTTCCTCCTCTGACCTGAAAAAGACTTAATGGCTTTGCTGAAATCCAGCTTGGGATCTCAGCAGACCTGGTAATCTTCACAGGCTCAGGTGCTGTCACCAATCCTTAGAAAGGAATTTAAGGATTTATCAGTGGTCATTGTGTACATATGCACATACACACACACACACACAGACAAAGGTTAATACTTTGAGGACCACAGAATCCCCTAAATGCATAAAGCCTGAATATGTGTGAACAAAAGCCCTGCAGAGAACAGGGCCAGATTTCCAATTAGGCACAGTAGGCATAAGCCTAGGGTGGTATAGGGATGCCTAAAAGTTAAGTGGCTAAAAGTTTTGCTTTTACAGAAAACATGAAGGTAAGCTGTAGGTGGGTGCGGGGAAAGGGACCTGAAGATGCTGTGCCAAGGGGCACATAAAGTATAAATCTGGTCCTGGCAGAGAGTGAGTATACCAAATCTAATTTGGCCATAGTTCCATTCTTAACATCGAAGGGCAAAACAAAATAAGCTAACCTGTAGCAGCTTATTTTAGCCTCCTTTGACAATGTTAACTTTGAAATACCTAGCAGATAAAATTATTCTGGAAGAGACTCAAGTCTGCTATGAGTTCTCCAAGTAGAGCTAAAGAAAAAGAAGTGTGAACATGTAAGAGTTCCATTATGCAAGCTTTTTCAAGGCATGCATATATCTGTGTTGTACTGGAAAGTGGAGGTGTATGCTAATACTCCAGTTCTAGCTACATGTTACCAGAAGATATTATTAATTGCACTGTGCCCCAGGCACAGTATATATGAAAGTCATCTGAGGTACAATTTGTTGTAAAACTCATAACAAGTGTAATATTTTCACTTCCATTGTTTCTACCATTTCTTTAGGGCAATTAAAGCTAATTAAAAATACAGAGAGTCAGGAAATTCACATCTGGTTTGACAGCAGTCACAGCAAGTGCCATGGGATGTTTTCATGTTCCTACAATACTGACTTTAGAGTTCAAAGCAGATGAGAGACAGTCTATCACAAAACACGGAAACATTAGAAGAATACATAAGGACTCTATTTTGCCATTTAAGTATACAGTAGAGGAGATGAAGAGAGGGAGAGAAGGACTGAACTGGTGGCAGCTCCAAAAGGTATTATGCCTGAGTTGTGCACCATACCTATGGAAGTGCTAGAGGAACACTAACTGTAGCTGCCACCACTCAACTCTTTCAGAGAATTTCAATTCAAGAGCTCAGCTCTACTGTTGGACAGTGTGCAAGAGGGCTAGGTTATAAGACTGCACTAACATTAGCACTAGATTCCCCCAGTTTTTGTATTCAGGGAGCACAGGACTGGGATTCTGGTTCCCCAGCACCAAAAGGCATAAGATAGAAAGGCTCAAGGCGTCTGTTACAAGCTAGGTCTGGCACCGAATAGTCTATTATTCATATACTCATAGTAAATTAATATTAAATAATTATGTGTTAAATAATTTTCAGTATCTAGGCCTTGGTGGCTTCCAACTAAGATTATGGGATTAAGGTATGCACTATTCACAGAATGAGAAATACACTATCATACGGTGTGGGGGAAGATAGTACAAAGTAGATAAGTATCTCAGCAGCAAATATGTATGGTAAAAGCAATATTGAAAAAATGAGGCAGATTTTTCTGAAAAGAAGAGAGAGCATTAAGAGACCGATTGACATAGTCTTTGCACACCTTTGAATTTTTAGTTTCAACCAAAATATCACAAGAAAAGATCTTTTCATGTTGTGTTTTTTTTAACAAACTGGTGTCTTTGAGCTGTCTTAATCACTCCATTTTGCTTGTGTCCAGTCTCCTGATATCCGGTGGAACGATTTTTGAAAGCACATAATAGATGTTCATATCTGTCAATGATGTTGCGGCAGCTGTCATTCAAAAGAGAGTCCAGCATCTTTGCATGAGCTGATCTTTCCCACTCTGGAGATGCATATTTGGCCATTAAATAGCCAGGAACAATTGCAGTGGCTCTTAGTGTTGCTGGGTTTGGTCCCTATTTGGAATCTGCAAGCATCCTGAGTATATTATTCCAGGCTCTAACTTTGCCTTTCATCTTCTCCATGTGTGCCATGAAGGAGAGAGTATGGTCTAGCATCACTTTAAGGTAGGAAGGATTCCAACAGTGAGGCAAATGATACCCAATTCCAGATGATGGTAAATTGTCTATCAGCCTCATGATTCCAAAGTGAAGAAGAGACTCACTCGTGTTTGGGCTGGATGGATGTGAAATTGGTTCTTGGTGTAATAAACTAAAAGCGCAGACAGCACTGATGTTAGCATAACTTCAATCTGGGTGAAATCCTAGGTTTGGGCAAGGATACACAGTTCATCAGCATAGATAAAACTTTTGGTGCAGAGATGGATCAGTAGATCATTTGTGTAGATGTTGAAAAATATTGGCAAGCTGCCATAAGCTACATTTCCTGTACAGTTCAATGTAAAAACGTCAGTTCTCTAACACACATTGTACCAGTAGTGCAAAGCGGTGATCTTTCATCATGTCATAGACTTTTAGAGATGAGCCTTTGGTGATTCACTGTGTTGTATGATGCTTAAAAGTTGACAAACACAATGCCAGTTACCACACCCTTTTCAAAGCCATTTTTTATGTATGAATGTTTTGAATGATGTTACTGACTGATGTGCAACACTTGACCAGTGCACAACTTGCCCAGCCAGAAGCCAGCTTGCTGTGGGATTAAGTGCTTTTCAACGAACGGTGATAGATGGTTTAAGATGAGATGTTTGTATAGTTTGTAGAGGTGGCAAAGTAATGAAAAATGCCTGCAGTTCTTTAGCTATGATGAGTCCTTCCCTGGTTTCAGGTGTGCCATGACGTCTGCTCACCACTAGATCTTGGATACTTTATATGTGGCTGAGCATTAAAGAGCTTGGAAACCAGTTGTTGTTGCTGGTCTGAAGTACTTTAGTTGTTCAGTAGGAATGTCATCTAGACCAGTAAGTTTGCCATTCTGGAGAGTGTTAATTCTGGAGGTTAATAAGGTCATTGTGTAGTGTACCTGAAAATTATAAGACTTCTGGTCTTCTTGCTGATTAAGCTGTGTCTTCGGTTAGGTTGGCCCAACTATAAATCTTAATTGATTGCATCTGAAACCCTCCTCCAATATCTGATATTTACAATATGGCATAATGGGCTAGCCTAAATTTACAAAGTCTCCCCTACTGCATAACTCAAAAGCAACAGTCAATTTAGTTATTGTTACCTCAATTTCTCTAGAAACAGACCCAGGGTTACATTTATATTGGTTTTATTAAATGCCGCTATTGGATCAAACAGAAAAGGGATGGAGCTTATTCATGCACTCACACATTCATCGCATTCATACCCTTATGCACCCACACATTCACACAGGCAGAGAGTTATCGGAAACAGTGGAGGAAGCCGAGAAGCCAAAGCATAGTAGATATTCTATGATTTTATGATCCAGTGTGTCCGCCTGTGGTCACAGATCCAGGCGGATGAGCAGGTCAAGAAGCAGGAGCTTGTGAGCAAGCTTTCTTCTTTTTATTGGAACTGGGCGGCTCCTGTCATGTACACTGAGTTTTCCTTCCGTGTCCGTCGCCGAGAAGCATTCCCAGACCTCATTCCTTTCATGAATACCAGGTTTTTCTTTTCTTTACAGCACTGCATCATTGCCTTCTCAGGGCATATTACATCAGACACACCTGTCTCCTGTCTCCCAGCTCTTTCAAAATTGCAGTTCCTCTCCACCCAGTCCCATATACACTCCCTTGTTCACACTCTCCCTGATCTTATCATGGAATATTGCAAAGATTGGAGGTTATATAAGTGGTAACTGAAAAGGTTACAAAGCTTGTAAAAGTTACAATATTTAAAAGGCTATGCTAACAATGACTAAAAGTTACAAAGTTTGCAAAAGGTTACAGAACTTAATGATCATACCAGCAATGACCGAAAAGTTAAAAATCTTATAATTGCATTCTACTGGATTGAGCGGAGGCTTTACAAAACAGTTATTAAAAAAGTAAACAGTCCTTCTGTTTCATTGCTGCTACATTACCCTGACCCATTGCAGTCCCCAAATAATGGTTTAATTAATTCTCACCAGTCCCTTTTCACAGTTCATGTACTTCCTGTATACCACCAAAATGTTCAGAAATATTATACTCGACCGGATTAAGGCTGTCCTAGAGATTTTACATCCCACAACCTTGTCAGTATGGTGGTGACTCGTTAAATGTGTACCCTGTTAGCATTATAGGCAATTTCTTTCTGGCTATGTTACTACAAGACACTTTTTGCCATTTAAAACTTCACATTGGGATATAATCCCATTTATATTAACATGTCACTTCTGTGTATTCTTCCTTAACATTCCATGGTTAGAAGCTGGGCTTCACATTTTTAATCACTTTCAGCTGGGGTTTGACTTATGTTTTTATTTGTATTATCTTAGATAAGATTTCAGTGCTCTGGATATGTTTTCTTATAAATGAACAGCCGTTGCTGTCATTTCCACATCAAGGTCTTTTGAATTCCTAACCTAATTGATTCTCTGAGTTTTGATTGGCAAGGCTAGAAACAGATCTTTAAAATGTTCTTTCTGTCAGGATTTTCTTCTGCTTCAAAAGCTGTGTATTTAAGCCTAAGAAAAGTAATTACTAGGATACTTAAGATTTTTATCTCATCCATAAGCAGCTCAAAGACTTTCAACACTAGCATGATACAGGCCACATTTCTTCCTCAGAGCAATACAAACAGTACAAAGCCTTTCTATGGACTTTGGGACTATGTTATCAAACATATGCCTACAAGTCAGAACGTAAACATCACACAGCTTCTACTTTTGTTGATTCTGAGCTTCTTGTAAGACTCCCAGTTGCTCTCATAAACAAGATATCTTCCTCAATAAGGCCCTGAGTCAGCTAAGCACTTAAGCCTGAAGGCACTGGAACTTTAAGTACATGCTTAAAAAGATTGGTAGGTGCTTAAGTACCTTGCCGGATCAGGATCTAAGACAATTACACCTCTACCCCAATATAACGTGACCCGATATAATACGAATTTGGATATAACGTGGTAAAGCAGTGCTCCAGGGGGATGGGGCTGTGCACTCCGGTGGATCAAAGCAAGTTTGATATAACACGGAAAGATTTTCTGGCTCCCGAGGATAGCTTTATATCAGGGTACAGGTGTACATTAACAAAGAAAGCTAGCTACTATAGAGCATTTTAAAAAAAAAAATATATAAAGTTTAAAAAATAGTTTTATGTGAATAACAGTTCCTTTCTTTTATTGTTTCTCTCTTTTCAGAATATTGGAAAATTGTTGCTACCTATATTACTGACAAAACACATGAATTAAGGCACATATTTTTTTCCCCCATCTTCTGTTCACAAGAATACTCAGATAGGAGTAAAAGCAGCAAAGAATCCTGTGGCACCTTATAGACTAACAGACGTTTTGGAGCATGAGCTTTCGTGGGTGAATACCCACTTCCTCAGATGCATTTCGTGGGTGAATACCCACTTCCTCAGATGCATTCCTTACATGCATCTGAGGAAGTGGGTATTCACCCACGAAAGCTCATGCTCCAAAACGTCTGTTAGTCTATAAGGTGCCACAGGATTCTTTGCTGCTTTTACAGATCCAGACTAACACGGCTACCCTCTGATATCAGATAGGAGTAGATCTTAAGTAAAATAAAATGCCATTCACTTGTTTTGACAGAAGAAAAATAGCAAGGAGACATCTAAGAGATGTCATTAATCCTTTTGGGACAGGAAGTCCCTTTGGTAATGAAAATCAAGACTGTCTGGAGAAAAAGTTTGTTCCTTAATTTGCTGTGTTTTAAGGAAGTTGATTGTGAAAAGAATGACTATATCATGGGCTTTGAACTTTCTTATTTTTAAGTTGTGATATAACCAAAAGCTCTCATAACTTTTCACAGTTCTCTTTTTAATTATGTCTCTTGATTTATTCACTGTATTTCTTTTTTCTCCCACTTTAAGCAAAAAAGCTCTTTAAGAGCGGAGAGTTTGACATCTATTGTCAATTTCCCGCTCCAAATGCTACCATTTACTGTAACTGTCTTTTTTGTATTAAAAGCCAGCTCCTTCCTTATTCTTTCAAGTAGTTCTTGCTCTCCTTTTAGAGACAATCTTTTGTGTGAGTCAATCCTTTTTGCTAAAATCTCTTTTTTTAATTAATTTTTTTAAATTACTAATACAGATAGACACAGGACAAAAGTCAATAAACATCTTCTCGGTCATGGATTCTCTGAGAAGGAAAGTAGAGAGAGAGAAAATCTTCCTAATAGTTACAGAAAGAAATATCCATGTGCAGCAGTAAAAGTTTTGTTTGTTTGGTTGGTTGGTTTAAAATTAGTAGGTAAGATCTTACCTGTTGGAGCAGGTCTGTCCTATACTTAATGGAAATGCCACTAGGACTGTTGATATCTAACCTAATAGTGAAAAAGAAAAAAAAACACAGTTCAGCTGTTCCCAATGTAACAAGTTATCCCAATTTCATTATTATCATTAAAAATGCCAGTAGTACCCATTTTGCCATCCCATATTATATAGATCAGCTTTCTCTTTGTGATAGTTCATGTTCTTAGAGAAATGGAAACCAAACCAATCTTTAAAGAGACATAAAACCAAGGCCTTGATTATTTATTTGAAATCTCATGGGAACTTTTTGAAAAATTAGGAGTCATTTCCTTCCCTGTGCTAAATGGCACACATGGGCACAGACACACACATACCACACACACACACACAGAGTATATAATCAAAAGTCACATCCTTCATTTAGTAATGCTTTATTGTCAACTCAAATATCACCAGCACCACATAAACCTATAGTGTAGGGATCACCAACCTGGTAAGCCACCTGGCGGGCCGAGTGCATTTCCACTGTGAGCTCCAGAAACAGATCACTGTGGAAATGCACTTTAGCAGGGATTGGCAACCTTTAGCAGGCGGAGGGCAGGGCCGAATTGTTTACCTGATGCATCCACAGGTTCACGCGATCTGGGGGCTGTGGGAAGTCCTGGCCAGCACATCCCTCGGCCAGCGCCGCTTCCTGCGGCCCCCATTGGCCTGAAGCAGTGAACCGCAGCCAGTGGGAGCCGCAATCAGCTGAACCTGTGAATGCGGCAAGTAAATAAATAAGTCCAGCGTGCTGCGTTCCGAAGGTTGCCGATCCCTGCTATAGTGTTTTTCCACTGTGAGCTGTTTCTGGAGCTTTCCACAGGACTGCCACTGTCCCAGCCCCCGGTCTTTCTTGCCTCAGAGACCCTCCAACCCCTCTGTAATAAGATCCACCTATCTGCACAGGTTAGAAATAATTATTCTGCATCTTTATATAGATTTCTACCATCTGAATTTAGGGTGGTTCAGTAGGATGCTATTCCTATTCTATGTCCTAGATATTGCTGCCCTTCTACAATAGAACATTAGCATGGGTGTTTGTACAAATTCCAGTCTAGATGAATACAATATAACTACCTAAAGTTTTTTTCTGCAGTTTTAACTGGATACAATTTTATTTTTCATATTCTTTGCTAAAACATTATATAGTATTGGTATGTACTGTTAGACAGCCACCATGTATCCATTTAAGGTTGTAAGGTGCTTTGGGATTTTGGGGAGGAAAAGTATTACAATAATTCAAGTTACAAAATTCCATGTATTGTTCTACCTATCTGAAGAAGCAGCAGTCATTTTGTGAAGTAAAAGGCAGAGTTATTGCAACATCTTAGAGGAGACACACTGTGCTCTCACATGGAGACTTTTATTCTTTCTTCTCTGGTTTGCTTTCATTTTAAATAAAAGAGATGCAGACAGAAGAAATACTATACAATAATACAAGTATAGAATTGGCCAACTCCTGCTCAGGCAAAACTTTCTTTCAAGTCTTCATTGGGCTTTGGACCAGGCTTTTAAACTATTAATATTCCACTTTCCTAGATGAGTGAATATTGGCTCAAGCCAAAAACCCATAGCTAAATCCTTGCTCCTCTCTTACCCAGAGTTTGAATCCCTATCAAAATGCTGTGTATCAGGATTATAAATTATTTGTATTTTAATGGTACCTAGAAGGCTCAGTCATGATTGGGTCCCATTGTGCTAGGTGTTATGCAAATACAGAATAAAAGACAGTTAAAACACACCCTATCTGTACTGAAGGTATCACTTCTTTCAACATGAATGAAAATAGAGAGACTTCATGGTAAAATGCATTTGAATTTGTTCTAGGCACAATGTACACAGTGAAACCATTTCAAATAACTTCTATTAACTACAAAAATCCCTCTTAAATTAAAAGCAAGGAGCTTAATTAAACTGGCTATCTGTTTTCTTGAAGTCAAGTGAGCCACTGCTCTATAGGTGATAGCTTAACATATAATGACCTTGGCCGAGAGGAGAAATGGATGCATATTGGTAGAAAGGCCCCCCCAGGGGGAGGCAAGTTGGGCAATTTGCCCCGGGCCCCGTACGGGCCCCCATGAGAATATAGTATTCTATAGTATTGCAACTTCTTTTTTATGGAAGGGGCCCCCAAAATTGCTTTGCCCCAGGCCCCCTGAATCCTCTGGGTGGCCCTGATTGGTAGCCTCACTTCAAAGCTATTTGATATAAAATATATAGTGTTTTCTCCTATTCAATAAAAAGCCATGGTACAAGGGACAAAAACATACAACATCCTCGTCTGTTATATGGTGAAATTTCGGAATGCTCATGATACAGTTCATATGAGAATAAACATTCATATCTTGTGAACAACAGCTGGTCAGCAAAATTTGTATTATACATTGTAAATATATCACACTGCATTCACTAAGTGCAAAAAAAATGCAACTAATGTATGCCTGCAGTATCTGAGGCATTCTGTTTTATCTAGTATTTCTTTTAATGGTGTAAGCTTGACCTAAGGGCTTGATATTGTTCTTATTGAAGTCAATGGCAAAACTCCCACTGACTTCAGTAGTGTAGAATCAGGCCTAAAGGACCCAATTCAGTAAAGCACAGGCTTCATTTGTTGCATATGCTTAAGTCCCATTGACTTCAATTGACTTTGAGCATGTGCTTAAGTGCTGAGCTGAATTAAAGCTTAAATATGAACATATCTTTGAGTAAATTACACCCTTTGTAAATTAAAGACTAGCTTAGTGTGCAGTTGAAAGTTTTAGTTAATCACTAAATACTCAATCCTGAGGGATGCTCAGTGACTTCAGATCCATGGGAGCTGAAGGCACTTGACAGAATCGAAACCAAAGGGGAATTTTATTTTTTGTAATGAAACTTTGTGTTCTGTATAAAAAAATGGCATTCCCTTCACTGCAGCCCAACAGTCCATGCATAAAGGCTTTTAACACTGCTCAGATGAAAACAGATAAAAGTTACTAATCAAAGCAAAATATAAACCAGGTAAATAGTATGAAATAAATGCATCCACACAATTTGCTAGAATTATGTGTAGATTAATATAAGACTTTGATTAAGAACAGATTGCTCATTAATTAGAAATATATATCTGCCCACAATCACTAATAATGTCTATGAGATAATGACTGAGATGACATGCAATGCAATATATGACTACTTGTAGGAAATAGTCACCCAGTAGGTGACACATTGATTCAAACAGTCTTAATTTTTATACAGAAACATTCTTAATTTTTATTCAAAAATTAAAAATGAAGTATTATATTGACTGACGGAGAAGCACACAAAGAAAAGATGGACCTTAAAAAAAACAAAAAAAACCCCGCTATACCTTGTCTCCAGTGATTACAGTGGGCGAATAATTTTTAACTAGATTTATGTTAATTTCATATATTTCCATTTGTGAATTATCCATCAACAGATCATGATTTTCTCAAATCTATTCATTATTTGAAATAATTCCACAAGCACTTTCTGAAAATAGTTCCAGGTAATTATATGAGAAGATCTTCATACGTAATATTTTAAATGTGACATCCCTTGATTAAGTTATATGGCATGTTTCTGTAACTTAGCAAGATGAGTATAGCAGTATCAATGAGGTTTATGCTGGAAAGATATTTATACTCCTTTAGCCCCAATTCTGCAACACATGTGTGTGCTTAATGTAATGCATGTGTTTAAATCTTATAGAAGGCATTAGGACTACACTGTTGCCTAAAGTTAAACAGAGGCTTAAGTTCTTTACTGGACTGCATGAGTATGCTCAGCACCTCCTAGAATCAAGGCTGCAAATGAATCTCAAAAGAAAGAAGACACAGCTGAAGTAAAACTTGTAGAAAAGTTTTAAAGAACATCAGTAGAAAATTTTTTGTACCATGTGTCCAGCTATAGCAGAGATCATTCTCAGGTTTGCATTTTCTAGTGTGTATTATTTTACACTTAAACTCTGTAGTGGAGGTGAAAAGGTATTGTAGCAAGTTGACATGGCATCAGCAGTGGTTCTTTGGACCACTATTAAATATTATGTGGATGACAAAAGGAGCAATTTATCCAGCTGCTGGAGTAGAAGGGCTATTTGTACTTCTAATAACCATTACTTGGGGAGTTAAAAGATGTTGGCTGGAATGAATATGGTTTCCCTACTCCTAAAAAAAGTAAGAAGTCTGGCTAATTTTCATGGACATTGATCAGTTCATAGAGTGACAGGAGGTCTTCCTAGATAGGTATCTACATCAAGATTCCTCAAACAATTTTATAATTCCCTTTGTGGAAATACATTTAGTTTCCATTTATCTCCTCCATCACAATGGCTGAAAGAAGAATGGCAGCATTTTAATGAACACGGAGCCACTGATTGTACCATCTCCCACAGTGTCCATTTTACATATACCCCCTACCACAATATGGAATTAAACTCAGTATTACAGCAGTGTTATGCAAGTTTTCTGTAATGCCAGTATTATGTAATGAAGACTTTTGCTTTATATCAGAACTCCAACTATGAAGATAATTTTTCCTGTTGTTAAATCAGGTTTTCCAGAAGTATTTGATGTTAGCAAGGTTATGCAGCATTTGACATTATACTTTTTACCTATCTAAACGCCTTCTATAGAAGGAAAAAACAGAACGTTTTAAGGTTGAAGTCACATCAAGGAATTTTTTTAAATGTACCTACCAGCTTAAGTCATTCAAGTAAATCCATTATTGTCACCTTCATCCCTTACTAAATAAAGATAATAATGAATCTCTGTGTCATGAGTTCTCTTATTATAATGAAACTCTGTTATCTTGGTGTATTTAAGAGTCTGTCAACATCTTCATTATAAATCTACCAGTATGCTTTTTTATTAAGAGAACGCCAAATCAATCATAAAAATTCTTTCTGAAATCAGATTTAGCATTTGAAGTGTCATCCAAAACAAGACCATACAAATGTAAAGTTGTATCATATCAGTGGTTCCCAAACTTCTCCTATCACGCCACTCCTTTCCAGTAATGGAATCTGTCTTTGCCCCTGCTCCTCTATTTAGGCAAAGTTGACTCAGCAGAGGAGCTGAGGATGGAGGAGGAGCTGGCGCTAGAGGCGGATCTGGTCTGGAGGCAGAGAGAGAGAATGAGGACAGAGCTGAGTTGGGTCCAGAGCTGGTCTGGACTCTGAGCTGAGCTGCACCTGGGGGTGGAGCAGGAGGCTGAGTGGAGCTGTGTCTCGGGGCAGAGTTGAGGCTCGGGGGCAGAGCAGTGGCTGTGGGAGGAGCAGAGCTGAGTAGTACTTCATCCCCAACTCCCTGTGTAGGCTGGCTGGGGCCTTGCTGCATGCCATCCCTCCCAAAAACCTCCTTCATGCCCCCTCGGGGGATGCACCCCACAGTTTAGGGACCACTGTATTATATAAATCATATCAGGTGATCTTATGTTAAATATATATATATGCTATCTTTATACACTCAAACAAAAGAAGTGTGCAGATATGTGCATGTATGAAATATGTTTTAAAGTCTCTGTTTTCCATGTACACATTTTAGATGTGATTAAAAAATAGGGAAATGCATTTTTTTACTTTTGCAAACGTGAATTAGAAAGGCAAATTATGACGTGACTGTATTAATCTGTATTATGGAAGAGACAATTTTTGACTAAGAGGGATTTTCAGCCAGTTTATGACTGCCTGGAAAAACTGAGTAATTGACTCAAATTAAAAAGCCTGAATTGGATGATGATTTTGTTAGAAACTTTGAAAATGTGAAAGATGTAAAGAAAAATGTAATAGTTACTAGAGCTGGTTAAAATTTTTTTTTCCATCCCTGAGGACATTTTTGACTTTGTCAAAAAACTGAAAATGTTTTGGAGATTTTCGGTTTTCCCAGAGGGGAGAGGAATTTTCATGAAAATTTGTGTATAGCTGAAAACCTAGATTTCTCCATTACTTCATTTCATTCCACTTGAATGTGTGGAAATCAAATGCGATGCTAAATTATTTTTTCTTGTCCATGAAATAAAGAATATTGATTCAGAAGTTTAAGATTATTTTTCAAAGGGTACAAATGTATTGGAAATACAGTTCTATTAATCGAGACACAGAAAATAATGCTACATATCAGACAAGTTGGAAAACAAATGAAAGTTCATTTTAAAAAAGGGGGAGGGAGAAAAAAGCTATAATAATTGACTACAACATAGTCATTGGTAATAATTAGCAAATTGTTTTGCCTTTTAACTCTGAAAGCTATTTATCATACCTAGCAGGAAGTGTTGGTAATTCAGCGGTTGGTATTTTTCCCCTGAAGCTATAATGTACCAGTGTCACAGCCTGATGTTAGATGGCATTATACTGCTGCAGATGCTGCCTTTTAGATGTGACATGAAACTGAAGCCCTGACTATTGGTGATCATTAACCCCCCACTACAGTTTCTGAAGAAGTAGTGTTTATCTAAATGTCTTGTGTAAAGCCCAGTTCCATTCAATTGTATAAAATAGGCTTCCCTTCTTGGCCTAAATTATTTCACACTGTGCATTGTTAACAGTTGTTGTGTTTCATCCCACGGGTACTGCATTTCAGTGATGGATAATTCTCATTCACTTACACACAAATCAGCCTGCTCCCCTCCCCTGCCCACTTGTCATCTGAAAATCTTGAGGAATGGCCAAACTTGGATATAAATGGATGAGTTATGGGCCCCTCACCTTTAAGTGGCATCCCTTCCATAATATAAATAAACAATAACAGCAAGGTGCTGATCTCCATATGGTTAAATAAATGTACACTGTGGCAAATTGCCAGTACTGTTATGCTGGGTCTCAAGCTTTCTCTTCTTTGGGGAAGGTTCAGGGCGCCATTGCTTGCCTCTGAATCGGTATTTTAATTACCCTACTATTGTTCTTGAGGAGGGGAGTGGAGAGGGAGGGACCTGGGCCTGCCCTCTTCCCCAGAACCCAACCCAGGGGCCCTGAGGTTTGTGGTGAACCACTTGAACTAGCGGTTCCTTCCCCTGGGCTGCTTCCCTCTCCTGCCCTTCAGCTTGTGAAGGGGCTTCTTTCCCTCCTTCTACATAAGCCAGGTGCCCCTTATCTAGGGTTTTTTTGATTTCTCAGCCCACCGCAGCACTCCTCCAAACTTTCCTTTTGGTCTCTCTTCAAAGCTGTTCTCTGCTCCAACTCCTTCAAACTGCTCTCTGCTCCAACCAAACCTTCCTCCTCCAACTCCCACACTGTCTGCCTGAAGCAGGAGGGTTTTATCACATGACTGACTGCTGGTGCTCTAATTGGCTTCAGGTGCTCTAGTTAATCTATAGCAAACCTTCCTCCCCTTGCAGGGAACATGGCTCCCTGCTAACACTCTCCTGCTGCCCTCTGGCCATGCTGTATCACAACACATATCGACATCTGTCTTTCCTCACCACTTCAGACAGCAAGCTTTGGAGAAGCCAGATGACACACCAGCTCCTAATCCCTTTTCAAGCCTTCTTTAGCCAGCCAACAAAGCCTAGAGGACATCTGACCTTTGGACAATCCAATTTTTTTGTTTAAGTGTTGCAGATCACTGAAGTTCTACATTGCTCTGAAAATCAGTTGTATTTGCAAGGGACTTTGTCATCCTTCTGGATGAATGCTGTCATATCAGTGTACATAGTAATTAGACTATATTTCATGCTCAACAATAATATAGTTGACCCCAGAGTGAATTCCCACTAGGTGTTCTTTTTCTACCAGTAAAGTATTGTGTTCTCACAGTAAGACATCAGCAAAGCTCCTGAATTAAATTATAGCCTTGAATGTACTCAGATATAGAAATATAAATAGGAGACTGACACAAAATAGAAGAATTCATGTCATGAATGGGAAGTATGTAGGATGTTTGCACAACAGCTCCCCAAAATGTACTTTAGTAAAGGAATGTTTCAAATTTGGGGGCAAAATGGAAAGTGATTTTTTAAATATACTGTGAAGTCGAGTTTTAAAATGAAGGAAGTTACATGCCTTTAAAGGACAGTGTTCTATTTAGTGCCTGTTTCTTGAAATGCACTCTCTACTGTCTACAGTGGATAACATGGGTGTAAGTGAAGGCAGAATTTGAAGTCAGTGGGGCTGTATGGGTATAATCAAGCACAGATTTTGGGCAAAGGGAATTTTATTACACTGCTGATATTACTGGTGATGGACAAATATCGTATATTGATTTTCAGATCCCAGTTTGAATAGGCAGGGCCATCGGTTAGGAAAACAACAACAACAACAAAAAATCAGTATAATTTGATATGGAATCTTTAAGGTGGTGTCTATATTACATTTCCAGCACTTATCTCTCTATTGGTATAATACCAGTGAAACTTCACTGGTATTACCAATTATGGAAGCACCAATGTGGCTTTCTGTTATGCTACGATATCTTTGATGTTGATCGTTGAATATGCACTTGAGTTTCTGCAGACTCCAAGATTCAGCTGGTTCACTAGTTGACTCTTTTCTTCACAAGCTGAAGTTCCAAAGATCCCTACCCTCCACCCCGTAGCTCTACTTAAGTATAATCAGTATAATCCTGACCTCTAACAGCATGGCTGTTCAATTCTGAGCATTTTCTTAAGCAACAATTAAAAATTTGGGCTTAATTCTAATCATACTTACTTCAATTTATAACATTAGTAGCTCCTTTGAATCTGGAATAGTATATTTGATTTATAAAAGCAGCAAAGAATCCTGTGGCACCTTATAGACTAACAGACGTTTTGGAGCATGAGCTTTCGTGGGTGAATACCCACTTCCTCAGATGCATGTAATGGAAATATTTGATTTACATGGCCATAAGCAAACCCAGATTCAGGCCTTGAACAAGCTTGCTTAGTGGTTTTGAAATGTGCATAAATAGTAAGTAGGTAGTGAGCAGTAAAGAAATTTTCTTTGGTAACATGTGAATTCACGTCTCCTGAAGTAAACTGTTCATGCACTAATTAATATATGTTGGCCCCTATCTTTTTAAAGCATGTCCTTTAAGCAGATGCCCTAATCCCCCTTTAAAGCTGGCATTTAAATTTGTTGTCTCACTGCTTCAGGTAGTGTCAGTGAAGTTCCACACATACTGAGGCACAGCATTGTAGACATCTTTAGAATGTGCTTTGCTACCAAGATTGCGGAAGGCAGTTGAGTCTAGTCACACTAGCAGAATTACAGTTTTCAACACTATCTTGGGTTTGAAGTGTGCGATAATGACAACCAATGTCAAACACAGCAAGCTCTGCAATGCAAATAGAGCATTAAACCATGAAGTTTTGAGGCTTCTCTGATTTTCATTCTGAAACTAAAGTTATTTAGGTTTACCTGTCCTAGTAACAAAAAAAATAAATAGACTTACACATTTTTTTTCTTAAGAAATGTAACTGTAACAATAAATTGTATATGCATTGAGCAGGGCTCATTCCATCTTTGTTTCTATTGACACCAATTAATGTTTAAATATATTAAGAGAATGTAAAAAAGATAACACTGTGACCATTATGACATGAGGAAAATGTCTGTAAATGTCTGAGGGCAAGGTTTCTATCTCAGAATGTTGCGTTTCTTTATCTCATTGCTCCTATAGCGGGACCTATATTTTATTGAGAAGGACCTGGGAAAATAGAGTGTACAGCCAAAGGACCTACAAGTGCCATTTTCCTTGGCATACACTATTCAATGAGGAACACTAAAAGGATTAAGAAAGCAGTTCTGTATTGTCTCAGAGGTACAGTAACATAGCACCACACTGTATTGTATGACAGTTACTATGGTAACTATTCCTTCTTTTCCCCCCATTGAACAGCACATCCCGTTGTAGAAGAAACCCAGCAATTTAAGAGCCTGCAAGACAGTGGCCATCTTAGATTCCTTGCATTTAGAAAACATTTTCAATTTTCTAGATTTAAAATTTACATATTTTGAAAATTGTACCCTTTGGGTAGGATTGGTCCCAACCCTTGTGGTCAAAGGAGTTATGAGTGCATTTGGGAGTAGCAGTCATGCGACACTAAAAGGAATGCAACTAGCATCTGCAAAAAGACTGGAGCAATGGTGGATCATCCTTCCATAATGGGCAGCTCTGCTGGTTGGTCTTAGAGGGGATTGAATATGGAATTGTCCAAAGCACAGGTCTGGGCTTCCCAGAAGCTCCAGGTCATATCATGCCTGTTGTTGCAGGGCCAGGAAAGTAATAATGCAACAAAAAGATTCGCCAGAGGCTCAGGTTTGGACAAACAATTATCCTCTTTGACATCTAGGTGCAAGACAAATTGACCCCAATTCAGCAAAAGCCTCTAGCTGAATCCCTTCCATGTAATTTTATGTGCAGATAATACAAAACAAAATCCAAAACATATGAATCATACGTGACAGGATGTATATTTTCCTAGAGATCTTAATCCTGGCATCTGGCCGGTGTATGGGGAGACTTTGGCAAACCAGTAAAGTGACTGAAACCACTTATTGGCTTATTGTGAAAGGCAGGAGGAGGGGAGTTTTGGGGTGCCACAGAAAGGGCAGCTTGACCCTGCATCCTTCCTGATAAGAATTGTGTTGAAGTTGCTGATACATGCATTTTAAAAGAGTAGGATGTGCTTCAGGAATGTCTATTGGGGTCTCAAGGCTGCAAACTCTGGAAGAACCCAACCTGGTTAATAAATAATAAGAAGGAGCCTCTTGATTGCCCATTTGAACTGCTTGCTTAATAAGTTTTCTTTAACGGACATGTCATTCTATTACTAATGTATAAATAAGGGGGAAAAGCTTGAGATAGTTGGACTCGTTTGGGGACTCGTTTAGGGACTCTTTTTGGACTCTCCCTCTGGATACATCTTGCAGTACCCACTGGCAGATGGAAGATTTGGACACCTGCAGCCTGCCGCTGTGTCACTTGAAAGCCACACTTGGCTTTGGTAATTATCAAGGGTTGGAGGTGTTTTACTAATCTGTTGCTGTCATGGTATAATTCCCCACTCTGAACCTTAGCGTCCAAAAGACGGGGTACCAGCATGAATTTCTCTAAGCTCATTTACCAGCTTAGTACTTGTAGCACTGCCACCAATCAGGAATTCCAAAAAACCTTGCCCGGGGACCCCCAAGACCCAGACCCCCTGGATTTTAACACAAGGAAAGTAAACCTTTTCCCTCACCGTTGCCTCTCCCAGGCTTCCGCTCCCTGGGTTACCCTGGAAGATCACTGTGATTCAAACTCCTTGAATCTTAAAACAAAGAGGAAAATTCACCTTCCCTCTTCCTTCTCTCTACCCCTCCCAGACTCTTCCTGAGAGAGAAAGTAATCCTAACACAGAGAGAAAATAACCTCTCTTTCCCCCTTCCCTCCTTTCTCCCCACCAATTCCCTGGTGGATCCAGACCCAGTCCCCTGGGGTCTCACCAGAATAAAAAAAAACAATCAGGTTCTTAAACAAGAAAAAGCTTTTAATTAAAGAAAGAAAAACAGTAAAAATTATCTTTGTAAATTTAAGATGGAATATGTTACAGGGTCTTTCAGCTATAGACACTGAAAATACCCTCCCAGCCTAAGTATACAAGTACAAATTAAAATCCTTTCAGCAAAATACAAATTTGAACTCCTTCCAGCCAAATACACATTTGCAAATAAAGAAAACAAACATAAGCCTAACTGGCCTTATCTACCTAGTACTCACTATTCTGGACATATAAGAGACTGTATCAAAGAGATTGGAGAGAAACCTGGTTGCACGTCTGGTCCCTCTGAGCCCCCAGGGTGAACAACAACCAAAAACACACAAAAACTTCCCTCCCTCAAGATTTGAAAGTTTCCTGTCCCCTGATTGGTCCTCTGGTTAGGTGAAAGCCAGGATCACCAAACTTAACCCTTTACAGGCAAAAGAGACATGAAGTACTTCTGTTCTATTAACCCTTGACTATCTGTTTATGACAGTTGCGGAAGTGTGTAAGTGCTTGAGACTAAGTAAAGTGTAGCTTTAAGTGAAAGCATTCTTCTGTTGTCCTGTTCGTGCCAGCCATCTATCGGTCAGACAGCCAGGTCTCCCCTGATTTATTTCCTGACACCATCTCATACAAAGTACAAGTTACCAAGAGCTTTGAAAGAACTCCAGGTAACAGCCAGCACAGCCTCTGCCTCTTCATGTAAAGTACTGAGTGTAAAGATGCTAATTTGCACTTACTACCATCCAGGAGTGGCGCTAGAGTTTCTGGCGCCCTAGGCAGAATCTGGGGGGTGGCATTTTGTGTGCTCCCCATGGGGTGTGTGGGATCTTCTGGTTCCACTCCCGTCATGCCGCTGAAGAAGGACCCTCCACTGAAATGCCGCAGGTGACAGCAGCAGTCATTGAGCTGCTCAATTGCCTGCCGCTGTTTTCCGTGGCATGTTGGCAGAAGGTCCTTCTTCGGTGGCATGATGGTAGCAGAACTGGAAGTTCCCGTGCGCCCCGTGGGGAGCGCACGAAATGCCACCCCCCGGAATCCTGGCACCCTAGGCGACTGCCTAGGGTCTCCTAATGGAAGCTCCGGCCCTGCTACCATCTGAGAGCTAACTATCTTGATAAACTACTGCTGAACCCTGCTTGAAAAGTAATGTCTGACCCCTCTGGCCATTGGCTAGCTCAACAGAGCCTCTTCATAGGAACGCCATTGGTGCAGGATGAAACAGAGCTTTGGGGTCTTTCTCAGGAAACAATGTTACCTGGAGTTCCAAGTGAGATAGTAAATATTTGCACTGTTCCAGCATAGAATTGCAGCTACTTGCCACAATTTAGCCCTTAAATTATTGATTAAATCTGTTTTTTTTTTCTGGTTAACACATTCCTTCATTGAGTTGGAAAGAGTTGGGCCACTGTATCCAGGAGAAAATAATTTAATAAATTGCAAAATCATATACTTTATCTCGGAAAAGTGAGTCTGTAAAAGCAATTACATGTTGTTATGGATTGATGATTTAAACTAAAAATAAGCTATTGAGCAGAATGCCATTATGCAGTATATGTAGTAAGAAAAAAAAGAAAAAAAAGAAACACTATTTAACTCAAAGTGAAAATAATTCCCAGATGTAGACCCGATCATCTATTGGAGCAAATGCACATAGCTCTGTGGAAGTCAGTGTGCAATATTCTGATATATACCAGATCAGAATCTGGCCCTAAATAGTTTAATTATCATTAGGATAAAGAAGTGCATAGATCAATTTGGATATATTTTTCATTGCCGTGCAGAAAAGGAGTGAGAGAGGAAGTTCATAATCTTAGTTCACATCTCTTTCCTTTCACATCAATATTTCCTGGAAAGAGAGTGAGCATTGGTAGGTGCTTAGCTCAGAAATGATCCATCCTACTAGAAAGTGGAATGAACAGAAAACAAGAAAGACAGAATTGAAACATTAAACTGACGGCAAGGAAAGAAACAGAAGGGCAAGGTAAAACAACCTTAGAAAGGAAATACAAAACAGAAAAAGGAAGGACAGCAGAGACCATCGATAAAGCAGGATGATAAGAAATAAGAGAGAAGGGATAGTCTAGGATGAAAATCTTGAAGTATAATAGGTTTAAATTTTAACTTGACTTTAGTTAAGAAGAATCAAGAAATTCAATAAACACTGAAAGATGAGAGTGATGGAAAGTGGAAGTGGATGGGTGCAAGTATTTATTCACAGCTGCCAGAATGTACATGTGTCCCTGACACAATTTTAGGATACAAGATCCCTTCAAATGGAACCGATCACCAGAATAAGTTAAACATGTTAGACCACAGTAGAGAAGACTATGTTTCAAAAAGAAAGTTCACTGTATTGTTTTGCACTGAAACAATTAAGTATACTTATTATATATACACACTGACTGTGAAACGACCAAACAAAAGAGAATGAGTATATGAAAGAGACAAAAGAGCATAACCACATTTTGAATTACGGGAGCCATAGTTTAAGAAGAAGCTCTGATTCTGTACTAAGTGCTCTGCCTCACCCCTTTAGGCCTTCACCTGTTCAAACCATTCATCTTTATCTATTAAAAATCTTCAAAAGTTAAAGCCATCTAAAATTGTCTGAAATCTTTTGCCGAAAAAAAAAAGTGATTATTTTTTAATCACATGAAATTGTGGTGGGCATTCTTCCACTATTTCAAAATCATTTAAAATACCAAAATATTTCTATATTTTTTTTCATAATGTTTTGAATATTTTTCAGAGAAAGATTTTTTTTTCCCAGCAAAAAGTTTCATTTTCAATAAAATTTCATTTTTGGACAAAATTAAATGTCGAAACATTTTAGTGACTATAGAGGCAGGGAGAGTGCTTATTGGGACTAGAATATCATGACCTAGTTAACTGTTTCAGATGTTCATGCAAGAGAGAGTTACAGCAGTTTGGCAATGCACATTTGGCTTTAGTGCAGAGGGTTGTCAATACACATTTGTCTACATCAGGCCCCCAATGTGCATGCAGAACTCTCATGGACATCAATGCAGGATCGAGAGCAATATATGTTTATTAGGCTGTGGTATGTAAGGTTCCTATTTGCCAAAAACATTAAGTCCTGGATTTGAACTAATGGCATTCTAGTATCGTCCAAAATGCATGGATCCTCAAATTCTGCATATTAACAATGTATTGACAGCAGATTTGCTAAAGAAAGTGAAGATTGGACAAAAAAGAGCTGTTTTAGCAAGACGAAGCAGAATATGAGCCAGCTTATTTAGTATGAGGTAAAGATGACCTTAGAACCATTCACTTACTCTGGAGTTTCTTTAGATGTCTAACCAATAGGGAGTTACTGACTATGTGATATTATGCACATCTTTCAGCTAAATCCAAGTTCAGCTGCAAAGTCCGCCTGTCAGGACATCATGTGGATTGGTGACACTCCCTGTGGAAATGGGGTCCTGAAATCAATGACTGGACTGCATAGATCCATCTGAGAAGATGATATATCAGTATTTCTTACGTTATTAACTGTTTCCTCTACTACCATGTGTGACAATAGTATGGCTAAGGGCTTGTTTGCATATGAAATGTGAATGTGGGTTATAGAATTGCAAAGCGCCTGAATATCTTAGGTTATTTACACAGTGCTTATCCCCATGATGTCCAAGTATTGGGAAAAAGCTACTGCATGCCCTGCCTTAATTTTGTTTAACAGCATGCCCAAACTACAGCAGAGCATCCCTTTTGTACAATATATCTGCTATGTAATACAGTGGTGAAGTGTATTACAGGGTTTCTCAAACCAGGGGTTCCCGCTTGTGCAGGGAAAGCCCCTGGCGGAGCAGACTGGAGTGTTTACCTACCCTATCCACAGGTCCGGCCAATCGCGGCTCCCACTGGCCGCGGATCACTGCTCCAGGGCAATTGGAGCTGGTGAAAGTGGCGGCCAGTATATCTCTCGGCCCGCGCCGCTTCCAGCTCCCATTCACCAGGAGCAGCGAACCACGGCCAGTGGGAGCCATGATTGGCTGGACCTGCGGACAGGGCAGGTAAACGCACAGTCCTGGCCCACCAAGGGCTTTCCCTACACAAGTGGTGACCCCTGTTTGAGAAACCCTGGTGTATTACAAAACAAACAAACAAACAAAAAAGTATGTAGCCCAGTGCTGGAACAGTAAAGGAATAGGCTATAATAAATGGGATCTATATACATATACAATATAATTTTTTATTTAGTTTTTGAGTGCACAGGACCTGATTTTGTAACCTGCATATATGTAAATGTATGTGTAAGAACATAGGAATGGCCCTATTGGGTCAGACCAAAGGTCCATCTAGCCCAGTGTCCTGTCTTCCAACAGTGGCCAGTGCCAGGAGTCCCAGAGGGAATGAACAGAACAGGTAATCATCAAGTGATCCAACCCCTGTCGCTCATTCCCGGCTTCTGGCAAACAGAGGCTAGGGACACCATCTCCACTATTCTATGCCTTATTTACATGCCATAATTACCACAACTGCACTTACAAACTGGAGTTTGTGCATTTGTGTATGTGCAAATGACAAGTTAAGCATGTAGCTGGCCATTTGCCTGTGAAAATATCCAATTTGTCTTGTAATCGTGGCAGAAATATGAACAAATTAAGTACACACTTCCATTTGCAGTTTAGAAAATCAGACCCACAGTATTCCTTGGTCCTACAGTAACAAATACACTCTTCTTCGCATCTCAAGGTCCAACTGTTGGACAATGACTCATAATTACAGACACAGAAAAATAAGCATCAGGAGATGTTCAACTAAATAAAATAACATAAGAGGAACATCTTTTTGTAAAGTGATTCAGCATTTCTTCTGTAAATAACTTACTTTGAAAAGCTGAGTTAAAAGCAGCTTTGTGTGAGACAGAGATAAGTTTGGATCAAAAATGAGACTTTTATAGGCACATGCTGCTTAGAAGCTCTTCAGTTTCATCCAAAGATTGGTTGTTTCCCATACTGTATAATGTTAATTACAGTTTCTGTGCTGCTCTGTTGCACCCAACTAAGAAATGAAAAATCATTAGAAAGACCTTTTAATATTCATCTGTCATAACAAGGCTTATGGTAGCTGAACACACACACATACATACACACTCCATGAAATCAAAGAGCTGACTGTCATAAACATTCTGATGCCTTCGCTCTGTGATGTCATCCACCAATTTGTTTGAGTTAAGACCATGGATCTTCAGAAGAATGCAATTTGACAAAAATCTTTGTAGTTTTGTACATGCTTTCCAGAATTTCAGTGAATGGTTTCTATATGCTCCATTAGGATAATATTCAGGCAATACCTACCTCACAGATGTGGACTTGTGAACACTAGGCAATCTCCCATGCTCTGCAGTCACAGAAGCAACTCTTCATTCCAAGGTTTCAGGGGTATGGCATGGAGGTGTGAGGAGTACATCCCCTTAGAAGAACTATGTTTAATATCGGCTTGAGAATTAGAAACTACCATAAACTTAATCTCCTTCTCAATGAAGAGTCACAGATTTTGCCCCAATTGTCCCTGGAAGTTACTGTTGTTTTTGTGTGTGTGTATATTGTGACAAATTTCCTCCTCTTCCTTGGTGGGTCCTGCGCTTATTGGAGGATTTGCTCAGCTCAGTGATATTCCCCTTTTGTGGAATCCACAGTCTGGGTCAGCTCCTCTTGTGTCTGATCAGGAGTTGGGAGGTTTGTGAGGCGAACCCGGGCCCGCCCTCTACTCCAGGTTCCAGCCCAGGGCCCTGTGGATCGCAGCTGTCTATAGTGCCTCCTGTAACAGCTGCATGACAGCTACAACTCCCTGGGCTACTTCCCCATGGCCTCCTCCAAACACCTTCTTTATCCTCACCACAGGATCGTCCTCCTGGTGTCTGATAATGCTTGTCCTCCTCAATCCCCCAGCAGTACACTCTCTCACTCTCAGCTCCTTGCCCTCTTTCTCCCAGCTCCTCACACATGCTCCTTCTCCTCTGGCTCCTCCCTGCCTGCCTGGAGTGAGCTCCTTTTTAAACCCAGGTGCCTTGATTAGCCTTCCTTGATTGGCTGCAGGTGTTCTAATTAAAGCAGCTATCTCCACTGCCTTCTAGAAAGATCTTAATTGGCCCCAGGTGCCTTGATTAACCTGGAGCAACTGCCATTTGGTTACCAGGGTCCTAGGGATTTGTTTAGCCTGGGGCTAACATACCTGTTTCTCAGTACTTTACTGTAGCCATCTGGCCCCATCACAGTATATATACATAAAATACACAGATTTCATATATTTTTTAATGCTACTTGGAACAGAAGTCTCAAGTTTTTGCTGTTACTTGATTTGTACTTTATTATCCCTTGTGTGTGTGTGTATATACATATATACATACACATACACACACACACTCACTACCCTTTAATTCAAGAAGAAAATGTATGATATGTACATTTTTGTTAGGGCGAGTTAGTTGAAAAGGAAAACAAATGTGGAAGAAGCCACAGACCCCATTTTATAGTTTGCCGAAAAACAAGTATTACAGAGTCCAACCTAGGAGATCAGAAGGGCCTCATGCATGGATAGGTATAAAATTGTCACCATTAACAATAAGGCTACATTATATCACGAAGGTCACATAATCTGTGACTTCCAGAGACCTCCTTGACATTTTCTGCTTCAGCCCCTGGGGCCAAGGGACTGGGTGGGATCCCAGCAGGGTTCCAACGACAGGCGTCAGCCTCCTCAGGGACCCTCCATAGAGTTCTAGCAACAGGCAACAGCGTCATGTGCCAGGGACAGGGTTCCCATGACTTTTACTAAAACTAAGTGAGATAAAATCTTTGCCTTAAGTAACACTTACTGCTCCCTCTGAAGTCAGTGGGTATTCAGCACTTCTGAAAAATCAGGTCACTTTAATTCATATGCCTCAATAGAGATTTAAGAACCTAACTGTAGGTAACCAGGTTTAAAGATGCCGGGGTCTGAGTTATTAAATCCTATAGATTTTACCTGATGTTGTTCTCTGCCAGCCCATTCACATGATACCGAAACAAAAAAATGAAACCTTAAGAGGGAGTGGTAAAATATAAGTAATTCCGAGCACCATGTGGTGGCTTTCACAAGGGATAATAAAGTGCAAATCAAGTAACAGTAAAAACCTGAGACTTCTGTTCCAAGTAGCATTAAAAAACATGTATGAAATGCCTAGTTCGTAAAGACAATGCTGACACTTGAACAAGATCGTTATTACGGACAAGAATGATCACAGGAAGCAGGCCAGACTAGGAAGACTGAAGGAGAGGAAGAGTTTAGGTTGCAGTGCAGCAGAAAAATAACTTCTAAAGATCATTTGGAAAATGTGATTCATGACTACTAAATAGAGAGAGAATTCTTGTTCACATTCTTTGAAATTATTTTTGAGGTTTCGATAACAAGAGAAAAGTGAGTGTGTGAGGAAAAGGTACAGAGAATTATGCTTGAAACAAACAATAAAACTACCATATATACAATGGAGGATAATTTTGGATAGCAATTTGTGTCTGATGATTCTCAAATAATATAATTATCTGTTGAAGAATAATTTGTTACTCTTTGGGAATGGCAACTGAATAGAATAATTTGTTAATTGTTCTTTTTATGGCTGTCTGTACCATCATTTATATCTATTTGCTACATCTTTATGTGTGCTAAAACACTTTTTAAAGAAAGGAAGAGGGTAAGAGGCTGTAAGTCTAAATATTTTTATAACATAACTGTTCATTTCTTTAATATGTAGAGTACTCTATTTCTGCTGAACACTTACAAAGCTTCAATTGATCCTCTATTCTTTCTGAACATGAGTCTACAGCCTTCAAGAACACAGAAAATTTTCTCTGAGGTTGCTCTGAAGAATATTTAGAGCACAAGGAAATACCTCGCTGTTCAAAACTCAAGCAGGGTATGAGTCTTCACAAAGGTATCTTTCTAAGTCAACCAAGAAGACATATGCTGAAGAGTTCTAAGATTCTCAAGATCTTTCTTTACTGCTGAAAAATTGCTCATATAGTCAATAGTTGAAATAAGCAGAGAGGTAACATCTAAATTACAAATCAAGTCTTTAAACCTATCTGATAATCAGAGTGCATTATCAATCCTTGAAAACACCAATTTCAATTAGAGCAGAAAACATTTACAACTGCTAGTAAGGGAAGCAAATTTGTCATTTAAATAATATTTCAGTTTATGATAGAGCGGATCACCAGAAATAAGTTTCTAGTAGGGATGATAAAACCAGTTTGAGCAAACTATAAATCTGGCCTCAAAACTTCACTTATCTCTCTGACAGACCCCAAACCATGGCTTGAAACCAAATCCTGTTTCTGAGCAATTTTCCCCTTTTCACTTGAGCAGATATCTTGGCATGCATTGTAGCCAGGTCTGCTCCCTTTCCCTACCTTAGAAGATGGATCAGAAGGTCTGGCAGATTTTCAGTGGGGCTTTGCTCTTGTACTAGTTTGTTTTCACTGTGCTGGGTTTTTTACAATTTTATTTTATTCTCTCTTCAAAGAGAGGCAACATATACAAGATACACCAGCATACAGATCATTACATATATGATCAACTTGCTAAAATATGAGCTTTCACTTCTTTCTCCACTTTTATAGCATACAAAATTCAAGTTAACTTCTTTTTGACCAAGACTTAACCAATCAAGCAGAACATATACAAAATCCAAGACAGACTGGAATATGCTTCCCAGGGAGGTTGTGAAACTCCCATCATTGGAGGTTTTTAAGAACGGGTTGGAAAAATGTCTGTTAGGAATGATCTAGGTTTATTGAGTCCTGTCTTAGCACAAAGGGCTAGACTTGATGACATTGAGGTCCCTTTCAGCTTTACATTTCTATGATTCTATAAAAATAAAAATTACCAAAATATAGCAGAATAATAGTAAGAATATAGCTTGGGATGCTTATACTATGGGGTTTTAAAAGTTCATTTTAAATTGTTGGATGCCAAGTAATTTTATTTAAAAGATTACTAAAAATATTTATTCAAAGGAAACAAGAAATGGCAGGCCAGCTTTTACTAACTATAGCTCTTACTGCCAAATCAGAGATGTAACTCTCAATAAGCTGGTCACAGAGTGTTCGTTTTGTTATTAATACCACACATTTTTGAAAGTTTTTTGTCTTTCTGAGTTAGATGTAGGAGTTGCTTGAGCACTGTCAATAATTAATGTATTCCCATTAAAATAAATATTCTATACTTCTTTATTACTGTAGGAAACCATTTAATTTAGCAAAGTCATTTGATTCCATCTTGGTACATGAAGCATTTTACTATTTACATAGCAAATATATTAAGAAATATTATTAGAAACTTTACATTTAGCTAATATACTTGCAAGCAATGTATTTCACAAAAGTGTTTATCATTTCAACATTTAAAAAAATAAACAAAAGGTTTTAAACATTTCCAACTACATATGTTTTCCCTGGAATTTTAAAGACACATGCAGTGTCTTTTCCTTGGAAAAAAAAGGATGGTGATGCTGGACATGTCTATTCTTACTGGGGATCGACACTGGGGCAATCAATGCATCGGGAGTCGATTTATCGGGTCTAATGAAGACCTGCTAAATAAAACGCAGATAGCTCTCCCGTTGACTCCTATATTCCACTGGAATGAGAAGAGCAAGAGAAGCTGACGGGAGAGTGTCTCCCATTGACCCAGTGTGATGTAGACACTGTGGTAAGTCAACCTAAGCTATGTTGACTCCAGCTTTGTTATTCACGTAGCTGGCATTGCATAACTTAGGTTGACTTAGCCCCATTGTGTAGACAAGGGCAATGACACAGCCCATTTACCACCCAGATTTACTGTTTTGATAGCACATTCCTGTTGAAGTATTTTGCATCAAGAACTTTTAGATATAAACACATGATCAGGTCTTTCCCTAAAACATGAAAGATTTACATGGTTTATATTCTTGAGATTGGAATTACATTTGTACCAAGCTGATAACTTAAAAAGAAGGAGGTGTCCTGGTCTAGATAAGACACTGTTCTGGTTGGTTTGGCTTTTACCCAAGGTTCTAGAGTCATAGTCTGTCTGTTATAGCAATTGAATGTCTATTAAATATTTTGTACAAAGCACACATTTAAAAAATCACTTGTTTTAAATGTAGCAAAAAATAAATTAGCATAAAGATTAAATCAAGGTAAAGTTTAAAATGCATAGTTTCTGAATATGTATAGCAACACTCTCGGAGTAATAAACTCGGTTTTATGTCTAAGGAGGAGTTATTTTCCTGACATTTCCTTGTTTATGGGATGACAGGAAGTGGAAATCTCCCAGAATTCCTTTGATTATCATGAATATTTTATGTAATTAAATAAACAAATATGTATACATGTGAGGAATTTTTTTTCCAAGCACCAGAGGCATGAAAAATCTATAAATACTTCAAAAGTTTCGATAAAGGAACAGGCAAAGTTTGAGGACCTAAATTAAGATTTTTTTTTAAATATTATTTTTTTGTCTCAATATTGAGTTCTCCCCCATGAAATATCTTTGGAACGAATTTCAAATAAAATGCCTGTCGAAAGATTTTCCAGTGTTTCTCCAAAGCTGTCTTTATTTGTCATGGTGTTCTGCCAGAGGAAATATAATCAAGATTATGATCCATAACAACAAAAGTTAGTTTTTGATAAAGATTAAATGTGTTTTTTCCAGATTATTTTATGTACTTTTTATGTAGCTGACATAAATCACCACACATCAAGATACTTTCCCCACAGTTGATATTATGCTTAAATTGATATCTCCAAATTCTGCTCTCAATTGACTTCATTTAAGGTGCACAAATTACAGATAATTCTTAGAGGAGCAAGATGTGGCCTAATGTCTGTTAACTGATGTGTTGCAAACCTTTCCTTATGTTATTTTATTCATAAAATAGCATAAAAACTCTTATTTTAAGAGCTGCTACACAATTTCTTTGTCTCATGTTAAGCACATCTTATATGACAAACATTTTATTATATGCACATTAAAAGGTTTCTAGGGATTCCTTTACTTTAGTATAAAGAATATTTTTGTATCTTGGTTTCTGTGTTGTTCAAATTAAAGGTCATTGAGCATAAATCTTACTATAATAAAACAATTAGTTGATTGGGTAAAAACATAATACAGCAAGATTTTCTCACCAAATTGTTTCTTATACATCTTGTATGTATGTGCGGTTAAATCTAAACTTCATTTATTAAACTATGACAGCATAAAACTAAAATAACTTAATTACATTTAAGATTATATTCTCCAAATTGAAGAATGTACCTCCTTATCTTCTGGGTAGCTGTGAATAATTTTCAGTCTGTTAAAAAGTCAACGAATCACCAATGTTTTTCAGAAAGATTATTGTATGCCTATATAAACATTATTCTATCAGTTTTAAATTCTAATTGTGGAGCATAAACTTGGAAGGAAGCCCATACAGAAACATAGCCTCATGTAAATATTAATTTGATATTCAATCTGGTCAAAAAACAGAACATCAGTTTCATGGGAATTTTAAAATTCAACTTTGTTCTGTAATGGGGAAAAAATGTCAAGTTTCCCACAGAAAAAAATTTCAACAGTAGTTATTCATAACCTGTCAAAAGGAAAAACACTGACATTTTTGAGCCGAAACCAAAGAAATGTTGACATTTTAAACTGATTTGTAACTTCAAGGAAGGGTGAAAATGACCATTCTGATCCTCAGCTCCTTCAGTTGTTGGCATTGATGCGGTAGAGCCTCAACAACAGATTCTTCATTGAAGAAGCACTATATAGGAGTGCTAGACTTTTCCTCATGTTGTGCTTCTTTATGAAAGATTGTTGCTCATTAGCAGTCTCCTGCTCTGGTCTGCCAATATCACAATTCAGAGAAGGAACAATTCAATGTTGTCTATATTTGCAACAGTGCAAGAAGAAGACAACTTTTTTTGTTTGTTTGTTTTAAGGAAGACATCTTCTATCCTACAAAGCTTTCAGTATCACTTTTTGTCTTTAAAGAAAGTCAGAAAAAAACAGTCTTTCTGTGATGAAATTATCTGCTGTGTGGGCCAAAGAGTGGTCCAACTGGTCAGCTACAGAAATGCCATCATGAGATAGATTTTTCCTTCCCCCAAAGATTGGAGGGGGGGTGTCAAGTAAGAGTTAATAGAACAGAAGTACTTCATATCTCTTTTGCCTGTAAAGGGTTAACAAGATCAGTAAGCCTGGCTGTCATCTGACCAGAGGACCAATCAGGGAACAGGATACTTTCTAATTTTGAGGGAGGGAAAGTTTCGTGTGTGCTGTTAGAATTTGGTGGTTGTTCACTCTGGGGGCTCAGAGGGAGCAGATGTGCAACCAGGTTTCTCTCCAATCTCTTTGATACAGTCTCTTATATGTCCAGAATAGTGAGTACTAGGTAGATAAGGCCAGTTAGGCTTATATTTGTTTTCTTTATTTGCAAATGTGTATTTGGCTGGGAGGAGTTCAAATGTGTATTTGGCTGGAAGGATTTTAATTTGTACTTGTATACTTAGGCTGGGAGGGTATTCTCAGTGTCTATAGCTGAAAGACCCTGTAACATATTCCATCTTAAATTTACAAAGATAATTTTTACTGTTTTTCCTTCTTTAATTAAAAGCTTTTCTTGTTTAAGAACCTGATTGTTTTTTTTATTCTGGTGAGACCCCAGGGGACTGGGTCTGGATCCACCAGGGAATTGATGGGAAGAAAGGAGGGGAGGGAGAGAGAAAGGTTAATTTCTCTCTGTGTCAGGATTACTTTCTCTCTCAGGGAGAGTCTGGGAGGGGGAGAGAGAAGAAGGGGGGAAGGTGAATTTTCCTCTCTGTTTTAAGATTCAAGGAGTTTGAATCACAGTGATCTTCCAGGGTAACCCAGGGAGCGGAAGCCTGGGAGAGGCAACGGTGAGGGAAAAGGTTTACTTTCCTTGTGTTAAGATCCAGAGGGATTGGGTCTTGGGGGTCCCCGGGCAAGGTTTTGGGGGTACTGGAGTGTACCAGGCACTGGAATGCCTGGTTGGTGGCAGCACTACAAGTACTAAGCTGGTAATTGAGTTTAGAGTAATTCATGCTGGTACCCCATCTTTTGGACTCTAAGGTTCAGAGTGGGGAATTATACCATGACAGAGGGAGAGGGAGCAAGTACAACCCAGCAGCCCTACAGGCAATGTCATTGTGAGATGGCTAGACCTACGACATTGGAGCCCTTTTGTCATAAACAGATAAGAAAAGTTAGTGGAACAGAAGTGCTTCATATCTCTTTGCCTGGAAAGCGTTAACAAGAACAGTGAGCATGGCTGTCACCTGACCAGAGGACCAATCAGGAAACAGGATACTTTCAAATCTTGAGGGAGGGAAGTTTTTGTGCTGTGCTGTTAGTTTTGGTTGTTGTTCACTCTGGGGGCTCAGAGGGAGCAGACGTGCAACCAGGTTTATCTCCAATACAGGCTCTTATAAGTTCAAACTAGTGAGTACTAGGTAGATAAATTGAGTTAGGCTTATGTTTGTTTTCTTTATTTGCAAATGTATATTTGGTTGGAAGAAGTTCAAATGTGCATTTGGCTGAAAGGAGTTTAATTGTGTATTTGGCTGAAAGGAGTTCAAACTGGCATTTTGCTGAAAAGATTTTAATTTGTACTTGTATACTTAGGCTGGGAAGGTATTCCCAGTGTCTATAGCTAAAAAACCCTGTACCTATTCCATCTTAAATTTACAAAGATAATTTCTGCTGTTTTTCTTTCTTTAATTAAAAGCTTTTCTTGTTTAAGAATCTAATTGTTTTTTTATTCTGGTGAGACCCCAGGGGACTGGGTCTGGATTCACCAGGGAATTGGTGGGGAGAAAGGAGGAAAGGGGAGAGAAAAGTTAATTTTCTCTCTGTGCCAGGATTACTGTCTCTCTCAGGGAGAATCTGGGAGGGGGAGAGAGAAGGAGGGGGGAAGGTGCATTTTTCTCTCTGTTTCAGGATTCAAGGGGTTTGAATCACAGTAATCTTCCAGGGTAACCCAGGGAGGGGAAGTCTGGGAGAGGCAACAGTGAAGGAAAGGGTTTACTTTCCTTTTGTTAAGATCCAGAGAGTCTGGGTCTTGGGGGTCCCCGGGCCAGGTTTTGGGGGGACCAGAGTGTACCAGGCACTGTAATTCCTGGTTGGTGGCAGCGCTACAAGTACTGAGCTGGTAATTGAGCTTAGAGGAATTCATGCTGGTACCCCATCTTTTGGACGCTAAGGTTCAGAGTGGGGATTATACCATGACACCTTTATTTTATTGAAAGTAAATTTTGTAATGTGGTATTACACCACCGTGGGTTTGACTCTGCAGCTACTGTTTCAAGCTTACCAGAGTGAAAGTCACCTCTGATACTTGTTTTAGAGTTACAGTCTCTAGAAACACATAAAGATCAAGGTTAGTGACTGCACATACATTCACAAGTATAAGGTCTAGTCTATTTTACAATTTTTATTAAAGTTATGATTACCCAAGCATATAGAGATTCTATACAGACTTTTGCACAAGTTACAAATATAGTTATACTCACATCCTTAACAACAGTGTTAGGGTCTGATGGGTTTCTCATGGCTTGATCACCAGTAGAGGCATGGTTCCTGTTGAAATCTAAATTTTCCTGTTCTAGGCATGCCCTTTTTATAATGTGATTTTGTCTATACCTACATTCTGTAAGTGTCCATAAAAGTGTCAACCTTATTTTCTCTTATTGGTCTGTGTCCCCTGGAAATACCTTAGCCTGAGTTCCTCAAGCCCAAGTCTGCTGACATGGAACAGATATAAGTGTTTAACTGCAGAGTAGATATGCCCATTAATTCTTTCAGGCCCAGTGTGGCATTGGTACACACCATCACAGGACCTTAGTTGTCCATTCCTTTATTAAATCTTTAGCTTCCAAACTTTCTGCTCAAGGATAATTTTGTTTTTCAGTTTGAGCAAAAATGGTTAATTTAGTGAATACAGAGGGAGATGATAGGGACGGATTTTCATGAAAAAGATTGAGAATTTTAAAATATATATTTCCATGGAAGGGTAGAGCAGTATAAGATGTGACACAAAGATAAGGTCCAATCATGCAAGCGACACCACAAAAATGGAACCTTTGAAATAAGACAACATTAAAGTAAAAGGAACATCACAAAGTAAACACTATAACAAATCAAAGAACACAAAGAAAAGTTTTACACAAAAATAAACAATTTTAAAAAAAGATTTTCGAAAAAGTAGCCCAAAACAAAAAGCCAAGAGACAAGTAAATAGCTTTTCCCCCAAAGATTATATTAAAAAAATAAATTATTTATACTAAAACTAGAATAAGTGGGGGTCACATTCTGGACATTTTGTCACAAATCACCTTGTCAAGAGCATTGAAAGTTACAATGTGAATATATTGACTTGGCTATGTTTAACTTTTGTAATGTGATCCTGGGATGCAAAAGAACTATGCCATTTAAAGAAGAAAAAAGAAAAAAAAAGCCATGATTCCTAGAATAGATAGATACTTTTGACTGAGTTACATCAGAATTCTACATAATGTACCTAGTAAATGAATCAGTGCTGCTGGCATGCTGCAAACAGTTTGAGACTTTGAGATTTGTTAAATAGGGCTAATGAAGGACTTATTTGAGAAGTGTTTTGCAGGGAAGATTAAAATAATCCCACAATAACAATTATGGAATGGAAGCTTCAGAGAATCAGTTTCGGTTAGAGCACACATTTAATTTTGTACATTAACAAAACCTAAAGCAGCAGTTGAATGTTCATCATATCTCAAACATATTTTCACAGTCTATATAAAGTCACCCTGACAGACTGTGTAGCCCCAATAAAATAGGTCAGTTCATCGAAGGAGGAGGATGCATTCTCAGCAGTTGTGGAATATACTCATTTTGTATGCTGCACTAGCCTTGAAGCTGGTGGTGAAGCTACCGACAGACTGGGCTTTATTTCTGCAAATTACAGATGTCCAACCAGCTTTAGAATTCAATTTGTAGCAGTAGCATCTCTGTCAGCTTGTCATTTCTTTCGTTCTGTTTCTTTCTTTGTTGTCTAGCGTAGTATTGACTTTACCAGCAGCATGGATAGGTGGTGTGCAGTCAGTCTGCTCCCTGGCACAATTCAAAGGATTTTTGTTCTTACACATATTTCATAGTAATAAATTCCCATGGTGTTTGTCTCAAAGACCTGCATGGCTTTATGTACAAAAAAAATAATGGAAAGCCATTTGTTAGATTATTTTGTATTGGATAATAAGACATGACAGTGCTTCAAAAGATGTTCCCAGCATAACACTAGTAATGAAACAAGGTATTCTGTTGCACACATTTATAGAATTTTTAATTTTATGATCAAAGCATTTCATTGTGCATGTTCAGTGTTTTAAGTTATGGAGAACTGCTGCAGGAGTATCTGTATTCCACAGTGATGTCAAGCTAGTAAAATGGCTCCTTGCAACAATTGTAGATCTATGCCAGTTTACACTAGCTTAGGATCTGGCCCACAGATACTTGCTTTCAGTACTGTATCTGCTTTATGCTGCCCCTACTGGTTAGAGTTTTGCCGGAAGGAAACCTGTCTCTGAGATAAAGATTGCGTTAAAAGAGCAACAGTCTACATGATCCACCAAATATGTTCCACAAAGCAGAAACCATACAGCTTTCTCAGTAAGAGACAGTGGGTTCCAGTGAGAGCCACATGAAACTAAAAAAAAAGGTCTATTCGTCAGCAAACTGATTCCACATAATTATTGTGTGTCATTAGTAAAGGATTAGAAACCACAATGAGTGAAGCCAGGGCAACCATTAAAACTGCAGAAAAAAGATATTTGACAGTAGTATGGTAATTTCATTAGTTATGAAAAAAATATTTCTCCCTAGGTTTGGAAGTTCAATACAGAATTACTTGCCACGTTACCCACAACTACTCACTTAAAATAAAACCATTGCTATATAACTTCAATTTAAAATCACAATAATTTTCAATTTTTCTCAAACGTAGTTAAAGTTTTGTAATTCTAATAGGTAAAAGCTAGTAATATAATTGTCTTCAGTAAGTGAATGACTGCATCTTTGGATATTAGCAGATAAAATGTAGGTGCAAACTACTACATAAGCAAACCCTTTATAAAGCTGACAAAATGATTTGGCTGTGGCATGCATCATTATTACTGCTTCATGCTAATCTTCACCATAGAGACTCAAAGTGGTTCCAAATTGTTTTCTTGGTGAGGAAATAAGTGGAGACCAATATATACAATTCAATTGTGATTTGGACAGGGATCCAAAAATAAAATAGTTGCTTTAATATTGGTATGCTTAAAAATCATTGCTTAACCCCTGGTCCTCCAAGTGCACATTTAACTTTACTCATGTGAGTAGTCTCATTGTGATCCTGGGAGCCCTTTCCAATGTCAACTAGCAGAAGGCCTGCCCTACTCTTACTCATATCAGACTTGATCCCACCATCCTGTTGTCATAAAATGTATCAAAAAGGAGGCATGGATGGTATCAAATGTGAGCTGGTTACACACTGGTTCTGAAAATTATTGTGTGATGTATGAATTGGTTGTGTACAAAGAGTTACACATGTATATATGTGCTGGAAATATGTTCTTTAAATGTGTCTGGGAGGCAGAGCATATACACAAAACCTGACAAAGCATAGATAAATCAGTGAGCATTTACCTGTCGGACAGGCTTCAATGCAGGCCGAGGACAATGAAAGTACATTTATATATAAGTTAAACAAAGTCATCAAGCTAATGAATGGAGGAAGGAGCTTAGTGAGCTCACCGGGGAACAGAGTCTGCACACCAGAATGCCTTCCTGGATCTTGAGGCAGAGACAATGGATAATATAAGAGTAGCAAAAAGACGTTTTAGTTATCCATAGCTTAAAGCACAAAAAAGTCAGCTCTTGGAATCTGTGATATGTAGATCCTTCAAACATGAGGGTTGAAGTCTCTGGGAACTGACTATAGATGAGAAATTGCCCAAGACCAAGGGTTTGTCTACACTATTTGCCAAATTGGTGGTCAGTGATTGATCCAGCAGGGGTCGATTTACCGAATCAGATGTGATAAATCGACTGCTGAGGGCTCTCCCATTGACTCCGGTACTCCACCGGAAAAAGGAGTGCAAGTGGAGTCAATGGGAGAGCATCAGCTGTCACCTTACCACAGTGAATACACTGAGGTAAGTAGATCTAAGTATGTCAACTTCAGCTACGCTATTCACATAGCTGAAGTTGCCTGTCTTAGATCTATCCCGCATGGTAGTATAGACAAGCCTCAAGATTGTAATCTTTTAAGCTTTAGACACTAGAAAGTGTGTTAATCACACCTGTCTCTTTTTACCTTGCTTCATATCACTTAAATCTCTGTTCTTTATTAATAAACTTATTCTTGTTTTATTACAAATCCATCTGGGCGTAATAGAGTGAACTGTGAGTTTTCAGCTACCCCAACAGTACGTCCCTCTGCCCGCGTCACTTCCAGCAGCTTCCATTGGTCCACGGGCTTTCCCTACACAAATGGCAACCCCTGTTTGAGAAACCCTGCTCTAGTGACTACTTTTCTCTCCAGTTCTCTTTCTTTCTCTCAGTATCAAGCCAGTCTGACCTCTTCCATAATATTCCACTTACAGAAAGGGAATTCTTTAATATCCCGGACACTTTCGAAGCTGAATTCCTGCCATGCCTACAATGCCCATCAATCTTTCTGGACTACAATTCCCAGAAGGCCTTGCCGCTTTAATATAGTTGTGTGAAGGGAGAACATGCCTTAAAGAGGCTAGCACATCTGTTACAGTGTATTAATCTGTTCTGCATAAATATCTATAATAATAAAATATAATTTTATTCTGGGTAGTCATGATGCCTTAAAGTTTCCTGTCTTAAAGTGTATAGCCAATTGAATAACAGAGATCTAAAATAGTGGTGGGGGAGAAAAAAGAGATACACTTCCTGCAGAACAGGTGAAGTGCTAAGGATCTGATATTATACATACATACCTTCTTTATAATTACATGCATGCTTATTGGCTAAAAAATGAGCTATAATGTGGTATTACGGAAATCTTTTTATGCAATTATTTTTACACTCTTATGGAATAAGCTGTACAGAATGCATGTCAAACTCCACTACTATTGCTTCAGAAATATCTTTTAGAACAAAGCGCTATATTGTGACCACAGATATGTGACTTATTTGAAAGAAATCTTGATAGGCTTGAAAAGCACAGGACATTAGACATAAATGTAATTTGATATATGTACTATTTTAGCATGCTTGTCTATTCCTATTTGCTCATCACTCAAATCTTTTAAACTGTTTTCTTTTATATTATTCTGTCTCAACTATAAATTTCAGGTTGAAGATAATGCATATATATCTTGTAATCAGTTTCCAAAGCAGATATATCATGTTGGTGTATTATGGTTTTGATATGTTAAAGCCTCCAGCACTCAGATGGTTACCCAAAATGATTTTAAAAGAGCAGCAACAAATATAGGCCTTTGAAAGGGAAAAATGTGCCTAGGTTCACTAGGAATATATTTACAGATAAAGGGCCAGCTTTTGCTATCACTGACACCAGCAAAACTCCATTGAAGTCACTTGAATTGATTTCAGTGGAATCACGGGTGTGTAATGGGGCAGAATTTGACCCTCCAAGCATTATAACATGCTTTAAAAGTAGACTTAAAATTGTTACAGGGCAGTCTTCTGTGGGTCTCTTGCCTTAGGCACAAACTACACACACACACAGTCACTGTCACTGTGCATTATTATACTATTCTAGCAGGCCATTGTCTGTTGTGCTATTTACAAATCCTAGCCAGCTCCTCATCTTACTTTGGGGTTGGGGTGTGTGTGTGTGTCTGGGGAGCAACCAGTGCTATCAGCAGCCAGATGTACCTTCAGTCAGGGTGTCTACCTACTTTCCAGGCTTCCTTCCTCTTCATTTATCTTCTCCCAGCTGCTGGGGATGCTCCCCCTCTAATTAGCCCTTCAACTGTGTTTCCACTTGCTAATTAGTCCTCAGTTTGGGGGTGGGGGGACTTCAATGACAGGATACTGAGTCAGCTCCTGAGTCAGAAGCCCTGCCACACATGTTCAAAATATGAAGCAGCCTTTATTCAGTAAGTGATTTGCACAGGAAATGTAGCAGTCGCAAGCACCCCCTCTTTTTCCTTGTGTAGAAAACAGTTGCAAAGTGGAATCTTGTCAAAAAAACATTAGGTTTGTGGGCAAAATGAAAATCATGTTTAAAACAGGTGTAACTGTAAATATCACTGGGCAAGCAGAAGGATTCATATGCATTTGTAATACCTTGGACAGCTCCTCAAGTGAGACAGAAAGCAGACAGCAGCAAGGACAAGGAGAACCAATCTGAATTAAAACACAATAAAAACCTAATTTTAAAAAAGACAGAATGTTAAAGGGATGGAGTCAAATTGAAAAAAAAAAGCCACACTTCCATTTGGCAACTTTGCACCTATTATTGTTACATGGAGAAACCTCTAAGATTACTAGAATTGAAAGACATCAGAGAAACAAAATGATTTTTTTTTAATTCCCCAGTTGGTCAATTGTGTTTGTTTGACAGCCATTAGGACTTTGTGGCATTTGTGCCATAACCCTCAGTAGGGGTTGGAATACTGCCTTGCCTTAAGAGGTTCACTGCAGGGTGGGGGGAGGGCTGAGCCTCAAGCAAACTCTCTGGGGCTACTCTGTGCACATGGGAGGGTAGCCATCTGCTCTGCTGGATCTGATCTTGTGCCCACTAGTGTGAATGGCAAAACTCCCATTGACTTCTGTAGTGTAATACATGCAACACTGTGAGTCAGTACAGAGGATTCGAAGGACGCACCTCCGCCCTGACCTTTTTTTCCCTTTTATAGTATCCCACTTAAGAGTGGAGGAATGTTGCTGGAGCCAACAATCCCTGCACTCTCTAGAATACAGAGGCTGCTATTATGTGAGGCACTTGTGCAGTCACACAGGGTGGGAGATTTTTGTTTCCTCTCTGCATTTGAGGGCCTCTTGTAATCTGGAATTTTGTGTATAGGCAGTTTCACTGTTTTATTGATACTGCATATCCTCCAAGCCCCTTCAAGAAGGTGTTTACCACTAAGAGCAACACAGAAAAACTGTGTGTGTGTTTGTGTGTGTGTGTGGGCGCATGGGGATAAAGAGGAAAGAAGAGGCAGTTCTGAGCATATTTGATGAAGTGACCTTCAAGCCATCCAAACAGGCCCTTCTATACATGAACAGGGAAGCAGAAACACCTTTAAACCAACTTATTATGTGATTTTAAAAAATCAGGATATACTATTAGAGTGACCAGATGTCCTGATTTTATAAGGACAGTCCCGATTTGGAGGTCTTTCTTATAAAGGCTCCTACTACCCCCCACTCCCTGTCCCGGTTTTTCACACTTGCTGTCTAGTCATCTTATATACTATTTAAAAGATGCTCTGTCAGAATATTGGTCTATTAAACAATTTTTTAAAGATAACAGTGTCCCTTTTAGAATGGTTTCTCTATTGGTTTAAATAGGAGATGCAGAAGCAACAACTTTCCTCCGGTGTCATATTGACAAACCATGAAAAAGAAAAATAGATAAAAAATGTACAGAACTAAGAGAAGAGTAAGACTGAGAATTCCCTTTCTAGAGAAGAAATGGAATTGACAGAAAAGAGAAAACTCACAGAAATCACCATGATTAAGAAGATCAAGAGAAATGACATTAGACAGAAAATACTGCTATAATGGCCAAAGCACTAGTATCGACATGGGAAATCCTAAACAGACTATGCTCCAAGAGAAGATTCTTGAGCTGCAGCACTTTTTAAATTAATATGTATTTAAAAAGTGGTAACATCCACAAGCCTCATACAAGATTGGGATCCAATTTCTCTAGGTGCTGACCAGTTTGCCAATACTCATAATGTTGCAATAATCTTAGCTTTAATTACAAAGAAAGGAAGTTTCTTGCCTTAATGGTTGCAGAGGAAAGCTTGGATATGTGATTAAAATGATCCCTAAAGTCTCAAAAAACAAAAAGCAAACAAAGAGAATATCAAATGTACTATTTTTTTCTAAAATCTCACTACTTTTAACCCAATACCATGATTTTTTGGGGGATGTGTGTGTTTTGTTGGGCTTGGCAATGCTGCTGTACAAACAGAAAATCCAGCTGAAGAGACATTCAAGTGAACTTGGAAGAACCATAACTTTAGTCCTGCTATTGCTGGATGAGGAAATGCTAAAGTGAGAGGTGTTTTTAAAACACATAGATAAAAGAGGGAAGGCAACCTGAACACAAAATAGCCTTCCTGTGATTTTCAAGGGAGATGCAAGGAGGCCTCATTGTGAGCTTCATCAGAAACACATGATTGGAGACTCACTAAGTTGTTTCGCTTCCTAAAAGGCAAAGTCAAGAGAAGGCTCCTGCCCCAAGCCATTTGGAGGAAGGGAAGAGACACAAAGCATGGATCTACTAGAATATTCATTCCATCTCTCCAGAAACAAGGGCAAGGGAGACAGGGATGTTCACTTTCCTCTGGATGCAAATCAGAGAAAGGGCACAGAAAAGGAGGAGAAACATCTTCATCCAATGTTCAAGTTTTAGATTGCACAATAGGAAAACAACCAAAAACATTTTGAGAGGCTTGCATAACTCTGATTCCCAGGATTTCCACATATATCTTCCCCCTATTGTTGGTTTTATGGCTTTCCCCCACTTTCTCTGCAGCTGTTGGTACATAGGCATTACAATATAAATAACCTAATGCTGAAACCTTGAAAGTCCAGAAAAAAAAAACCTGTTGTGTGGCTGTAGCAACTAGCAAGTACTTACACCTAGAGTTGGATGAATAAGTGAATCCTCAGTTTGGTGGCAGTTCTAAAAAATATGAAAAAAATAATCCATCCAGGTTGAATCAAATCTGATTTTTTCAAACTTTTTGGTTAATCAGAAAAGTCAATTAAGGGTCTGTTCCAAAGCAAAGTTTTGAACCTGGGTCTCTACATCCTAAGTGAGTCCTCTAACTATTGGGGGTGGAGGGGAAGAGAAAGCAAGGGAAAGCACAACCAGCACTACAACATCACCTTCCTCCTGAATCTATTTTTGTGAATGGCTGAAATTATATGTGTCAAATCTGCAAACAGTTTTGGATCAGCCAAAACTGCATTTTTCATTGAATAAACTATTTGTTTGAAAAAAAAATTCCCAGCTCTATTACTTCTGTCATGTCTTATTCGAAGAGAGATGGTTTCATACCATATCTGTATATATTATGCAAGCAAGTTTGATAGTCAATTGGCTTTTCAGCTCTGAGTTCTTGGCATATACACTCTGAGATTATCAAAATCAGTTTATTCCAAAACAGAAGGAAAAGTACTTGCTTCATAAAGTACCAGTCTATTTATCTCTCTCTGTCTCATTTTGAGGCGGATGGGGAAGTTTTACTAAACTTCTGTCCATTACGTTGCATCCCACAATAAAGTAAACTCCCAGCCATTTGTTAACAAAAGATAGTCATTCAGTCTTGAATAGGTACATGGGCCAGATCCTCACCTGTTGTAAATTGGTGTAGTTTCATTGATTTCAGTAAAGGTAGTCTGATTTACACAAGCACAGACTCCAGCCCTATGTTACCCCATGTTCAAAGATGTTCTTTGGCCATATATCTGAAATATACATCTGTGTTCAGGAATGGTGTTAGTGAGCCAGTTAATCTTCTTGATAAAGGCTTATGAGAATAGCAATAAATACTATTATAAAGGTGCCTAGAGAACCCCCAGCTATCATCAGAGTTTCATTGTTCCATTGCTGTATGTACCACTAGTTGGAGAAAGTCCCTGCCCCAAACAGCTTACAATTTAAATAGGCAGCATAGACAAAAGGTGGGAGAAAGGAAGTAGTAATATTATCCCAATTATACAGACAGGGATCTGAGCCACTGAGCGATTAAGCAACTTGTCCAACCTCCATACAGGAAGTCTGTGTTAAACATTGAACTCAGATGTCCTGCATTCAGTCCGGTTTCAAAACAACTCTTCAGAAATGTAATATTGTGTGTTGTGTTTTTACCTGTAGCACAACAACAGCAGAACGAAGAAACCAGGCAGGCATGGTGGTGGCCAAATAACTCTATTTACTAGAAATATGCACATTTAGAAGCCAGCCAAGGCAGCAGTCTATAACATAGACTACAAAGGGCTTACAAACTATTTAGAGAAATACCACCAATTCTTATACACTAAATTATGGCTGTGTATCAGACCAGAATCCTACATATGCTGCTGTTACTGCAGCTTATTCTGACTGAATTTGTACTTATCTCTGCTCCTATGACTGTGTGAGGCTTCAAGTTCTTAGTGAGAGTATTAGGGAAACCATAAAGCTGTCATAAAGCAGCCTTTTCCCACCTTCAGATATGCTGAGTATAACTCTGGCATTGAGTCAAAGTCTTTCAGCAAAATGAGTTGGAGAAATGCATCCTACAGCAATCATGCTTCCCACAGCTGGTAATGAAACATCTGAAAAGTAGCACTCTACCATATGGCTTAAAAAGACCAAACAAAGCTATCTTTTGGGAAACAAAATCAAATTCTGTGTACAGCTGATCAGAAAAGGGGTGATGAAACATTGTTTCTTTTGATTTTGCTAATTTGTCAAAATCAATGTGTTTCATAGAGGCAGTTTTATTTTTATGAATTTCCAACAGATACTTGCCTGCCTGGTTTTCTGTGAACTTGCCTGCCTGGCAATCAGATTGTTGGGCTGCTGGGGAGCCTGGGATTCCAGGCTCTCAGCTCCTCATTGTCCAACCTTTTAGGCTAACACGTGTTTTATTTGCAAAAAAGAGATGCTGAATGCAGGTTGAGCTGAACAAGCGGATACTATACTAAATACGGTGCACTGGTCTATCCAGGTGGCTGAGTTGCTGTCAGCTAACTCTCCACATTTCTTGATTTCCTGGTGCCCCATCAATGATAATCCCTTCAGGGAAGAGAGATCCTCTGACTCTAATTCCACTGACTCGGATTCATCTTCTATATTTTACAAATATTTTAATATAAATATTAAAAACAAATAATTGATGGCCAGACATGCGCCCCATGTTCCTTTGGCCAGAGGTTGCTAGCCAATAGCTAATTTGGAGTCTTGTCTTGTAACACAGAGTTAAGTTTGGTCTCAAAAGACCTCTCTCTGTCTCCCTGTCACCTGTCTCAGAATCTACCAAACTATCTCTCTGTGGAGTCTCCTCTCTGTGGGGTGGGCCTCCTGCTGATTCTCTGTCTTTCCAATCTGTGGTGATTACTATGTACTCACAAGGAGATTACCTAGATTCCTAGGGCTTTGTGTGCTTTACATCTATGTTTCTGTAGACTCGCTCTGGGTGTTGTGTTTACTGGCTTTCATCCTTTCTCTTCATGCTTCCACCACATGCCCTATGTCTAAGCATCTGTCCAACATGAGATTAGCTTCTCAAAGCACTTGCTCCCACAGATGGTGATCCAAAGTGCCACAGACTATCCTGTGCCAATTAAAGAGTCTGTCAAGTCCCCAGAATTGCATGTAGCAGCCAGCATGCTCATCGCCTCTGAAAATCAGGCCTTAGATATTAGAATTAAGATACCTAAAATTAGAATTACTGTGATGAAGCAGAGAAAGTGCCCACCCTCACAGCAGAGGTTAAGGAGAGTCTTTGGGCCTAGTGAGCCCCACCTGTTGTACTGTAGACAATGCCAGGACTGGAGGTGGGAGAAAAGGGGACAGCAGGCCTAGTTCACATCTGATTGTTGAAGAAGCAGGAGCTAGCTACCACCCTACCTGAAAGGAAGGATCATTAGTCTGCTGGGCACGGCAGCCACCAGGGAGCACGTTCTGTCTCCCAGCCAAGGGAGACAGTGAAGGAGACGTAGGAGCCTCCAGCACCTGAGGTAACAGCCCAGAGACATTATGGGTTTGACTTCACCAAACTCATGGCTGCCCTGCCAGTAGGAGACTAGGACTGCGGCAGAGTGCCACCAAGATCCACTAGAGGATGCTATGGGAGGCAAGCCAATCCAGCAAATTGGACCATAGGGGCCATGCCTTAAACTGAAGGGAGTCTGGTAGGAAGTAGTCCAGGGCAGCGGATTTAGGCTTCTTGCTCTGAGTGCCCCTGTTCTAGAGTCAACTCACACAGGGCCCCAGGCTGAGATCTGGTGGAGTGGGAAGGCCCCAGTCCTCCTATCCCAGTTCCTGAAAGCTCAAGGAGCCTTAACCAGGGAAACAAGGGGTCAGAAGTCAGGCATGCCATCCACTAAGCTGTCTGGCCCTCCAAGCACCCTGTTACAGTCATCCACAATTAAAGGCTGATTTGGAACATTTAAATCAAGGTGTCTAGTTCATTCCATTCTTCTCCTTCTGCTCCTCTTTCTGTGTTTCTCAAATCTGCATGTGTTTTGCACTTCTGAACCAGTACCACAGATATCAAGTTGGTAGTTAAAAGACTCCACTCTCTAGGGCCACTAACCCAAGGTCATTTCTTTAAAAGACCATCCAACTTTAGAGAAAGATCCGATTGAAATGACATGAAAGTATTGAGGGGAAAAAAGTGCAGTTAAGTTTCTTCGAAGTCTTGTAAAACTGGAAGTTTTCTAAGGGAGAGTTTACTCACAGGAGGGAGGCAATGGAGGAGCAGCACAGGAGGTTTGTTCTAAGCTTCTACAGCTCTAACCCTTTACGTAACTACAGTAAATGGTACAGCACAAAGATTGTAAGATTACTTTAAGCCTGTTTCAAGAAGTGTTACAAAAGGCACTTTTTCTTCCAGAGATTTAAGGATAAGTGAAGGAAAGGAGAAAAGGAAATTTTTATATAGAGAACCTGGTTTAGTGGCACTGATGATGAGGAAAATGTGTGTGCAGCAATCAGCATGTGTAGAGGCATAAGAAAAGAAAAGCAACACGTCACCCAATGCCCTTGAACTTCTGAGTGGCATTCTCATCTATTTCATTCTGAATCTAGAAAAAGAAGCTTCAACATAAGAAAGAAAGAAAGCAAAAAGACAAAGATTATTCTCAGCAAGTGAGTTTGCTCTAGTGAAACTACTAAGAGGAGACTTCAGGGTTTGTTCTTTTGTCTGAAAAGCTGTCCGAGAAAACCCTGTCTCTAACTGAAAAACAAATGAGCAAGCAGCCTAACATTCTATAACTTCTTGCAGTAAAGAATAGTGAGATTTTATATTGTTTTTCCTTGTGATAAAATCTTTTCTATCCTCTTCTGAAGGTAAATGTGTAATATACATCTGCAAATCAAATGCACAAAAACAATCTTTGATTCTTTGTTGCAAGAGCCGCACTCAGTAGGAAGAAATATATGCTCCATAGGTATATGATTGCATTATTTCAATGCTTTTGGAAAACGAAGTTTTTTGGGGACTAACAATTTGATTAATGCTACATTTCATTTACTCATATTTGTCTCTAGATATGCAGGTTTGCTGCCAATTTGTTTTCTTATTGCCTTTTATGACATTTTGCCTGAGAATATATACACATGACCACTTCTCTGTTCAAACCACAGCTTTCTCATTTAAATAAAAATATAAAAATCTGGCCTTTATTTTCACCTGGATGAGCATGTAACAGGAAGCATGAAAGAGGCATTTATTATTACTTTTCCACATAGAAGGAAGCATAATTTACCTATAATGGAATGGATACACTGCTTTGTATCAATGTTATATTGCAAATGACATTGTTCAATAAAGTAAGGAAAGAAGGAAAAAGAATGGAGCTTCCCAATAAATAGAAGAAAGGAATAAGGCAGAAATGCAGATTTTTTTTTGCACACTCATCACATACAATTACTCTGTGTGACTGTCTTAAGAAAATTAAAATAAACCTTAGTTTATGGAGTATTGACAATAGCTTTTTTTCCCCCTAGCAGTGATGCCTGAGCAAGACCTAACTCAATGGCCTGGAAAAGAAAAGGACAACAATAATATGAAGTAGGAATCTTTTAGTTTGCACCTCCAGTGTCTGCATGGGGAGTTACAGTACAAGACTTTGGTGCACTCTACTATTCACACCTTCAAGTCCAAACCAAGAAGCAGTGTAGACATAGCTTAATTTTGCTGTTTTAACCATTGTTGACCCCACAAACTGCCCCAATCCTCCCTCAGAAGGAAACAAAGTTTCAGTGACATGATTACACCTCCACCTTTATAATTAGGCCCATCCAATCAGGGAACAAAACAAACATATGGTTATGATTGTCAGAGAAAAACTCAGTTCTGGCTTTTAGTTTGGGTGCAGCAAAATCAAATACTTTATTATTTCTCAAGCAATTGTAATTGAGGGACGGAGTGGCCTAGGACACAGGGTTGCTCCAGTCCTAGACAGGTCTCTCAACAGGTAAACAATTACAGCAAGCATTTATACCTTTGTTACAGACAATAGCAAGCAATATTACAAACAATGATGAGCAACAGATGCATTTTGTTTATGCATAGGCCATCCTGCTGTCTTATTTTTCTCTGCTTCTGCGCGCCAGCCTACGTATTTGATTATCAGTGCAAGGTCGTGATAACTTCTCACACAGTTCTTTTCTGCTTGCCTCACACGATTCTCGCTTCTACAAGTCTCATGTTATTAGGGTTACAGCTGGCCTAACTCTTGTTAACAAACTGACATGCATTGAGCTCTCCTACAAATCCTTGTCAATTCTTTCCCTTCTTCCACATGATGACCATTCAAGCAGTAGCAATATTTAATAGTGCATACATAGGGCAAACACAGTTTGCAAGTTATCCATAGTCTGAAATTCGTTTGCGTCTAACATTCATTGAATTAATTTTAAACAGCAAACATTCATGAAAATCAAGACATCCTCACAAGCAACTATGGAGACATAAAAGAAAAAAATAAAGAAAAAATTGTTGACTTTTTTTTTTTGCAAATAGCTCATCTCAATCTGATTTGCAGTTAAATTCTTAAGAGTCATGGTGTGCAGGATAGTGAAAATAGTGAAGTTCTGAGATAGACACAGATGCGTTACAGTATTTAATTTATGCACTTAACTATGCATTTAATTAATCATCAATGTACTAAATGGTTAATTAGATTTTGTCACTGCTGTTTTTTTTTAATTAGATGCAATTTTAGTAACAAATCCCTGTAACTATTTCATACATTTAACAAGACAGCAGTAAAATGCCCAAATAACCTATTTAAAAAAAAATCAGGATCTACCATTTTGTCCCCAGCAAATAGGCACACCAATCCAATTTCACTGTCTGAACGATGAAGCATACTAAAGGACAGATGAAAGAAAATGTCATTATCTAAGAAACTAGTTGGGTCAAGATAATAGTCAAAGATAAACGAAGTTCCAAACAAGATGTTCCAATTATTTTATTTCATCTTTCATTGTGAGAAGTCACAGATCAATGCTAAAACCTTCAACTCTGAGCTCATGAAGACTTAAAGTAGCCAACTCTGTAAATTTATCCTAGTAGAACACGTCACTTTGAAAGTAATAAAAAGTCAGTTCTATTGAAGTGTTGCCATTTCAAGACACAGTAGAAAAGTAAAGTCATTTACCCAGATTTCTCAGTTATATCCAATTGTACAACTGTCTTCTAAACAGCTCAATTTGATTCTGTCAGGATGGAACACATTTAATAGTTCAAGGCATATTAAGGAAAGACTAGTAGTATTTTGGGAAGTTTTATTGCTCTCAAGTTTCTTTGGTTTTTTATATATTTTTAATTCAAAATATAAAATTGCTTTATATTACCGAGCCATTTATGCTGAGTGTCTCACTAAAGCCTTGAGAGCTTTGAGACAATATAAATTTATATTGGCATAATAGGCAAAAAATATATGTGAATTTCATAATCGTATAATTGCTTTGGGATGGTGAGATGGCATTACCATATCTTTATACTACATGTGTTCAAAAAGTGTGGATAATAAAAAGGTTGCTGTAAATGACCTCTCCATCTGATTAAGGGAGCCACTTCTCAGACAGCCTGTTTAGAGGAAGGGCTGGCACTCTAACACCAATAGCAAGGCCACATGCCTTCAGAGAGGGGGATAGTAAAAGGTATTCCCCTTTGTTTTGTGTTGTGAATTTGTTTCTTTTTGTTTGGTGGAGGAGAACTCCTTGGACCTGCCCCAAGGTCTATCTGAAAAATATTAAGAAATAATTATCAAGTGAGAGAACGAACACCATCTGGAGTGGGGCTGACTTACTTCAGGCCACTACCACCAGAAGGGGAAGCACTGAGCCTGCCAAAGCAGAGGAAGTGCCTTGACACAGTTAGCACAGCAAGTTGGGACAAAAGAGAGGGAGCTGGAAGAGGGATTTAAAGAGAGGATAATATAGTCAGTGTGACAAGCCAAGAAGATTATTTTATTAGTAGCCATTTGAATGGACTTGGGAGGAGCAAGACTGTAAATAACAAGGTTGGAGAAGACGGGTTCCAAATACTCAAGGTGCAAGATGTTTATGGCTTGGCAGAGTGTTTTGGCACTGTGGGAAAAACAAAAGGATATATCAGATGATGTGGGTGTTGTACAAGATGATGTGGCAAAATGTAGGTATGGTATGGGTGGCCTGGTCAAAAGAGTAAGAAGCCCCAACAGGAAGTTGAAGCCACTCTCACAGACTTGAGTGACAGAGAGGATGATGCTATTGTTTACCATGTGATAAAGAGGAGGAGAATTGACAGTTTCAAGAGAAACATCAGGAGCTCAATTTTGACCATGTTACATTTCAGTTCACAGATGGACATCTAGAGGAGATATCAAAAAGACAGAGGTTGAGGAGTTACCTCTGCTAGACACAGGAATTGGTAATTATTATAAAGGATTCCAGGGACATTGTTTGGAAGAGGAGTCCCTGGAATTATAGTACCATCAAAGAAGAAAGTCAAGAAGTAAGAAAAGGGCCAGAGAGGCCACTGATTCAGTGCAGGTGCAGAGGGTTTCTGCAAAAGTTAGGGGTTCACTGTTTTTTGAGCAGGGGAAGCATCCTCCTATTCTTCACACTTCCGTGATTTCCAGGAAAGCTGAGCTGGAATTGGTTTATAGGGGACAATCTAGTCCTAAATCCATTGAGGGACTTAAGCCCAAAGCCTGAAAAATATGTAGGCACCTGACTCCTATTGATTTAATTGGGAATTAGGTGCCTAAATACCTTTGAATATCTGGGTTTCAGTCCTTTCAGCTACACATATTCTAGATTTGTGGTTAAAGTCATTTGAAACAGCATGGGGAGATCACATCACCAGGCAAAGAGGAAAGGGAAGTGTAAGAGAGCAATGCTTGCTCAAGCAAAGGAGACAAACTCCTCTGCTCTTCTAATCCAATGTCAGATAGAGAATGTGTATATGATTATTTAAAGAAGAATCTGCTATGCCATATTTATGTGCAGTAACTGTTGTGGTGTTTTGTTTTAAAGCATGCAACAACTTGGTTTGGATCTCCTGTTCCACTTTCATTAGAGGAGGGTGTTTAAAAGGTCTCAGGCAGCCCTTAATTGGACTCAGGTGTCCCTAGTTGACCTGAGGTAGCCCCTTTTCAGCTCACTAGTCCACTTCTCTCACAAGCACCTTTCCACTTTCTCCCATGCTACCTCATGTGCGTTGGAAAAGCTCCCAGTCAAAATCTGTAAAGACCATCTGTTAATCCTGGTGTAGAGATTGTGATTATTGATATCGATCATGCACACAGGTAATCTGTTAAAACATCTTGGATTTTTTGGCCCTCTTTACCTCCAACCCTGCCCACTTATTTATTCCATTCACCTGTTTGTCTTCCTTACCAAAACAATTTGGTAATTTCCTCCCAAATGCATGAATTGTTTCAGTTGATCCAGTTTCTATTTGTTTCAATTAAAAAAGTTTCATGCTAAAAATTTAATGCTGTTCTAATTCTTCCTCCTTGAGGCAGGACTTCAGTCTTACAGAGTTCTCCTAAGGCCAGTGAGACTGCCTTGCCTCTAATGCTGAGCTATGCATAAATGGCTCTAGGGAGCCTCCTTTCCCCCCAAATACTGTCTATTGCTGACCATTCTACGTCTTTCTCCTATGAGTCACAGGTGGCTAAAGTGGTAAAATGGAAGGTCAGGAAAGACTAACTGTGAAACAGTCATATAAGACACTTTGGTCTGATCTTAAATATGATAAGTGAACTATTTAAATTCTAATATTTCCATGCTTGACAAAGGCCCCAGTCCTGCAAGCTCATATGGGCATGTAGAACCTTGCAACTACACAGACAGAGAAATTAATGGAGCTCCATTCAGATGCAGGGATCTACCCAGGCATTAAAGGTTGTGGCATTGTAGCAAAGACTGCAAAAAGAACAAAAATGTCCCATCACAAGAATGAAACCATTCTTCTCACCATTGATTTTGTACAAAAGAGGATATTTAAGAATCCTGAATCCATTCTAAATGTTTGTCATCCAGCTGTATCTCTTGTGTGTGAAGCAAATATTTGAAGATGAATGTTCTGCATATTAGATATCTTTCATGTACAAATTCTAAAATAGGAAGGAATATGGACAAAGAACTTGTCATCCCCACTGGAAAATATTTTACAGAGTCAAAATATAAAACTCTTGGAAACTTGAATGGATTTTGTCCACCTTCTTATAATACCCCCTTATTATCCAACAGGTATTGAAAACATGGGTCTGTTATTTTGCGAGCTGTCCTTTCTGAGACAAAACTACCCTTGAAACCCCTGAGAAAAAGGCTCTAAGCTGACGTTCCCTGTTTATACAATAGGCGGGTGTGTTTCAAACTGGAGTGGGAGAAACACTGCAGAATGTTCAGGTGGTTCTTGTGGAGTTCTAAAAAGAGCATAACTTACTATGTACAATTATATAGTAACAGGTCTTAATACAGGAAAGCATCCATCTTCAGAAAAGCTGTTAAATGCATGCATAACTTTAATCATATGCTTAAATCTCATTAAAATCAAAGGGACCAGTTGTGTGCTTCAAGTTAGGCAGGTGTTTATGTGCCTTGCTGAACTAAAGCCAAAGTGTTTTTATTTAAAACAACCATACAGAAGAAGTTTTCATCCAGAGCTGCAATTAGGTATAGTTGAGTAATGATTTCATATGTGGCATTCTCTAGCCTACAGCATTCAACAGAATTGAAGTTGAGCTTAACAGGGGTAAAATGTGTCCTCTCCCCTGGCATTTTTTTTTTGTTTTAATAAAGCAAGATGGAAAGGGAGAGTGAGGAAAGTGGAGCTCAGTAGATAACACATCAAATCTGCACTTATTCCAATGAAGTCTGTAGTTTCATAGGTTGCCAACAATCCCATATTATCAGGAATGTTCCTTATTTAAATAAAAACACTACCTGCTCTGTGCTGAAGAGTTAATTTAATTATGCATAATAAACGATGTGCTAAATTCACTTCTTTAACTCTAATGTCGTACAGATAACATAATTTTTTCATAATTTGACTGACTTCAATTTCTGTCACAAAACAAAAAATATATATTTATATTTCATTGGTTTTGCTTCTAACTCTATGGGAATGAATGTATTAAAAGAGAAAATAAAATAGTTTGAGATTCAAATCAAAGTTTATGGTTGTGCTGGGATGTAAGTAACAGTTGTTCAGTACATTATATTCCTGTCTAATGCGGAATTGCAAAGCCCCTTACAGGGAAGGTAACTAGATCTATTGCAATATAATGAACAAGGGAAAATTTAGCCTTCATTAGCAAAATATCATACACTGTAGCACTGATGTTTCATCCTCACTGAATATGAATTTACTATTTATATAATAGAAGCAGTGAGAGACAGCCAACAACACCAGGTCCCGTTGTGCTAAGTGCTGCACAAACACACAGGAAGTATTAGTCTCTGCTTACATTTGAAATGGACAAGCCAGACAAAGGATTCCATTTTATAGATGTGGAAATGGTGCACAGAGAGATTAAGTGATTTACCAAAGGCCACAGAGGAAATCTGTGGCAGGACCCCTGCATCTCAGTGAAGAGACTTAACCACAAGACCAACCTTCCTCATTCTGTTCATTGCTTCAAAAATATTTTCATCTATATCTCAGTTTAACAACAGTGATGTCTTTATTAACAATGAATAATTTTAAAATACTGTAGTTTTTTCACCAAGGAGTTTTTAAAAAGCTTATGGATGCTAAAGTAGATGATATACCAAAGGTTTCTTCTCTCTGACTCTTGAAAGTGCTTCCAGTTTAAAAGTACTTTTCCAATCACAGTTTAATACTTGTTTTTAATAGAAGAGAATTTACTTGTTAATTTGTTTCTAGTATCACAAATTACTAAAGCATCTATTGTATTTTATGCCAAGATAAAGTTGCAGATTCAAATATTTAAATAATGTGCTCTTAGATTTAGAGACATGCTGAACATGTGAAAACAACACGTCATACCCTTCAATACACTGCGTCAAGACCATTTGAAAACAATCTGCCTTTATGAAAACAAGAGGTTTGAGACTACCATTTTCAGGAATATAAAGCAATTACTTTTTAACAGGCCAGAGAGATTTGGGTTGGATGTTTGCTGTTCCATTCCCTAGCAGCTAATGAGTCACATCAGTTTGGTTCAGTCACATTGTGTGGAGTAACGTAACACTACATGACACATTTCATTGCACAAAGTAATCTAGAAAATGTTTTCAAATGTATTGATGGAAAACAGCTTTTTATTACGAACATGTAAAGAGTGAAGTAACTTAATGCTTTCTCTCTGCTGAGAACATGGAAGCTCCCCTGCTGAACACCATGTAATTGGGAATCTGAATTTGGGAGAGGACAAGCGATTCACTGGCCTCTCAACATGGCCTGGCCCCCCCTGAAAGAAGTAGAAATACCGCCCAAATAAACAGTAGAGATTATTGTTGCTAAAAGCTAAAAACAGCATTGATTACCACATTGTGTCTGTTCTCCCCTTTTAATTCCCACCCCATAGAAGGAAGATTAACACACAGGTATAGGCCATGCACATAATTCCCCACCCAATCTTGTGAGCTTTAGGTTAAAAAGTGTAGTCTAGCTTGGATTCCTAGGAGCAGAAGTCACTAAGGAGTTGAAGTTCCTGAGAGTGGGGCTCCGTGGAGCTCTGTTACAGGAAAACAAGGTAGTAGTGGGCCTGCCAGGATCCAGAGCCAGTGTGGAAATACTGAGCTTCTATGCAAATCCTGGGTTTTAGACTCGGGGTTAGTCAAGAGAACTTTCATTTGCATCGGAACATAGAATGTTCAGCATCCTTGTGCTAAATGTGGATGTTCACTTACTGTAGTTACTGAAGTTTTGTACATGTAAATGGCCTCAGGCACTTTACTTGCACTTTTCTGTAGTAAGCTAGGCCTTTACTTTATTTTTCCAGGATATCATACACAGTATTTTAGCTTTTCCCAGATTCCTCACATATTTCTTTAGCCCACTCCCATCCTCCATTTTTTGGATTCTACCTGTATTTTCTGAGTGGAACTGTTTTGTTGTTGTTCTTTGTTTGCTAAGTCAGTATGACAGCATATTAAGTAGGAAGTTCAAGCATACAAATCATGAGAGCAGATGGCTCTGTATATTTAGTATATCACAAGCTATCCTGTACTATATACAGCCAAAATGTTTTCTACAAAGTTATGCATGTGTTTCCTTTAAAATAATAATAAAAAAATCTTTAAAATCTTATTTACAAACAGCAATATTTTCTTCAGTTATGTTAAGACTCCCAACTATAATTAAAAGGAAATCTCACTATGGCTTTATTATTAAACAGTCTGTCCAGAAACACAAAATATTTTTTTTTACCTGGATGTCTGTCTTAAAGCACACAATATCATCATTCATCTATGATGGTTACTTTGTATTTTTGCAAGTGAAAGGACAGGAGCAGATACATTATTAGCTCAGGTATGTATACACATATAGTACAGCTGTGCCATTACAATATTAGTAAAATCCCAATGCTGCTTTGTGATCCACAGCACTCTACCTACAAGGATGAAAATGAAAGATCAGTGCCTAAGATTGTTTGTTGCTGAAAGCCTTTGCTGTTGCGTGGATTTGATGGTTGAGTCAGGTAATCCACTATCTATGCTGTCTCCTTCATACAACCTATGATATAATTGCATGTAAATTAGCTGTAGAGTAAAAGTGGTAATTGATTTAGTTACCTCTGATATCACAATAGTCTAGGACTCTTGGTATGGCATAGACATGTGTCTTATTGTCACAACAGTGTAATTTGTAAAGTCAAAATGGCTAAGAACTTAAAAACTGGACAGTAACTGACCACAAATCCCAGTGATATTCTGAACAAAAAGAGCCTTTAGCCTTGCTTTTCAGCTGTTTCCATCACTTCACAGTGACTCAGATATTCTAGTGACACATGACAATCCTGGAATCTTAGGGCATGTCTACACTTCTAATACAGCAGCACAGTTATGACACTTCTGCTCTGCCGCTGTAGAGCTGTAATGTAGATGCTTCCTATACTGACAAAAGAGGTTTTTCTGTCAATGAAGTTAATGCATCTCTGCAAGAGGCAGTAGTTAGGGTTGACATAAGAATTCTTCTGTTGACTTAACCTTGTCTACACTGGGAATTGTTGACTTAACTATGGCATTCAGTGCACAAATTTTTTCACAGCCCTAAGCAACTAAGTTAGGTGTCTCTAATTTTTAAGTGTAGATCAGATCTTATTATATAAATTAGAGCAGTGTTTCTTAATCTTTTTGATACCAGGGACCAGCTTTCTTTTTTCCTAAACTGTATCAGAGAGATACCAGGGACTGGCACTGGTCCATGGACTGGTCATTGAGGAACACTGGATTAGAATTACCCTGGCAAATATTTTATTGGTCTCTTAAGACTTAACTAATTATTCCTTTTTATTGTAATTTTTATCTGCAATTTTAAATGTTAAGTAAAAGTTTCAAATTAATATAAAACTTTCTCATATCCTAATGCTAAAGTAAGTTAGATACATACCTATGTAGATAAATGTTCAAAGTAAACTTTTTGTAAAAACACTCCACACATTTTTCACAATTTTGGTTCCTCTATTACATTTTCTGCTTTTCTAGTAGCGGTAGATGATATCTTAAGCTAACAGAAAAGAATGTAAACCTTCAATATCCATGAATAAAGAACTTTTTGAAACAATGCAAAATACGACTTTTCTTTCTCAAGTCCCTCCCTCCTTTCCCCCCTTTGACAGAAGATATTCCACATTTTCACAAAATCCCTTTCGGAAAATTCAGTGCAATGTGTGATATATCCATAAGGCCGCATGACAGTCACAACATTACAGCATATGAACAGATGTCTAATAGCCGTAGACCACTTGAGGAGTTAACAAAATCACAGTGACTAACAATTTGTGCATTCAGCATAGGCTTTAATAGATCTTTATGTGGAGTCTTATTTACGGGCTCCTCTCTATTTCCTGAGGCTCAGCTTGTCCCTTTGTATGCTAGCATAAACATACTCCCTGAAAAGAATGTCAGTCTCACCTAAATGTCATCACCCTGGCAATGGTCTCTTGGTATCAAACCATACCATTCTAACTTTCCCTTTGTATGACATGGGTTACAGCAAAACAAAACACAATTCTATTCTTTTTTCTCATCTCTTATAACTGTCTTATCAGGGACTCCGTATAGGGAATTCTCTTCTTTTAGGCCAGATTCTGAAATCTATTATTTACATTGTATAGTACCTTATTCTGCAAATAGTCCTATCTAAATGAGTGAGAGTGGTAGAATCTGACCCTAAAAATTAAGTCATACTCAGAAATGACCATTATTATTTGCACTGTATTAACAAAACATTTATTTGATGCTTAATTGCTTTTAATCACAAATATGGCTTAGAGCTACAGTTGCTCTTCTAAATCTACTGCTTTTTGGATCCTTTGGTATTTTTTTCCCCAATGATATAGAGATTTTTTTTAAAAAGGCAATTAAAAAATAATTACTTGAAAACATATTTACTATTCTCTTTTTATCCCAGAGGGCTGCAAGTGCTTTTGAAATGTTAACTTCTAGAAAGTTTTGTCTGTCTAGCATTTGCAAATCCAGCATAAGAAAATATGTCCATGAGATTTAGCAACAAAATAAAGGGCATAGGAAAGTTTTAATTACCGTTACAACTCAAGAATAAGTATTGTAAATTATGAATGGTATAAAACTGATTTTGTACAAACTGCATATGCATTTCTGTTTCATGAAATCCTGACAAAAGGGGCAGAAAAACAAACTGAAGACGTTGTTTAATTGTGCCATTCCTATATCCAGCTGCACAGCTTATTGTCTCTCAAGTTAGAAGTTTACAACAATGAAATCACAACTATTGTCCTGTGCTGTGTGTGCACATTAGGAATTGTCAAAGTAAGGGACAAGTCCTCAGCCCAATTTATGTGAAGAACAGGGGCACACAAATTTCTGACAGCCATATAAACAAGCTTTGTACCAAGTCTACTGATCCTGGTATGGTTGGGGAAGGTTTGAAAGTTGGATAGAGGAGATCCTCAGCTGCACCACAGGAGTGAGATATGGATCTCCTCTGGCAGGTGTGTGTTTATGTCAGGGAAATGGGATCATGCAAATCTTCTACCTTGCCAACTATCCCTCTATGCAGCCTACTCCTCTCTCTCCTCAGCTCCCCTGAGCACCATTTTGGACCCATAGAGGCTACCTCGGCCCTAAAGCTGCAGAATCCCCTGGATTTCAGAGTTAAAATAGGAACAAAATGAATGGTCTGAGGTAGGGTGGCATGGGGCAGAACTGTGTCCCTCACTCAGTTACTATGGGTGAGGACCTCCTTGGCCCCTGTCATCCTCCACATCTAGACAGTTTGGAATCATGGATTATGCTGTTGTTCAGGATAGATGTTATACAACCATTCCTGCAAAGGCCATTTTCCTAGAGGGTACACACAGACCTCAGTGTCTGTGATCTTTTCTATACACAAAAGACCCATCAAAGAGCTAATAATGGTATAGTTTATTCCTGTATGGGAGGGGAGTACAATTTACTAATATAAGGAACCTTTATGCTCATGTAATTGTGCTAAGCAGTATAAAAGTTTAACTATTCTGGAATAAAATCAGACCCCTAACTGAAATAGTTATACAGGTACAAAATCTGTGTGTAGATCAGACCTGCTTCTGCATAAGAAATATTTCAGAAATCATCCACTTTTCTGATAGCACTGCTGCAACAGCACCTGTAGTAGCAAAAGTGAGGTAACTAGTATAGACGAAGCATAGGTCTTGTCATCTAACCCTGTTCTATTGATATGGTGCTTAAAAAAGTGTGTAGGAACTTTTATTTTGGATATGCTTTTCTGTGATTCTTTTATCCTAAAAATAAATGTATTGTGCTGTGGAAGTGCTGTGTGGTAACTTTTAACTTCTGGCAATACTAGCCCTTGGAAAGAAAACAACATACAAGTGCTGGCCACTAGGCAGGCTGGCTTGCTGGGGATATCACAGTGCATGGCAGAGGGCCCTGCAGCCTTAAACCCTTGGTCAGAAGGGAGTAGGAAAAGGTCCCTACCCAAACATGGGACATGGGTAGAGACTTGAGACTTGATGGGACACTCCTTGAGTGGACCATGGAGGGGAAGTAAAGGTGCAGTTACCCTGAAACTCACACAGTAACAATGATGGGAGATTTCCCATAAAAGCAGGGAGTAGAGAAGGCTATTTGCTGCAGAATCCAGCTGGATTTCACAGGTGCAGCAGGCTCTATGCTGTTAAGTCCAGACCCCCGTGTCAAGCCCCAAGAGATTTTTATGTCTAACTTAGAAAATGAGCTGTTTACTACTTAGTAGTAATATCTATTTTTACTTCTGTTATTACCAACATTAGGAAAACTCTGCCTCTCTTCTATCTCCTGAATACTATCACAAATTAGTCTGCTCAGTTCTACGCAGAAATTTCAGATAGAAATATCTGCAAATATTGTAAATGTCTTTTAAGTGTAAAGAAATAAATATAGTAACTGGAAGACTGAGCGACCTGGGTTTCACCAGTGACTTCCTCCCACAGTGCAATTATAGGAAACTTACTGTGTCAGATATGACTGACTGATCTTAACAGATGAATCTTGCCATAGAGAAAGGCAAAATTGCAAGAACCTTATCAATATGCTATGAAAGTGATTTACTTCAAGATTCCAAATGTGATCATATATAAGATATGACCATCCGTATACTAATATGAAAATGTATCTGTGTAGACTTTGAAAATGTCCTTACTTTGAGTAATAAAGTCCATGGACACATTGTAATGGATATTTCAGTCAGTTTGCAGCTGTGGAGCAATACCAGACCTGTTAGTCACTGGCAGCAGGAAAATACCCTACTCCCTGAAGTTCCCTCCCCTTGAGATGACTTCCACAGCCAGGCTAATTCCATTCTACTTTCCTAAGGTACAGATTAAGATAATTACACTTTAAAAAAAAAGCACAACTATTTATCTTAGTACATAGGAAGGGAATATTTTCCCTTACAAAATAAACCAGAATATTTGGCTGTAAATTTCCACCTGTCTTCTGGATGATCCATTTGTCTGTGGATGGATCTATGGACATTAATACTCAAAGAAATTTTCAGGTACTAACAAATTTTCCTATTCTTTATAATGATAATGTTCACACATTTGGTACTATGGGATTGTCACAGTAGCGTGCTTTCAGAGTAGGGAGCAGGATCATCCTTTAAATATGGATATATTATATTATATTATATTATATTATATTATATTATATTATATTATATTATATTATATTATATTATATTGACAAGCAATATATCTTCCATTTTCCCCTCAGTGCTAGGCTGTAGGAAAACCTCTGTTGAAAACTGGCATTGGTTAGAGATCAAATGACCAATATGTAGACGATATATATTGATGGCCAAGTGACTGCCTAGCAGATCTCATTAGGAGACATAGCTTCTCTGCCTTGAGCTTGTCTATGGTCCTACAGATTCAACTTTGATTTCTGACAAAAGAATGTACTTTGGGAATGAATGCCATGGCCGTTTTTATGACTTCTTGTCTGAAATAAAAATACAATATTGACTCTCATCAGGGAAAACTCTCAACTTCAAAAAACTCATCTGATTGGAGATATTAGCAATCGAGAAGTCTAATTTAATGGATTACTCTTATCGCAGGGTTCAATTGGGATTGCATTGTAAGGAACAGAAGGTAGTTTCAAGGCTGTGCTCTATGACTGTGTGGTAACTGTCCTAAGGAAGTGTCTAGTGTCAGAATTTGTACAAAACTGCCTTTTCTTGAACAGGCTAATTACATTATGTTACAAAAACTTGACCTTTTTGTTTGGACACTGTTATATACCCACCTTAGAGCTCTCCGATAGGTACTCATAGCTATAATTTACTTGTTTAATGTAATTAACTATGGACTTTGCACCAGCCACTAGAATAAGATTTATTTGATTATTTCTTCCTAGGGTCCCTGAGGATGATAATCATTGCATTCAAGTATCCAGCTTGAACCTCTCTGGTCTCTATGGTCAGACCAATTGTGTTCTTTCTCTTGCTTTTAAATGAAAACTTCATAGGTCATGTTAACTGATATGACTATAATAAGTCAGATATCCATGAAAGGACCAGTGCTCTGAGATCTCAATGGATAACTGGGTAGACATTGTACACTCTCTCTCTCACTCTCTCTTTTTTTTTTCTCTCTCTTACTGGTACCAAGTTTCAGTGAGACCCCACTATTATCGCCAGCTAGAATCTAACATAAAAATCTATCTGCCTGGTTCACTGATATGTGGATCCCTTTAAAAAATTGGATTCTTTGCATTCACCAGTTGAGGGAGCAAAGAACTGACAATGTGATCTTGATCTTTGCTGATGTATATGGTGATATGTGGAGGAGATAACAGTAATTATTGAGTAGGCTTCCATGAACTCTGGTTCACTGAAACATGTATGTGCATGGCACTAACATTCTCAACAGGCTTCAGTAAATGCAATTTCCAATATAACAACATTTTCAGTGGGAAATTTTGATTTTGCCAAAACGGTTTATTTTTCTGACAGAAAAACAAAACAAAATACTTTGTTTCAGGTTGGTTAAACTATTTCAATTTGTTAAACTGAATGGAAATATTTAATTCCAAGTCAGTTTCACATTAATTTCTGTTTCTCTGAGCTGCCCCAGTGCCTCATGAGCCCATTCTCCTGAGCAATGCTCCCTGGCTGGTCTATATCACCATGATGCACCACAGTTTCCCTGCTGGTTGAACTGATGCTGTTACAGGGCTGGCATCTGTGGCAGGGTGCCTGGACTGAATACCCTTAATTGCACTCTCTCGCAGTGGCAGTACACATGCTGTGTCCCATACCCTCCATTAACATGTCAAGGGGATGCAGAAGACGAAGATGGAGTGAAGCTCCCCTCATGGAGATGCGGGACTGCTTGCCCTGAAGCCAGCTATTCCACTTCTGCCAGGCACCTTCCCTATTTGGGGCAGATAGGCTGAGGCTGAACTGAGACTAGACTGGGCTGGAGGTGGTGGGGAACTGAACTCTGCCCACAGAGCCATCTATGCTAGAGAGTTTACAATGGCACAGTTGCACTAATGCAGCTGCCCTGTTGAAAACTCTCTAATGTAGTCACTCCAGGCCAAAAGGATAAACCTCTGTTGTCAGCTTAAGTATACCAACCCCCATGAGTGGCAGTAGCGAGGTCAATGGGAGAAGCTCTCCCACCAACAAAGCGCTGTCCACACGTGTTGGTGTAACTTATTTCATTCGGGGGTGGGGGAGTGATTTATTCATCCCGCCCCTGAACTGACCTGCCACAGTGCTCCCACTCCTAGGTTTAATCCTCTCTGCAACATGAAAATCAGACCAATTTGGCCTTCATCCATGGCTACCAGCAGCCATAGAAGGCCCTACCCCACTCTCAGCATTACTTCACTCCAGCACCATAGCAATTGCTGGCATTTTTCTACTAATTCGCATTCATCTCATTTTAGCTACCAACAACTTAGCATTTTCAGTCTGCCTTTGCCTATGAGCTATCACTACACTATTTATAGCCTTCTGCACTGTTACACAAAATAATATAAAAAAATCATCACCTTCTCCACATCAAGTCCATTAGGCCTAATAACAGTAATGATTGGCCTAAACCAACCACAACTAGCCTTTCTACACATCTCCATACCCTCATTTTTTAAAGCTATACTCTTCCTATTCTCAGGTTATCATCCGCAACCTTAACAATGAACAAGACATTCGAAAAATAGGCAGACTTCACAAATCCCTCCCAATCACCTCCCCATGCCTTACCATTGGCAGTATAGCACTTAGAGGCATGAGGGGGTGATTGGGACATAAGCTGCAGTGTAGAAATAGCCCAGATAAGGATAAAGAAGGAGACAGACCTTGCCTTTTGCCTCTGGCATGTTTTGCCTAGCGCTCCCTAAAGTGTACGGGGACAATAGCCACTGCAAATACCCCAGAAAGGGAAGAGATGCTGTGGGGACAATATCCTCAAAATTCAAATGCAACCCTAGGCCAGAGCTGGGAATTAGACACATCGTTGAGACAAATTGTTAGAAACTTAAAATAAAAGGTTAGCATTTCTGTCAGAAAAGCTGTGCAGCAGGGAGGCCTGACTGAGCTGCTGGCTTCTGGGAAAGCAGAAAAAAATTGGAGGGAACTTCAGAGCGGGGAAGAGCTCTGGCCCCTCCGGAGCCATGCAGCTGTAGCGCTGTTCAGGGCCACTTCTCGATGCACACGTTGAGCAGGGGGTAAGCGGCCAGGGCCAGGGAGTTGGCTAAGGGGCAGGGAGTCCCGGGGACAGTTGGGGGCAGGGAGGGGGCAGAGGTTCTGTGGGGGGCGGTCAGGGGACGGGCAGGGGGGGTTGGATTGGGCAGGTCTTGGGGAAGTGGTTGTCAGGGGACAAGGAGCGGGAGGGGTCAGGGATTCTAAAAAAATCTCATCTCATTCCATTTGAAATATTTAGCAGGGTTTTTATTTGTTTGTTTGTTTTTGTTTTTCTGCTAGGTGAAACAAGAACCAAAAAAGCCTCCAAGGTTTTCAATTTGTTGGTACCACTCTACCTCACATCCTTTTTCTCCCTCTTCACCTTTTTCTCTCCCCGCCCCGAGAAGGAAAAGGAGGCGAGGAGAAGGAAAGCCCAAGAAAGGAAAAACTCAATGAAAACCATTTTTAAAGACTTTAATTTAAGTGGAAAACAAAAGTTGAAAGAAACAACATTTTTCTGCACATTTTTTCTTAAATGTTGTTTTGATTGAACAAAAAAATCACTCAGCTTTAGTTGTAACCGCACAGGCTTCTGTGTGCTCCTTATGCCTAGCCTGAATGGTCCACTGGCCTGAGTTCAATCTCATAGGGGGCACCTGCTAAATATAGCCTGCTTACCTTAACCCTCAGCTTCTTACCCAGCCTCTGTCCCAGTGCCTAGATATCTGGCTGAAACTATTACTTTTGCTGGATGGCATGAGCACATTCCTCCTTCTGACCTATAACTGAGTCACTCCTTGGGCAAAGAAGAAAAATAGTGTATTTCTACTCTTCAGATTAACCACAAGATATTTCTACATTATTTTAGCAAAGTATGTGCTTGGCCTGCCTTCTACGGCTCAGTCATGTGCAGATAGGTGAAATAGTGGGTGAAAAACTATTTGGAGGACAGTAATCAAGGAATGGTTATGAATGATACACTTTCAAAGTGGGGAAATGTGTCCAACAGGTTGTCATAAACAGATAGCTAAGGGTTAATGTCTCTTACACCTAGAAGGAAGTTCCTGAAACACCTGACCAGAGGACCAATCAGGAAGCCAGACTTTTTCAGATCTGGGTGGAGGGAAGTTTATGTGTGAGTCCTTTGTTCTAGGGTCCTCTGCCTGACTCTCTCTCTCGGCTATGAGGGGGTTTCTATTTCCTGCTTTCTAATCTTCTGTTTCTAAGTTGTAAGTACAGAGATCATAAAAACAATAGGGGTTATTGTTTTTTTCTTTTGTATTTACATGTCTATAGTTGCTAGAGTGATTTGAATTGTATTCTTTTTGAATAAGGCTGTTTATTCATATTTCTTTTAAGCAATTGACCCAGTATTTGTCACCTTAATACAGAGAGACCATTTTTATGTATTTTTTCTTTCTTTTTATATAAAGCTTTCTTTTTAAGACCTGTTGGAGTTTTTCTTTAGTGGGGGACTCCAGGGAATTGAGTCTGTGCTCACCAGGGAATTGGTGGGAGGAAGAAGTCAGGGGGAAATCTGTGTGTGTTAGATTTACTAGCCTGACTTTGCATTCCCTCTGGGTGAAGAGGGAAGTGCTTGTGTTTCCAGAACTGGAAATAGAGAGGGTGGACTCCCTCTGTTTAGATTCACGGAGTTTGCTTCTGTGTATCTCTCCAGGAACACCTGGAGGGGGGAAGGGAAAAGGTTTATTTCCTTTTGTTGTGAGACTCAAGGGATCTGGGTCTTGGGGTCCCCAGGGAAGGTTGTTGGGGGGACCAGAGTGCCCCAAAACACTCTAATTTTTTGGGTGATGGCAGCTTTACCAGGTCCAAGCTGGTAACTAAGCTTGGAGGTTTTCATGCTAACCCCCATATTTTGGATGCTAAGGTCCAAATCTGGGACTAGGTTTATGACACAGGTCCCACGGGTTCCAGCACTATTCAATATTTTCATAAATCAATTGGATAATGGAGTCGAAAGTTCACTTAGGCAATTTGCAGATGACACCAGGCTAGGAGGGGTTGACAGCACTTTGGAGAACAGGATTAGAATTTGAAATGCCCTTGATAAATTGAAGGATTGGTCTGAAATCAGCAGATGAAATTCAATAAAAACAAGTGCAAAGTACTACACTTAGGAATGAAAAATCCAATGCATAACTACAAAATAGGGAATAGCTAGCTAGGCAGTAGTACTTCTGGAAAGAATCTGGGGATTATAGTGAATCACATAGTGAATATGTCAACAATATGATGCAGCTACAAAAGAGACTAATATCATACTAGGTTGTTATGACATATGATGTAACCTTGTGCAGTGTCTCTGGGGATACATACTGTATTAAGCTTATGAATGGTTTATGTATCACTGTGGGCCAGGGACTGTATGCAACTTGGGGCAGTGGAGGAGAGTGAAGGGGAATGAAACCACAGCTCCTTCAGGAACTGAAAGCAGTGGATGGTGATTTAAGGTGAATCAGTCAGATTGTAAAGACCTCCAGAGAGGTACCATGCCTGGGGACGCTTGCATAAACCAGTTCAAACTAGGTTTTCCAGAGACCAACTGACTAAGAAAGGATGTTTGGCATAAAAAGTCTACATTTAAACTGACTCAGGGCCTTCTTTTGATTCAGCAAGCAGATAAGTCCTTCTGACTAAAAACGCAACCCTTCCAGAAGGGCTGGAAGAACTTTGGCTTACTAGGGCCCCAGTCAGATTGAGCAGTGACATCTGATAAGCTTTTAGAGTGTGTCATAAACATACAGTTAAGGGTAAATTTCTCTTTTGCCTGTAAAAGGTTAAGAAGATCACATAACCTAGCTGACACCTGACCAATAGGACCAATAAGGAGACAAGATACTTTCAGATCCGGGAGGGAAGAAAGTCTTTGTCTGTCTGTCTGTTGTGTGTGCTTTTGCCAGAGAAGATCAAGGAGGCAAGCCATATAACTCCACTAAAATTCAGAAGTTTGGGATTTTTTTTAAGCACAATTTTTTTATTGTTTCTTTAAACAATCAAACACAGCAAGCAGCAAGTATTTGGCCACACACTTCTGAAACTCTAAATCATGTTCAGGTTTTGGCAGACTTATGTCAGCTTTTTCAATTAGAAAAACCACAACAAATTTTGAAAGAAAGCAGACATTGTCTGTGATTTTTTTTCTGCTTTTTAAAACCCCCTAGTTTTCGATCCAAAAAAAGTTTTGACGGAAAATATTTGTACAACCTTTTTAATGAGCTTTAGTTCCTTTTAGCACTAGCTGATGCTGAGAACCAGTGATACTTTGTAAAGATGACTTGGAAAGAAATTTTCTCAAAACTGGGTTTGTGTTGAGATGAAGAAGGTTTTTAAATGTTTATTTTTCCCAGGGCCATCAGGGTGGGGGGCAAGTGTGGCAATTTTCCCCTGGACCCCACAGGAGCCCCTGCGGGAATACAGTGTTCTATAATATTGCAACTTTTGTTTATGGAAGGAGCCCCTAAAATTGCTTTGCCCCAGGCCCCCTGAATCCTCTAGGTGACCCTGGTTCACACCGCTGCAAGCTAAGGAGCAGCCTGTCCTCTGCAGCTGGGCAGGGCCGCGCTACCGGCTCCCGCCTGGGGAGTGGGGGTGGCCGCTGACCGCAGGAAAGTGGCGCAAATAAACTGAGGAGTGGCCCGTCCTCTGCAGCCGGGGCAGGGCTCTGCTACTGGCTCCGCCTTCGGGGTGGTGGCCGCTGACCGCGGAAGAGCGGCAGGAGCCAGTAGCACGGCCCTTCCCTGGTTGCAGAGGATGGGCCGCTCCTCCTCAGTTTGTCCCTGCCGCTCTCCCACAGGCAGCGGCCACCCACCAGGCAGGAGCAGATAGTGCATCCCTGCTCCAGCTGCAGAGGACGGGGAGGACATGACGCCTGGGCGGGCCGCTCCTCCTTGGTTTGTCCCTGCCTCCTCCTCCCCTCTGCACCGCCTCCTGCCAGGGGAAGGGAGAGGGGAGCAGAGCTGCAGCCCGGGCTGAGTTCAGCTCATGCCAGGGCCAAGGTGAAGACCAAGGATGAGCAGGGCTGGGATCCAGCAGCAGCCCCAATCCCTGGACCTGGGAGCAGTGATGATGGGAGCTGAATCCGCCTCGGGCCAGATCCACAACAAGATAAGACTTGGGTCAGGTGGGAGGGGTTTGTTAAAATTAAATGTTAAAATTACATTAGTAGGAAATGGTTTTGTTTCACTAACTACAAATTCTCTGTGTTCATTTTTTTTTTAATTTTAAACCGTTAAAACAAAACTGCAAAGTGCAAATGTGTAAAAGCAAAAAAAAATCCGGGGGGGAGGAAGGGGGTAGCCAAAATTTTTTTTGCTTGGGGTAGCAAAAACCCTAGAGCTGGCCCTGGAAGTATGCTATAAATATCACCTTTCAAGTGTTAATAAATCAGTATTGCTCTTCCATGTGTTTTAACTTCTGAATGAATCTACCAATTTTCTGATTGCAAATTTTCATTTTCATAATCTTACATTTTATCACAAAGTCCTTGTCTGGATATGAGAACTGAAGTGGGGGAGAATATGTATATCACAATATAGTAATTTTGTTAGTTAGATCTATTTAAAATCATTTTATGTGTATGAAGTAGTTCTTCTACAGTTATAAATTATTGTTAAAAAGTAGTCATCTAAACAAGTACTGTTAAACTTCTTTCTTCTTCTCTAGCCATCTGGCATTTTGCTTTTATTTTATAGCATCAGTACAAAAGCTTTGAACAAATACATTGTTTTCAAAATAGGTTTGGGCTTATTCAGAGGGACATGTGGAAATTTAAAAATGGATAGCTTTATACAGGGCCGGCTCTATGTTTTTTGCTGCCCCAAGCACGGCAAGCAGTCAGTTTTTGGCTGAGGGCGGTCTGCTGGTCATGCGGATTTGGCGGCATGCCTATGGGAGATCTGCTGGTCCTGTGCCTTTGGCTTCCCCACCACTGAATTGCTGCCAAAGATGCGGGACTGGCGGACCTCCCACAGGCATGTCGCTGAAAGCTGCCTGCCTGCTGCCTTCACAGCGACCAGCAAGCCGCCCCCCTCGGCTTACCGCCCCAGGGACGCACTTGCTGTGCTGGTACCTGGATCCGCCCCTGGCTTTATAGTTTAAGTTGCTTACTTGTTAACTTTTAGGGCACAATGGGGATGAGAGAGTGATTCTGGTTATGAATAACGACAATCATTTTCCATTTAGCGCTTTCTTCCATTCATTAAAAAACAAAGTGCTCCTTCCCGCAAGGTGTTGAAGACATGAGCCCAAATCCAGCAAAGCAAGTAAATACACGTTTAACTTTAAGAACATGAGAAATCTCATTCATGTCAATGAGACTGCTCACGGTTAATATTAAGCATTTGTTTAAATGTTTTTCTGGACTGGGACATGCAGTGTAGCTGTAGCCATGTTGTTCCCAAGATATTAGTGAGACAAGGTGAGTGAAGTACTATCTTTTATTGAACGAACATCTGCTGGTGAGAGAAACAAGCTTTCAAGCCACTCAGAGAGCTTGTTCAGGTCTTGGAAAGGGAGTCTGAGTGTCACAGCAAAATGCAAGGTGGAGCAGATTGTTTAGCATAAGTAGTTAGCACATATTGTAAGGGACTATTCAAGGTAGCATGGTCTTTTGACAGCTCTGCAGTCCTAGGACAAAAAGAGGGGATTAGTGGGTTATAGATTGTTGTAGTAAGCCATAAATCCAGTGTCTCTGTTCAGTCCATGATTTTTGGTGTCTAGCAGGCAGTGTAATGAATTTAAACTCCCAGACTCATCTTCTGAAAATGTTTGAGGATGAGGACTGATATGTCAGACAAAGAATGATCACTTTGTGAAAAGTGTTCACCCACAGGTAGTAGGGTGTTTTTGTCTTTTATCATATACTTATGCAAAACAACATGTTACATCTTGTGTTTTGCTGTGATGCTGAGAGTTCCTTTGTGAGCCCTGAAGAAGAGCTTTGTGTGGCTGGAAAGCTTGTCTCTCTCACCAGCAGAAGTTGTTCCAATGAAAAAATATTCTCTCTCCCACCTTGTCTTTCTGGATTGAGGCCAGACTTCTTAGCACTTTGCAGAAACAAGCCATATGAGTATATAGAAAACAAAATTCCAGTGGGATTACTGCTGGCAACACATGTCAAAAGGGCCTTAAATCATTTGAGGATTAGATGTAAAATAAAGGCGTTCCAGACATCATGTCTAGCATAGTCATTCATGGAACAGCTAATAGAAACTTATGATATGATATGCTAGTTTGTACAACTAAAATCATAGGGTTAGCAATATCTAGAATAGTACCAAATCAGTGTTTCCTTCTCCAAAAGCATGTTACATATGCATCAACAATGAAAGGTAAAAAAAAAAATCTTTCCTGTGCTGAAAAATGAACATAAAAATGGCTTTAAGGGATTTAGCAAAGTATCTTTAAAACTGTGTAAGATGACAAAGAGGATGAATCACATATGTGTTTTCACTAAATAGGCTAAACAAACACAAGAGCTATCAATCTTGATGGTTGTTACCTTTACACCTGCTGAGAATGTGCATGCAGCTCAGCAGGTGTACATCTCCCTACCTCATCTCCCTCTGTGCAGTAGAAGGGCTTGAAGGATGAAGACTAAAATGCTTATCTTGTTTCATCTTCTTCTAAGAATCCTTAATATAAATTCAAAATAAGGACAGAAGTGGCTGGGGAAAAAGGGAGGAGGTGTTGCCTTATATATTAAAAATGTACACACTTGGACTGAGGTGGAGATGGACATAGGAGATGGAAGTGTTGAGAGTCTCTGGGATAGGCTAAAAGGGGTAAAAAACACAGATGATGTCGTGCTGGGAGTCTACTACAGGCCACCTAATCAGGTGGAAGAGGTGGATGAGGCTTTTTTCAAACAACTAACAAAATCATCCAAATCCCAAGATTTGGTGGTGATGGGGGACTTCAACTATCCAGATATATGCTGGGAAAATAACACCGCGGGGCACAGACTATCCAATAAGTTCCTGGACTGCATTGCAGACAACTTTTTATTTCAGAAAGTTGAAAAAGCTACTGGGGGGAAGCTGTTCTAGACTTGATTTTAACAAATAGGGAGGAACTTATTGAGAATTTGAAAGTAGAAGGAAGCTTGGGTGAAAGTGATCATGAAATCATAGAGTTTGCAATTCTAAGGAAGGGTAGAAGGGAGTACAGCAAAATAGAGACAATGGATTTCAGGAAGGCGGATTTTGGTAAGCTCAGAGAGCTGATAGGTAAGGTCCCATGGGAATCAAGACTGAAGGGAAAAACAACTGAGGAGAGTTGGCAGTTTTTCAAAGGGACGCTATTAAGGGCCCAAAAGCAAGCTATTCCGATGGTTAGGAAAGATAGAAAATGTGGCAAAAGACCACCTTGGCTTAACCACGAGATCTTGCGTGACCTACAAAACAAAAAGGAGTCATATAAAAAATGGAAACTAGGTCAGATCACAAAGGACGAATATAGGCAAATAACACAGGAATGCAGAGGCAAGATTAGAAAGGCAAAGGCACAAAATGAGCTCAAACTAGCTATGGGAATAAAGGGAAACAAGAAGACTTTTTATCAATACATTAGAAGCAAAAGGAAGACCAAGGACAGGGTAGGCCCACTGCTCAGTGAGGAGGGGGAAACAGTAACGGGAGACTTGGAAATGGCAGAGATGCTTAATGACTTCTTTGTTTCGGTCTTCACTGAGAAGTCTGAAGGAATGTCTAGTATAGTGAATGCTTACGGGAAGAGGGTAGGTTTAGAAGATAAAATAAAAAAAGAGCAAGTAAAAAATCACTTAGACAAGTTAGATGCCTGCAAGTCACCAGGGCCTGATGAAATGCATCCTAGAATACTCAAGGAGTTAATAGAGGAGGTATCTGAGCCTCTAGCTATTATCTTTGGGAAATCATGGGAGACGGGGGAGATTCCAGAAGACTGGAAGGGGGCAAATATAGTGCCCATCTATAAAAAAGGAAATAAGAACAACCCAGGAAACTACAGACCAGTTAGTTTAACTTCTGTGCCAGGGAAGATAATGGAGCAGGTAATTAAAGAAATCATCTGCAAACACTGGAAAGGTGGTAAGGTGATAGGGAATAGCCAGCATGGATTTGTAAAGAACAAATCATGTCAAACTAATCTGATAGCATTCTTTGATAGGATAACGAGCCTTGTGGATAAGGGAGAAGCGGTGGATATGATATACCTAGACTTTAGTAAGGCATTTGATACAGTCTCGCATGATATTCTTATAGATAAACTAGGAAAGTACAATTTAGATGGGGCTACTATAAGGTGGGTGCATAACTGGCTGGATAACTGTACTCAGAGAGTAGTTATTAATGGCTCCCAATCCTGCTGGAAAGGTATAACAAGTGGGGTTCCGCAGGGGTCTGTTTTGGGACCGGCTCTGTTCAATATCTTCATCAACGATTTAGATGTTGGCATAGAAAGTACGCTTATTAAGTTTGCGGACAATACCAAACTGAGAGGGATTGCAACTGCTTTGGAGGACAGGGTCAAAATTCAAAATGATCTGGACAAACTGGAGAAATGGTCTGAGGTAAACAGGATGAAGTTCAATAAAGATAAATGCAAAGTGCTCCACTTAGGAAGGAACAATCAGTTTCACACATACAGAATGGGAAGAGACTATCTAGGAAGGAGTATGGCAGAAAGAGATCTAGGGGTCATAGTGGACCACAAGCTTAATATGAGTCAACGGTGTGATACTGTTGCAAAAAAAGCAAACATGATTCCGGGTGCATTAACAGGTGTGTGGTAAACAAGACACGAGAAGTCATTCTTCCGCTTTACTCTGCGCTGGTTAGGCCTCAACTGGAGTATTGTGTCCAGTTCTGGGCACCGCATTTCAAGAAAGATGTGGAGAAATTGGAGAAGGTCCAGAGAAGAGCAACAAGAATGATTAAAGGTCTTGAGAACATGACCTAGGAAGGAAGGCTGAAACAATTGGGTTTGTTTAGTTTGGAAAAGAGAAGACTGAGAGGGAACATGATAGCAGTTTTCAGGTATCTAAAAGGGTGTCATCAGGAGGAGGGAGAAAACTTGTTCACCTTAGCCTCCAATGATAGAACAAGAAGCAATGGGCTTAAACTGCAGCAAGGGAGATTTAGGTTGGACATTAGGAAAAAGTTCCTAACTGTCAGGGTAGTTAAACACTGGAATAGATTGCCTAGGGAAGTTGTGGAATCTCCATCTCTGGAGATATTTAAGAGTAGGTTAGATAAATGTCTATCAGGGATGGTCTAGACAGCATTTGGTCCTGCCATGAGGGCAGGGGACTGGACTCGATGACCTCTCGAGGTCCCTTCCAGTCCTAGAGTCTATGAGTCTATGAGTCTATGAATCTGAAGGTGAAAACATAGAAAAAGGTCAAATCATTTCATCAATTTTTAAACAGAACTCCCCATGATACATTTAAATTAATATTCTATTATTGTTTAACAGGTAACTTATATTGGTATAACTAGGTTGCACCCCTGAGCAACGTAGTCTTACTGACCTAACCCCCAGTGTGGACAGTGTTATGACGTCTGGAGGGCTTCTCCTCTCAAAATAGATACTGCCTCTTGGGAAGAGGGAGTATCTATGCTGACGGGAGAACCACACCAGCACTGTCAGTATAGACAAGACCTTTGGGCCAGTTTCAGCCACTCTTACTCCCATGGATCACTACTCTACTTCAGGGGAAAAGCACTGTTTTCAAGATGGGTTTATTCAGAGGAGATAAGTGGAAGTTTTTAGATGGATTAAACTCTGATAGCTGATAATGGCCCCAATACAGCCACCAGCTGGGGATAGCCAGAGAACAGTGTGGTCCAGAGACATCCTGCTGTGCATCTCCCCATCCCTGGCATGCCTCCTCTGCTGAGATAGGGCTGGTCTACACTAGGGAGGGAAATGGATCTAAGATACGCAACTTCAGCTACGTGAATAGTGTAGCTGAAGTCGAAGTATCTTAGATCGAGTTACTTACGATCCTCATGGCGCGGGATCAATGTCCTCGGCTCCCCCTATTGACTCCGCTACCGCCGTTTGCGTTGGTGGAGTTCTAGAGTCAACAAGAACTCATTTGGGGATATATATATCGCATCTAGATGAGACGCAATATATTGATCCCCGAGAAATGGATTGCTACCTGCCGATACGGCCAGTAGTGAAGACATCTATAATAGAGCTTAGGCTGACTTAACTGTATCTCTCAGGGGGGTGAATTTTTTCATGTTTTAGGTGTAGACTCTTTCACACGTGGGAATTCCACACCAGGTCCTTAAAAATCAGAACACCAGCTAGTAAACAATTTACATAAATAATTAATACATTTTAAGGCTGTGGTAAAAAACTTTCTTTTGGAGCGTCTCATCAGATCTCTCTTTCATATATTGGATTAGATTAACTGTGCCACTCTGCTTCCTTTGTGCTTCTCAGGTGTAAGAAAGGGGATGGAAACTGTCCACACTGGTCCTCTTCAGAATTCCCAGGTGTGGATGGCCTCACTGGATACACATATGGATTCTCGGGCATCTACACCACCTGTACTTCACTCCAGAGATGGAGAGATGCATGTAAGGATGTACCTGAAGCACACTGTGCTCTAGCTATCCATAGCTAGTGGATCCATGGGGGACCATTATCAGCTATTACTGTATAGAGCAGCTGCAGAACTGCTCTAAAGTCTGCTCTAGAAGGGGTCTGTGTTAAACTGATGATAGAGCCAAGGAACTGTAATAAATGATGGAGACAGAAAAGGATCTGAGCCACTATATTCTGCTGTCCCTGGATATGAAAATTTCTCATCAGCACCAATGGGAGTTCTAGGGCAGAGCAAAATATCTCAGTAAAGAACCAGTATGCTGATCAAGCATATGTTATGACTATGACAGAAAAATGGTATATAAAATTTGTTTTCCTTAACTTTAAATAAGTGTTGATATATGATTCAGTGTGCTCATAAAATATTAATTTAAAATATTGCTTAGGTAAGTAGGCCATTCTGACTCTCACATATAACGCACAATTAATTATGTTTAGATTCTGATCTTCAATAACAGTCAAACATTTGAAGAAATACTTTGCAGTATGTTATGAGTATGTGATGTTTAGGCTTGTTGCATTCAGTTCACTAAAATTTAGAAACTCAGCATAACATTGCATACCTTATTTTTCAAGCAGTGGACTGTGTTTTAACATTGGCATTCAAGAAGACAACCAAAACAGCAAAGATGCCACTTGTCAAAGCAATCCAAAAACAATCCTGTTTGATTACAATACATTATAATAAGATTCATGAGCTTGTTTTTGGCCTACCAATTTTATTCAGAAATTAAAACTCAGCTAGCTGCAAGATACTGAGTCATAGATGATAAAAATATGATAGTCACACAACTGAAGAGAACATCCATTCTATTCAAACTGACAAGTTTGCTTTTTAATTGTGAAAGAATAAAACCTGAGTAATATTTCTGACAGAATCTAGCAGCTATACTTTCAACAATGACTTTAAAAAAAAAAAGGAATGCCCTTACTTAAAAGTTCTGTTTCCTATATGTATTTAAAATAATATCTGCTTTTTTTAGTAAGAAATCTTAGCTCTTGCTGGATTTCATTGCTTCTTGTGCCTCCTCAACAGAACAGTTTACTAAATTTTTAATGAATTTTACTAATGAGGTGCACTGTGCAAACCTCCTGACACCAATGGGACCACACGAGAGTCACTGAGTAGATCATTTGAAGTCAGTGGTATTGCACAGAGATAAATGAGTGCAGAATTAGGCCTGTAGAATCTTATTTTAGGATATGGTTACACTACAAGTACTACAGCAGCACAGCTGTAGCACTGCAGTTATGCTACTTGTGCGCTGTAGTGCAAACATTTCCTGCAGTGACGGAAGGGGTCTTTTTTTCCATCACTGTAGCAAATCTACCCAGATGAGAGGCAGTAGCTAGGCTAACAAAAGAATCATTATGTCTACTTAGCAGTGTCTATACTAAGGCTTAGATTGGCTTAACTATATCCCTGAGTAATGTAGCTAGCTCAACATAAGGTTTAGGTATGTTGCACAACTCAACTTTATTTGCAGCTTCTAAGGTGCATTTGAAAGTTTGGCATTAAGCAACTAGGGGGAAATACTTATAAATTGAGTGAACTCAATCATGAGTTACTGAGAAATAACACGTATAAAATCGTACAGTGCCATTTTCACACATTTCAGAGTATAAACTGTAGTTTTAAGAAAGTTGTTGTCAGAGGTAGAATAGAAATCTTTGGTATCTCTATCAGATCTGCCAATTTAGGAGCTCATCGTTTTCATGGGATAAGAGGATACCAAACTGTGGCCCCTTCCTTCCCCTCACCTATGAAAATATTCAAAGGAAATTTTGTGTGCTACGTTTGTGGAGTTTCCACTCCTTTGCATGTCAATGACTCACATAGAAGAAAACAGGCTCTGTTGTTAGTTAAGTACAGCACTTGTAAACCCAAGTGTATGGAGACATGCCAGTAGACACTAACAAGGAGTGTTTTAGAGATCCCTTTTCAGTCTTCAATATCTCTGTATACACGTTTGTAAGTCATCTTTATGTAGCTTTTAATAAACTAAGTACACCCATCAACTTTCAAGAATAATTGGAGATACTGTGCTAAACAGCTAACAACAAAATCCTAAACTGCTCAGTGTAGAACTAGCAAAAAATTCCTCACTATATCTTTATACCTTAAAAGAGTTGGTAAATCCAGTGAATTCTAATAAAGCATCATGTTATATTGCACATAATTTCACTAACGTATAGCAACATATAACAAAGTATTGTAAGAAAGTGAAGAACAATAACACTCCAGACATACTATATATGCTCATGTGGTTTACCAGGAAACAAAAGGAGGAAAAAATAGCTTGTTAAGTGAACTGACATTTGTACCCTATCTAAATAGGCCAAATACATCTCCTAACATTTTGATTGCTGATTGTAGTCTTGGGATTATACCCATTTTTAATGAAAACATCTCACAATTTATTCCTAACACATGCACAATAACAGCTGTTACACTTCTTGGCATCCCTGCTGTTCTGTGCATCTCTGTCAGAGATAAGCAGCATAGGAGCTCCATATTGTTCCTTTCTGCTTTTTCATTTTCTGCCCTGCTAGTCACTGATCCCACAACAGCTTTAGAAATCATTAAATTTACAGCCAAAGCAATATGACGGTAGAATCTCAAAAAGCAACCAACCGAAAAAACAAAAAACAAAACACCTTTCTTCCAGGGAATGTTTGACTGTTGTAATGACACTTAACAATCTCTATTTCTCTCTATTTTGTTGACAGAGCTGCAATAAATGGATTAAATGGTGCCAATCAATCCCTCATTCTTGGAATTCATCCTCAAATAAGTGAGGCAATCCAGAACAGACTATTTCTTACTTCTACAATCAAGCATCTATTATGACTGAATGCAATAGTAGTAGACACAGTTTAAGGATTAATTGTTCCTTATTAAGCAATGTTGATTTTTAACATACAACATTAACATAGTAAGTGGATTTTTGTTTGCCATTGTTTTCCCTCACCAAATGAATACAGACTCAGTTTATACAGTAAATACTAACAAATCATAACCCTGGTGCAGTTTTTATTGGCATTGTATATTCAGTTTCCTGACCTTCTAAATACGATGTATTATAGTGATAAAACAGTTTTGATAAAACCATAGCTCGAGACAAGATCAAAATCTCTTATCTCTAGTTGTGAAAAACCTCTAGCATATGAATGTCAACAGCTTTTTAACTGATTGGCAGTACCAATGTAAATCCTCTTTGCCAGATAAAAATCTCTTTCTGATCTCAGTGGGGATCTATATATTGGAGGTGAAAATAGTTTCTGTATCAGAAGTTGAATGCTATTCTTTACATGAAGGAAACAGAATGTGAACCAAAACCTCACCAGAACACCACAATGAAGCAAATAACTCATAAGCTGCTTCAGGTGTCATTACTCCTAACTGATTTCTTATTTACATAAGTTACAGATGCATAATAAAAATGGTCTGGTGCATGTGTGAGGTGTTGTGTATATACATAAACTTGAGTTTTTATCTTTTAGAAGATAAAAAATATTTTACTGAGACCTTTGAAAAACTTCAAATTTTTGCACAAATAGTTTAGCATCTTGCTAAACCCTGGCTTGAACTCTGAGAACAATGTGCATGTGTTAGATTAAATTGTGAGTTGTTCTCAGTAAAAATGGGTATAATCCCAAGACTATATTCAGCAATCAACATGATTGAAGATGTATTTGGCCTATTTAGATGCATTCCTTGCTCTATATTAGTGAAGTGGAGCAATCAAGCATAGAACTAGGACAGACTGGAGAAGTAACATTCAAGAATAGTTACTCTCTGGGGAAAGAAAACTATGTAAGTGTTAATGTTGGAAGAAGATCCTGAGAAGAAGCATTGTTGTTTAAATGAAACTTTTTACACAGATTGTGGCTCTGACTATATGCAAGCACAGAAACAAGACATCCACCTCCCCCCAGTGCTTTTACATGGGCTATTTGGATCTTGGGTCTGAGCATTCAGGACTAAGTGGGCTATTTTTCTGCTTATTCCGTTCTCAGAGCAAGGCAGGTTCTTGCTATCCAGAATTTGTGAGGGTGTCCTAGCATGTATCAGCAGTAAATTTCCATCTCTGCAGAGCAAGGAGAAATCATGGAATTGTGATAGAAAGGGGTGACACTTGTGAAAATGCTTCCTGATTCAATTCACTTCAGCATCACTCTTCACTCAGGGCTATGCCTAAAATCACACTCTAGCTGCATATGTTTATACCTTTGTATTGGCATTAGTCTGTGCCACTTTTTTTATGAAGGGTCTACAAAACACAAGCAAAACAGTAATGATTTATATTTAAGAATGATGGCCCACATCTGAATGAAAAGTCCTGGTAGCCAGGGTATGTGCTGAGATGTACCTTGGAAGTTAGATGAAAAAGGAATCTGAAGTATGAAGTAGCATCCTTGGCACCGTGCCACATCTCCTCTCCATGACGACCCAAGGATTGAACGAATGGAGAGCTGGCCTTGGTGGTGGTGCTGGGGATGTTCATCCTTTTTGTGGGATCCCAAATCCTGCCTCCCCTTTTCCCATTCAGTAGAAATCCACCAGCTCAGCAGCAGGCAGGGTACCTGCCCTCAGAGAGCCTCTTGTATTTGCCCCAAGATGAATGAATATGTTATGAGCCTGATCTAAAAGCCCAATGAAGTCAATGGAAAGTCTTCCATTAATTGCAATAGGCTTTGGATAAGATTGCATGTGTGAGACGGGATGACTTTTAATTGAATATAATGTATTAGGATAGACATAGAATGTAATAAATAATGGTCTTTCCTGAAGCTTCCATTACACAGTGTTAGAGGTTCTCTAATATTATGTGGAGAATGTGTCAGAATGGGGAATATCTCAATGAGTTATTAGGGATATATTGACTATTGGAACTACATATCATTGGCTGACAAAACATGACTCCCTTAACTTAGCATTGACCTCATGCATGGCTTTTATTTGTACAGATCTATGAATCTGTGCTGTGCAATTCATGAATAGATCATCTGACAATGGAGATGGCATAGGGGAACAGACATACTTTTGACAAACTGAGTGCTGGGAACCAGAGAAAAGCAAAGCATTAATCCACATTCAATCCACTCAGAAAAGTGTTTATTCCTCACTTGTGCAGCTGGCTGATTTGAGGAGTAGGTGTGATTTTCAGGGTTGATGTGTTATGCAGTGTTAGATGTATTTCAGCAGCTATGCATAATACAGCAGCTATTTGTAATGCTAGAGAAGACGCTATTTTTTCATTGTTAAATGACTCACTGTTCTTTTACAATGAACACTGCTTTACTTGACAGTGTGTGGACCTAGGCAGTTATACATTTTAGAGCACTTTGAAAAAAAATGGAGAGTTGAACAGTTTTCTTAGAGGAGAAAGGAAACGATTGTGCATCCTTTGCATTGTTTATATAAATACTGGATTTTCTCAGGTTACAAACCATTGCCATTTCTAAACTGTTCTTCCAGAGATGTTAAATGGTGGCACCTCTCAATCTTGACATGGTAACCTCAGAAAAATAGCTACTCTACTATATTGGTCACAGTTAGGATTACTATTGGTGATTGCAGATGAGCTCTTTTCTTAATTGAATAACAGGGTAATTTGTGGCCTACACTGAAGGACCAGTAGAGCTAGTGAATTTCCAAAGAATGCTGGAGTGTGGCATACAATACTTCTCTTTATGATTTACATTTCTCCTGACTTCTTTTTGAAAATGGGGTTATAGACTGGTTGGCTAGATCAGACACAAGAGGGAAAACAAGTAAATGTGTTTTATAACTGTTGTGAACTTCTGTGATTGTTGATAAAATAAATTCAGAAAAAAAACATAGTTATCATCCACATATTGTACTGTAGGGCTGTTCTGAAGATTAGCAGCATAGAAACAGATGAGGGTGCTGCTTTCAACAGGATGTTATCAAAATAAGGCTTTAAAGGCTGCCCTTTAAAGGTAATATTTCTGGGACTCATATTGCAATGTCAAAAGAGACAGGCTGATGCTATATTCTCAGTCCCAGAGCACACAGTGGTGGCTTTGCATGAAAGTACTGGACTACAATTACAGAAGTTTACTGATTATTGTGAGTTCATTCCAACTGCTTCTGTGTTCTTGCTTTCAGAAAACTTTCCCTTCCTTTCTTATTATAGAGACATATACATATACCACTGCTTCATCTCAATATTTACATACTACTGTTGCATAAATTAAATGAGATACCATGTTTCACCACTTTTCCATACAAATTCTATGTAAAAAATAGACTAAAGCTGTATATAAATCTATACATAATAAGGCATTCAACATACTTTTGCCAAATCAGCACCCTTTCAGGCAGAAAACTTATCCTATATCTCCAGAGAAGCCTTTCAAAATCAAAATGAAAGCATTGATTATAAATGTAGTATCACTTTCACTGTGTATTCAGAGTTCATTAAACAAGTCTTTTAAGTCTTATCTATTTTACCTTTTGATTTAAAAAACAAAAATACCATAAAAGAAAAAAGAATATCAGAAGATTCTTAGCTCTTCCAAACTTTCAAATTGCTATTTCCCATGGCTTTAACTTGAGTTTATAAATGGCAGCATCTCAGAGGTGGAGGGTAATTTCCTTTAAGAGGCAGATAATTTATAGCTTTCAACAAACCAATGACCCTTGCAATTTGGCTGTTGCTTCATTAATTCCTCTACACCTGCTCCATCTATCTTGGGGAGGGAGGAAGAGGGGGAGGAAAGTTCAAAGACACAATTCACTTATAGTACATTCATTCCTAAAGCCATTGTAAAGAAAGCAGTCTTATAATTTACTACAAAAAATTGTGCCTAATTCTGTAGAGGTGAGGCTAAAAATAAATGAAAATAGAGTGGCAAACAGACACTACTAGTCTGTCGCTGGTATAGAGAGGAAAATCCAAATTCATCCCAGGTATAACTCTACTGAGGTCAAAAGTTACATCAGAGATACGTTTGGCTTGAAGTGTCTGAGAGCCCACATATTGAAAGAGGAAGTTCTGTTTGCACTTTGGGGGTTGCGTTTTTGCTATACATATTCAAGACTTCAAGTTGCACCAAGTACTTCAGACAGTCCACTTAAAAAGAAATAGAGATTTATCAACAATCTTTTTAGTTTTTTTATTTTATTTTTATTATTACCTAGCTGATGAAGAAGCCACATTCCAGATAAAATAATAACAAAGTTAACAGTAAAAATGTTTAAGATATTTCTCAGAGGGAAAAGAACCATATTTTTCCCCAGAAGACAAAAGATAAAGATTCAGACATGAAACAATTATTTCAAATGATATTTGTGACATTATTGTAGCTCTCAACTTCTCCTTACATAGAAAGGAAACCCTAATATATTTAATTAACAACAAGTACAAATACAGATCTTGTTATGAGAGGTGAAGTCTGATCAGTTGTAATTATACTGAAATCTGGTCAATACAGCCAGATGTCATCACCAGAAATTTATGGCTTTTATTCTTAGAGAGAGATGCTTGCCATGATGTTTGGATCTCAATTCAAAGCAAATTCTGAATTTTCTTCAAATTTAGAGTAAGAGTCTTGATTTGGTAAGTCACTATTATATTCAAAACAGACTCAAAAATAGTAGAGGTGAGTTAAGAAAATATCCAAATCAGTATGTACACTGTGAGAGCAAGTAACCTAGATTGAACTCAGTATTGTTTCCAAGGATACCACTGTGGTGAATCTAGACCCTCTAATTGCAGGACTGTCCTGGTCAAAATAGCTTAGCAGACACAAGACATAAAGCTGGCATTTCAAGCAGAGCAGAAATAATCAGAGATCTTGTTTTCTTCCCCTACACAGTGCCCAGAAGTCAACAAGAGACTTTTGCAGGATGAAGAAGTAGGAAAAAAGGCAAAATGGAAATGTTTTCAGGGCCTTTTATAGCTTCTGCCATGTGGAGGGAACTTCATTGTTCCAAACAGTCAGCACAGCCAGTGGAAAAGTAGAAGCACAAGATGGGAGTTCAGTACCACGTGATCAAGTACTACCCTTGCATTCTTTGTTGAGTCATAGAAAAGCCATTAGCGATATTCTAGTTAGAACATCCATAGGAAAGTCCATTAGGTGGACGTAGGCTTCTTCCATGGCCCATTGTGTTTGTTGATGGACCATCACATTGAATAGTCAACTCACAATGTGCTGGTTAGATTGGATATAAATTAGCTTATGGGTGTTACCACAGGAGCAAACACATTTGAAATACAGGTACATAGTCAATATTCATAACTTCAGATACAAAAATAATACATGAATACAAATAAGATAATCATATCCAGCAAATCATAACTTTTCCTTTGATACCTTATATGACATACTTTGTATAAGATTTATATAACACTTATATAACAATGGTAGCAACAATAATCTGAATCGTCATATATTAATCATATAAAGTCACACTCCCTATAATAATTTGGGCAGGTTAAGAGAATTTATGGGGATATAGGACTAAATATTTTGGAGGTAGATAAACTATATACTGATACACCACTTTTTAAGAACTACTATAGTCTGTCTGGCTACTACCCTCCCCCATACACTCTTTCTGTGATGGTCAGCTTATCCTGGCCCACCAGGAAATAGCTTGGTGATAGGTTCACTGTGAATATTGCTGCAAACATTTGCTAATTGTAATTCTTCATTGGGACTGTCTAATGGTCATCACTAATAAAAAGTCACACAATATTTCTGTTCCCTCAATGGATGGCTGTAACTTTTATAAACAGGAAGAGGCAGTGAAAAACTATTATTTTTGTCTTCTCAAGAAAAGGGTAAGATCTCTTAGGCAAGAGATGTAGCAGGTGATAAATAGGTCTTTACTTTGGCTTTCTTTCATAAAACAGCATTATATTCTAGAACAGTGGTGGGCCGTGAGACATTTTGCTGACGTTGACCATCCACAGGCATGGCCCTCCACACCCATAGGCCACGGTTCAGGGGCCCTGAGACATTTTGCTGACATTGACCATCCGCAGACATGGCCACCCACAGCTCCCAGTGTCCGCAGTTAGCAATTCCCACCCAATGGGAGCTGCAGGAAACGGTGGCCAGGATGTCCCTGCGGCCCGCCGCTTTCCACAGCTCCCATTGGCTGGGAACAGCAAACTGTGGCCACTGGGAACTGCGGGCAATGTGTCTGTGGATGGTCAATGTCAGCAAAATGTCTCATGGCACACAATCAGATTACCCTGATGGGCCGCATGCGGCCTGCAGGTTGCCCACCACTATTCTAGACTATAAAGTTTAAAATATCTGAAATCTTCATCATAGGCATCATGGTAAATCAGGAGGAGGGATTTAGTGGAATTTTATCACTTATCAGCTTCCAGTCTATAAATAATCTGGATTCTTGAGATGGCATATCCTTCATTCGTATAGATTGGTTAGGCTGGTTTTCTCCGTCAGTTATTTTAGAATATCAAAATAATTAACATTGACTTTTTTGTCAATAATAATAAAGCTGGATCAAAAGCAGGAAGACGTAAACCTTGTATTGATTTGGTCTTGAAGATTTTCTAGCATGTTAGCAACTCTCCTTTTCTATCTCTGCTGTATCAGGACACTTGAAATGCAGCCTGTTTTCAGAAGTTCCTGCCAGACAGAAATTATACAGTATACATTCAGCAAGCTGTGACAGTACCACAGTTGAAGGCTCTCTGTTCAGTCACATCATAGATATTGTACTTGAGTCACTTTCTCTGCTCCCTGCACTGGCAGAATCATTGGTGCCCTTGTGAGTATTCTCCCATGGGGAAAGGAATATGTTCTATGCATTGCAACCCTTTCCAGGGATTCCTCCACAGGACAATAGCTTTAAAGTATAACTGGTGCTCCATAGGAGACCTAATATTGGAAACTGCCCAAGAGACACTTTTCTAGGTTGAGTCTTTCTTGGTTAATACCACTTCAGTAGCACTAGCCTGAAGCCCCCATATCAAAGTTGGATTTAGTCTCTTTGTTCAAAATGAATACCCTTTCAGCTGAACTTTACATTACTACAATCCCTCTTCTAGGTCTATGATGATGGAAGTTTTGCCTAAATCAAGCCCACTATTTCAAAATGATATTATTGGTCCCTCAATTTTTTTTCTTTGTCTTTGCTGAAAGAAAAAATGGAGCTTATGTTATATTCTCAGCAGGACTGTGCATACCTAAATTATCCAAGTTCAAATTTTGTATATGCTGCTTCTTTCTTCATCAAAAATTAGTCTTTTCTGACCACAAACCCCAACAACAGAATTTCCTAGCTCTGTTCATTCTATTTTATTCTAAATATAGAAGATAACAGTCTATACTTAGAGCACTGTTAAATTTTCTAAGTAATATTAAAATTAGAATTAGGTTCATAATGTCATCTTGCTGAAACCCAGATGCTGATTGAAGATCTAGCTATGGTGAGCCCATTTTCATTGTTACTGCTTGAATTCAGCAAGAAAGGAGAGAAAGTGATTCTATATTTCTGTGAACAAAGACTGTGGTGATGGTAGTTGTTTTCTTTGTTTTGTTTTTTTTTAAACAAACCTTGCTGTCTACAGGTTTTCAAACAAAACTTGGTTGTATTAAACATAAATCGACTGGGATTCATAGTGCTGCAATTCTGAGCTATATATGCATTTCAGACCTAAAGGCCTTGTCTATATACCATTTTATATCAGTTTATCTATTTTGGTTAAGGAGGTGATTTTTCTACCCAAATAGTTAAATCAATGTAACCCACAGTGCAGTCCTTCATATTGCTGTAAGGGAAGCTTATATTAGTATAGCTGTTTCCCCTTCAATACAGCTAGGTAGATTGTACCACTTTAATTATACTAGCTTAGTTGCAAGGATACACACTTGTGTGTACACAAAGCCTATGTCACTTAGGTATTTTTGAAAATACTACCCCTTAGAAAAACAAAGCATTTCATTGAGAAAATAACTGGTGCTCTTTAAAAGGTTTGTTTTAACTTAGCATTAGATGTATTGTTTTCTGATCTGGTCCACTGGAAAACCGCAGTAAAAATCTTTGAATTTGAGAATTGTGAGAGCTATTGTACCTTCTTCAAAAGGGAGGACAAGACAACTAAGATTCTGCTAAAGCATTTGTGGTTATAGGAGCTCTTTTAAAGGTGTCCCAAGAGAGAATGTACTGCCACATATATATGACCCAAATTGGAACGGTGATGATAGAAAGACTCTAATAACAATAGATTGTCCTCAGTACAACAATAATGATATCTTTGATTATGAAATTAATTCTAAACATAATATGTGAAAGAATACCCCGCTAGACAAAGTGAAAGACCATGGAAACAAATGTGATCAGCTTATTGTGATATGCTGATGACAGATTTTGTCAGGGATCCCAAATGCTCCCAATCGTACCAAAAGCTGTTTGCTTTCAGAGAGCCTGTAAGATTTCCCAGTGTTTGATTTTCATTAATTACTCCTTTCCTATCCATGAAAAATCTGAAATCCAATACGAAGAGGCCTATCACCAAAGCAGCAAGGGCCATCAAGAACAGGACTAACTTCAAAAGGCATTTATTTTGTTTTAGGAACAAAGAATGTGAAAAGAAAAATAAGCGTCTAGCCATACCCTGCTCAAATGATCAGACAGTCTTCTAAAAACAGAAAGGAAGCAAAGACAGAGAAATAAAATGACTCAGATTAACTGTACATAGCTTGTCATGGTGAAAAGGGAGACAACAGTTCACAACAATATAGGTCAATGCAATTTTATAATATAATGTACAAAAGAGAAATTCAATTTACAGAAGTAAATTTCATTTTTAGAGTCATTACATTTAAAGATTTTATTTTTTGTTTTATTTTTTGTTTCAAGAAATATTTCCATTCCATCAGTCCTTATTTAAAATATTTGGAATATTTCTCTCCTGACAGGATAATTCAGAATAGGAGAAAAGTGGTCACATTTTAAAAAATCAGTTTTATTTATTATTTTATTTATAGTTATTTATTTTGTGCTCACTTATTGTTTGTGATTTTTACCTGTTCAAACAAACAATTTTTCCTTTAGAAGCAAAATATGCTCAAGGTAATATATCTAAAGGCAGGACTGTGAATGCTATATTCAGAATAATTTTCAAAGTTAACCAAATTTCACAAAAAATAGAGATATAAAAGATCTGAGGAAAATGAAAAGTTTGTGTGTGTCCTAAATCCTTTCAACAGTATACTTTGGAAGAGAGAGTGGTAGATTCCCCACTCAGCGCCTACAGGACATCTATTATCTTTCTGGTAAATTTTAATATTCATGTAACTGTGTAAATAAAGTACTGTATATACTTGTTCATTAGCCCATTTGTTTATATGCTGACCCCTCAAGATGGTTAGATAAAAATAGCAAAAACTGTATGACCCTTTCATAAGCTGACCCTATATTTCAGGGATTGGCAAACTTTGGCTCCTGGCCATCAGGGTAAGCTGCTTGCAGGCTGGGACATTTTGTTTACTTGGAGCGTCTGCAGGCATGGAGCCTCTCAGCTCCCTGTGGCCATGGTTCACCGTTCCCAGCCAATGGGAGCTGCGGGAAGGGTTGTCTGGGAATGTCAAACTGCGGCCACAGGGAGCTGAGGGGCTTCATGCCTGCAGACACTCCAGGTAAACAAAACGACAATATATTAGATATACAATTCAGTGATTCTATAGAGTTTAAAATAATCAAATTTTGGTGTAGACCCATTTATAAGCTGACCCCCTATCATAAACCTAGTCCCAGATTTGGACCTTAGTGTCCAAAATATGGGGGTTAGCATGAAAACCTCCAAGCTTAATTACCAGCTTGGACCTGGTAAAGCTGCCACCACCCAAAAAATTAGAGTGTTTTGGGGCACTCTGGTCCCCCCAAACCTTCCCTGCGGACCCCAAGACCCAAATCCCTTGAGTCTCACAACAAAGGGAAATAAAGCTTTTCCCTTCCCCCCTCCAGATGTTCCTGGAGAGAGACACAGAAGCAAGCTCCGTGAGTCTAAACTGAGGGACTCCACCCTCCCCGTTCCCAGTCCTGGAAAACAGAATTACTTCCCTCTTCACCCGGAGGGAATGCAAAGTCAGGATAGTAAATCTAACACACACAGATTTCCCCTTGACCTCTTCCTCCCACCAATTCCCTAGTGAGCTGCAGACTCAATTCCCTGGAGTTCCCCACTAAAGAAAAACTCCAACAGGTCTTAAAAGAAAGCTTTATATAAAAAGAAAGAAAAAATACATAAAAATGGTCTCTCCGTATCAAGGTGACAAATACAGGGTCATTTGCTTAAAAGAATATTGAATAAACAGCCTTATTCAAAAAGAATACAATTCAAAGCACTCCAGCAACTATAGACATGTAAATACAAAAAGAAAACAATAGAAACCTTACTGCCTTACTATATTGTACTTACAGCTTGGAAACAGAAGATTAGAAAGCAGGAAACAGAAATCACTTCTCATAGCCGAGTGAGTGCAGGCAGAAGACCCCAGAACAAAGGACTCACACACAAAAAACCCTCCACCCAGATTTGAAAAAGTCTTGTTTCCTGATTGGTCCTCTGGTCAGGTGTTTCAGATTACTTCTTTCCAGGTGTAAGAGACATTAACCCTTAGCTATCTGTTTATGACACCCCCGCTCTTTGATGGGTCACTTTTTTACCAAAAATATTCGGCTTATGAATGAGTATATACAGTAATCCATAGTGTAAAACTAATTTAATTCAATAAAGAATTTAATTGCTCCTGAGCCAGGTCTGCCTGATAATATATCACCGTAGAGGACAATTCACTCACAACAGCAAGAACAAAAATGGTGAATAAATTGGCATGTAGATTAGGAAAGCAAAAACTATAGTAATTCATAAACACAATGGACCTTTTCAACAAAGCATACAAAATACAGTCTCTTTCAAATCATATACCAGTACCACATGAATCACCATGTTCTTAGAGGTTCTAACCAATTAAGTGCAATCAATATTTGAAATCAGAGAATGTGTAAAACTAATCAACTTTTCAGACAGTATAAATTAATATTTACAGGTCTATAAATTCAAGTTTTAGCCAAGCAAATAGTAATTAATGTAATGCAGAGATGAAAAAAAACCCTATTAGATTATCTTATGAGTGTCCTTATAATGTAGAATTATTCCCTGAAGTATGTTCTCAGTCTCTTTTTAAATGTCTCTAGTACTGAGATTTCTAACAAAATTTTGCTACAATCTTAAATATCTCAAATTACAAATATCATCCTCATATTCAGCCTGAATGTTTAGTTTCTTAATTTCACTATATTATTTCTAATTATCTCTCCTAGTACCATCCCCAAACTATTCCTATTGTTCCTTGATTAACAAACTTATATGGATCATGCATATAATACAATTTCACTTCAATGAGAACATTCTCAAGAACAGCAGGATTTAGCTTATGTTGTCTTTTATGTATATCTATCTCTCTGCATGAGATCATTCATATGGTTTTCTAAAGTATAAGTTAAATCAAAAAAACAACTTTTATAGTGTTCAGTGTTTTAACCAATAAGGCTGTGAAATGGAAATCAAATAAAATCTGATGCTAATTGGTTGAGTTACTTTTGATATCACACTGTAGCAACCTATCTTAGCATCCCCTAAAGAGTGGTCCTAAATGTCTTGACATCCAATTACGCTTAAAAATAGCCAAATACTTCCCTTTTGTCTTGTTTCAAAAGTACATAAAACTATAAAAAAAAATCTTCAAAAAAACCCTCCCCAAAAAACACACAAGACACAACACACCCAGCATATGGGCAAAGGGACCTTTTATAAATTAGCTAAATAACAATATAGGCTCAAATTCTGTTTGGTTACCTCCACTGAAGTTGATCCATGGATATAAGTGGAAGCAGGATTCAGACCCTATATTTGTGATATTTCTCTTTATCTAGTTAGACAGTTATATTATCACAAGAAAACAATAGCTAAAACAATGCACACAATTTAGTGATCTGATGACATCTCTAACCACTTGAATTTTACTATCACTATTACATTGATGTCAACACATTCACAGCTTTATAGCTCAGATCTTCTTCTATTAAGTGTTTATATACCAGAGTTTGGACAAGATAGAACTTCAGTTCATCATGTGTAAGCATGTATTTATTTTAAACCCATATATCTTTAAAACTCCTTTCCCCACAGTAACCAGAGCTCTTTACCAAAGCCAATTAAATTCTCATTCCAGCTCATTCATAACCAAAAAGTCTTTATTCTGTATTCAATCCAACTTGCTTTACTCATGTGAATATTTCTACTGAAGCCTATGCCATTATTCGTGTAAGTATGGGGAGCCAGATTTAGCCTTGTACATTTCTATAGTATACTGATCTGCAAATAATTAGCCATATTGTACTCCTCATTTCCAAATGGAAGTCACCATATAAATCTATAAGAAGTTCTGTCTAAAAACGGATGGCATAGTAAAATATGGGATTGTGTCTTTCATACTATACTTAGGAAAGGTCTACACTGTAACTAAATGCCTGTGACTAGCACGTCAGTTAACTCAGGCTCGTGGGGGTCAGTCTATAGGGCTATAAAATTGTGGTGTAGACATCGAAACTCGAGCTGGAGCCCGGGCTTTGGGATTGGACAAAATGGGAAGGGTTCCAAAACCCAGGCTCCAGCCTGAGCTTGGATGTCTACTCCACAATTTTATAGCCCCACAGCCTGAGCCCCATGAGCTGGGCCAGCTCTAGATGTTTAACTGAAGTGTAGCTATACCCCTAGAGTTCAACCTTGTGCTTTATATGGACATGTTGAACCACAAGGTATCTTAGATTCATATCCTTTTCCAGTCAGTCTCACATATTGTTGCAAAGTTATCAAGTATTTTAATGTAGGAAATTTAACCTGGATGTAATCCAATTTAAAACAAAGGGAATAATTGACAGGTCAGGCATTCTCAAATGCAAGCATATTGAATTTGATTGCTTGCTTCCTCAGAAAATTCACTAGTGGTAGATGTGATAGTTTAACTTGCTCTAGCAAGTGACAGGATAATAATTTTTTGCCTCTGATAGTACTAAACTGACTTTAACTATTTGGAATTGTAATATCCTCTAGGAAAAATTGCTGAGATGAAGGAGCAGTGGCCTAAATTTTAAAAAGTGACTGGTGATTTGAAGAAGACTTATTTTCAGAGGGGCTGAGCACCTACTATGTGACTGTAAAGTGTCTCAAGTTGAACAACTAAAATTGAGGCATCCAAAATCAGTAGTCATCTTAAAACAAATATGCCAGTATATATACAATTAAGGCAGTGTATGTTAAAATGTAGAAACTCAGTGAAGCATCCGTTCAGTCCTGTGTGACCCTACGCACCCCTGTATTTACACCATATACACAAGTGTAATAATCTTTGTACAAAAGATGTCTCCTGTGGTATCATATGAAAATTGATAATTCACTGATCATTAATATCCTTGTATTATGTATGCACATCGTGTATATTAAGAATTATGGATATGACTAAGAGAACCAGGCAGAGGAAAAGATGGGCCAGTGAAGGAGAAATAGAGCTCAGGAACAGGTTTGCAGAGTTGGATAATGAAGAAGAGGCATAGCAGGTGGTCACTGAAGGTGAGAGGTCAAGGAAGAAGAGTAGCTAATTCTACAGGAAGCGAGGAAGAGTCAATGGTGATAACACCACCAAATATGAGCCCCAGAAGGATATGGGATGGGTTGCAGAGGATTGCAAGGGAGAATAGGAATTGAGAGGACTTGCAGTCAGAGGGAACAGGATAGACTGGAGAATCACACAGTCACCAGAAAAAGGCAGATGTACATGATTGGGGATTCCTTACTGAGAAGAATAGACAGGCCTGTAACCAGAGCTGATCCAGAGAACAGAAGGGTGTGCTGTCTGCCAGGTGCTAAAATATGGGATGTGGACCTGAGGCTGAAGAGTTTCCTAACAGAAGCGGGAAAGAATCTACTGATTGTCCTTCATGTGGGAACAAATACGGCTAGATTCTCGCTGGAACATATCAAGGGAGACTATGCCAGGCTGGGGAAGATGCTTAAGGAAATTGAGGCTCAGGTAATCTTCAGTGGGATTCTGCCTCTTCCTAGAGAAGGGAAACAAAGGTGTGACAAGATTATGATGATCAACAGATGGCTCCGGCAGTGATGTTATAAGGAAGGCTCTGGGATGTGTGGCCACTGGGAGGCATTCATGGACAGAGGACTGTTCTCTCAGGATGGACTTCACCTGAGTAGAGAGGGAAATAGACTTTTAGGATGGAGGCTGGCATAACTGATTAAGAGAGCTTTAAACTAGGAATTTGGGGGACATGGCTGGGAGATGTCCAGATAATCTCCATCCTGGATTTTAGCATTGAGAGAGAAGAAAACAACAGTGTAGATACCAGTCTAATAGGTGATACTGGTGGTAGAATGTCTGGGCCTAATCAGGTAAAGAATGTCAGTGAAGCCAAGTAGCAAGAATTAAGATGTTTGTACATCAATGTGAGCAGCCTAGATAACAAAATGGAGGAACTAGAGTTACTGCTGCAGGAAGTGAAACCAGATATTATAGGGATAACAGAAACATGATGAAATAGTAGTCATGACTGGTGTACAGGTTTTGAAGGGTATGTGCTGTTTAAGAAAGACAGAAATAAAGGCAAAGGTGGTGGGGTATCATTACATATCAAAGATGAGGTAGACTGTAAAGAAATAAGAAGTGATGGAATGGATAAGACTGTCTGTTTGGGCAAAAATCACATTGGGGAAGAAAGCTACTAGAGCCTTCCCTGGGATACTGCTTGGGGTGTGCTATAGACCACTGGAATCTGATTTGGATATGGACAGAGACCTCCTTAATGTTTTTAATGAAGTAAACACTAATGGGAATTGTGTGATTATGGGAGACTTTAACTTCCCAGATATAGACTGGAGAACAAGTACTAGTGATAATAATAGGGCTCAGATTTTCCTGGATGCAATTGCTGATGGATTCCTTCACCAAGTAGTTGCTGAACCAACAGAGGGGATGCCATTTTAGATTTGGTTTAGATGAGTAGTGAAGACCTCATAGAAGAAATAGTTATAGGGGACAACCTTGGTTCGAGCAATCATGAGCTAATTCCGTTCAAACTAAATGGAAGGATAAACAAACTATAGATCTGTGAGTAGGGTTTTTGATTTCAAAAGGGCTAACTTAAAAAAATAAGGAAATTATTTAGGGAAGTGGATTGGACTGAAGAATTTATGGATCTATGTTATACAAGGCACCGATGAGACTTCATCTGCAATACTGTGTGCAGTTCTGGTATCCCATGTTTAAGAAGGATGAATTCAAACTGGAACAGGTACAGAGAAGGACTACTAGGATGATCTGAGGACTGGAAAACCTCTCTTATGAAAGGGGACTCAAAAAGCTTGGCTTGTTTAGCCTAATCAAAAGAAAGCTGAGAGGAGATATGATTGCTCTCTATAAATATATCAGAGGGATAAATACCAGGGAGGGAAACGAATTATTTAAGCTCAGTACCAATGTGGACACAAGAACAAATGTATATAAACTGGTTATCAGGAAGTTTAGACTTGAAATTAGACAAAGGTTTCTAATCATCAGAGGAGTGAAGTTCTGGAACAGTCTTCCAAGGGGAGTAGTGGGGGCAAAAAACGTATCTGGCTTCAAGACTAAGCTTGATAAGTTTATGGAGGGGATAGTATGATGGGGTAGCCTAATTTTGGCAATTAACTGATCTTTCACTATTAGTGGTAAATACGCCCAATGGCCTGTGATGGGATGTTAGATGGGATGGGATCTGAGTTGGTGAGTTCTTTCCTGGGTATCTGGCTGGTGAGTCTTGTTCACATACTCAGGGTTTAGCTGATTGCGATATTTAAGGTTGGAAAGGAATTTTCCTCCAGGGCAGATTGGCAGAAGCCCTGGAGGTTTTTCACCTTCCTCTGCAACGTGGGGCACAGGTCACTTGCTGGAGGATTCTCAGCACCTTGAAGTCTTTAACCATGATTTGAGGACTTCAGTTGCTCAGACATAGGTTAGCGGTTTGTTGCGGGAGTGGGGGGTGAGATTCTGAAGCCTGCATTGTGCAGGAGGTCAGACTAGGTGATCATAATGGTCCCTTCTGAGCTTAAAGTCTATGACTCTATGACATATTCTGAAATGATGACTTGATTAAACAGTTGGTAAACAGGTCTGCCCTAGACAAAGAAATGTGTTTGCTTCCAAGTCATCAGACAAAAACAATGAAGGTTCATTTTTACATATTAAGTAATCAAAGCTAACAAGTGACGTGGAGACAGCATGACAGCCACATTCAGAAGGAGAGAGAAGCTTGCACTGGGTTTTACTTTTTACTTTTCAAAGAATACATTGCAAAGATTTACTGCTCTCTAAAGACTGGGGGCTGAACCTCAAGTGATAAGCAAGTGAACCAACTTATTGTATACAATATTACAATATTTATATGAGAGTTTGTAGGTGGGAGTTTGAGGGGGATTTTCCCTCCTCGTCTTTTTCTCTAGGAGTAGGGATGAGTAAAGAAAAAACAATGATGACTACTGAGAGCACTAGAAGCAATCTGAGGGGGACAGGAGACAAAGAAGATGGTTGGATGTAGAAACTGCAAGATGTACATTATCCTTGAGTGGATATCTGATGGAAACTATTTATGCATTAAATGGCACCTGATAGAATCCATGGAAAAGAAAATCACAGGATTAAAAATGCAAATGAAGACTCTTGTGGAATTCAGATGGGGATTTAAGGTATAATGCAAGAGATGAGAGAGAAAGTATTACAAGCAACTCAAGATTTGCATTTACATCCATTAGGGTGGACTTCCAGAAAAGCAGGATGATCCGTGGAAGAATGTGACCATGAGGACGAGGCAGAGGAGGAGACCAACTAGAGGAGATAAAATAGAGTTGTATAATAGGTTTCCTTTGATGCACTGGGAAATGAGGAGGAGAAACAGGCAAAAGATGGGTGGCAAGGTAGAAAAGAAGGAAAGGCACTCCCTAAAGAAGACAGGAAGAGACAATTAAAATAGCCAAGGATCAGAGCTCAAGGAAAAATGAGGATGATGTACAGGGGACTGCAAGAGAGAACATAAAACAGATTCACAACACCACCAGGAAGAAACAGGTCTATGTGATGGGAGGTGTGACATTACACCCCATAATGCCTTATAGAAATATGCTTATGAGTGTAAATATGACATAACTGGAATATGTTTTATGCTAGATATGCCATGTAACATATCTTTACAAAGGTTATGTTCCACTGAATGTATTCATCCTATTCATATGCATGTATCATTTTTATATGTGAAGTTAGGAATGTTGGCTCTATGCTTGTATTTAAAATGTTTGCTATAGAAAGCACCTAATGCAGATTTGGTCAACATAGTGTGAAGGGGTTATTCAAGTAATTGGGAGTATTTGGCTAACAATGGATCTTGATAGACACCAGTCCACATCTGAGTTTTCCTGGGAACATTCAGGCTAACATGTCGGCAATCGCGTCGGCCTGTAGAGAACTGAGTCATGCGTGGACATGTGACTTGCCCATGTGACTCCAAAACTCCATCTTGTAGCTGTGATTCTACACAGGGGGAGAGATTTGTTTCCTCCCACAGGAGAGAGACTATATAAGCCCCTGGAAACCCCTCCATTTTGTCTTCAGCTGGCTCAAGAGACCCCAAAAGATGCCTGAAAGAATCTGGAACAAAGGGCAGTAACTACAGGAGTGTGAGTTATTGTTGGACCCAGACTAGGAGGAGTCTAGACTGTCAAAGAAGCTTATTGGAACATCTCTGACTACCAAAAGGCAGTCACGGGGCATTGCCACCCTTACTTCTGTGCTGCCTTCAGAGCTGGGCTATCAGTCAGCAGCTATGGACCTTTCTATAGCTGGCGGAGGTTCCCAGAAGTGGGTCTGACCCAGCTGCAGGAGCAGCCCCTGCAGGAGCAGAGGAAATACCGTCCTTCTCCAGCCTGGCCAGGACTAGTTGCAGGAGCCCAGCATATTGTAGGGGGCCCCATCCCCTGCAATAGCCAGATTTCATGGGGGAAATCAGATATCATGGTCCATGATGCGTTTTTCATGGCTCTGAATTTGGTAGGGCCCTACCTATACCTAATCTGGCTAGAAAATTGATTGAGTTTCAAGGGAAAGAAATTGACTGAGGTCCAAGAGAAATGCTTATACATGAATGCAAGGAATCTGGGCAATAAAATAGAGGAACTGGAACTATTGGGTAAGAGATCAAACTGGATATTATACGGATTATGGAAATATGGTGGAATAGCAATCATGACTGGAATACTGGTATTTGAAGGGTGTGCACTGTTTACGGGAGAGAGAGAGAGAGATTGAGAAATAAAGGATGGAAGCATAGTGTTGTCGAACGATGCGGTAAACTGAAAGAAAATAAGAAGTGATAATATGAACAAAACAGAATCTGTTTAAGTCAAAATCACTTAGGGGAATGATTATATAAACAAATTCTGTTGGGATAATGTTGGGATTGGCAAATATTTATTTAAAAAATAGTAGTATAAAGTGAGCACTGTACGATTTGTATTCTGTATTGTAATTGAAATCAATATATTTGAAAATGTAGAAAAAAATCTAACATATTTATAATAAATTTAAATTGGTATTGTATTATTAACAATGCAAATACACTGGTCTACAATTTTTGAGAAGTCATCTGCTTCAGAGATAAAATGTGCTATTTATTATGTATTTTGATGTGCTGAATTTAAATATGACAATTAAAACAACTGATTGGCTACTGTTTCTAAGATATTTAAATTTTTACATTTTATGTCTATGTATATTGTGTAGATAGTAGAGTTTTAATCATAAATTGTAAACCTAGGTCTTTTCATGTGTTTATGGTTGCTTTACATGATAATATTTGACCTGTCCTGTTTATGTAACACTTTAAAAATCAGCAAAAGGGTTATATAAATAAAATGTATTATGAAACAAAAGGCAAAAAACTATTATGTATATAGTTTAGTTCTATTCAGTGTCTACTCGGCGCTTCTTGGCTTGTCTCTTGTATTCATTAAATGGAGAATCTCTTGTCACTGTCCAGCAATAGTCTGCAAGCATTGATGGGCTCCCTTTTCCCTGATAGCCTGCCAGGAGATTCCACTGCTGTAGTCTGGAGCCCAACAGCTCTGCCTTACTCTTGGGTAGTTCCAAATCCCTGACAAGGTCTTTCAGTTCACCTTGTGTTATGAGGTGTGGTTCAGAGAAGGAGGATGGGAGAAAATGTGGGTCCTGTGACATTGATGGTTCAGGACCAGAAGTTTCATCCTCTTCCTCTTCCTCATCTGACTCAAGTGAGAATGATTCTGGTGCATCAGGAACCGGCAGTCCTTCTCCGTGGGGTACTGGGCATATAGCTGATGGAATGTTTGGATAATGCATAGTCCACTTTTTCTTCTTTGACACACCTTTCCCAACTGGAGGCACCATGCAGAAGTAACAATTGCTGGTATGATCTGTTGGCTCTCTCCAAATCATTGGCACTGCAAAAGGCATAGATTTCCTTTTCCTGTTCAACCACTGGCGAAGATTTGTTGCACAAGTGTTGCAGCATATGTGTGGGGCCCACCTCTTGTCCTGATCTCCAATTTTGCAGCCAAAAGAAAGGTGATAGGCTTTCTTAACCAGAGTGGTTATACTGCACTTTTGTGATGCAAAAGTCACTTCACCACAAATATAGCAGAAGTTATCTGCACTGTTTACACAAGTACGAGGCATCTCTGCTCACTTTGGCTAAAGAGAAACGTGTCCCTTTGCAAAATCAAACACTGACAAATAAGACAGCATGACACTGTATGATTTCTAGAGCTGATATAGGGCAATTTGTTCAGCAGAGTGATGTAAGCTTCCTTATGATTGCATCATCCATGACTTCTAGGAAGAACATGATGCAATTCATATCATGTATGATGCAATACCAGCTTCAGATTGCATCATTCATTGTTTTGCCTAAAAAGCAAGTACTGTCCAAACGCAGTCATAGATTTATTCATAGATCCAGTCAAAGATGTATTTTAGTCATTTCTGGTTTAAATTGAGATCCCTTCCCTTTATAACTCACTTATCCTCTGCCATTCCCAAGTCAAGGGTCGTATATACTGACCCAATAGCATATCTTGAAAACTAGAGCCAATCAACAATTTTAAGCATCATTTTCGTTCTCAGTGACTCAGAATTAGTAAAGTTGGACTACATTTATTTCAGAAGCATTTTGGCTATAGAGCAGTGTTATTAATCATGACTTTTTTAATCTAATTAATTTTTTAATTAATCGCTTGAGTTAACTATGACTACTTGACAGTCTTAATTTTTTTTTCTATTTGACAAGTAGGAGTTGGGCCAGATGTGACAAAATATCTGACTCAAAATCTACAAGAGATTAAGGGGTATCTTTATAGTTCCTCTAGAATGGAGCTCAGAGAATTCAGTCAAATATTAACACAAAATAACCAATTCTCATCTTGATTGATTAAACAACATCCAGGAAAGACAAAGAAACAATATTGTTTTTGAGTAAATGGTTGATTTAGTGATTTCAGGAGAACTTCTCTCTTTCCTTATACTTTAGCAAAGTCCATCACATCTTGATGGTAAATAGGATGATTCAGCTCAGGAAGGCTAATTTGCACATTAAACCAAATTTCATATTGTTTTGCTTCCCATGCTATTTCATTAAAGCCACTGAAGATGTAGAATATGATGTCTTAAGTCAATCTTATGTTCCATCCTCATCATTATGTCAGTGTTTTTATAGTATATTTTTCATAGCTATATTTCTATTGCCTAGTAAAAGATCCAGAGAGCAGTGTGGGTATAGACAATAGTAGCAGGTAAGCTGACCGACCTCTCAGGAAACTGACCATTCATAAAGCATATTATGACTTAGGAAATTCCTTGATGCATGTTCCGATACGTAAGTGACTTCTGCTCTGATATACTTGTTTTCATGGTTTATTAATTTAACCATTTAGGATCAGATTTCTATACACTTACTCATTAGCTCTTTACTTCACAAGAACTTTTGGAATAAGGTATTATTCAACTTTTATAATAAATGTCAGATTCTGACCCTTAATATTTGTAAACTTTCTAAAGGCCTTGATTTATTTAGTGTGCAGGTTTAATCTTCCTTTTTCAAATTTAAATTATAATTTGAAGCAAATTTCTTCTGCAATTAAGATCACTTTTTTTTATTGTCTTAAGTACTGAACTAGAGTATTTTGGTTATAGAACATAACCCTGCAATAAATGTTTAGCAGTGTGTGCTTGGAGCTTCAAATAAATGTGATGTATTGTTGCAACATGAATATTTTGGCAGCAATAAAACAAGAAAATTTGGGGGGGGAAGCAGTAAAAGTTGTTTTTTTTTAGTCTGTGGTGACATGTTGGAAGTTGTGCTTCCTCTAACCTATATCAAATTTAAGGAACCTGATATATTGTAGCACTTAAACTCTAGTTTTATAATAGATATAATGTAAGATGTCAGTGTATAAATGATTGAAATATTTATCGATAAAATTGAAAATGCTCGTTGCTAATGTGGGGGGGAAGGAAGTTTGCATTACTATTTTATTAGCTAGTTGTTTAATTGGTTATGAAAAGTGTACTACAATTTTAGCTATCTACTAGATGGGGAACAAGGTGGACAATTTTCTTTCAGATTTGTTGAATGATCTCAAAACCAGGAAGAGGTTTCTAGAGATTTTTCTATATATTTTCCAATTCCTAAGTCTGGAAGATGTGTGAGATCTGCTTCTTAGTGGACATAAACTGTAGGTCTTGATGATGAGAAAGCTAAGAGAGATGAAAGAGAGCTGGTATAACTGTTAGTTTTACAGAGGTAGGTAAAACAACTTCTGTTAATAATTCAGAGTCAATTTGTCTGGGATCTGCGGTAGTAGAGATAAGAACCGTCATCTGCTGGGATACTCCATTAAGTCTTCATGTGGGTTTCATTTTAGGAACAGAAAATAAATTTAGTTGGAACATTATGTGATAGTTACTGAAACCCTTCCTCACGTTCAGTACCTTACTTTGCAGACTACTTGTGGATTGTAGGTACTACTCAGAAGTTTGGGTGTCAGAATCTATCCCTTTATAATTTCTCTCTCACAATATTATGAATTAAAGGCCCAATTCTGAGTAGTGCCAAGTTCTCTTATTCTCTCAATTCCCTTTGACAGGGGCATTCAGTACCCCTCAAAACCTGGCCTTAAATCTGTAGAATTAGTTAGCTTTGTAAACCATGTTGGGATACAGTGTGTTGAAACAAACATTACAAAATATACTTTTTTCTGTGTTGTTCACTGAGGATGGAATATTTTCAGAAGTAAACATTATTAGCCTAATTCTGTTCCCATTGAGGTCAATGGGAGTTTTACAGTTAGGCCAATACAAAACATTTTTTTAAATCCCATGATGAACATCTGTTTATATAAAATAATGTAATAACTATCTGAAATTGGCCAGCTGCTTATTTTCTTTTATTCCTGATTTTTTAAGGTATTAATCATAACATTGTTTCTAGCTTTTTGAAACTGGAAACACTGTGTTTGAGGTCTCTCTCTCTCTCTCTTTTTTTTTTTTAAATTCTCCACGTTGTATACCAAAGAATGTAGTAGGAATGAAAATTATCTCTAAAGACTCTTGTTAACACTACCAGAAAGTTTACTTTGTTAATAATTGGCTTTTTTAATAAAAAGCAATAAAATAATCATTTCTAGTTAAAATTCTTTTTTCCCCTTTAAGAAGAAGAAACTCCTTTTATCAGCACCAGGAATGTGCTGAATTAATCAGTCACACAGTGTTTTGTACCCTCAAACATATAAGCAACAAAGTCAGCAGCATGAAGAATGAGGCAGTTGATGGCAGAAATGGGAAATTATAAAATTATACCTCATTAAGCCATGGTAGTTTTTTTTATACATTAAACTGTTTCATTTTCAACTGTATTTATCATAAATATATTCATAGCATACATTCTGGTTGGAGGACCAGTTAAATCATCTGTGGCTAAGCAATTTGACATTGAGCCAGATCTTCAGCTGGTGTAAATTGGCCTAGCTGTACTGAATTCAATATGCTGAAGTCAATGGATCTGTCAGTTACGTCAGCTAGAGATCTGACCCATTCTTACTGGCATGAACCCTTTCCTCTTTTTTTCAGTCACCTGCATATGCACAAGGTTAAACTGATCACCAGATTTGGGTTTAGGAAGTATGTTATCACAAGAACATATTATCAGAGACTGTTAGATTTCTATTTTTGTCTTCCTCTGTATAAATGGGAAAGAATATCCTACTAGGCACTGGTAGCTATGTCTGAAATGATCAATTTCCTCCATGGAAGGGAGATGGGCATTGATAGATCTTGCTCTTTTGCATCATCTTTCACTATAATACATTTGTAGTTTTCTAGTCAATCTCTGTCATGAAAAGGAACATGTGCAAGGTGTTCTCAAAGATTATTACCATTTAAAAAATCCATGGATTTGTCTCATTATTACCTAATTGAGAAAGAGAAGGTAGAGAAGGTAATATCTTTTCTCAAATAAAATGTTGATCCAATAAAAAATATTACCTTACCGTGGAACAACATGTCTCTCTCATATCCTAGGAACAACATGTCCACAAAAACACTGCAAACAACTATTACTTATGTGGTCCGTTCTGTTTGTAGAAAAATTCCCTTTGTTTAAAGTTATGTTTTGTCTGTTTAACCATTTCATTGAGTGCCTGCTTGGTATTCATAAAGAAAGCAGGCAGTTTTATTTCAATCTGCATGGCAGATTTTCATTCCCCTTTGGGTCTCCCACAATGCCTGTGATGCAAATCAGGTTCCATCAAGATAAAAAGTTGACCAGAAGTATCTGGAAAGGAAAACGGATAATTCTGGCCAGGTAATTAAAACAAAATATTCTCTCAGCACTTGTTAGCTTTAAGTACTTTCATGGCTCCTAGTGCATGATCCAAATCCTGTTGAAGTCAATGGAAATACTGCCATTGATTTCACTGGGCTGTGAATCAGGACTTCAAATAGGAATTGCAGAAGTCAGGATGAACCAGATAGTTTAATCTGTGTAGCATTGTGTTCTGGCTCCCCCTTACCTCCCTCCCTACCCTCGCCCATGCACAAAGAGGACTTTTAAATAGAAATTACTATGAAACCAGAGTTATTCTGTGTGATCTCAGGACACATTATTAAATACTAGTTGATCATATATATCAAAGATAATACATATGATACAAATAAGGCTATGCAAAATTAAACAGAACAAACCTACATTGTTCTCTGGATACCACATTACAGTTAGAACTTCTCCCATTTCCCTTGGAAATGTCCATATATTTATCATTGCTGACCATCTTCTTACTTTGTAAGATTGTAAACTCTTCTCGCAAGGACCATGTACAGTGCTTAGCACAGTGGGGCCACATGGCCACTACCCAAATTCAAATAATAATCTTTAAAAATATTCAGGTAAAGATTACTGCCAACCCTGAAGTTCCCTACTACCAAACATAATAAAGCAAAGCCTTTATTCTGTAAAATCACTACATACATATATGTGGAGACAGCTCCTAAACTTACTCTATAGAATAATAGTGGGCTAAAGGAAAACCAATATGCAACTAATTTTGAAGACAGACTAAAACAGAATTGTTCAGATCTAGGGGGAAGAACATTGGCTTGCTAGAACTCATTCCCCATCTTCATCTATTTTGTGTGTGTGTGTGTGTGTGTGTGTGAAACATTTACTGCCTTAACACAGCTGTAACTTGCCCAGTAAGTTTCTGTTTAGATTGTTCAAGGTCTTTGACTTCAACAGGAATGACGGGTGCCTCTGAGAAGAGAATTTGACTCTAAGGATCCCACTGTGGAAGTAATAAACTTTGTGACTGGTCACAATGGTCAAAAGAAGGACTGTACTTGTCTGGATGAGGGAAAGAATTCCCACAGTAGCAGCACAAATAAAGACTTGATTAGATGTTGTGCCCTGGAGGAATCCATTTAGGAGAAAAGGAAAGTGTTTATAAAATTACACGGCATTAGGAACTTCTTTTGGGGACCTCTTGAGACTAACAAATTGACTCAATATGTGACATAAACTTGCCCCCTGTTAGGGCCTAAACTGTGTAGAGAGAAAAGAAGAAACAAAGAGAAAATATACAGTTGAGTGACCTGTAAACTTTAGCATTAAGCAATAAAGGAAATATAACAACAGCAGGTTACAAATACAGAGCCATTCTTACCCATACTGACTATACCTAACTCTGCACATAGGTCTGTTTCAGTCTTAGTATATTCATTGTTACAACTGGGCTAAACTTTTCAGCCAAAACTTTTTCCACATTCAGCTTGACCAAAACATTTCAGAAATTCATGTCTAATTCATCAAATTGTTTCAGGCTGTGTTTTCTGGCTTAAGATTTGATGTTGAGAGGAAGTTCCGTATGAAGTGTGCGCATCCTGTCTGGGGAAGGAGAAAGTGTGTTGGAGTCAGCAGTGGGAAGAGGGGAGCTATATCTGCCCCTCTTCCAGTAACAAACATATATTCTGTTTACTGAATTGGTATCTGAATTGATTGGTATTCCAGGGACTCTGCTTGTTTATGAGAATCCACCAATAAAAAGACTGCCACAGAATGGCTGGCCCCTGCAAATGTAGTTAGTTCAGATCCCTGTGCCAGATCAGGTGCTCCCATTTGGCCAGCTAAGAGGCCAAAGCAGGTGGGGCTATAAATGGGATGGAGAGACCCTCTGAGTGTGTGTATGTGGGTATGGTGTGGAGGGGTCTGGGTCCAGGTCCATCCATCCATCTCCTGGTGAGAGACAGTCAGGACACTAGAGGAGGTCTCTGGGGAAAGCTGGGGAAAGCAGGAAGATCCCTGCAGGCCCTCCCTAGGAAGGGAGAGGAATTGGCTGTATGATTTGGCCCTGGGAAAAGGCTGAAGGATGGAGAGCAGCAGGAGGGATTTGCTGGCTGCCATCCCCAAACCAGAGAACCAATGCTGCAGAGGGCTTAAGACTGGAGAGAAATGGTGGAGCTTACCTGCTGACATCTCCTTGGCTGGAAAGCTGGACCCAGAGGAACCATGAGATGGCCAGGGAGTGAGGGATGGTACCCTGCCAGAAGAGAGTTTATGGAGGTTCCCAGTGAGAAGAACAGGATTCCACTCCATTTGGAAGAACTGTGGTGGTTGTCCTTGTACAACAACAGAAGGCTAAGTTGGAGAGCTGGGATGTAGAGAGAGATAATGCTTAGGTCTTATGTTGCACATAGTATTTAGACTTCGCTGGAGAAAATCTGGACTGTTTGTGGGACTTCTCTTGTGCATGGAACTCTTGTAATAAAAGAACTCACAAAGGGCTACATTTAGACTTGGGAAGACTATTGTTGGCTTGAAGGAGGAAAATTGCAGCAGATGTGCCTGCCATGCCATAGCCTGCCAATACTTTGAAAACTAATGGCATATGACAAATTATAAAGGGGGAAAATTGCACTTCACAAGTATATAAGCAAAGTGTGACAGATATGTAGGGCTGCTCTGATTTATTAATACTGCACGTAACCTGGTTATGGGGAGGTTTAATAGGGGCATTGTTAAGAAGCAAAATAGTGACTCAAGATAAGCCACCCTAGGTAAACACTTCAAGGTTGTTAAGAGACAGTGCCTGAGCTATTGGCTGTGAAGGTTCTGCCTCTGGGGTTTAGTTGACGTATAACATTTCTTATTCCATGCAGGGACAAGACTGGGAACCTGAAGATCAAAAGAACTATGGCTGGATAAATAGACTCTGTTCAACGGGGGAAGGTTTTTCAAACTGACAAGAGCACCACCTGGAATGTCTGAAGAAGTTAGGCCTGCATGGGCTATCATCAGGTAATGATAAACCTATAGGTAAGCTAGACATGCATGTAGACTTTTTAAAAACCATTTTCTCTAAATGCTCTGATTTTACTTTAAGCCTAAACAATACTTTGATTTTAGCGTTGGTCACAGACTCCCAAAAGCACCAAACCCAATCAGACCTGCTGAGTAAGCACAGCTGATCCACAGGGTACTGTAGACCCGGGCCTGGTCTAGGAGTAGGTGAATCATGTGATTCTGTCCCAGGAGATGTAAAGGTGCAAGTTGTGACACTTGGGGGGATGTACTTGGGGACAGCAGAAAGGGGTCAGAGATGCAGCTAGCCCTGTAACCATGACAAATGTCTAGTTTGTCTCTCCCAGAAAGACAGCTCATCAATATCCAGAAAAGAAGTATAAGGAACATCAGATGTAGAGATGTAGAGCATCACATGTTCATATCAAGCAATGGAAAAGACATTTTAAGTCATAATCCCTCCAACTGTCACTAGAAAATATATGGCAGGGAACTATTTTGTAATGTTTAATCACATCTGTTTTTGCTGTTTTTTTTTAATATTCTAAGCAATAAGGCTTCCTTGGCATCCAGTGGAAGTCTTTTTCACAATCTAATATTGTTCGCCAACTTTAAGAAGCCAAAAAGACTGTTTCTGAATGGACATGGTGAGAGCTACAAAAGTAATATCTGTGTAACACCTTGACTAAAAGTGAAAGAACATGCTAAAAATACACATCTGTGTGTCTTCATTTGTATTTTTGAATAAATCACTTGTCTCTGACTGTTTGTTTCCCCTTCTATTTCCTTCCCATTGGTATTTTAGCATTCTATTTACGTCCCTGCCAGCAAATGAATTTGCTAAGTGATGATTAAAACTTTAAGTAAATATTTCTGGAAAACAAGTCTTAAAATGTAGAGTAACTAGAATTCACATTGACAACCTCAGCTTAAGAGGTAGACTCATCATTCACTTTTGGAAGAGAAAATACCACTTGTCTTTCTGACCAGTCACAACTGCAGAGGATTTAAATATCAATATATTAAACGGATTGCTTACAAACAAGCTGCAAGCTAAGAATCATTGTCAGAAATTATTTGGTGAATAATTTTAAATACCAATCTCTCCGAGGAAAATTCAAACTGAAAAATAAGGAAAAGATTTTCAGAATTACTTGTTATTCACCCTAGTCTATCCTGACCTTGTGTTGTGATGTTTCCATCGTATTACTTTATGATGTGTCAATATCCCTTGAGAGTGAGACAATGTTTATGCAAATATAGCAATGCAATAGTAGGATGTCATATTGTGTTTTGTTTAGTTTTCCTCTTCCATTCAGTCAAACTAATACATTAAATAGAAATAAAAAACTAGCACCGAATAGTGTTATAGCAGGGGTTGGCAACCTCTGGCACGCGGCTCACCAGAGTAAGCACCCTGGAGGGCTGGGCCAGTTTGTTTACCTGCCGCGTCTGCAAGTTCGACCGATCGCGGCTCCCACTGGCCGCAGTTTGCCGTCCCAGGCCAATGGGAGTGGCGGGAAGCCGTGGCCAGCACTTCTCTCGCTCAGGTTGCTTCCTGACGCCCCCATTGGTCTGGGATGGTGGGAGATGAGATCAGCCGAACTTGCCAATGTGGCAGGGAAACAAACTGGCCCAGCCCTCCAGGGTACTTACCCTGGCAAGCTGCGTGCCAGAAGTTGCCAACCCCTGTGTTATATGCATCTCTTAGCACAGATAAAATATGGTCCATGTCCCAAATAGCTTGAAATCTAAGGTTCTAATCCTGAAATTTGTCCCATGTGGTGATAGGGGAAGAAGGACAAGTTGATAATAAGATTACCTAACAAAGGCATGTGGTCGGCATGATGACCCCTTTGAGTTGACAGGCTGGGGATTTTAATCATATGTGGGGAAAGTGTGAAAAATGTGTATACATCTTTCTTGAGAGCATCATGGTAGAAGTGGACCTACAAGAAGGATTTAGATGAATTGAGTGGTAGAGGAGAGATGGCCTTTTGGATATGCTCTTGAAAGACCATGCATAGGGAATAGTGTGATTAAAATAAAGGAGAAACAGACATCAAAGCTGACATCTTCCTTGTAGAGTAGAGGGAGATTCTACGCAATAAGAAACACATTTGACAGTACAGCTCTCCTCTTTTTGACTCACAGGACAATGAAGTTCCTCTTCTCTATCCCAAGCTGCCTTATGATTGTCAAATACTATGGCACCTCTGTAACAGTACTGCTCTATTGCTTGGCATTCCTGTCCGATGCAGAGCCTGACTAAGAATTATATGCATGCTGGCTCTAGGGCCACAGATTGATTATCACAGATAATACCTTTCCTGGTCAGAAGATATTTTTCTTCTTAATTACAGGCTATTAATATACTATAGTCATTATCCAAAATTCCTCTATATCTGTAGTATTAGTAGAGTTTTCCAATATTTGTACATATTTCACTGTTGGTTAATATTTCCTCCAAGCTTATATGATCATTCCTCATAAAATTAATCTTTCCCATCCCCTAATGACTGTTACTGCTGCTCTTGGAGCATCCTTTATTTGGTCAATATATTTCTGGCACAGCCCAGAAGCGATCATACTACTGTGTGTTTGTCACTATGTTCACTTAAGGAGTGACACTCTCTTTTCTACTCTAAGACTTGTTGCATTTACAAATGCAGACTATACTCAAATTAGTCTTTTTTGGAGCCATAGCCTATAGTAAATACCTATCTAAATTGCTGTCCACTGTCATTTTGAGTATTGCTTTGCTTTTGCTTATTAAGCAAGACCCTTAATATTATGTTAGACTTTGTTTAATGGATAGGTAGTTTTTGTTTTGTCTAGTTATATTCAGGTTCAAAGAGTAGTGTGGATAAAAGAACTATGAAAGGAGGAAACATTCATACACATATTTTATATGACACTGTAATTATTTGAGTGTTTCAGGTGCTCTCACAGCAGTTTTTCTTTTGGCTTGATAAAATGGAGTAGGGTGATACTCAAGAGGAAAATGCAATAATCAGAATGAAAAAAAGAGTACAGGGGAAACCAGTTTTCCTATAAGTACTTTTATGGAGTATCATTGTGACTGGAATACATAGTGAAATTAACTGATGGGCAAAACTCACTTCTGTGCAGAGGGGCCAGTACAAAGCCTATACACCTCTTAAATCTCATTTAAATCCTGTTTTAAGGACCTAAGGGGTGCATTGGCATTGTGCTGGTCCCTTGCAGAGAAATGTATTGTTCTTGTGCATCTAAATCTACAACTCTTTTCTTAAAATCTTCAATATATATAGAAAAATGTTGCAAAATTAGTTCTTTCCCTTCTTCATTCAATGATATTAATCCATGTTGAGAAAAGATCTAAGAGGTGGGAAACTAAATTACGTATCCCTCAACCCCTGAAAGTCTAGTTTTAAAAACATATGTATACTGCTAATTGTCTTTTGGATGTGCTATAATGTAGGTTGGGTTGGTTCCAGAGCAGAAATGCAAATGTGCTCTATTCTTGACACTTTTATTTGCATTATAAATATGTATACATACTTGTTTTCTAGGACTTTTGGAAAGGTCCTTGTCACAGGGTGATGCTGCTTTTAAAAGGGAGCAGGGCCAGTGCACCCATGCTGAATTATCTGTCCCAGATTAGGCTTTCAAAGAGGATGTCTGGGGAAAAAGAGGGAGACCTAGTGAGTCAGAAGTAGGAAAGTCCAGGAAACAGAGTTTCCTGGGAGGAGAGGCAGTGAGCACCTGAAAGGTAAAGGAGAAAAATGCCATGGGAGTTATAGACCATGGAAAGCTAAATAATTTTTCTTGTTTAAATTTGGGACAACAAAACTGCCTAAGGAGACTGTGGGTGTGGCGGCAAGTTATTGGCAAGTTAGGGAGAAGCCTGGTTACATGTGGTGGAGAATGCAGGTACTTTCCCCAGCCCCTATACAAGGGTAGAGTGAGGCCATCCTGAGTGTAAAAGAGGGGTAGGAAGGGAAAAGATGGAAAATGCAGTGAAGCATTCCTCAGCAGTGTTTACTTTCCCAAACTGGTGTATGGGGGAATAGCAGCGACAGCATGGGTTCCTGCTTCAGTTTCAGGAAGTGGCCAGTGAGCAGTAGCAGCAAACCTAGGCAGTGCTTCTTCAGATTCTGGAGAATCCAGACAGGGAGAAGAAGATGCAATTGCATGTGCAAAGGTGACTGGTGGTACTAGAAGAACAAGCCAGTGTCTGATGGAGATTCTGAGACTAGAACAAGTTCTCAGGCGCTGTGAGACCTGAGGCCCAACTGTGGGTATGTTATGCATGTGGGAGACTTGGGCATCTAAAAAAGGTTTGCTCCATGTAAACAATATTATTTTTTACTTTAGGAAGTGGAGCACAAGATCTGCAGATACTGAATGTCAGGTTGCAAATTTATGGACAAGGGTGATATGTTTCTGTTGCAAGGCAGGATTCCATATATATTAGCACTGTCCTTTTAAAAAGAGTGAGTTGCAGCCAGGGGGTAACGACCCTGAAGATAAACTAACAGGGGAATGTGTATCCTGGAGAACCAACACAAAAGCTGTCAGGAAAATGGATGTGATGGTAATGGTGGCCATTATAGTTATACATCCAACCCACCCAGGAGGAAGTGGGAGAAAACTGGAAGAAAAGATTATGATCATAGAGACAAGCTGAGTCAAAGCTGAGAGGAATTCCGGGGTTCAATGATCCACAGAGTGGATGCAGACACTGCCTCCAATGATGAGAGGAGAGGGATGGATGCTAACAATGCCCTGCATCTTCCTGGGATTCGAGTGTAAAGAAGGTTGAAAAGGGGGGGTGCTGCAAGATCTTGGTTGTTGAGGCATGGGAAAGGAATGGGACTGAGGATAATGTAGTATTGGCTCTATCAGGCCTCTGGGAAGCAGGTATCTAGGACGAAAAGGATCACCAAAGGGGTGGTGGGACATGTTTATTAGTCAAAAATAAGGCCTCCTTGGAATAAAGAGAACTTTTTGATAAGGCAGGAGGTTGAAACAAATCATATTGCCCAGTTGGGGAAAAATTAGATGGAGTGGGTGTCTCCTCTGATCAGAAAACATTTATTGAATAATTTATTAAAGATGTTCTGTAAGCCTGGCCACACTGCACAGGACCTGAAGCAACATGGACTAGCGACTTGTTCCCTCCAAGACTGGGTTTAAAGACTGGGGGATCTTAGGGAACTCTCTGACATGTTTGTATGGAACATTTTGTGTAAAACGTACTGTGGGGAAAGTCTGCAGGGTCCTCTTTTGTGTGTGGGGGGTGAGGCTAGAGTAAAAATGGCTCTTGTAAAGCTTGTCCCATCATAAGCAGGTTCTGGGTGTAATTTTCTGATTATTTTTGTGAGGAAAGAAGTACTTCTCTTGAGAGTATTATGTTCATAGCGTACATGTAGAAAAGTTTGATTAAAAATACATACTCTTCCTGGAAGGTTGCAGTGTGTCACTACATTATTTCTAAGAATTCTGATTGATAACACACACAAAGAGAAAGGAAACAGGTCACTCCCTAAGGTCACTATACTTTGCTTTAAGCTGTGTCTTTCCAGAATCAAGACAGGCGCAAAAGATGCAGTTGATCGGATCATAGGCTTTGTTACAGGCTCTCTAGCCTGTAGGCAGTATGAGGTCTCCTCTACTCCTCTGGAACTAATGGCTTGCAATTCCAACACAGTCCTCAATACATCAGTGTGCCTCAAAGAGATTGATGTATAAAGGTGATCAACCCCAATTACTTTAGCAATAGAGGCTGCAAACAGTGAAGGGGTAAGTATAGCTTGTTATACTGTAGCATTTAACAACTAAAGGGACTGCTTGGTGATGTCTTAGCTAAAATATTGCATATCCAAAACATCATATCAGCCTTGGCACTGTATTCACATCATTTTGAATTGCACATGAAAATACAAAACCATGCAGGGCCAGAGCCTGCATTCCTTGCATACTCAAGAAGAATCAGGCCCTTGCAAGGTATTATGAACAGAAGCCCATATCCTGCTTGCTTTATCATGTCTTTAGTCAGTAAGACTATTAATGTAGTGAAGCAAGCAGCAATTTGTTCATAGTCATAATTTTGACATGCATATCAAAGTTCATTTCACATATGAAAATGTGTTTTCACAAGATGATAATGCCTGCATTAGTTTTTCTGGTATCAACATGGTCACTGATTACCTTTAAAATGAATGGAACATTTTATTTAAACTTAGTTTTCTTATCAAAGAATACTCTAATCTCTTGAGTACTCAATCTCACTGTCACAGTACTGAAAATTAAGACTGGATAGTTACAACTTTTCATAACAGAGAAATCCCAGAGCTACAGTAGATGTAAAAATAAATCAGGAAAACAATACTACAGGAAGAAAAGACTTATAGAAACATTGCTGGTTTCATACAACTGCATTAAAAATGTGACAATATATTTTCAAACTTAAAAACTGGAAAGTTGTCATTTGCTGCCGTGTAAGAAATGCAGTTTATGAAGACTTGTGATGTGGCAGGAGACAAATGGACCAAAGGGTCTCAGTTTTTAGTGATCCAAGACAAGGATCTGTGGCCTCAGGCATAGCAACCTACTGATAATTTCAAACCATGATGTGTTTACGCATAAATTCCCAGCTCTGCCTCCTTTGACTGTTTTATGATAATTCCTCTGTCCTCTGTCTCGCAAAAATACATCAAGTTGATACACAGAGGAGGCAGATTATGCAAACTGATTCTGCTATTACGTTTATTACTACAAAGAGCAGTCAAAACTAGTGCAAACTGATAGAGATCCCCTCAAGCCAGTACTGTCAACCAGATCATTTCATTGCTATAGCTCACTGCCCTAACTTAAAGCTCTTAGGATCGCAGAAGCTCAAAGATTTTAGTTACTTTTCAGCAGGTTGAGAGTGTAATGTCTTGTGGGTGCTCGATGTTTCTTTGTAGAATCACTTAAAAGGCCAACTCAAACTCCAAAGCAAGCATATGCCAAATGTAAGTATCAATTTAAACAAGAAATGGAAGTGAAAACAATCTTGAAGTTCTATTATGCCTAATTAATAGAGCACTGCAGGTATTTCTCCTGAAAGGCTATATTACATCCTCATCAAATTTAGTAAAACATTGTACCCAATTCTGTCAGCGACACTCTTTTGTTAACCCATACTCTGAAAATTGATTCTCTTAAAAATGTCATTTTCCCCTTAGCAACCCCTTTGTAACAAAAATATTGTGCCTATGGCAATGAACTGTATATAACCACATTGTGTTTTTACATTGTCCTGGCATACGTTTACTTTACTATGTATTTCTTTCAAACTGAATGTATCTTTTGGAGGTAACCTTCAACATCTTTCTTTGTACTCAACCTTCCCCGCCTCCATTATCCCCAAACAGAGTGCAGCAATAAGATTAATACACACACATCCAGCAAATTTAATACAGATTAAATGTATATTTAACTGTGTCAGCATCCAGTCTTTCCCAAATTTAATCAACAGTGCCACCAGGTGGTTATATCAAAGCAAAAACAAAATCATTGCCATAAAAATGATTGAATGGTTAAAAATCATTTTGTATTCTGAAGCTGATATAACATATCAATTGTAATTATTGTACATGAATAGTTAATTTTAATGGCAAATAATGCAAACCTTTCCACAGCAATATGTTGTCTCTTCTAAAATTTCACAAATGACTTGTCTATCTTGAAGACTTGGTAATCCTGAATTTACAATATACAGCCTTTTCAAGGCTGTAATTCTATCCAAGGAGAGCATCATAAATCATTTTATTTTGTAGGATTAATTTCTCTTTACCCATCATGTTTAGTTATGAGCCACATCAGTTCTCAGAGTGTTTTAGAATTCAATGAAAGCAATGTTATTCTTGTACATAAAGCCCCAATACCAGTGATTTATCCAAGGAGAGTATTGTTCTAAGTAGTAGAACATGCATTATTAGTAACTATTATTTAAGGATTTTCATTATGCACCTTCAACAATGACTGCAAATACATTGGAATACAATTATATGCCTTTGACAACTGAAAATTATTTAAATAACTGTGAAAGAAAGGAGAGATGTCACACTCTGTTTCTCATGGACAAGATTCCACACAGAAGGAATAGGAACCTGGAAGGCATTTCCAGCAAATCTGGCAAGACAAGAGGGAAAGGAAGCAATGGATTTCCATGGAATCAACACCTCTGCAAGGTAGCTAGAACCAAGGCCATTCAAACCTTTAAATAAAAGGAGGAATCATTACAGCCAAACTGCTGCCAGACAGACAGAGAAACAATTCACAGTAGATAATCTGATGTCTGCACTAATGTAGTTAGACCCCACTGAGTTTTTGTAAACAATATGGCTATCCTTCAGATATCCTGCACTGTAATTCTCTATGACAAACAGGCTCTGTGTACCACTGCAATGTATATACAAGGCTTACTGCAGCACAGTAGAACTATTTAAGCAGAAGTGAATTTAAAATTCCAAGTGATCCAGTAATATCTATCTGCTTTCTCATCTGTGTGAGACAAAATGCTAGCAGTGACAGCATGCCAATTAAAAAGCCATGTGGTACATCAGTATGTGACTAGCACAGGTGCCCCTGTCACTTTTAAATGAAGCAATGTGATCTGAATGTCCAATCTGGTGCAATTGTTGGTAGAGTTCTGGACCAGATGAGACACACTTTTTATGAAGAACTAGGAGATCTGAAAAAAAAAATCAGTATTATGTACCTGGATAACAATACAGTAAGCCAAATTCGTTGCTGGTATAACTTCACTGACTTCTATTAAGACTAGATGCTAGTTTTAAGTGATATTATATATGGAGTGCATATAGATAAAGGGGGACAAGAAAAATTTTCCCATCTTGTGAAAAATATAGCCATTTCACAGTGGGACATCTAAGACTTTGGAGGATTTCTTTCTTTCTTTCTTTCTTTCTTTCTTTCTTTCTTTCTGAGAAAGACTGACACCCACTCCAGAAAAAAACAAAAAACAAACAAACAAAAAATCATTAGCTTAATAAAGCACTCAACTGGGAATTCAGAGACGCAACTCAAGGAAATGCCCTAACAACTACACTATTTGCTTTTATGGGTCTTGCTTGCCACCTCCTGAAATTCCATCTTAGACCTCAGAAACCTTTCCCACTGAAAGTTTATTCACAGCTTATATATTCCCACAAAAATGTTTTGGTTAAAATGAATTGGCATTTTCTGACAGAAGTCGGAGGAGGAATCTAAACTTTCAAACAGTAAGTAGTGCAAAGCTTTCTGCAGCAGTATGTTTTACAGATGGTTCACAGTGATGATGCCTCAGTATAAGTCAAAAGGTAGAAATGAACAAGTATTGGCAATATTTCTAACATATTGCCCTTTTTAGAACAGTAGAACAATGATGTATTTACATTTTTCACTCTGTGACAGATATAGAAAGAACAAAAATATCCTAACACAATTAATGCTAATGTCAAGGGGCAAGGAACACAAGCCAGAACAGGGAAAGAACAAGTTAAAGAATATTTAGATAAATCAGATGTATTCAAGTTGGCAGGGCCTGATGAAACTCACTCTAGGCTACTTAACAAATTAGCTGAAGCAATCTTGAAATAGTTAATAATTAGCTTTGAGAACTCATGGATGGGAGGGGGGTGAGGTCCCAGAGTACTGGGAAAGGACAAACATAGTACCTGTTATTAGAAATGGGAATGAAGAAAATGAAGGGAATTATATACCAGTCGGCCTAACTTTGACACCTGGAAAGATAGTGGAACAAATTATTAAACAATCTATTTGAAAGCGTAGAGGATAATAGGAAGATAAGTAGTCACCAGGGCCGGCTCCAGGCAGCAGCAGAGTAAGCTCGTGCTCGGGGCAGCAGATTCTAAGGAGCGGCATTCCATCCAAACCTAGGGTGGCACGGCCACCTTTTTTTTTTTTTTTTTTTTTTTGATTCGTCACTCCAGCCGCCCTGTGCTCTGGTGGGTTTTTTTTGTTTGTTTGTTTTTCTTTTGTTTCGTCGTTGACTTTCAGTGTGCCATTCTAAGGGGCAGCAGCACGGAGGAGGGGAGTGCCCTGCTGGGAGCAGGTTGCACACTCTGTCTTCCCCAGCCAGTGCCAGGTCTGCAGCAAGCCTGGCAGCCCATGTCCTTTCCTCCCCACCCACTGATGACTTTCAATTCACCTGCAGGTGGGAGCGGAGCGGAACCCTCCCAGCAGGTGCCGTGGCGGGAGGGGCCGAGTGGTGAGAGCTCCAGCTGAAGGAAGCCCTGGCTGCCCCCCTTCTCTCTCTCCTCCCCACTCCCTCCCCCCAACTAGCCAGCATGTGCACTCCTCTGCCCGGGGCATGTCTGCAGTGCAGGGAGTCCCGCTAGCCAGAGTGCAGCCACCGCCCACCCAGAAGCTTGCCAGTGCAGCTGGGGAAGGCAGTCGCGAGCTGCCAAGTAAGTGGCACCGAAATTTTGCACCCTGGGTTTTTTTGTTTGGGGAGGCAAAAAAGCCAGAGCCGGCCCTGGTAGTCACCACCATGGATATATCGAGAACACATCATGCCAAAGAAACCTGACAGGACTACTGACCTACTAGATAAGGGGAAACAGTAGATATACTATTTTGATTTTAGTAAGGTTTTTGACAAAGTCCTACATGGCATTCATGTGGATCACATTTCCTTAGTTTGCTGTTGAGAAATTACTAGAAAATGGGTGCACAAGTGATTGAAAAATTGTGCTCAAAAAGTAATTATCACGTTTGCTGTTAAACTAGGAGGAAATATCTAGTATTGTCCTGCAGGAGTCTGTGCTGGGTCCAGTACTATCCAATGGTTTCAGTAATGACTTGGATAATGGAATGGATAATATGCTTATAAAATTTGTGGATGACACCAATCTTGGTGGGGTTGAAAGCACTTTGGAGGGCAGGATAGAATTCAAAATTACATTCACAAAACTGAAAATTCAATAAAGACAAGTGCAAAGTACTACACCCAAAAAGCAAAAATCATATAAACCAACACAAAGAAATAACTGTCTAGGCAGCTGAAAAACAGACTAATATAATTCTGGGATGTAATAACAGGAGCATCATATGTAAGACATGAGAGATAATAGCTCAGCTCTACTTGGCACTATTGAGGCCTCAGCTAAAGTATCGTATCCAGTTTCCGGCGCCACTTCAAGACCAACACACACTGTAAATTGTTGTTGATGTGGCAAGAGCACTGAAAGTTTACATGACCAGCTGTAGGCCTGTTATGAGTTACTGGCCCAAAAGACCCTCCCTAATTTAAATTGCCCACACTTGGCCTGGAACAAAGATTTGTGTATATCTTTGAACTCTTGCCAGTGGAGTATGCCTTGCAAAACATTATTAACTTTTTGATCAGTGATTAAGGTTGATCCAGCTGAAAATTATTTTTGTTCACACTGGTCCTCACATAGGTTACAATGCATGTGTCAGGCACTGGCTCCAATAATCAGGCCTGATGGTGGGACTGTAGGTCCCAGCTAAGTTTGAGCCAAGGATGGTCCTGGAATTGAAATCCACAGACTGATCTCAGCATTGACACCAGCCTGAGTCCATAAACAAATTAATAAAAGTACCAAAACCAGGGTCCAGATACACACTAAAGATCAAAAACTGGATAGTCAGAGTCTGAAGGGTTTGTTGTTATTTTTGTGGCAGGGATGGAGGTGAGGGGAAATCAAGAGGCAAGGATGAAGTAAATTGGTGACAAAGGCTAGAGTGAGGCCGAGGCAGGGGCAAGCTGAGAGTTGCTGGAGTCTGGCACACTGTGAGGTAGCAGGAGGGTTCCTGGCCAGGTAGCACGATAGCTCAGACTGATCTGAAGTTATGGTGGTGTTGTGGAAATGCATGAGCTTTGGGTTACCTGACCCAGGGCCTGCTCAGTGATAGGCTGCTGCCGCATGCTTTAGGGATGACTCACTGCAGGCTCTGTTGTGTGCTGACTCACCACAACAGCTGAGTGAGCAGCCCTGGTTTGGCTGTGTGTTTGTCTCACATTATAGGCCATGGATCGGCAACCTTTGGCATGCAGCCTGCCAGGGTAAGCCCCCTGGTGGGCCAGGCTGGTGTTTTTACCTGCCGCATCCACAGGACGATCGTGGCTTCCACTGGCTGCGGTTCGCCACTCCAGGCCAATGGAGGCTGCAAGAAGTGGCAGCCAGCACAGTAACAGCCAGTGGAAGCCACGATCAGCCGAATCTGCGGACACGGCAGGTAAACAAATCGGCCCGGCCCACCAGGGAGCTTACCCTGATGGGTCGCATGCCGAAGGTTGCCAATCCCTGTTGTAGGCCTTGCCACAACAGACTACTGCTGAGGTGCGGTTCTTCTGGATTCACACTGGCTCATGTGTTTTGGGGCGCTCCCAGAATACAATCCTTTTCGCTAAAAGTAGGTAGAAAGATAAATATGATAGTGAATATTTCCTTAAAAATTACTTCTCATAACTGTATATTGGGTTATAGTCTATCATTTTGGAAACTCTCCAGTTCATGGAAAGCTTGAATCTCTAGAGCAGTGTGAGTAGCCAAGTGACTGATGTTGGTTATATAGAAAAGCACACTGCACTAGTGATAAAAGCTTGACTCAGCAGTTTGACTGACCTGGCAGCTAAAGTGTAGGTAATGTTTAGAAGAAGAAGGATCTTAGACAAATTTGAGGTTTTTTAGAAATCTTTGATTAATTCCTAATCAGTGGAAACGGAGAAGTTGTGCTCCTTTTACTACCCCTCCTCCCACACCCATTCCTTCCTTTTCTTTCCTTCCCTTGAAATTATCTTACTTTTTTGTTTTGTTCTTTTTTTTCTGTTCTCCCCTTATGCTTGGGGGCTGTCATAAAACTAAGAAAAAAATGTGGACAAAGTTGGGCAGAGTCCAGAGCAAATCAACAAAATGATAAAAGATTTAGAAAATGTGACCTACGAGGAAAAGTTACCAAAAAATAAATAAATTGGGCAGTCTTGAGAAAAAAAGATTGAGGGGTGATGTAAGTGTTTCGATATGTTAAGGATCATTATAAAGAGGACAATGATCTCTATGTCCACTGAAGGTAGGAAAAGTAGGAATTGGCTTAATCTGCATCAAGGGATGTCATAACATTTTTCCCAGATTTGGACCTTAGCGTCCAAAATATGGGGGTTAGCATGAAAACCTCCAAGCTTAGTTACCAGCTTGGACCTGGTAAAGCTGCAACCACCCAAAAAATTAGAGTGTTTTGGGGCACTCTGGTCCCCCCAACAACCTTCCCTGGGGACCCCAAGATCCAAATTCCTTGAGTCTCACAACAAAGGGGAATAAACCATTTCCCTTCCCCCCTCCAGGTGTTCCCTCCCTGGGTTCCTGGGGAGATATACAGATGCAAGCTCTGTGAATCTAAACAGAGGGACTCCATCCTCCCTATTTCCAGTCCTGGAAAACACAAGTACCAAGAGAGAGCTAATCTCTCCTCTTCCTCCCTCACCCAGAGGGTATGCAAAGTCAGGCTAGTAAATCTAACACAAAGAGATTTTCCCTCTGACTGCTTCCTCCCACCAATTCCCTGGTGAGCTGCAGACTCAATTCCCTGGAGTCCCCACTAAAGAAAAACTCCAACAAGTCTTAAGAAGAAGGCTTTATATAAAAAAGAAAGAAAAGGACATAAAAATGGTCTCTCTGTATTAAGGTGACAAATACAGGGTCAATTGCTTAAAAGAAATATGAATAAACAGCCTTATTCAAAAAGAATACAATTCAAAACACTCCAGCAACTACACACATGTAAATACAAAAAACAAACAATATAAAGCTACTGTCTTAGCTCTTTGTACTTACAACTGGGAAACAGAAGATTAGAAAGGCAGGAGACAGAAAGATCACTCTCAGAGCCGAGAGGGTCAGACACAAGACAAGAACAAAGAACTCACACACAAACTTCCCTCCACCCAGATTTGAAAAAGTCTTGTTTCCTGATTGGTCTCTCTGGTCAGGTGTTTCAGGTTACTGGTGTTACCCCTTTACAGGTAAAAGAACATTAACCCTTAGCTATCTGTTTATGACAAGGGAGATTTAGGTTAGATATTAGGAAAGCTCTCTAACTGTAAGATTAGTTAAGCACTGACCTGGTATACTGAGGGAGGCAGTAGAATCCCCATCATTGGAGGTTTTTTAAAAAACAGTTTAGAAAAACAATGGTCTATGGTATACTTGGTCCTGCTTCAGTGCTGGGCAGGGGTGGCTCTCACTTTTTTGCTGCCCCAAGCACGGGAGGCAGGCTGCCTTCGGCAGCTTGCTTGCAGGAGGTCCCCAGTCCCACGGATTCAGCAGCTTGCCTGTGAGAGGTCCGCCTGTCCCGCGGCATTGGTGTACCTGCCGCCTAATTGCCCTCATGGTGACCGGCAGGCTGCCCCCTGCGGCTTGCCACCCTAGGCTAATGCTTGGAGCGCTGGTGCCTGGAGCCGACACTGGTGCTGGGGAATGGAGTAGATGGTCTCTCAAAGTCCTTCCAGCACTATGTTTTAATGATTCTCTCTCCACAGTGCAGTATGAGATCTAGTACAAGATTTATTTTTTTAAGTACAATAAAATCACTGTTCACAAACAATAAAAACCCAACAGAATCTTTGCTAATGTTTTTTTTTAAACTCCACAGAATATTTTTTTTAAATGGCAAGATATTACAAATTAAGGTCCATATAAAAAGGAACTTTAAAATAATGTGCATGAACCATAAAACAGGCTTAACTCCAAAAATTAAAATATACAGTCACATTACAGATTTGAGCCTTAGCAAGGACACTGTGTTGCAAACACGAAAGTGCCAAATGCAGCTAGATATAAGGAATGGTTTGGAACATTTCCTTGCAGACTGTGGGCACAGCAGACAGAAACAGAGATAGATTTGAATTTATTTGATTTTAATTTCTTTCTATGTTATAGTGCTTAAGTAGTATGACGACAGAAGTTATTACACTGTACTCTTAATCTCAGTGCCCAACACACAAGGCACTCTCCTAAGAATATTTGCATTGTTTCACATTTCTGTAACTTTGGACTGATTTCAAAGCAAAAGAACACTATATTTTATATTGTATTATATCTCTCCAAGCTCTTATGCAGATAGGGATGGGGCCTATATTTCTTCTCAGATACAATTATCTTGTAGTGCAGATATTTTGTGCTTAGATATCACAGTAACGGCTGTCTTGAATTAGATGAAAGTTGATCTATAAGTTCCAAGGAATTTCAGACACCAAGTACCCCCAAAAAATCCTAATTCAGTTGAATATTTCGTCACCATGTTTTTTTATCAAAGATGTGCAAGTAATAGAAACAAAAATTCATCAAATATTTTAAACATTGCAAAATTAATCAAAGAAGTTACTGGGCAAATGTTTTCCCAGCTATATTCTACATAAGGAGCAAGCAGGGGGTGCAATTATGGGTGTGTCTGCACATGTAGCAAGAGGGGTAAATTCCTACTTGAGGACATACCCCTGCTACCTCTGAGTTAACATGCTAAAAATAGGTGAGCTGTAGGAGGAGCTAGCCATCTCAAGTGTGTGCCTAGTGTTTTGGATGGGTATATAATCTGAGTGGCTTGCCGTTTGTGCTGCCACAGCTATCCCCTGTACTTACTCAGTCAAAGCTCATGTGTTCACGTCTACCCAAACTGGAAATTTCACCTCCAGCTGTAGTGTAGATGTAGCCTTAAGACCTTGGGAGCCTACATGTCACTGAAAGTCAATGGGACATAGGTTGCAACATGAGACTTGGGCTTGTAAGTAACTTAGGCCTTGTGATGTTAAGTGGACCAACTTCTAAATACCTGTTAAAAATCTGAGCCTGTGTCTAAATGGATGTCAGACTACATCTCTTATTGATACAGTCTACAACTCAGTTATTACACCAAGGCCCATTCTGTATATTGCAAAACTGCTATGCCAGCCAGCCTCCGGCTTATATCTGTTCCGGAGATTTGCAAGAGCATCACTGGAGTTCTTTTCATGCATTCACCAACCTTCATTGTTTGGATTCAATCAGTAGAAAAAGAGCCAATGCTTACTTTATTTTGTTGCAAAGCCTCTTTCCAGTCCAAGCTGTTTGGCTTGCTTGAAGTATTTTATTTTTAAGATGTCTCTCTGTCCTCTTTTCTACATTTAGTTTTGTTTTGGAAATTTCTTCATAAGGCTGTACAAAATACAATAAGTTTGCTAATGCCCTTCATTGGCAGTTGTGATTGTTCTACTCATTTGTATGCTTTTTTCCATCCCTGGAGTAGTTTAGTATTAAAAACTAGAAATCCATCTTCAGGTTTTTATAGAAGGGATAGTTGTTTTACCCATTGTTCCTCGTGTGTGTGTATTCATACACAGCCCACTTTAAAATAAATTTCTGGTGGGAAGATCAAGGAGAGGAGGAAGATATATTCCCATGTGCAGTTTCTGCCCTGGAACATAGGACTTTAAAATGCTGAGGTTACAGTCCCCAACTTGGTAGCTAACCACTGATATACACTTTGACAACTGACATTGCATACATCAAAATCGGGCAGATAAACATTAAAAATTATCCTACAGATAAATTATTAGTAATTAAAAAAAAAGTAAATCCATATTGTTATGATTTAGAGTTAGTTTGGACAACGTGCATGTCTTCAACAATTTGCCAGGAGCTTCAGGAGAAAAAAAGAATTTGGAGATTTGTCCCCCCATTGCCCACTTTTCATCTCTATCTCAAGCTAATGCCATTGTTGATGTCAGTTGCTTTAATAAAATGGTAGGTTTATCTGTCTTTTGTAATTATTTTGTTTCAAATAATTTCTGAACAACCATATATTGTATTATGCTGAACCTTATGTAGGATGATTAAATGTTATATAATTTGTTGCAAATATTTGCAAAAATCCCCAATGGCTGGAGGTGGGACTCTAGATGAGAAGGACTCTGTGTTACTACAGATAATTATTCCCCAGGTATCTGCCTTATGGGTCTTGCCCACATGCTCAGGGTCTAACTGATAGCCATATTTGGGGTAAGGAAGGAATTTTCCCCTGAATCAGATTAGCAGAGACCATATTTTGTTTTTTTTTGCCTTCCTCTGCAGCCTGGAACACAGGCCACTTGCATGTTTAAACTAGTGTAAATGGTGAATACTCTGTAATCTGAAGTCTCTTTAAACCATGATTTGAAAACTTCAGTAACTCAAGCCAGAGGTTAGGGATCTATTTCATTAGTGGGTGGGTGAGGTTTATTGACCTGCAATATGCAGGTGGTCTCTTCTGACCTTAAAATCTATGAATCTAGGGGTATGTCTACACTATGAAATTAGGTCGAATTTATAGAAGTCGGTTTTTCAGAAATTTTTTTTATACAGTCGATTGTGTGTGTCTCCACAAAAAATGCTCTAAGTGCATTAAGCTGGCGGACTGCGTCCACAGTACCGAGGCTAGCGTCGACTTCTGGAGCGTTGCACTGTGGGTAGCTGTGAGTAGCTATCCCACAGGTCCTGCAGTCTCTGCCTCCCATTGGAATTCTAGGTTGAGATCCCAATGCCTGATGGGGCAAAAACAGTGTCGCAGGTGATTTTGGGTACATGTCGTCAGGCCCCCCCCTTCCCTCCATGAAAGCAACAGCAGAAAATCATTTCACGTCTTTTTTTCCTGGGTTATCTGTGAAGATGCCATACCATGGCAAGCATGGAGCCTGCACAGAAACTCATTCCCTTTTGGCAGCAGATGGTGCGTTATGACTGGTAGCCATCATCATCATGCTCCTTGGTGCTCTTTCAACCGACCTTGGTGAGGTCAGTCGGGGCGCCTGGGCAGACATGGAAGTGACTCAGCCAGATCATTACCATCTTCTGCCAGGCACCCAAGAGATGACAATGGCTAGCAGTCCTACTGCACCATCTTCTGGCGAACAGCCAGGAGATGATGATGCCTAGCAGTCTTAATGCACCTTCTGCTGCCAGCCTAAATATGTAAAAGATAGATGGAGTGGATCAAAACAAGAAATAGACCCGATTTGTTTTGTATTCATTTGCTTCTTCCCTCCCTCCCTGCCTCCCTCCATGAAATCAATGGCCTGCTAAACCCAAGGTTTTGAGTTCAATCCTTGAGGGGCCATTCTGGGTGATAGTTGTTTGTGTTTCTCTCCTTGATGCAAAGCCACCCCCTTTGTGGACTTTAATTCCCTGTAAGCCATATCGTCAGTCACCCCTCCCTCCATCAGAGCAGACAATCGTTTGGCGCCTTTTTTCAGCCCAGACACCATAGCACTGGGATCATGGAGCCCGCTCAGATCACCATGGCAATTATGAGCACAGTAAACACCATGTGCATTATCTTGGAGTATATGCAGAACCAGAACCTGTCAGGGCAAAACCAGGCAAGGAGGTGACGGCAGCATGGTGATGAGAGTGATGAGGACATAGACATGGACACAGACTTCTCACAAAGTACGGGCCCCAGCAATGTGAACATCATGGTGTTAGTGGGGCAGGTTCATGCTGTGGAACGTCAATTCTAGGCCCAGGAAACAAGCACAGATTGGCTGGACCGCATAGTGTTGCAGGTCTGGGACGATTCCCAGTGGCTGCAAAACTTTTGCACGCTTAAGGGCATTTTCATTGAACCTTGTGACTTGCTTTCCCCTGCCCTGAAGCGCCAGAATACCAAGATAAGAGCAGCCCTCACAGTTGAGAAGCGAGTGGTGATAGACCTGTGGAAGCTTGCAATGTCAGGCAGCTACCCTAACTGTGGTGAGGCAATAGATGGAATCCATATCCCTATCTCGGCACCAGAGCACCAAGCCAGTGAGTATATAAACTGAAAGGGGTACTTTTCAATGCTGCTGCAAGCACTGGTGTATCACAAGGGACTTTTCACCAACATCAACGTGGGATGGCTGGGAAAGGTACATGACACTTGTGTCTTCAGGAATTCTGGTCTGTTTCAAAAGCTGCAGGAAGGGACTTTCTTCCCAGACCAGAAAATAACTGTTGGGGATGTTGAAATATCTATAGTTATCCTTGGGGACCCAGCCCACCCCTTAATGCCATGGCTCATGAAGCCATACACAGGCAGCCTAGACAATAGTCAGGAGCTGTTCAACTATAGGCTAAGAAAGTGCAGAATGGTGGCCTTGCGGTTCCCCACCCTCAAGCAGGAATCACATAATATGTCTTACTCCTTCTCTTCCTCAGTTCTCCTACTTTTGTCTAGAGTTTTAGCCACATCCACACACTGAGTTGTGCCTCCATCTTCCCACTTTCAGCTGGGTTTTAGCTGCATCAACACTCAGCTATGCCTCAGTTTCCCTGTTAAGTGAAGGTGGCTGACTCACACTTATGGGGATATGGATAGGCTTCCTCTCTCCTCCCCTAATAGAGTCTTCTACATAAACCCGCCTCGCTGATGACTGAGACTGTTGCCTATGTACAGCTCGCCACACTGTACACACTCACCTTCATTCAGGGGGAGCTGTGTCTGTGGCCTTTGGCCTTTGAATCAAAGATGCTAGAAGATACCAAAATTTAAGATTTCCAAAGCACCCTTAATTATGTTCTCTTGTGCACATGAATTGAGAGTCTTTCCCTGACTGACTTTCATGGGCCTTTTCTTGTAAAGTAAGGTGGCATTATTAATCTCATTTCACAGATGGGAAATCATGACAGATTTGAAGCAACTCTGGGGTGGGGGACGAGAAACGTTCACTAAGGCCCCAATCCTGCAAACGCATATGTGTGTGTTTAACTTTACTGCTATGATTTCAGTAGGACTACTCGTAGTAATGTTAAACCACATTCATATTAACAGGATTCTGGCCTGATTTTGGTGCATCAATGATTGGGTACTTGAAATACTTAAGACCTGATTTTTCAGGCATGATGAGCACCAATAACTCCCACTGACTTCAATTTCAACTCCAGTTGAGTCATGAGTGCTCAGTATTTCTGAAACTCAAGCCGTCCATGTGTCAAATTGGGTACTCAGAAAGTGATGAATACACATTTAATGGTCACCTCCAAAAATATGGATTTAAGAAACTTGCCCAATGTTATTCAGGATGTCTGGAGTAGAGTTAGGGATAAGCAAGTTCTCATAGGTGACATCTGAGTATCTTAATCACAATATCATCCCTTCTCCACCTGATGTCTTCTGCATCATTCACCAGACCCTTTCCAACTTCTGCAACCTATGAGGTCTTACAATCAACAGTCTGCCGCTATACAACCCTTCCCCATTCAGCATCTCTTCCTCTATTTATATTACATTTCTTAATCTGTCCTGTGATTTATAACCAAAATATCATCCACATTAACAAAACAAAATATTTTTAACCTTCTAGCTCAAGAGACCTCATCATCAGAGAAGTCCAGCTATGAAATAGTCAATTGCTTAAATTCTGGTTGGTAACTTGGCAGGATACAAATCATCCAATTTATAAAGCCAGATGGGACAATTATGCAAAAGTACTGGGAAATGGTGTGATTAAAGGTTAATCTAATGATAATATATCAGATGAACCCATAAGAGGTTCAGTTGAAGCTGGCAATAAGAAATCATCATTATAAGTGTACACATAATCAATTAAGGTGACCCAATATATTAAATAGAGTGAGTTCACAATCTAGCTGTGATGTGAACCTTAGTTTTTGTAAGTTGTTAACCAAGATCAACTGCATTAGAAGACTCATCCAACAAATTAACTTAAAATTCACCATTTATAGCACTGGTCTGCAATTTTTGAGAAGTCATCTGCTTCAGAGATAAAATGTACTATTTATTGTGTATTTTGGATGTGCTGAATTCAAATATGACAATTAAAACAATTGATTGGCTACTGTTTCTAAAATATTTAAGTTTTTACATTTTATGTCTATGTATATTGTGTAGATAGTAGAGTTTTAATAATAAATTGTAAACCTAGGTCTTTTCATGAGTTTATGGTTGCTTTACATGATAATATTTGACCTGTCCTGTTTATGTAACACTTTAAAAATCAGCAAAAGGGTTATATAAATAAAATGTATTATGAAACAAAAGGCAAAAAACTATTATGTACCTAGTTTAGTCCTATTCAGTGTCTACTCGGCTCTTCTTGGCTTGTCTCTTGTATTCATTCAATGGAGCATCTCTTGTCACTGTCCAGCAATAGTCTGCAAGCATTGATGGGCTCCATTTGCCCTGATAGCCTGCCAGGAGATTCCACTGCTGTAGTCTGGAGCCCAACAGCTCTGCCTTACTCTTGGGTAGTTCCAAATCCCTGACAAGGTCTTTCAGTTCACCTTGTGTTATGAGGTCTGGTTCAGAGGAGGAGGATGGGAGAAAATGTGGGTCCTGTGACATTGATGGTTCAGGACCAGAAGTTTCATCCTCTTCTTCTTCCTCGTCTGACTCAAGTGAGAATGATTCTGGTGCATCAGGAACCGGCAGTCCTTCTCCGTGGGGTACTGGGCGTATAGCTGATGGAATGTTTGGATAATGCACAGTCCACTTTTTCTTCTTTGACACACCTTTCCCAACTGGAGGCACCATGCAGAAGTAACAATTGCTGGTATGATCTGTTGGCTCTCTCCAAATCATTGGCACTGCAAAAGGCATAGATTTCCTTTTCCTGTTCAACCACTGGTGAAGATTTGTTGCACAAGTGTTGCAGCATATGTGTGGGGCCCACCTCTTGTCCTGATCTCCAATTTTGCAGCCAAAATAAAGGTGATAGGCTTTCTTAACCAGAGTGGTTATACTGCGCTTTTGTGATGCAAAAAAGTCACTTCACCACAAACATAACAGAAGTTATCTGCACTGTTCACACAAGTATGAGGCATCTCTGCTCACTTTGGCTAAACAGAAGTATGTCCCTTTGCAAAATCAAACACTGACAAATAAGAGAGCACGACACTGTATGATTTCTAGAGCTATATATAGGGCAATTTGTTCAGCAGAGTGATGTAAGCTTCCTTATGATTGCATCATCCATGACTTCTAGGAATAATATGATGCAATTCATATCATGTATGACACAATACCAGCTTCAGATTGCATCATTCATTGTTTTGCCTAAAAAGCAAGTACTGTCCAAACGCAGTCATAGATTTATTCATAGATCCAGTCAAAGATGCATTTTAGTCATTTCTGGTTTAAATTGAGATCCCTTCTCTTTATAACTCACTTATCCTCTGCCATTCCCAAGTCACGGGTCGTATATACTGACCCAATAGCATATCTTGTAAACTAGAGCCAATCAACAATTTTAAGCATCATTTTCGTTCTCAGTGACCCAGAATTAGTAAAGTTGGACTACATTTATTTCAGAAGCATTTTGGCTGTAGAGCAGTGTAGACAGCTGCCAGCTACATAAACTAACAAAGTTCTACTTTAGTGAAGTGGTAATATAAAATCAACAGTGAAGTCACTATTGCTGTGTATACCAAGAATAACGTAACTGTTTAATTGCAGTTCACATTCAATATTGAGAATATCTAATTTTACTTAGAGCTGTGTGGATAATGGATTTTTTGGTTCACTTGTAATTCAAATGTCAGGAAAAAATTGTTTTGGTCCAACCGAAAGCATTTAAAAAAATAGCGAATCAAAAAATAAAAATGAAAACAATTCATTACAGGTCAAATGAAACATTTTGTTTCACCAAAAAAAAATTCATTTTGATTTTAAGTATTAATACTTTTTTTAATTTTTCAAAAGGAAATTTCAAAACAAAGTCTTAAAATGAAAAAAAACCTAAACATTTCATTTAAAAAATGTCAAAAATGAAACCTGTTTTTTTAACCAAAAACAATATGATTGACACAAATTGACACAAAAAAACATTTCAGTGTTACCAAATCTGCATTTTGGGGGGAGAGGTTAGATAAAAAAATTAACCAACTCTAATCTTAATTTCCGAGAGCCCTTGTGATAAACAAAACCAAAAAAACTTTATAGGTCTTAAAGTCGGAGTTTCTGTTCAACCTCATAATTCTTAATGGTTTAATCCAGTGTTAAGATAAAACAAAACTGGAGCCCTGTTGTTAAAAGTTCTATTTAATTCATTGGACTTCTGTAATTAAATCATAAAGCTTACAGATGAAAGGCCTGCAGCAGAGAATTTAGGATAGGATGAATAGTGCCTCTAAGAAACTAGTAAAAAGCACAAGATAAATACGTGTAATGGAAGAATTAAAACAAACATTATATAACTATTATACAAACTACAAACAGCATAGCAATAAAAACTATTAAAGTATAAAAGAGACACAGTGGAAAATGCATACAAGCGGGAGTGTGTAAGTAAACACATTGCTTACTAGAATGAATATAAAAGAACAACATACTGGATTCCACAATATGCTAGCTAAGGTTATGGAAGGTAATACAAAGATTAAATAAAATAGTAAAGAGTGATTTCAAACACTGAATAACAACTTTGGGAATATTCAACCAGATTTCTAAAGCTATTTGTATTATTACAAATGCAAATATATTAATAGCGGTATTTTTATTTATTAAATGTATTTGTATTATGGTGATGCCTACATCATCTACACTGCTATTTATATCCATGCCAAGGGTGTGTGCAGTGTGTGTACTCTACATGCTGCTGTAAAGAGTCTGCAGTGTAGACATGCCCTTAAAGCTGTCTGGGTAGCCTAAATGTGCTTTTTTTTTAGGGTTAACCTTAACTCTGAAGTTCCTGAGTTTATAATGCTAGTTTTGGGAGTATTACAACATCCTTATAATGTATTGAACACTGAATTATTGATACGTACTCTCAACCTTAACTGATCTAAACATAGTTTTGTCTGGGCTCCAACAAAGACCCAATCCACCTCCCATTGAAGTTGACACTAAGAATTTCAGCTCTTGATTTGCATTTTATCCCTTTGCTAATACAAACCAGTATATTTTTTTAGTTTGTTTGTTTTACAACTGCAGTTCACTGAGCTTAACATTCTAAAGATTTTTTCAGTTATTTCCACATCCTTTCCCCATACAGTGGGCTGAATGGCTTGGTTCTTTGCTCTCAGACAATTTTTCATGTAGCTACTGAGAACTACATTTGCCGTCTTCTGAACCATTCACCAAAGCAATCGGAATCCTTTCAGGTTCAGCAACATTGTTCCTCATTATTTGCTCTGCAATGGAAACTCACTCTATCACAGATCGTGGGAACACAATGAAGACTTAAAAATCAAACAAACATCTACCAAATGTCATGCTGTCTGGAGTGTCTCACGAGTGTGAGTGCCAGACTCAGGGAAAGCTATCAAGAAGCAGGGCAAAAACGCTAAACAGCTTGTACGTTCTATAATTAGATTTCACCAACCCAGTAACAAGTGTGAACTCTTAAAACACTATAACAGTCGTATCATGGAGTCAAAGACAGTTCCCTTGGATATTCCAGTCTATTTTGCCACCCAGGCAAGCTGGACTTTGTCACAGATGGTCACTTACACCAAAAATTACAACAATATTCAGCTTAGTCCCAGCCCCAAAGGACCAGTGACTTACAATTGTATTCTGCCCTCAAACCAAAGACAACGCTTGTAGCCAATTCTGTAACAAACTAATTAAAGGTTTATTAACTAGGAAAAAGAAATGAGTCATTTACATTTAAAGCAGGTAAACATACACACATAAATGGGTTACAAATTTAATTCAAAAGGTAATAGAAACTTCTATAATAAGCAAACTTTTATGTCCTTTACAGATAATCCAAGCTAAGTAGATTGGGGATCTTTTGCTCATGTTTGGGAATCTTTGCCCCTCAGAGTCCAGAGCTTAAAGATACCAATTTCTGCTTAACAGACATTTTATGCCCTTCTCCCTAGAGTCCAAGCTGATGAGAAGAACATTGCTGGACATCCCACTCTTCATTGGTATGCCAGGAGCAATCAACAAAGCACTTGTTCTGGCTTACAATAGCCCATTTGGATTCAATAGGCCTTCCTGACTGGCTAGAGATAGCCCCTCCTCATGAATGCAAACCAGTATTTCACACTTAGTCATGTTTCTCTCCTGACTGGATTTACAATTTCAGACAAAGCATATTACAGTTACAGAAGAAATATTAAAGAATTACCTTATAGCATAGATTATAGATATTAGAAGTGAGATTAATGCAACAATTTACAAGCATTTCATAAAGTCTAAACACTAATCACATTGTTACAAGACTAATACCTAAGTTAGCAATACTAACGCAAAAGTGAGTCAGACTGATTTCCAGCTATGCATTTGATAGTATTCACCTGAGGCCTTGGGACCTTGGCATGTGTGGCACCTGGTCTACCAGCATCACAACTAGCAGTTGGAGGAGGCCTGGAATTACTTTAAGTCGCAGCTGCGGAGACTGTCGGAAGCCTGCATCCCAAGAAAGGGGAAAAAAACCATGGGCAGGAGTTGTAGGCCAAACTGGATGAGCAAGCAACTCAGAGAGGGGATTAGACAAAAGCAGAAAGCTTACAGGGAGTGGAAGAAAGGCAGGATCAGTAAGGGAAGCTACCTTGGTGAGGTCAGAACATGTAGGGATAAGGTGAGGAAGGCTAAAAGCAGCATTGAACTAGACCTTGCAAAGGGAATCAAGACCAATAGTAAAAGGTTCTACAGCCACAAAAATAAGAAGAAAACAAAGAAAGAAGAAGTGGGGCTCTATACACTGAGGATGGAATGGAGGTTAAGGATAACCTAGGCATGGCCCAACATCTAAACAAGTACTTTGCCTCAGTTTTTAATAAGACTAGTGAGGAGTCTAGCGATGATGGAGGGATGATAAACGATTGTGTGGATATGGAAGTGGGATATGGAATGTGGATATGGAAGTGGATATTACCGCAACTGAGGTAGAGGCCGTACTTGAACAGCTCAATGGGACGAAGTCGGAGGGCCCGGACAATCTCCATCCGAGGATATTAAAGGAACTGGCGCGTGAAATTGCGAGCCCGTTAGCAAGAATTTTTAAGCAATCGATAAACTCGGGGGTTGTGCCGTATGACTGGAGGATTGGTAATGTAGTTCCTATTTTTAAGAAAGGGAATAAAAGTGATCCGGGTAATTATAGGCCTGTTAGCTTGACGTCTGTAGTATGTAAGGTCTTGGAAAAAATTTTAAGGGAGAAAGTAGTTAAGGACATAGAGGTCAATGGTAATTGGGACTGTCATAAACAGATAGCTAAGGGTTAATGTCTCTTTCACCTGAAGCACCTGACCAGAGGACCAATCAGGAAACCGGATTTTTTCAACTTTGGGTGGAGGGAATTGAGTGTCTAAGGTCTTTTGTTTTCTGCCTGCCTGCTTTCTCTGAGCTTTGGAGAAGTAGTTCTACTTTCTAGTCTTCTGTTTCCAAGTGTAAGGACAAAGAGATCAGATAGTAAGTTCTATGGTTTCTTTTCTTTGGTATTTGCATGAATATAAGTGCTGGAGTGCTTTGATTTGTATTCTTTTTGAATAAGGCTGTTTATTCAATATTCTTTTAAGCAATTGACCCTGTGTTGTATCATCTTAATACAGAGAGAACATTTGTACTTATTTTTCTTTCTTTTTATATAAAGCTTTCTTTTAAGACCTGTTGGAGTTTTTCTTTACTTCAGGGAAATTGAGTCTGTACTCACCAGGGAATTGGTGGGAGGAAGAAATCAAGGGGAGATTTGTGTGTTGGATTGCTAGCCTGACTTTGCATTCCCTCTGGGGGAATAGGAAAGTACTTTTTGTTTCCAGGATTGGGAACAGAGAGGGAGATTCACTCTGTTTGGATTCACAGAACTTGTGTCTGTGTATCTCTCCAGGAGCACCTGGAGGGGGGAAGGGAAAAAGGATTATTTCCCTTTGTTGTGAGACTCAAGGGATTTGGGTCTTGGGGTCCCCAGGAAAGGTTTTTCAGGGGGACCAGAGTGCCCCAAAACACTCTAATTTTTTGGGTGGTGGCAGCAGGTACCAGGTCCAAGCTGGTAACTAAGCTTGGAGGTTTTCATGCTAACCCCCATATTTTGGACGCTAAGGTCCAAATCTGGGACTAAGGTTATTACATGAGTGGCAGCTGGTGGGAGATAGACAGAACCCAGAAGCCAGTAGAAATATTATATTTTTCTTTTCTCTGCTAAGGGCTTTTTAGCAGAGAGAAGCAGTTGGTTTTAAAAGGGAACCAGAGAGAATTTTTTTTTCTGCTCTCTCTCGCAGTTTGTGGCTTGCATGTTAAGGGTCTTTTGTCATGCAATAGCCCTCCCATTAGGAGGCAAGTACCGGCACTTATATGCATGCAAATAAAGTGGTTTTTCTGGTTTCCCTTCATTGAACATTAGCTAGAGAGAGAAAAGGAAAATTAACTAAAGGCACTGTTGCTAGGCAGACTTCAGGAGGCAACAGAGAACCTGCAGTTCAGAAGATAAACACCGGAGGGCACCCCAACACAAGAAAACAGGAACCATGACTTCTAAGGCAAAAATTGACGCCGAAGAACAAATCAAAGAAGCTGAACACAGGCGACAACTGGAAATAAAACAAAAAGAGATGGAGATGAAAGAAAGAGAAGAACAGATCAAAGAGGCAGCACACAAAAGAAAACTAGAAGAAGAAGAGATGGCCTACCGAAGGAAACAAGCAGAAGATGAGTTGGCCCACAGAAGGAAGCAAGAAGAAGAGGAGGCGGCCCACCACCGAGAAATGGAAAAACAACAAAAAGAGAATGAAGAGAAGGAAAAACAGAGAAAACATGAACTGGAGTTGGCAAAAGCTGGGCTGCCTGTGCCAGCCAACCCTAACAACCCGGCGCCAAATATTGCTCCACAGCACAAAAAATTTCCCACCTACAAGGCAGGTGATGACACCGAGGCCTTCTTGGAAAATTTTGAAAGAGCCTGTCTTGGGTACAGCATTCCCGAAGACCAGTACATGGTAGAATTGAGGTCACAGCTCAGTGGACCTTTAGCAGAGGTGGCAGCTGAAATGCCTAAGCACCAAATGAATGACTATAAACTTTTCCTAACCAAGGCCAGATACAGGATGGGGATAACCCCAGATCATGCCCGTCGGCGCTTCAGAACCCAAAAGTGGAAACCAGAGGTGTCATTTCCCAAACACGCCTACTACATTGCAAAAAACTATGAGGCCTGGCTAACAGGAAACAACATTCAAACCTTGGAAGAACTGAACCTCCTCATACAAATGGAGCAGTTCTTGGATGGTGTTCCTGAAGACATCACACGGTACATACAAGATGGAAACCCCAAGAATATCGCTGAGGCGGGGGAGATTGGAGCCAAATGGATGGAACTGGCAGAAAGCAAGAAAGCTACTGTCAAGGGGAACGATTACCCCAGGGGGCACACAGACCATAAACCCTACAACCGAGGACAGCCAAAGACCCCACATACCACCCAAGTAAAGCCACAGATACCCTACCCTTCAACCTCACCAGTCTCCAGTAACTCACCTCGGCCCAGTGACCCATCAGATGGAAGATGCTTTAAGTGTAATGAACTGGGACATATCAAGGCCAAGTGTCCCAAGAACACCATGCGAGTGCAATTCATTACACCACCATCACACCAAAGATCCCCAGGCCCGGATGCCTCTCAAATACCCTTGGAGCGAAGGGAAAATTTGAGAGTGGGCGGAAAGAAGGTTACTGCGTGGAGAGACACGGGGGCACAAGTGTCAGCTATCCACCAATCCTTCGTTGACCCCAAATTCATCAACCCAAAGGCCAAAGTTACAATTTACCCCTTCATGTCACAAGCTGTAGACTTGCCTACAGCTCAACTGCCTGTCCAGTACAAAGGCTGGTCAGGAATGTGGACTTTTGCAGTCTATGACAATTATCCTATCCCCATGCTACTGGGGGAAGACTTGGCCAACCAGGTGAGGCGGGCCAAGAGAGTGGGAATGGTTACACGTAGCCAAACCAGGCAAGCTTCCAGACCCATTCCTGTTCCTGAACCGTCCACAGAGGCCCCGTCTGTGTTACCAGAGACCCAGACAGAGGTAGTGGACCCAGATTCCATGCCTACCACTGAAACAGCCACAGCATCTCCAGTCCCAGGCCCGGAACTGGAACAGCAACCAGCACCAGCAAGTGCAACCCCATCTTCAAACTCAACGCCAGAGGGCGCCAGCGAGCCAGAACTGGCAAAAGCAAAAGACAACCATACCCAAAAGGCTCAGCCAGAGCCTAAAATACCCTCAGGTGCACCAGCGGAGAGCGGTTCACCAGCAACGGAAACAACCCCATCACCTACATCGCTTCCAGAGGGACCAAGCCCAAGTCCACAGTCTGAGGAAGAACTGGTGACCCCAGCCTCAAGGGAACAGTTCCAGACTGAGCAGGAAGCAGATGACAGCCTTCAGAAAGCTTGGGCGGTGGCACGGAGCACCCCACCGCCTCTCAGCTCTTCTAATCGATCCCGGTTTGTTATAGACCAAGGACTTTTATACAAGGAAATTCTTTCTGGTGGACACCGGGAAGAATGGCAGCCGCAAAAACAGTTGGTGGTTCCAACTAAGTACCGGGGGAAGCTCTTAAGCTTAGCCCATGATCATCCCAGTGGCCATGCTGGGGTGAACAGAACCAAGGACCGGTTGGGGAAGTCCTTCCACTGGGAGGAGATGGGCAAGGATGTTGCCAAGTATGTCCGGTCTTGTGAGGTATGCCAAAGAGTGGGAAAGCCTCAAGACCAGGTCAAGGCCCCTCTCCAGCCACTCCCCATAATTGAGGTCCCATTTCAGCGAGTAGCTGTGGATATTCTGGGCCCTTTCCCAAAAAAGACGCCCAGAGGAAAGCAGTACGTACTGACTTTAGTGGACTTTGCTACCCGATGGCCGGAAGCAGTCGCTCTAGGCAACACCAGGGCTAACACTGTGTGCCTGCCCCTAACAGACATCTTTGCCAGGGTAGGTTGGCCCTCCGACATCCTTACAGATTCAGGGTCTAATTTCCTGGCAGGGACCATGGAAAAACTGTGGGAAACTCATGGGGTGAATCACTTGGTTGCCACCCCATACCACCATCAAACCAATGGCCTGGTGGAAAGGTTCAATGGAACTTTGGGCGCCATGATACGAAAATTCATCAACGAATTCTCCAATAATTGGGACCTAGTGTTGCAGCAGTTGCTGTTTGCCTACAGGGCTGTACCACATCCCAGTTTAGGGTTTTCACCATTTGAACTTGTGTATGGTCACGAGGTTAAGGGGCCATTACAGTTGGTAAAGCAGCAATGGGAGGGGTTTACGCCTTCTCCAGGAACTAACATTCTGGACTTTGTAAGCAACCTACAAAGCACCCTCCGACACTCTTTAGCCCTTGCTAGAGAGAATCTAAAGGATGCTCAGGAAGAGCAAAAGGCCTGGTATGACAGACATGCCAGAGATCGGTCCTTCAAGGTAGGAGACCAGGTTATGGTCTTGAAGGCGCAACAGGCCCATAAGATGGAAGCCTCATGGGAAGGGCCATTCACGGTCCAAGAGCGCCTGGGAGCTGTAAACTACCTCATAGCATTTCCCAATTCCTCACTAAAGCCTAAAGTGTACCATGTTAATTCTCTCAAGCCTTTCTATTCCAGAGACTTACAGGTTTGTCAGTTTACAGTCCAGGGAGAGGATGCTGAGTGGCCTGACGGTGTCTACTACGACGGGAAAAAAGACGGTGGCGTGGAAGAGGTGAACCTCTCAACCACTCTGGAACGTCTGCAGCGGCAGCAAATCAAGGAGCTGTGCACTAGCTTCGCCCCATTGTTCTCAGCCACCCCAGGACGGACTGAACGGGCATACCACTCCATTGATACAGGTAATGCTCACCCAATCAGAACCCCACCCTACCGAGTGTCTCCTCATGCCCAAGCTGCTATAGAACGGGAGATCCAAAACATGCTACAGATGGGTATAATCCGCTCATCTACCAGTGCATGGGCATCTCCAGTGGTTCTGGTACCCAAACCAGATGGGGAAATACGCTTTTGCGTGGACTACCGTAAGCTAAATGCTGTAACTCGTCCGGACAACTATCCAATGCCACGTGCCGATGAGCTATTGGAAAAGTTGGGACGTGCCCAGTTCATCTCTACAATAGACTTAACCAAGGGGTACTGGCAAGTACCGCTAGATGAACCTGCCAAGGAGAGGTCAGCATTCGTCACCCATGCGGGGGTGTATGAGTTCAATGTCCTTCCTTTCGGCCTTCGAAATGCACCCGCCACCTTCCAGAGGCTGGTAGATGGTCTACTAGCTGGACTGGGAGAATTTGCAGTTGCCTACCTCGATGATGTGGCCATTTTTTCAGACTCCTGGCCCGAACACCTACTACACCTGGAAAAGGTCTTTGAGCGCATCAGGCAGGCAGGACTAACTGTTAAGGCCAAAAAGTGTCAAATAGGCCAAAACAGAGTGACTTACCTGGGGCACCAGGTGGGTCGAGGAACCATAAACCCCCTACAGGCCATGGTGGATGCTATCCAAAAGTGGCCTGTCCCAAGGTCAAAGAAACAGGTCCAATCCTTCTTAGGCTTGGCCGGATACTACAGGCGATTTGTACCACACTACAGCCAAATCGCTGCCCCACTGACCGACCTGACCAAAAAGACCCAGCCAAATGCAGTTAAGTGGACTGATGAGTGTCAAAAGGCCTTTACCCAACTTAAGGCAACGCTCATGTCTGACCCTGTGCTCAGGGCCCCGGATTTTGACAAGCCATTCCTAGTAACCACAGATGCATCTGAGCGTGGTATAGGAGCAGTGCTCATGCAGGAAGCAACAGATCACAACTTCCATCCTGTCGTGTTTCTCAGCAAGAAACTGTCTGAGAGGGAAAGTCACTGGTCAGTCAGTGAAAAGGAATGCTATGCCATTGTGTACGCCCTGGAAAAGCTACGCCCATATGTTTGGGGACGGCGGTTCCAACTACAAACTGACCATGCTGCACTAAAGTGGCTTCATACTGCCAAGGGGAACAACAAGAAACTTCTTCGTTGGAGTTTAGCTCTCCAAGATTTTGATTTTGAAATTCAACACATCACAGGAGCTTCTAATAAAGTTGCTGATGCACTCTCCCGTGAGAGTTTCCCAGAATTCAGTAGTTAAAAAGTGTTCTTAAAATGTAGAAGTCTGTTAGTTATATACTTAGGAGTATATGTAAAGGTGTATGTGTTGTATTAATCTGTTTATTTTCAAGTTCTAGAAGGAAATCGCCGCCAGTGAGCTTCCCCACTGTCTGCAATTTGGGGGGCGTGTCATAAACAGATAGCTAAGGGTTAATGTCTCTTTCACCTGAAGCACCTGACCAGAGGACCAATCAGGAAACCGGATTTTTTCAACTTTGGGTGGAGGGAATTGAGTGTCTAAGGTCTTTTGTTTTCTGCCTGCCTGCTTTCTCTGAGCTTTGGAGAAGTAGTTCTACTTTCTAGTCTTCTGTTTCCAAGTGTAAGGACAAAGAGATCAGATAGTAAGTTCTATGGTTTCTTTTCTTTGGTATTTGCATGAATATAAGTGCTGGAGTGCTTTGATTTGTATTCTTTTTGAATAAGGCTGTTTATTCAATATTCTTTTAAGCAATTGACCCTGTGTTGTATCATCTTAATACAGAGAGAACATTTGTACTTATTTTTCTTTCTTTTTATATAAAGCTTTCTTTTAAGACCTGTTGGAGTTTTTCTTTACTTCAGGGAAATTGAGTCTGTACTCACCAGGGAATTGGTGGGAGGAAGAAATCAAGGGGAGATTTGTGTGTTGGATTGCTAGCCTGACTTTGCATTCCCTCTGGGGGAATAGGAAAGTACTTTTTGTTTCCAGGATTGGGAACAGAGAGGGAGATTCACTCTGTTTGGATTCACAGAACTTGTGTCTGTGTATCTCTCCAGGAGCACCTGGAGGGGGGAAGGGAAAAAGGATTATTTCCCTTTGTTGTGAGACTCAAGGGATTTGGGTCTTGGGGTCCCCAGGAAAGGTTTTTCAGGGGGACCAGAGTGCCCCAAAACACTCTAATTTTTTGGGTGGTGGCAGCAGGTACCAGGTCCAAGCTGGTAACTAAGCTTGGAGGTTTTCATGCTAACCCCCATATTTTGGACGCTAAGGTCCAAATCTGGGACTAAGGTTATTACAGGGACAAATTGCAACATGGATTTACTAAAGGTAGATCGTGTCAAACCAATCTGATCTCCTTCTTTGAGAAGGTGACGGATTACTTAGATAAAGAGAATGCGGTAGATATAATTTACCTAGATTTCAGTAAGGCGTTTGACACGGTTCCGCATGGGGAACTGTTAGTTAAATTGGAAAAGATGGGGATGAATATGAAAGTTGTAAGGTGGATAAGGAACTGGTTAAAGGGGAGACTCCAGCGGGTCGTATTAAAAGGTGAACTGTCAGGCTGGAAGGAGGTCACTAGTGGAGTCCCTCAAGGATCGGTTTTGGGACTGATCTTATTTAACCTTTTTATTACTGACCTTGGCACAAAGAGCGGGAATGTGCTAATAAAGTTTGCGGATGACACAAAGCTGGGGGGTATTGCTAACACGGAGAAGGACAGGGATACTATTCAGGAAGATCTGAACCACCTTGTAAACTGGAGTAATAGAAATAGGATGAAATACAATAGTGAAAAGTGCAAGGTCATGCACTTGGGAATTAATAATAAGAATTTTAGATATACGTTGGAGGCGCATCAGTTGGAAGCGACAGAGGAGGAGAAGGACCTTGGGGTATTGGTTGATAGCAGGATGACTATGAGTCGCCAATGTGATACGGCTGTTAAAAAAGCAAATGCGATTTTGGGATGCATCAGGGGGGGTATTTCCAGCAAGGATAAGGAGGTGTTAGTACCGTTATATAAGGCGTTGGTGAGACCCCATCTGGAATACTGTGTGCAGTTCTGGTGTCCCATGTTCAAGAAGGATGAATTCAAACTGGAGCAGGTTCAGAGACGGGCTACTAGGATGATCCGAGGAATGGAAAAACTGCCTTATGAAAGGAGACTCAAAGAGCTTGGCTTGTTTAGCCTGGCCAAAAGAAGGCTGCGGGGGATATGCTTGCTCTATATAAATATATCAGGGGGGTTAACCTTAGGGAGGGAGAGGAATTATTTAAGTTTAGTACTAATGTAGGCACGAGGACAAATGAGTATAAACTGGATATTAGGAAGTTTAGACTTGAAATTAGAAGAAAGGTTTCTAACCATTAGGGGAGTGAAGTTCTGGAACAGCCTTCCGAGGGAAGTAGTAGGGGCAAAAGACTTTTCTGGCTTTAAGACAAAACTTGATAAGTATATGGAGGGGATGTTATGATAGGATCGTTAATCTGGGCAATTGATCTTGGATTACCACCAGATAGGTCTGCTCAATGGTCTGCGGGGAGATGTTGGATGGGATGGGAACTGAGTTACTGCAGAGAATTCCTTCTTGGGTGCTGGCTGGTGACTCTTGCCCACATGCTCAGGATTTAGCTGATCGCCATATTTGGGGTCGGGAAGGAATTTTCCTCCAGGACGGATTGGCAGGGGCCCTGGAGGTTTTTCGCCTTCCCCTGCAGCGTGGGGCACGGGTCGCTTGCTGGTGGATTCTCTGCAGCTTGAGGTCTTCAAACCAATTTTGAGGATTTCAATAACTCAGTCCTGGGTTAGGGGTTGTTATAAAATTGGATGGGTGGGGTTCTGTGGCCTGCCTTGTGCAGGAGGTCAGACTAGATGATCATATTGGTCCCTTCTGACCTATGAGTCTATGAGTCTATGAGAACGCTAAAGAACATTCTAGACAAAACTTTTAAAAGCCACTCAAAAACTACCATAGGTAACACAGTGAAAACAAAGGGTTTGATTCTCTTTTCACTTTTTCTGGTGTAAATAATTCCATTGCACTCAGTGGTTTTACCTTGGGGTAAAAACAATGAAAGTGAGAAGACAAATAGGCCCAAGATGAAAAACAAATTAAAGTGTTTCCATTATTCCAAAAGCTGGAATCCTCATTCAAGATGTGCCTACACAAGCCTAAAGTCAAATACATCTAAAGCTAAACAAGAGAAATCTTTTACATACCAGTTAAAACACTGATCTGCAACTCTTAATCAAATAGCACAGATATTGCTACTCAGTGGGGTTAAGATTTGCATAAAATGGTCCCATGCACACCATTTTATATTCATAAAGAAATAAGGGTCAGGCTAGTGCCGTGTGCAAAATACCAGCGTGCCGTGTGCATAGGGCTAGTGTGCCATGTGCAGATCCTGTTTACGTGAAGGGCACCAGCTCGGAACCTGGAAGGCGAAGGAGCTAGGGACCAATCAGACGCTGACATGAGTAAGAGCCTTCAAATAAAACTATGTCTCGTGCCAAAATCTGCAGGAGTATCCGCGGGTTAGCTGAAAGGCCTGATCACCCTTTCAGCCAGAGTCTCCTCCGGATTTAGCCTGCTCGGGTTGTGTCAATTCGCTTTCTTTTTTGGATTATTTTCCTGCCAATTCGTCATGCCCTTGGTGTCTGTATTGCTGGTCACCTGCTCCTGGAGTGTGCTGTAAATACTCTGTTTAGCCTCCTTCCTTTTTTCCCTCCCTTACTTGATACCAAGCTGTGTATATAGTATATGAGAGTGGAATTGTTGCATTAATTGCTATTGTGGTTAATTGTATTTTACAATATTCGGTTAATGTGCGCACAGTTTACTTAGTTTTGTGTATCTGCTCTGGCTTTTAGTGAGCAGTTGATTACAGACTGCTTGGTTTCTTGTTCTTCTTGCATCTGAGGAAGTGGGTATTCACCCACAAAAGCTCATGCTCCAAAACGTCTGTTAGTCTATAAGGTGCCACAGGATTCTTTGCTGGTTTCTTGTTGTGAGATGTAAATAGATTGTTTCAAGTTGTGTGTATATTCTTATTCTGATAGTATTGTTAGTTGTTAAAAGTGCTCCTCCCTAGCCCAAGTTGCAACTTATTCTCCATTAATAAACAACCACTTGGTTTTGAATTACAATCTGTTTTCATTTTGATTTTCCTCTCTCAATCAAATCCTTACTCGAACCTGCATTGGTCTCGGACAGTGAAAGTGTGAGATTCAAGCATAGAAGCTCCATAACACACAGAGATATCAACAAGACAACATACCCCATAGAAACATAAAAGCAACAGATTGTTGCTGAAAGTGAAGTGAAAGTGAAGAAAGTGAGAAAGAAGCTAAAAGTGAGGTGTATAGGGAAAGATATAGCATACAAAAATAATTACAAAAAATAACATTACCTTTGATGAAAGCCTGGGAGACCGGCTAGGTAGCAGAGTTGTAAAAGGGTAAGGAGAAAATGGAAAGGGATTGGGAGGAGAAATCAAAAGATCTGTTTTGGAATGACTAAGTTTGAGAAAGCATTGGGACATCCAGGTGACATTAGAGACACAGTTGGAGATCTAAGACTGAAGAAAAGAGGACAGGTCAGGAATCAAAAGGTAGAGATTGTAGCTGAAACCACTGGAGAAGATAAGCTTGCATAAAGAGACTATATAAGAAGGGAAGAAGAAGGAACCGGGTACAAAACACTGAGTGACCTCAACAGATAGAGAAAGCAGTGAACCATCAAATAAAACATTAAAGGAGTAGTCACTGAGATAGGAGAACACTAAAGCATGGAAGACATGAAAAGAAAAAAAGTGGAAGAGAACAGAATGACCAATTGTCCAGTGCAGCAGAGAGCAAGAAAAACAGGAATTAAAAGATCCCTTTACAGTATTAGATATTTGAATATGATAATACAAATACCTACATTGATTACCTGATGAATAAAAAGTATTTGTTATCGTGAATATCTGCATACCACAGGAACAGCATTCCTTTGCAGAAATATATACTATAATGAGCATATTGCTAAGTAATCTAGTATCTTCCTCCAAGGAAATATGTACACCAATTACATTCACCCATTTTTTAGTTAATACATTTACACAATTATATAGTATAAGACACTATATTTTTAGCCACAACTCAGTTGCTTGAAGAGTCCTATGCTGTCTGTGTAGAATAGTGGTGGGCAAACTACAGTCCACAGGCCACATCTAGCCTGTCAGCCGATTTTATCTGTCCCTCACGCTCCCACTGGGGAGCAGGTTCTGGGGCTTGCCCTGCTCCCTTGCTCCAGCTGGGGAGTGGGGTCAGGGGGCTTGCACATGCCACAGCTCCACACAGTTCCTGGAAGCAGTGGTATGTTCCGCCCTCTGGCTCCTACATGTGGAGGCAGCCCGGGGGCTCTGCAGGCTGTCTAAGACCCAAGCGCCGCCCCCGCAGCTCCCATTGGCCAGGAACTGCAGCTCCCATTGGCCAGGAACTGCAGCCAATGGGAGCTGCAGGGGCAGCACCTGCAGATGGCACAATGTACAGAGCTGTCTGGCCACTCCTCTGTGTAGGAGCTGGAGGGGGTGACATGCCACTGTTTCCAGGAGCTGCTTGAGGTAAGCGCTGCCTAGAACTTGCACCCCTGACCCCCCTCCTGGGCCCCAACCCCCTGCCCCAGCCCTGATCCCCCTCCGACTCTTTGAACCCCTTGGTCCCAACCTGAAGCACCCTTCTACACCCCAAACCCCTCATCCCCAGCCCCACTCCAGAGCCCACACGTCTACCCAGAGCCTCACCCCCACCTCCACACCAACACCCTGCCCCAGCCTGGAGCCCCCTTCCGCACCCTGAACTCCTCATTTCTGCCCTGCACCCCAAGCCAGAGTCCTCATCCCCCTCCTGCACCCCAACCACAATTTCATGAGCATTCATGCTCAGCATACAATTTCCATACCTAAATGTGGCCCTTGGGCCAAAATGTTTGCCCATCCCTGGTATAGAACACAATCTTAAAAAATCAAAATCTATTTACAGAAAGATTAACTGAATAGATCTGTTATGAAGACTGGGAAGAATTTTTTTTTTAAGATTGTTCAGTGCGCAAGAAGTATGTTCACTGCTGAAAATAAGATTTGTTGCCTGACTTTTGCATATCCAAGAAAGGTATGGCGATGAAATATTATTAAAATACCTTTGAAACAGAGCCCTTAGTTACATTTAGAATGATTGAGAAGAGACTCATGTATACTTCTATGTAGGGCTCAACTTTATAAACAAAAACAGTAGAGTGTGTGAACTTTTCAAATTGCCCAAGTAATGGAAAGCTATTGGTGTGTGCAAGAAGACAATAAAATAAGCTTATTAATTAAACAATATTTTTGAGAGCAGCAAGGAGAGTATTACTGTGAAAACTGGCCTTGTGGGAGAATTAAACTGGTTTAGAATGAACAAGGGTATAGTATTTTTAAACATAATCCTGAAATAGAGCTAATTCACAATTTTATGTGACTCTTTGATTAAATATGTCAAGGTTGAATCTCTGTAATACTTCTGTGTTCACCTCAATTTATATTTTATTAGCTTTGATCCTATATTTAAAAAGTCACTTTATATCTATAGTATTATATGGACAGTCACAATAAAGAACTTAGGCCAGAAGAAGTCTGCAGAATTATTTTGAAAAAAAAAAAAGGTTTTATAGTGTTATTAAATTATCCACTAGTCATATTTTTAAAAGGAAAAAAAGTAGATCTCATAGATACAAATATGATGATGTGGTATTAGAGTGTCCCCAAATACCTATTGTAGCACCAGATACTTGTTTCATTTATTAGTTTATTAGAGGGTGGGGAACTGGGAAGATGTGTGAGGAGGCAGTGGTGTAATAGAGGACGAGTTCCCAGTCTCAGAAACACATTGTGGGAGATATTGAAAAATGTAAATATAATCTTTATCACAATTTGAATTTTTGAAGGACTGGAGCCACAAAATTTGGATCTGAATTTTGAAACTTTGCCAATCAAAACAATAAACAAAAAGATCAGAGAACTTTAAATCCAGAATTTTGGTTTAGCACCAAATGTAGAAATATAATAGAGTTTGGATTATGAACCACCTCCCATTCAAATATATCAATGATGTTTCTGTTCAGGGATTTGATTAAAGTACAACTCTAAACTGAAATAATAAAAGACCTATTAAACCCTAGGTTATTCATCTTTGGGGAATGCTGGTCATTCATAAATTGCTTAAAATATGTTATATGAGTTTCTGCGCATTGATCATTTTAAAATGAAGTTCTGCTCTGCAAACTGATTGTGTGAAAATGCCTTGTGGGTGTGACAGCGTGGTGGTGTTTAGGAACACAGGGGTCATCTGTTCAGTCACCCTAGGCACAAGTGATAAAACACTCCATTAAGATTCACTGTAATTACTAATTAATAGTGCCTGCAGGTGAGTCCAATTAAGTCCAACAAGGATATAAGAGGTAGAAGCCAGCTGATGGGCTTGCAGGGAAATGTAAAGTGTAGGCCGATCTTATAATTGTGTGAGTGTCAATAAAGCATGCCTTCCCTCACCCTGGGACATAATTTGGACAGTAATTCAAAGTCACTGTGTTCTGCCTATCTTGGCCTGATAACAGTAGTTTTCATGTTTATTTATTTTTAATAACTCTGGATCAAATGTGCTTTGTTTAATGCTAAAATGCCTTTCCCTCTAGCTTCAAGTCCTGTCATCTCATTCTAGGATTTGAATGCAATACTACTTTCTTCCACTACAGAAAATTTATTCATATTTACTTATATACTCAGTTACAACTGTGCTGTCTTCAAAATCTACTTTCAGAAGATTGGGCAGACATACACTAGTGTAACTGACTTGAAAGCTTAAGAAACAAGATTGTTAATGCATAGAATCTAGCTTACTCTCCCATAGCTGCTTTTAGCTAAGCACAGCCAACAGGAACAAAAAGCACTAAGAGTTTATTTAGTTACCGGGGTAAGAAGATAGAACTTTGAATACATAGCAGGTACAGATTTGTTCTTAAGGTGGTACTGTTTTGACATAAAGCACATTCTCCACTGGATAGTGACTAAGTGATTCATAAACTAGAATTTAAGCAATGTCCATTTCCTTGTATGCAATCTTACATTCCTATTTTTAGCATTTATTGTTTTCAATTCATGCTACTTGCAGAATTATAAATATTAGCATACTATTCTCACTGAATAAACTATGTAAACTTAAAAGAAGGGCATTTACAAATAATTACCTCCTATAGACCATCTATATTTTTATCAAGGGGCTTATAACCTATGAGGCTTCACAATTCTCCTGTGCCTTTTGGTGTTCTATGGAGTGAGAACAATGTAGACCTTTTCAAAACACAATACCACAGCTATTTTTTCCTTCTACCTACAATAAGTAAAGTCAATGTATGAAAGTGTTTGTTCTTCAAATATTTAATTTAGTTGTTAAAGATGTTTAAATCTTTAGTAGATCTGTTTGGGTGAGCTAGTGAAAAATACCAACACAAAACAGCAAAGAGTCCTGTGGCACCTTATAGACTAACAGATGTTTTGGAGCATGAGCTTTTGTGGGTGAATACCCACTTCGTCAGATGCATCACAACACAAAACACTTTTTTTAAAATAGTCCTTAACTTTCAATTTTGCTACTTACAAAGGGGATATAGCTGATTTAAATGGGATAAATATATTGAAAAATGGTAAATCTTAGGAATTAAATTAGCAGCTTCAGGACCAGCTGCTAAGTCTATTAGGACAAGCAGGAAGAATATCAAAGTTAAAAAAAAAAACTTAACTTTTTCCCATTTTTGTCTGCTGCTTTCTCCAGTGATATTCTCCCTTGTCTCAATCCTGCAAATACTTAACCATGTGCTTAACTTTACTTGCATAAGTATTCCTTTGAAGTCAATGGCCTATTCACATGGATAAAGTTATTCATGTGCATTAGGGTTGGGGTCTAAACTAGTATTTATTAAAGCTTTGGTTCAGCAAGGTTCTTAAACACGCTTCTGACTTAGAGTACATTCATAGTCCCTTTGACTTATAAAAATACTCAGATGCTTAAATGCTTCCCTTAATCAACCTCTGATATCTCACTGTAAATTATTACAGCGGCATTACTCACTACCCAACCCCCCACCAATCAGCATTAGTGGTGTGCTCTTTGGATGAGCTATTTATTCTATTATCAGTTTTTTATTAACGTCTTTTAGTTTTCAGCAAAGTAATACTCACTTTCCAGAGCAGATTATCAATAGCAAGTCACTTGTTTCGGTTTGCATTAAAGTAATGGTTATATGCAAACGTTCAGCAGCTGAGTAGAGTGATCTATTTTTCAAGTATAAATACTGTTGGCCTCATCTTCAGAGGTGGGAGAAAGTGCAAGATAACGGACAAAGACAAAACAGAAAAGGACTGGGGAGATGAGACAGAGAGAGAAAAGAGAAGATGATAAAAGGAGAAAAATCAGAAGTTTTTACTAGGTGAGGGGAGGAAAGATGATCTAGCAGTTAGGGCATTACTCCTGTGATTCAAGAGGCCAGTATTCAATTCTCTGTTCTACTGCAGACATCCTGTGTGACTGTGGTTGGGCAAATCAATTAATTTCTCTGTGCTTTGGTTCTCCATCTGTAAAATGGGTATAATATCACTTCCTACCTCACTAGGGTGTTGCAGATAAACCCATTAAAGATATGAAGTGGTGGGATACTATAATAGTGGAGGGTTGGGGGCATATAAATACCTAAACTAGAGATGGAGCAGACAGTGTGCATTGGCTAGAATAAGAGATGACATCAGGCAGGCTGGGGTAAGAGGTATAGTGTGTTTAAAATTCCTTCTCAAATCAATGAGACGGGATTTCAGTGGTGGCAGCAAAAAACAGTCCCTACCAAAGTGATGTGAAACACTCCCAGAGAAAGCAAAAACCCAGATGAAATGTAACTGATCTGGGAACTCAATCCAAATATTAATTTGTGTGAAGTCAGTTGAAGGATGTGCTGAGAGCTGCTCTGTAAAATGTTTATTTTGTGTTTGTAACTGATAGTTCATTTAAATGGATTTGAGGGATGGAAGAGAGAGAGAGCTGAGTTACATTCACTTTACTAGTCAAGAATGTTCTATTTTCACCCCGAAGGAAAAAAATAAAATCACAATCTATTTCATCTTATGCACGTATACACTATTAAATGGATGGAAGACTAGATGGCTCAGGGTATGGATGATGGAATCTAACATCTTACTCCTTGTTACTCTTCAAACATAGTTCAAGTGACTAGTAACCAAAGTTATCACACCTGCAAAGTTTGGTATCCTAAATAGAATGATGTGGAGGTATGTGCTACCCCTACACTGTTCATTACAAAATCCACTGACACAGTTGACACTAACCAGCAATGTTTTTGAAGGAACAGCTCAAGGGCAGACTGAAGAAGCTTTCTGATGCTCCTGATTTATAAGGTAAATACAACACATCAGTCTCCCAAGCTGCTAAATTAGACCTTTTCACCTGAATTATATTTATGTACAATCCCCATTTTGGATTTTCTGCTGCTTTTTATTGATCCTTGAGAGACTGATTTAGTTAGTAGCTGCTGTGTGAAAGGGCTAGAAGGTAGACAATATTGTTGTTCAATTTTATGTAACATTCCTTTGTGTACTTGAAGTGTTTAGCCAAAATTTCTACAGAATGTGCTCAGGGCACAGGTCTTATATGCTCATACTGTAATTCAGAGATGTCAAAACTAACTTTGTATGGAACAACATCATGCACTGCTCTTCAGGGAGGATTATTGCCATGCCAAATTGCAAGTTTCAGTTGAAAAGGCAAAGTTTTGATTATTTTGAAAATGGCTTTTTTTAAGGTACTTCTATGACTACTCATTATCATAGTATCTAAATAACTAACCATCTTTACTGCATTTACCCAAAAACACTCCTGGGAGATAGGCAAGTACTATTTATTCCCATTTTACAGATGGAGAACTAAGGCACTGAGAGACTAAATGACTTGCTCAAGCAAGTAGTAGATCAGGGACTTGAACACAGGTCTCTAAAAATCATGGTCTCTTAACCACTGGGTAATCCTTTCTCTCCACGGAAAATAGGATCATGGCTCATAGAAAATATTTTACATTCTTAACTATAGGAGCTTTGTTGCTTCCATTCTGAGTTATGCAGTTCCTTCCTTTAATATTATCTTGCATTTACTATGTAAGAGCACTTGTTATATGAATATCTCAAGTTCAATAGTTTTAAACATTACTTAAACCTGTAAACATAAGCAAGTGTATTAGGGGAAACTGTAGTAAACAGAATTTAAGAGTGGATTCAGCTTTCATTAAAGTTAATGTAAAGGTGCCCATTGACTCCAATGGGAGTTAGATCAGGCCCTGAGTAATTTTTGAAAAATGATTGAAGTAAGATTTTCTGGAACCCTACATTGACTGATTCTACCTCATGCTCCTATATCTTTACAGGAGATATGTATACACAGTCTCTCTTCTTATTCAGTCTCATGTTAAGTTTCTTACTCACTGAATATATTTTACTAGCCTTTTCACCCACCAGCTTAATCTGAACCTAAACAGCTCCCTCTTTTCCGTTTCTGACCACTTACGTCTCCCCAGCCATAGCTGTCAGTGCCGACAAGAGAGTGAGGAAGTCTGTACAAATTACCGGGACCCGGCTTCCCCAGCTTCGTTGCCCTGTTTAGCTGATCCGCCCTTGCTGAGAGGCCTGAAAATTTTTTTTCCCTGGGGCCTGAACCCGCTCTCTGTGGCCCTGATAGCTCTGATCACCTTGACGATGATGTCTGTAGGCCAGTCAAGTTGTTACTTAAAAATATATCTTTGTGAACAGCAGTGAGCAGCTAGAAGCTGTTTTGTGGACGAACTGCTAGCCAACACATTTGCTTCCTTATGGCATAGCCAACAATCTCCCAGGAGTATAAGCCCTCTGTGCTGGATGCCACTCATGATAGTTCGGTAAGTTGGTTTTTATTTTTATATACTGTTGTTAGATAAGAAAACTCTCTTACAAATAAAGAGTGGATAACTGTATATTTCCTTTATTCCTTGTGTGATAGGCAATGAGGATGAATTAACACTGCTTGTAGGACTATCATTTACTAACCTCCTCATTTTGTGTTACTTTTGCAGCCTTAATATTGTATTAAAATTGTTGCTTGTCTATGCACAGAAGCTATTTAACTAAACAGGTTAAAGCCATTAAAAACTAACAACTTATATTGTGTTAGCTGCTTGGGTAAATGAATGCCAGGTTTAAATTGAATTAAAAGTGTCAATAAGAATTATCACTGGCTTAACTAAATCTGTTTTTAAAACACTTTTAGTTAAACTGGTACAAATTTGGATGTAGACCAAGACTTAGAGTTTGTCAGGGCTTGAAGATCACCAGATCAACAAATTTGTTAGCACCAAACTCTGTGTGTGTGTGTGTGTGTGTGTGTGTGTGTGTGTGTGTGTGTGTGTACACATACTATACAGTAAATTCATTATTTTAATGAAGAAAGTAAATGCAAAACAGAACATTAAAAAAACTGATACATGCATTATGGGACCTTTCCTCACACAACAATATGAAATGGCAGTCTTTAAATCTAATCCAGAAATATATTTGTGTGGTGTAAATAAGTCATGTAATTTTATTACTTATTGGTGATCCTGACTCTCATCGTTGATGGTCGAGAGTTGATAGTTGTATTGAATTATATGGACTGGGCTCTTGATTAGCACAATGAAGCAGTAATTCAAGGGAAATACCAAATTCTTGCTTCTGTCAAAAAGGTTATACAATCATTTTGGACGCAGCCTGTGATCTAAGGAAAGATGACTGGGGTCAGGGAAGACTTGACTTGTGAAAAACAAGTAATGAAACAAAATGGAAAAAAGAAATAAAAACAACTCAAGAAAAGATAAAATGCTTTTGGTTTGTGCTGCTGGATTTTGAAGATGACAGCAAATATAATTGAATGTAACTAATATTGTTAAGTTTAGCTGGTGAAGCAGTTTGGGGCACAGGAACTTGGAAAGAGTAGCACCTTCCAAATGTTGGGGCTAGCCAAAAACCAGAAAGATCCCAAGGGACTGCTCTAATGTATGAACTGGGGAAGCATCACTTTGTGGGTCATTGCTGAAGCCCAGAGTAGCTACACTGCCTCCCTCTCCTGAAAAATCCCCTCTTGCCAATGGCCCCAGAGTACCTTACAAAAGAAGTTGTGAATTGGGGACTGTGGCTTAGGGCAGTTGCTCATCACCACCAGGCAATCCTTTGTACATATCTGGGGTTCTCAGTGAAGAGAACTGCAAGCTATGGGGCACCTTCTGCAAGCAGAAACCAGAATAAAGGTTTGTTAGGTCTGAATTAGAACCCCCAACCAGGGGTTTGCTGCCTTTCTGCTAATTATTAACTGTTGTGATGTGCCTGATTGTGTCAAAATTCATTGACTATATATAGTTCCCCCATTTAAAAAAAAAAAAAGAAGAAGCACAACTAGCTGACCCAGTAGAGTTCTTTTTTGTTTGTGGGTGTTTTTGTTTTTTGCTGAGTGCTACCATCTACCTACTAGAGGAAGATTACATGTGACCCCCGTAGGAGTCAATCAATACAGCTTTAATGTAAGGTGCTCAGATACCAAACTGACAAGCCCAGAGTAAGAATTTAAACAGAAATAGCTGTTCAAAAGGCATGCAGTTGAATTTGTGTGGTTACTTCTTTTTCTCTCCTCTCATTAGAAATGGTTGTGTTCTTTCATCTGCACTCTGCCTCCCGATGAAGTCACTAGCTCTGCCATTTATTTTTATAGTCTATGGAGTGATTGTATTTGAAAGGACATTTGCGGTCACCTTTTCCAGACCCCTGTAGCCCACTATAGTTTATATCTAGCTTTTTAATCTTGCCTTTAATGCATGTAAGGATTGATCAATAACTACTTCACAAAGCAAACCATTCTACTCTGATTGTCCTTCCTGTCAGAAAGTTTTTTTTCCTATTAACCAAGCTAAATTTATTCTTTTAATTCAGCCCATCACTCGTTGTTTTATGACTAATGTCCAATGTGACTAATTCTTTCTCTTAAGTTATTGCCCATTAAGTATTTATACAGTATCATGTTCCTCCTTAAGAGTCATTTCTTTAGACTAAAAAAAAAAAGGAATCCTTTAATTTTACACTGTAAGTTGTATTTTATGTAGAAATAAAACAAAATGGGGTTATCAGTGATTTGTCTTTTCACAGACACTACAATAGTTAAAATAATTTACTATTCTGTGACGTTCTGCACTTGACTAAGTAAGAGCCTCTTCCTTCACCAGAAGCATATGAATGGCAAAAGGAGAAAAAGTTTAAAACAGTCTGTTTCTCTCCTTGAGTTGTGTGGGGTTTACAGAGAAAACAGGGCTGTTTGAAGGAGTAGCTGTAAAACATGATCTCTGAATGTTACTTTTTTTTCTGTATCATACTATTCACCATTTGCTAACTGCAATGTATTTGAAATTATTAAATGCTAATTTTTAAAGGTATTTTATTAGATTAAAGCTAAAGGCACAACCACAGTTCCGAATTAATACTGCTTCACTATCTATGGTCATTTCTGTCTACAGTAATCTTTCTAGAAAAGAAAGAAAGAAAAGACCAAATTAATCATATCATTCATCTGGGGAGCTATGTTACCCCTGAATAATCACCCTGTGTCTGAGCAAAACCAAGATCTCTTAAGGGTCTGGTTTCTTGTTCCTCCACTCCTGCATCAGGCATAGAAATAGAATGAGGGAGTATCATAGTTCAGGGCTCACCAAGGGCACACTCTTTTAGTCTTCTGGTTCCCTTCCTTCACCTCTCTTGGGCCGAAACCCACATTTCTCTCCCTCTAGACTGGAGACTTTTAAAGATGCACAGTTCCTGACCTTACCCTGTGATATCCCCAGTAAGCCAGACTTTCTAATCAAGGAATCAAAGGACTGGAAGGAACATCAAGAGGTCATCTAGTCAGTCCCCTGCACTCATGGCAGGACTAGGTATTATCTAGCCCATTCCTGACAGGTGTTTGTCTAACCTGCTCTTAAAAATCTTCAATGATGAAGATTCCACAACCTCCCTAGGCAATTTATTCCAGTGCTTAACCACCCTATCAGTTAGGATTTTTTTCCTAATGTCCAACCTAAACCTCCCTTGCTGCAATTTAAGACCATTGCTTCCTGTCCTATCCTCAGAGATTAAGAACATTTTATATGTACTTGAAAACTGTAATCATGTCCCCTCTGTGTTCTCTTCTCCAGACTAAACAATCCCAATTTTTTCAGTCTTCCTTCATAAGTCATGTTTTCTAGACCTTTAATAATTTTTGTTGCTTGTCTCTGGATTTTCTCCAATTTGTCCACATATTTCCTGAAATGTGGTGCCCAGAAATGGACACAACACTCCAGTTCAAACCTAATCAACCTGGAGTTAGAGCAGAAGAACGACTTCTCATGTCTGTCTTACAACACTCCTGCTAATACATCCCAGAATAATTTTTGCCTTTTTTTCAACAGTGTTACACTGTTGACTCTTATTTAGTTTGTGGTCCACTAAGACCCCCCCAAATCCCTTTCTGAAGAACTCCTTCCTAGGCAGTCATTTCCCATTTTGTATGTGTTCAACTGATCCTTCCTAAATGGAGTACTTTGCATTTGTCCTTATTGAATTTCATCCTATTTACTTCAGACCATTTCTCCAGTTTGTCTAGATCATTTTGAATTTTAATCCTGTCCTCCAAAGCACTTGCAACCCCTTCCAGCTTAGTATCATGTGCAAACTTTAGAATTGTACTCTATATACCATTTATCTAAATCATGGATGAAGATACTGAATCAAACCAGACCCAGAACTGATCCCGGCTGGACCTCACTCATTATGCCTTTCCAGCATGACAGGTGAACCACTGATAACTACTCTCTGGGAACATTTTTTTCCAACCACTTTTGCACCCATCTTATAGTAGATCCATCTACATTGTTTATGAAGTTATGTGAGACAGTATCAAAAGCTTTACTAAAGTCAAGATATACCATGTCTACCGCTTCACCCCATCCACAAGGCTTGTTACCCTGTCAAAGAAATCTAACAGGTTGGTTTGGCATGAGTTGTTCTTGACAAATCCATGCTGACTGTTACTTATCACCTTATCTTCTAGATGTTTGCAAACTGATTGCTTAATTTGCTCCATTATCTTTCCGGGTGCAGGCATTAAAATGACTAGTCTATAATTCCCTGGGTTGTCTTTATTTCCCTTTTTATAGTGTCATAAACAGATAGCTAAGGGTTAATGTCTCTTTCACCTGAAGCACCTGACCAGAGGACCAATCAGGAAACCGGATTTTTCAACTTTGGGTGGAGGGAATTGAGTGTCTAAGGTCTTTTGTTTTCTGCCTGCCTGCTTTCTCTGAGCTTTGGAGAAGTAGTTCTACTTTCTAGTCTTCTGTTTCCAAGTGTAAGGACAAAGAGATCAGATAGTAAGTTATATGGTTTCTTTTCTTTGGTATTTGCATGAATATAAGTGCTGGAGTGCTTTGATTTGTATTCTTTTTGAATAAGGCTGTTTATTCAATATTCCTTTAAGCAATTGACCCTGTGTTGTATCATCTTAATACAGAGAGAACATTTGTACTTATTTTCTTTCTTTTTATATAAAGCTTTCTTTTAAGACCTGTTGGAGTTTTTCTTTACTTCAGGGAAATTGAGTCTGTACTCACCAGGGAATTGGTGGGAGGAAGGAATCGGGGAGATCTGTGTGTTGGATTGCTAGCCTGATGTTGCATTCCCTCTGGGGGAATAGGAAAGTACTTTTTGTTTCCAGGATTGGGAACAGAGAGGGAGATTCACTCTGTTTGGATTCACAGAGTTGGTGTCTGTGTATCTCTCCAGGAGCACCTGGAGGGGGGAAGGGAAAAAGGATTATTTCCCTTTGTTGTGAGACTCAAGGGATTTGGGTCTTGGGGTCCCCAGGGAAGGTTTTTCAGAGGGACCAGAGTGCCCCAAAACACTCTAATTTTTTGGGTGGTGGCAGCAGGTACCAGGTCCAAGCTGGTAACTAAGCTTGGAGGTTTTCATGCTAACCCCCATATTTTGGACGCTAAGGTCCAAATCTGGGACTAAGGTTATTACATGAGTGGCAGCTGGTGGGAGATAGACAGAACCCAGAAGCCAGTAGAAATATTATATTTTTCTTTTCTCTGCTAAGGGCTTTTTAGCAGAGAGAAGCAGTTGGTTTTAAAAGGGAACCAGAGAGAATTTTTTTTTCTGCTCTCTCTCGCAGTTTGTGGCTTGCATGTTAAGGGTCTTTTGTCATGCAATAGCCCTCCCATTAGGAGGCAAGTACCGGCACTTATATGCATGCAAATAAAGTGGTTTTTCTGGTTTCCCTTCATTGAACATTAGCTAGAGAGAGAAAAGGAAAATTAACTAAAGGCACTGTTGCTAGGCAGACTTCAGGAGGCAACAGAGAACCTGCAGTTCAGAAGACAAACACCGGAGGGCACCCCAACACAAGAAAACAGGAACCATGACTTCTAAGGCAAAAATTGACGCCGAAGAACAAATCAAAGAAGCTGAACACAGGCGACAACTGGAAATAAAACAAAAAGAGATGGAGATGAAAGAAAGAGAAGAACAGATCAAAGAGGCAGCACACAAAAGAAAACTAGAAGAAGAAGAGATGGCCTACCGAAGGAAACAAGCAGAAGATGAGTTGGCCCACAGAAGGAAGCAAGAAGAAGAGGAGGCGGCCCACCACCGAGAAATGGAAAAACAACAAAAAGAGAATGAAGAGAAGGAAAAACAGAGAAAACATGAACTGGAGTTGGCAAAAGCTGGGCTGCCTGTGCCAGCCAACCCTAACAACCCGGCGCCAAATATTGCTCCACAGCACAGAAAATTTCCCACCTACAAGGCAGGTGATGACACCGAGGCCTTCTTGGAAAATTTTGAAAGAGCCTGTCTTGGGTACAACATCCCCGAAGACCAGTACATGGTAGAATTGAGGTCACAGCTCAGTGGACCTTTAGCAGAGGTGGCAGCTGAAATGCCTAAGCACCAAATGAATGACTATAAACTTTTTCTAACCAAGGCCAGATACAGGATGGGGATAACCCCAGATCATGCCCGTCGGCGCTTCAGAACCCAAAAGTGGAAACCAGAGGTGTCATTTCCCAAACACGCCTACTACATTGCAAAAAACTATGAGGCCTGGCTAACAGGAAACAACATTCAAACCTTGGAAGAACTGAACCTCCTCATACAAATGGAGCAGTTCTTGGATGGTGTTCCTGAAGACATCACACGGTACATACAAGATGGAAACCCCAAGAATATCGCTGAGGCGGGGGAGATTGGAGCCAAATGGATGGAACTGGCAGAAAGCAAGAAAGCTACTGTCAAGGGGAACGATTACCCCAGGGGGCACACAGACCATAAACCCTACAACCGAGGACAGCCAAAGACCCCACATACCACCCAAGTAAAGCCACAGATACCCTACCCTTCAACCTCACCAGTCTCCAGTAACTCACCTCGGCCCAGTGACCCATCAGATGGAAGATGCTTTAAGTGTAATGAACTGGGACATATCAAGGCCAAGTGTCCCAAGAACACCATGCGAGTGCAATTCATTACACCACCATCACACCAAAGATCCCCTGGCCCGGATGCCTCTCAAATACCCTTGGAGCGAAGGGAAAATTTGAGAGTGGGCAGAAAGAAGGTTACTGCGTGGAGAGACACGGGGGCACAAGTGTCAGCTATCCACCAATCCTTCGTTGACCCCAAATTCATCAACCCAAAGGCCAAAGTTACAATTTACCCCTTCATGTCACAAGCTGTAGACTTGCCTACAGCTCAACTGCCTGTCCAGTACAAAGGCTGGTCAGGAATGTGGACTTTTGCAGTCTATGACAATTATCCTATCCCCATGCTACTGGGGGAAGACTTGGCCAACCAGGTGAGGCGGGCCAAGAGAGTGGGAATGGTTACACGTAGCCAAACCAGGCAAGCTTCCAGACCCATTCCTGTTCCTGAGCCGTCCACAGAGGCCCCGTCTCTGTTACCAGAGACCCAGACAGAGGTAGTGGACCCGGATTCCATGCCAACCACTGAAACAGCCACAGCACCTCCAGTCCCAGGCCCGGAACTGGAACAGCAACCAGCACCAGCAAGTGCAACCACATCTTCAAACTCAACACCAGAGGGCGCCAGCGAGCCAGAACTGGCAGAAGCAAAAGACAGCCATACCCAAAAGGCTCAGCCGGAGCCTGAAATACCCTCAGGTGCACCAGCGGAGAGCGGTTCACCAGCAACGGAAACAACCCCATCACCTACATCGCTTCCAGAGGGACCAAGCCCAAGTCCACAGTCTGAGGAAGAACTGGTGACCCCAGCCTCAAGGGAACAGTTCCAGACTGAGCAGGAAGCAGATGACAGCCTTCAGAAAGCTTGGGCGGTGGCACGGAGCACCCCACCGCCTCTCAGCTCTTCTAATCGATCCCGGTTTGTTATAGACCAAGGACTTTTATACAAGGAAATTCTTTCTGGTGGACACCGGGAAGAATGGCAGCCGCAAAAAACAGTTGGTGGTTCCAACTAAGTACCGGGGGAAGCTCTTAAGCTTAGCCCATGATCATCCCAGTGGCCATGCTGGGGTGAACAGAACCAAGGACCGGTTGGGGAAGTCCTTCCACTGGGAGGGGATGGGCAAGGATGTTGCCAAGTATGTCCGGTCTTGTGAGGTATGCCAAAGAGTGGGAAAGCCTCAAGACCAGGTCAAGGCCCCTCTCCAGCCACTCCCCATAATTGAGGTCCCATTTCAGCGAGTAGCTGTGGATATTCTGGGCCCTTTCCCAAAAAAGACGCCCAGAGGAAAGCAGTACGTACTGACTTTAGTGGACTTTGCTACCCGATGGCCGGAAGCAGTCGCTCTAGGCAACACCAGGGCTAACACTGTGTGCCTGGCCCTAACAGACATCTTTGCCAGGGTAGGTTGGCCCTGCGACATCCTTACAGATTCAGGGTCTAATTTCCTGGCAGGGACCATGGAAAAACTGTGGGAAACTCATGGGGTGAATCACTTGGTTGCCACCCCATACCACCATCAAACCAATGGCCTGGTGGAAAGGTTCAATGGAACTTTGGGGGCCATGATACGAAAATTCATCAACGAATTCTCCAATAATTGGGACCTAGTGTTGCAGCAGTTGCTGTTTGCCTACAGGGCTGTACCACATCCCAGTTTAGGGTTTTCACCATTTGAACTTGTGTATGGTCACGAGGTTAAGGGGCCATTACAGTTGGTGAAGCAGCAATGGGAGGGGTTTACGCCTTCTCCAGGAACTAACATGCTGGACTTTGTAAGCAACCTACAAAGCACCCTCCGACACCCTTTAGCCCTTGCTAAAGAGAACCTACAGGATGCTCAAGAAGAGCAAAAGGCCTGGTATGACAGACATGCCAGAGATCGGTCCTTCAAGGTAGGAGACCAGGTTATGGTCTTGAAGGCGCAACAGGCCCATAAGATGGAAGCCTCATGGGAAGGGCCATTCACGGTCCAAGAGCGCCTGGGAGCTGTAAACTACCTCATAGCATTTCCCAATTCCTCACTAAAGCCTAAAGTGTACCATGTTAATTCTCTCAAGCCTTTCTATTCCAGAGACTTACAGGTTTGTCAGTTTACAGTCCAGGGAGAGGATGCTGAGTGGCCTGACGGTGTCTACTACGACGGGAAAAAAGACGGTGGCGTGGAAGAGGTGAACCTCTCAACCACTCTGGAACGTCTGCAGCGGCAGCAAATCAAGGAGCTGTGCACTAGCTTCGCCCCATTGTTCTCAGCCACCCCAGGACGGACTGAACGGGCATACCACTCCATTGATACAGGTAATGCTCACCCAATCAGAACCCCACCCTACCGAGTGTCTCCTCATGCCCAAGCTGCTATAGAACGGGAGATCCAAAACATGCTACAGATGGGTATAATCCGCTCATCTACCAGTGCATGGGCATCTCCAGTGGTTCTGGTACCCAAACCAGATGGGGAAATACGCTTTTGCGTGAACTACCGTAAGCTAAATGCTGTAACTCGTCCGGACAACTATCCAATGCCACGTACCGATGAGCTACTGGAAAAGTTGGGACGTGCCCAGTTCATCTCTACAATAGACTTAACCAAGGGGTACTGGCAAGTACCGCTAGATGAACCTGCCAAGGAAAGGTCAGCATTCGTCACCCATGCGGGGGTGTATGAATTCAATGTCCTTCCTTTCGGCCTTCGAAATGCACCCGCCACCTTCCAGAGGCTGGTAGATGGTCTACTAGCTGGACTGGGAGAATTTGCAGTTGCCTACCTCGATGATGTGGCCATTTTTTCAGACTCCTGGCCCGAACACCTACTACACCTGGAAAAGGTCTTTGAGCGCATCAGGCAGGCAGGACTAACTGTTAAGGCCAAAAAGTGTCAAATAGGCCAAAACAGAGTGACTTACCTGGGGCACCAGGTGGGTCGAGGAACCATAAACCCCCTACAGGCCTAGGTGGATGCTATCCAAAAGTGGCCTGTCCCAAGGTCAAAGAAACAAGTCCAATCCTTCTTAGGCTTTGCCGGATACTACAGGCGATTTGTACCACACTACAGCCAAATCGCTGCCCCACTGACCGACCTGACCAAAAAGACCCAGCCAAATGCAGTTAAGTGGACTAATAAGTGTCAAAAGGCCTTTACCCAACTTAAGGCAACGCTCATGTCTGACCCTGTGCTCAGGGCCCCGGATTTTGACAAGCCATTCCTAGTAACCACAAATGCATCTGAGCGTGGTATAGGAGCAGTGCTCATGCAGGAAGCAACAGATCACAACTTCCATCCTGTCGTGTTTCTCAGCAAGAAACTGTCTGAGAGGGAAAGTCACTGGTCAGTCAGTGAAAAGGAATGCTATGCCATTGTGTACGCCCTGGAAAAACTACGCCCATATGTTTGGGGACGGCGGTTCCAACTACAAACTGACCATGCTGCACTAAAGTGGCTTCATACTGCCAAGGGGAACAACAAGAAACTTCTTCGTTGGAGTTTAGCTCTCCAAGATTTTGATTTTGAAATTCAACACATCACAGGAGCTTCTAATAAAGTTGCTGATGCACTCTCCCGTGAGAGTTTCCCAGAATTCAGTAGTTAAAAAGTGTTCTTAAAATGTAGAAGTCTGTTAGTTATATACTTAGGAGTATATGTAAAGGTGTATGTGTTGTAATAATCTGTTTATTTTCAAGTTCTAGAAGGAAATCGCCGCCAGTGAGCTTCCCCACTGTCTGCAATTTGGGGGGCGTGTCATAAACAGATAGCTAAGGGTTAATGTCTCTTTCACCTGAAGCACCTGACCAGAGGACCAATCAGGAAACCGGATTTTTTCAACTTTGGGTGGAGGGAATTGAGTGTCTAAGGTCTTTTGTTTTCTGCCTGCCTGCTTTCTCTGAGCTTTGGAGAAGTAGTTCTACTTTCTAGTCTTCTGTTTCCAAGTGTAAGGACAAAGAGATCAGATAGTAAGTTATATGGTTTCTTTTCTTTGGTATTTGCATGAATATAAGTGCTGGAGTGCTTTGATTTGTATTCTTTTTGAATAAGGCTGTTTATTCAATATTCTTTTAAGCAATTGACCCTGTGTTGTATCATCTTAATACAGAGAGAACATTTGTACTTATTTTTCTTTCTTTTTATATAAAGCTTTCTTTTAAGACCTGTTGGAGTTTTTCTTTACTTCAGGGAAATTGAGTCTGTACTCACCAGGGAATTGGTGGGAGGAAGGAATCGGGGAGATCTGTGTGTTGGATTGCTAGCCTGATGTTGCATTCCCTCTGGGGGAATAGGAAAGTACTTTTTGTTTCCAGGATTGGGAACAGAGAGGGAGATTCACTCTGTTTGGATTCACAGAGTTGGTGTCTGTGTATCTCTCCAGGAGCACCTGGAGGGGGGAAGGGAAAAAGGATTATTTCCCTTTGTTGTGAGACTCAAGGGATTTGGGTCTTGGGGTCCCCAGGGAAGGTTTTTCAGAGGGACCAGAGTGCCCCAAAACACTCTAATTTTTTGGGTGGTGGCAGCAGGTACCAGGTCCAAGCTGGTAACTAAGCTTGGAGGTTTTCATGCTAACCCCCATATTTTGGACGCTAAGGTCCAAATCTGGGACTAAGGTTATTACATATAGATTATCACTATATTTGCCCTTTTCCAGTCCTTTGGAATCTCTCCTGTTTTCCATGACTTTTCAGAGATAATTGCTAACAGCTCAGATATCTCCTCAGTCAGCTTCTTGAATATTCTAGGATGCATTTCATCAGGTTCTGGTGATTTGAGGACATCTAATTTGTCTAAGTAAGTTTTTAACTTGTTCTTTTCCTGTTTTAGCCTCTGATACTGCCTCATTTTCACTGACGTTCACTACATTAGATGTCCAATCACCACCAACCTTCTTAGTGAAAACTGAAAAAAAGAAAAGAAATCATTAAGCACCTCTGCTATTTCCACATTTTCAGTTCTCCCTCCCCCACATTGAGTAACGGGCCTACACTGTACTTGGTCATCCTCTAGCTTCTAATATCTTTGCAGAATGTTTTCTTGTTACCTTTTATGTCTCTAGCTAATGGCCACCCTGCACTTTCCTTTCTTACCAGAGGCTATGAACAGCATAATTGCCAACAGTTACAAGTAACCACACAACACTTTATTCTTAAGGTTAGGGCATTAGAGATAAAACATTAAAAATAATTAGCAAACCTTCATGCATGTGAAAAAAGCTTACCAGAGGTCACTCCACCTCCACCTTCAGGCTAGGGTGTCAGTTGTTAAAAACTCACAATTGGGTTCCCCCATGCTTACAAGTTCATAACTGTCTCTGTCAAGGTTCCTTCCCCACTCTGAACTTTAGGGTACAGATGTGGGGACCTGCATGGACACTTCTAAGCTTAATTACTAGCTTAGATCTGATGTCACTGCCATCATTCCCAAATACTACCTTTTTCCCTGGGTAGTCTTGAGGGACTTCACCAATTCCTTGGTGAACACAGATCCAACCCCTTGGATCTTAAAACAAGGAGAAATTAACCATCCCCCCTCCTTTCTCCCACCAACTCCTGGTGGATCCAGATCCACCCATTTGGATCTAAAAACAAGGAAAAAATCAATCAGGTATTAAGAAAAAAGCTTTTAATTAAAGAAAAGAAAGGTAAAAGAAAACCCTTTGGGAGAGAGTAGCATACCAACTACTCTCACAGACAACAGATTCCAAACACAGGATGTTCCCCTGGGCAAAAATCTTAATACACAAAAAGAATACCCAAATTTGATAATTCCCTTGATGGTACCAAGACAAGTTACAAAGAAAATAAACATAAATCTATTTATCCCTTTGTAAAACTTACTACTCTGTTAAGATGCTGGTTCCTTGATCTTTTTACTCCAGTTGAAACTGAAACTCTAAACAAAGGAAAACTTCCCTCCTTCCTTTTTAAACATCTTGTTCCCCCATTGGTTCCTCTGGTCAGGTGTTAGCTAGGCTAGGTGAACTTCTTAACCCTTTACAGGTAAAAGAGGCATTAATCTTTAACTATCTGTTTATGACAGCCTCAGATTCAGATCCAGAACAACAAGATGGTCAGTTCAGCTGTTTCTATGTACAACTTGGGCCTTCGATCTCCACTCTCTGGGAACAAGTAACCAGCAGACAATCAAATAATCAGGCAATCAGAGCACACCTTCAACAAAGTGGGGTTTTGCATAACTGGAGCAGAGAAACTTGAATTAATTTCCCATGAAGTAACCTACAAGGAAATCCACTTCACCCACTCACTGTTGCAAAACACTCTTGTCTAGCACATTTTCAATATAGGCCTTTGAACTCCCAGGCCTCTCATCTCAACTCTCTCTTAATTCAGTAAGGTTTCCCAAAGATATGCAGGAAATTGAAATATCTGTCACAAGGAAAAAGGTACATTAAAATTAAACCACCTGTGTTCTTCTCACATTCTGGCCCCAGTATAACTTAGAGCACTTACTCTGTGCTTCCCATAACTCCCTATAGGTGCAGCATAGAGTGGCCCAGGGTCTCCCTCACAATCTCCTCTAGCCAGTCCTCACCCCATGCCTACCATATCCTGAATGCTGGGAACAGGGCCATTATAGAATCTTTATACCAGGTTTACATTGACCAGAGAGGCCCACTTTGTAAAGGCTATATTCAGGGGACCATTTCCATCCTCAGGGAGGCTTGTTTATACTCCTAAAGTGGTGTAATGGGGCCTCAGTGTGACCAAAATTGAGACTAAAAGATCCATTTAGGTGCAGGTATCCAAATGGACACCTTTGGAGGACAGAGTGACAGAGAGAATGTCTTGCCTGCTCACTGCCAAACCTTGCAGAGTTTGGTTCTGATATAGGGGCTTTTGTGCCCCCTCAAATTTTGCTAATCCAGAGATTATTCCCTACATAATTCTCTTGCTTAGGCTAGGATGGGTTAGGCTAATAAAAGACACATAACTATGTTTATTTTAGTGTAATCTCCTGAAAATTATTGTTCTATATCAACCTATTTAATGCCATCTGAATTTTGTGGCACCCTGAGAACAATTAAGTTGATAACAAACTTGTCCTCTCCAGCAAATGTGCAATGGTTTCTATTAAAGGGCTGGAATCTTGCCAGACAAAATTCCCTATGTGTTTATCAAATTGCTCAATTTTAAACTGAGAGATTTGTAAGTATAGGCATGAAGCTAAAAATACATTTCTTGATAGCATGTTTGTTTAGATATTTTTCCCCTGAAATCCATGAGAGCAAATGGGAGGATTTTTCATGTGTTTTGATCTTCTTATTGTTTTAAATCTCCTTTTCATAATCTGTCTTTTGGAAATATTTAAGGAGAATATTTGGAGCTGTTTCACACCCAGGTGACAAACCTATTAGATTCCAATTAAATATGTTGATTGCTTTGTATATTTTGTGGGTGTGACCATTTTAATTAAGAACTCCAGATTTGACTCATTTGTTTAATCAAGATTACTTCAAACAATACTGGTTTAGAATGTAGGGCTAGCTTCAGTAGGTGCAAAGGAAATATACCAATTTTCACCATCTCTGAATCTAGCCCTTATATTTTCCATTATCTGCTAATCCTAAAATGTTATCTACATTTTTATAGAAAACTCCTCAGACTCTAACAGAATATAACTCTAAGTGCAGTATATTGCTGCTGCAAAATTATAAGAGGGTTAAAATACATATATAGAAATGATTTCAAACAATTCAATTGTTATATTTTAATATTTTCTCTTATGTGCTCCCAGAGGTTCCACCAAAGGAAAAAACAGGATTGTGAATTAACAGCACTGATAGGAATTCTTTCTGTAGGGGAAATAGTTTCAGTCTGTTGGTGTCACTAGGCATAACCCTAGGTAACTCAGGAGGGTGGTAGACCACGAGTGTCAATGAAGCCCTCCTGTTTCAGGCCTCAATGAACCAATGTTCCTCCATGTTAGACTCTGTGTAACTTGAAGTGCTAACAGCTGCAAAAATGTAGTGTCAGCAACCAGTTCTCTGTTGAAACAGACTGGGGCTAGGCTGAAACTAGCTCAAGGCCGCTTTTAGATAAAGCATACACGTCTGCAATGGAGAGGGGGGAGTGGGGGATGAGCTATACAGTAAAAGTTATACAGTAAAAGTTATACAGTAAACAACTGGGGTATAAAAGGGGAAAACCTGCTTGTATTAGTGTGCTTGATCTGAGACGTGCCAGTCTCCTTGCACCGCTTTGAGATTTCAAATAAACTTTTTCTGCTTCTCCACCCTGGTGTGTTCATTGGCGCGATGCACACCGGGGAACGAACCCCGCTGTTGCCCCCCTCGGGCACTCTGTGCTGGCAACAAGTCTAAAAGTTATTAATCTCTTATCCTTTGGGACATTAATATATACACACGCACATCCAAAAATACTACATTTAAAGAGAGTCAAGTTTCTAAATTCAAGAACTCAAAAGTTAGTAAATGGCAATATTAAGTTTGCCACAGTATATGATCATTTAATAAAGATAGCATCACAGTGCAAATACATGGGTCAACTGGCATTTCTAAGCTTTTCAGTGCTTGACTTTGGGACCTCAGCATTCTTTAAATATGGGAGGGGGGTTTAAATGTAATTTGACACTATGCCCGACATTCTTCATAGCTGTATAATTGAGATGATGTAATTCTGATGCATCTGGTACAAAATAGTCTTGTGAGATGTCATTGGAAAAGTTATTATCTGCTGAATGTGATTGTCCTATTTGTGTGCATGTATCGTTTTTGTATCTGAAGTTATGAATATTGACTATGTATCTGTATTTCAAATGTGGTTACACCAGAGTGACATCCACTAGGCAAAATACTTCCAGTCTAGACATGCATCTGAGGAAGTGGGTATTCACCCATGAAAGCTCATGCTCCAAAACGTTTGTTAGTCTATAAGGTGCCACAGGATTCTTTGCTGCTTTTCCAGTCTAGACAGCTGGTCATGAAGAGCCTATTCAGTGTAATGTGCCATTAGGGGAAGCAATAGGCCTTAGGAGAAGCTTATCTCCCACCTGGTGAGCCTTTCTGAGAACACTTCAGATGACCTATGAGTAATGGCTGCTATGACACAGGAAGGTATGCAAGGGCATGTGCCCAGACCACATGACACTGAACTCCATCATGGTACTGTATTTTTCCACAAACTGGACTGGGAACTGAGTTTAGAACAAAGGGTTCCCACCATATGGGAAAGCTATATAAGTCAGGGAGCGACATAATCTCTTGGCCTCACTCCCCACACAAGGGATCACCAGAGGAACAAAGACTGAACTGGGGGAAGTGCTGGTCCCAAGCTAAAGGGATTTCTAGTATGTGTATGGAAACTTGGTGCACTGCTTGTATCATAAGTTAGGGCTTGTCTACACTGGCAAGTTTTGTCGCCAAAAATTGCCTTTTGGCAACAAAGCAATGATAGCATTCACATTGCTAGGTCACTTTTTTTCGGAAAAAACTCACCTAGATTTGGCGACAAAAAACTTCCACCCTATAAGAGACTTTTGTGTTTTCCCCTCCCGGCTAGTGTAGACACCACAATTTTTTATTTTATTGGCCTCCAGAAAGTATCTCACAATTCCCATGCTGCTCCTCTGGTCAGCGGTTTGAATTCCACTGCCCTGCAGAAACCTGCCCCTTCCCCTTGCAAGCCCCAGGATTTTTAAATCTCATTTCCTGTTTGCTGACTTCCCAGAGTGGCTTCCCAGGTGAGCATGGCTGGCTATTTCACCAAATGTGCTTCCACTGGACCACCACTGAGTTGTTGGATCTGATCAATATATGGAGAGAAGAGTCTGTTCAGTCACAGCTGCAAGTGACCCATAGCAATCAGGAGACATATAGGTAAATTTCTCGGGGCTTGTGTGAAAAGGGTTATGATCAGGACATGCAGCAGTGCAGAGCAAAGATAAAGGAGCTGAGGCAGGCATACCATAAGGCTCGGGAGGTGTGCCATCACTCTGGTGGTGCACCTAAGACTTGCCATTTCTCTAAGGAGCTGAATGCTATCCTTGGTGGTGACCCCACTTCTGTTGCCCCGTGGATACTTTGCATGCAGATGAAAGGGGGGTAACCTGGAGGCTGAAATTGTAGATGAAGAAGTCAAGCTAGAAGAGGATGTGGTACTCTCAGCAGGGTCGCCCGAGTGGGGCAGGCAGCCAGGAACTTTTCTCCACTCCAGAAGTGCTCAGCAGGGATCAGGAAGCAGATGAGATGCTAGGTAAGTTGCTGTGGCTTGTGTAGGGAATCAAAAAAGTGAGAGGCAGGTAGTGTTTTCTGTGAGCTGGATGTTGCCCTGTGCAGCTAATCTACATGGCCAAGCAGGTGTCAATGGACATCGAGACCTCAGGGAATCCTCCAGAAAGAGGCTCTGGAAAGTTTCCAAGAGGTACTTGTTAATCCTCTGCTGCAGATTCCAAGGGATTTCAGCCTTGTTAGTTTCCCCATTGTAGGAAACTGTACCATGCCATTTAGTAATCACTGGAGTTGGGACCAAAGTGGCACATAGCTGATGAATGCTTGCAGCTTTCACCTTGGTCTATATGCAGCTCAGCTGAATCCTGGTTTCTCTGGTTATCCTCAGCAGCAAGATGTCAGCCAGCAGGTTGGTTGCCTGTGAAAAAGTGTGGGATAATTTTAGTATGAGATCTCTGTTAAGGTGCCCTGCAAGCCGTGACCTTTTTGTCCATATGCACAACCACCTTCCCCCACCTCCAAAACTCATCATGATTGGGGGGTGCTCATGGAGCTGTGTGCCTGCTTAGAGTCTCCGAAGGAAAGTGATTTCTACTAGGAAAATGCCCTTTTTACTAAAATATTTCAGTCATTTTCTGGAATATAACAATCCCTCTTCTGTTCAGCACAGACCCTGAATAACACACCACACATCCCTGCAGATTGGCGGTGGCAGTTAAGAAAAAAACCTAGGCACAGCAAAGAAGACATGTTCCGTGAGGTTATACAGCACGTTGAGACACAGACCAGGGAATGGAAAGAATTCAGGGAAGCCAAAAGTCAGGACAGAAAAGAGAATGCTGTTTTTGCTAGGCAAGTGGCAGAGCGGATAATAAAAGTTATGGAGGATCAGACAGATGTTCAAGTTTCTGATACAGCTGCAGACTGAGCAGATCTGAGTTCAAGCACCACTGCAGCAGATGCACAATTGTTTGCAAACTCCACCCTCCCTCTATACTCACACATTCCTTTTCACTTCACAGCAGTCCTGAGTTTCCCCATCACTCCACATCCTCACACAGCTTGCACAATGATAGCTGGAGCTACACACAGTTGTGAGGTTTTACCCTTTTTAACAGTAAAGAAAGGCTAAGGTATTTAATGGTACAGCATTTTTATTCTGTGTTCTACAAAAGTGTATAGCAATCAATTCACTCTCGGGAACCGGTTCCTAAAGCATTGTGTTGCATGTATCTTGGGCCTCAAAATTGTACATGGCTGCAACAGAGAAGCAACTCCAAAGCAGACATGTTACTGCCTCTCATTGTCAAAGTGGTTCCTCAAAACCTCTCTGATGCTAATAGCAGCCCTCTGGCCTCCTCTGACAGCCCTAGCATCTGGCTGTTCAAACTGTGCAGCCAAGCGCTTTGCCTCAGTGCTCCACACCTGAGCAAACATTTCACCCTTAGATTCACACAGATTATGCAAAGTACAGCACACAGCTATAACCATGGGAATATTATCCTCAGTAAGGTCTAGCCTGCCATTGAGACACCTCCAGTGAGCTTTCAACAGCCAAAGGAACATTCCACTACCATATGGCATCTGCTCAGCCTATTGTTAAAATGCTCCTTGCTGCTGTCCAGGTGCCCTGTGTAAGGTTTCATGAGCTAGGGCTGTAAGGGGTAAGCTGGGTCTCCCAGGATTACTATTGGAATTTCAACATCCCCCACTGTGAACTTGTGGTCTGGAAAGAAAGTCCCTGCCTGCAGTTTTCTGTACAGGCCACTGTTCCTGAAGATGCATGCATCATACACCTCATCATGCAACGCAGGCCCTCCTCAGCCCACTGCCGGTCTAGGTGAACAGAACCTCAGGCTGGCAGTGAGCTGAGCAGGCTGGGGGCCTAAGATCAGCATTTTAGTTTAATTTTAAATGACTCTTCTTAAACATTTTGAAAACGTTGTGTACTTTACATACAATAGTTTAGTTATATAATATGGACTTATAGAAAGAGACCTTCTAGAAACATTAAAATGTATTGCCGGCAGCAAAACCTTAAATTAGACGGAATAAATGAAGACTCGGCACACCACTTTTCAAAGGTTGCTGACCCCTGAGGTTGATTCAGTCTTTGTTTCCTTTGGGGAACAGCTTTAGCATATATACCAAACCACAGCTCTTTGCTTGTGTCCTGTCTATGGCCATGATTCAACAAAGCCCTTAAGCATTGTCATAAACAGATAGCTAAGGTTTAACGTCTCTTTCACCTGGAAAGAAGTAATCTGAACCACCTGACCAGAGGTCCAATCAGGAAACAGGATTTTTTCAATCTGGGTGGAGGGTTTGTTGTGTGGGTGTCCTTTGTTCTTGGGTCTTCTGCCTGTCTGACTCTTTCTCAGTTATGGGAAGGATTTTTCTATTTCCTGCTTTCTAATCTTCTGTTTCCAAGTTGTTAGTACAAAAAGGGTTTGTTGTTTTTGTATTTACATGTCTATAGTTGCTGGAGTGCTTTGAATTGTATTCTTTTTGAATAAGACTGTTTATTCAATATTCTTTTAAGCAATTGACCCTGTGTTTGTCACCTTAATACAGAGAGACCATTTGTATGTATTTTTCTTTCTCTTTATATAAAGCTTTCTTTTATGACCTGTCGGAGTTTTTCTTTACTGGGGAACTCCAGGGAATTGGGTCTGCAGCTCACCAGGGAATTGGTGGGAGGAAGAAGTCAGGGGAAAACCTGTGTGTGTTAGATGTACTAGCCTGACTTTGCATTCCCTCTGGGTGAGGGGGGAAGAGAGATTGACTCTCGGTAATTCTGTTCTCCAGGCTGGGAACGGGGAGGGTGGACTCCCTCTGCTTAGATTCACGGAGGTTGCTTCTGTGTATCTCTCCAGGAGCACCTGGAGGGGGGGAAAGGAAAAGATTTATTTCCCTTTGTTGTGAGACTCAAGGGTTTGGCTCTTGGGGTCCCCAGGGAAGGTTTTTGGGGGACCAGAGTGCCCCAAAACACTCTAATTTTTTGGGTGGTGGCAGCAGTACCAGGTCCAAGCTGGTAACTAAGCTTGGAGGTTTTCATGCTAACCCCCATATTTTGGACACTAAGGTCCAAATCTGGGACTAGGTTATGACAAGCATGTGCTTACATTCACCCTTTCAATAGCTTCACTGCAATTTAAGCACATACTTCAGGGCTTTGCTGAAGCAGGACCTATGCACTGAGTTGTTACTGGGGTTTGTTCCTGTGTGATCCGAATTGTTGAAAGCTCATGGCTTTTATTAAAGCAATAAAATCAAGATTTTGGCAATGCATTTTATTACAGCACTACATCATTTCATAACCTTCAGAGCTTTTCCTTGGCCTAAGAATTTAACCTCAAATATTCTTGTCATTACACTATGCAGTTACACTGAGTTCATTCTATTAATGTTGAATCCAGTTTGATTGACATCAATTACTTATCCATTAATGGTCTGAATCTTTGGGAAAAATTTTTGAATGGTTTCTTGGATCAATGTAAAGAAGAGAGATTAATATGTAAGAACCACAGCACAATTTTGATGATATGGCTATTTTCTATGTTTCAGGGAGCTGATTTTGATGTATTTGATGCTACCTCAAGAATGTAAATTATTTTAAATGTACTTACAAAATTCTGCAATGTAGCAATCCAGAACTAGAGATTATATTTCTAAAATAATATTTTTAAAATCACTCTGCATTGCATTATCTATGTTCAAAAGTGAAATCAGTGATAAAACTCCTGTTGACTTAATGAAAATAGAGTTAGACCAACACTGAGGCCTGGTCTACACTATGACTTTAGGTCAAATTTAGCAGCATTACCTCAATTTAACACAGGACCTGTCCACACAATGAACCCCTTTTTTTTTTTCAACTTAAAAGGCTCTTTAAATCGATTTCTTTACTCCACCTCCGATGAGGGGATTAGAGCTGAAATTTGCCTTGCTGGGTCAAATCTGGGATAGTGTGGATGCAATTCAATGGTATTAGCCTCCGGGAGCTATCCCAGAGTGCTCCACTGTGATCACTCTGGACAGCACTCTAAACTCAGATGCACTGGCCAGGTAGACAGGAAAAGGCCTGCGAACTTTTGAATTTCATTTTCTGTTTGGCCAGTGTGTTTGCAGAGCTCATCAGCATGATGTGCACATTGCCAGGGCACATTGCCCGGCTCGTACTTTCTGAGAAGTCTATGACCATGTCCCTCTCATCACCGTGCTGCCATCACCTCCTCACCTGGTTTTGCGTGAAACAATTGTCTGCCATTGCTCTGACGGAGGGAGGGGCTACTGATGACATGGCTTACAGGGAACTAAAATCAACAAAAGGGGTGGCTTTGCATCAAGGAGAAACACAAACAACTGTCACAGAGAATGGTCCCCTCAAGGACTGAACTCAAAACCCTGGGTTTAGCAGGCTGTTGATTTCACAAAACAAATCGGGTCATTTTCTTGTTTTGATCCATCTATCTTTTACATCTTAGGCTGGCAGCAGACAGTGCAGTACGACTGCAAGCCATCCTCATCTCCTGGATCTCGGCAGAAGATGCTGCATTATGATTGCTAGCCTTCATTCTGCTTGCCAGAAGACGGTGCAGTACGACTGCTAACTGTCATCATCTCCTGGGTGCTCGGCAGAAGATGGGAATGACCTGGCTGAGTCACTCCTGTGTCTGCCCAGGAGCCCTGACCAATCTCACCGAGGTGGGCTAAAAGAGCACCCAGGAATATGATGACGATGGCTACCAATCGTAATGCACCATCTGCTGCCAAAAGTCAATGAGCTGTTGCTGTGTAGCAATGCAGTCCCATGTCTGCCAGTACCCAGGAGATGTATGGTGACAGTGAGCTGAGCTGGCTCCATGCTTGCCGCGGTATGACATCTGCTCAGGTAACCCAGGAAAAAAGGCACAAAATGATTGTCTGCCATTGCTTTCACAGAGGGAGGGAGGGAAGGAGGAAGAGGAGGTCCTGACGACATCACCCAGAATCACACACAGCACTGTGTTTGCCCCATCAGGCATTGGGATTTCAACCCAGAATCCCATTGGATGGCAGAGATTGCAGGAACTGTGGGATAGCTACTCACAGCTACCCACAGTGCAACGCTCTGGAAGTCGATGCTAACCTTGGTACTGTAGAGCATTAATTCATGTAGAGCATTTTTTTGTGGAGACACACACAATCGACTGTATAAAAACAATTTCTAAAAAAACGCCTTCTATGAATTCGACCTAATTTTGTAGTGTAGACATACCCTGAGAGCTTTTGAAAATTTCACTCTTAAAAAGGCTTTTTTTTTTTTTTTCAAATGAAGGTGTCTAAAATTTGGCAGCTAGACCCAATCTAAGGCCCCAATCCTGCATTGTGTGATGTGTGAACTGACTGATGCAACTGGGTGCCCATCCCCTCAATGGGGCTTAATCTGCCTGTGCACCACATTGTAAAGGTTTGGGACCTCACATGTCAATAAGAGGCCTAATTTTCAGTTAATTCAGTGGCAGAATGGTTAGATTAGGTACTGGAGGGTCAGGTCTTAAAGTTGTGTGATTGGTTGTGCTGGATTTCTTTCTTCTTTGAGCTGCAATATAAGGACACTGAAACAGTTGGTTACAGAGTTTCTGTGGAGAGAGCGAAATGGAGTAGTAATTAGACTATAATCAAAATTATTTTTAAAATACTTGGCATTATTCCTCATGAAAATATATAGGAATAGAAATGCCAAAATATCTGATTTTTCAAGTTTAAGTTTCTAATAAATCATAAACTTCCAAACAAATCTTCTCTTTTTTGTATTTTTGAACACTGCTGCAAGGCTGAAAATCTGTATAGTATGTCAAGTTTCAGGGTAGAGTGAATTTTTATCACACCTGTAAAACTCCTTTCCAAAAAGGTGTATAAGGGCAGTTCCTGTAGAACTATAATTACATTCCAAGGAATAGCTAAAATATTTGATGTTAAGTGCAAAATATTGAAACTTTCTAGCCAGCCTCAGAATAGAAAGTAAATAAACCAGCATCTGATATACAAGAGGCATGGGAAAACTCAAGGCTTGCTCTTGAATCCCTAATTCACATTAATAGCACCACTGAAGTCAACAGTAATCAGTAGGGTGACCAGATATCCCGATTTTATAGGGACAGTTCCGATATTTAGAGCTTTGTCTTATATAGGTGCCAATTACCTCCCACCCCCATCCTGATTTTTCACCCTTTCTATCTGGTCACCCTAGGATCGGCATGGGTTTTATATTAGCCCTTGGAAGTGAGCCCTTTGTTAAAGGACCTCATCTCCGATTTTCTTAGCTTCAAAATCTGTAGACCTATTAGGTCTGATCCAGAGATGTGCTGAATGGCAGTCGGGATGATCAACACCATTCTGGTAGTTCTCAATGTTTCCTTCTGCCATTTTTTGGCCGAGTTCACAAAAAGATTTCCAATGTAAAGAGATGGGCTTGAAACAGAGAGAAAGACTGACTGATTTCTACAGTAGAACAAGTATTGAAGGGGAGAGTTTTTGTAGAGGAAGAACATAGCAATTGGCAAAGATGGGAGACAGCACAGAGTGAGAGGGCAACAGACATGTATGAGTCCCCTTTCTAGCATGAAGGAGAAATGCCAATCTGACCAAAAAGGATAGTGGCAAATGGCAATCACTGAAATGAGGGGCAGTGTACAATGTGTTCCTGAATTCTGTTTAATAAATGTAAAAAGTTACTTTTACTGAGTTTTGGATGTATTCTCTTTAAAATATTATATTTTTCCCTTAATTTCACGTGCATGGTGTTTTTTAATCTTTACAATGGTGGATAAACAATATTAGTCTCACTTAACAGATGGTTTAATGAAGATAAAGGAGTTTAAGCATTTTCTTTTGCATGAGGGTTCATTGGGATCCTGTGGCAAAGACAGAAATGTAGCAGATAGATCTTTCTTCTAATTCCAGTTTTGGTACAAACTTCCTATCAGATCTTTGGCAAGAGATCTATCCTATCTGTCTCTGTTACTTCATCTGTGAAACAAGGATAACAATATTTCTACGTCTCCTTGTGGATGATGTGAGATCTATGCTCCTTAACATTATAAGTTCATTGGGGCAGGGACTTGTCTTAGATTGAAAGCTGTTTGGGATAGTCTTTGTTCTGTTTGTGCAGTACCTAGTACAGTGGGATCCTGGTCCATACCCAGGGCTCCTAGGTGCTATGGTAATACAAACAATAATTACCCAAGTAAAGTTCAATGTATTATGAAGTGGATACATTGGAAGAAGAGGGTTCAGAATTCTTTATGATCTGACAGTCTTTCTAGGCCTTGGCACATATTAGTGGGCAGTACACAGGCATCACTTACAAAGATGTTCTAGCTGATCTGTAGTGGTTCAGTGGGCTAGGCATACAATAGCTCTGCCTGTATGCATCCCCACATCTAAGGTTATAATTGCAGCTTAACTAAATAGTCTTTTCTGTAGTACATGCACCTGTGCCTATTTTCAAATGTTCAGAACTTTGTTCCTTGTCAACAGACTGTTTTGGAATAGATAAAATTGCATGCTACTCATTAAAAGGAATACCGATAGGAAAATTGAAGTTCACTGGTTCCACCATTTTTAAATTGTACCCAAGCTCATACTTTGCATACAAAAGTGAGGACATTTTTTTCCCCAATAAGGAAAATGTCCTTCCCTCTCCGCCTCACCCCACCTTCTCAAAACTGAACCAATTAGCTGTGCATTTATGAGAGACGCTTTCCTAATCCTCACTTGCTGGATGGGCATCAGATGGAGGTTCAGTACTTGCTGCTAGCATGGCCCTCAGCCTTCCACCATTTTTGTTTTTGTGACAGGATTTCTCCCTTCATTTCTTTACTGATCACTGGTTTTGGTTTACTGAGGAGAGGTATTTTCCTGGGCTGAGGTGTACTAACTCTTCTCCCTAAATGAGCTCTCACCGACATCAATCTGGAGTTGTTTACTCTTCCCCGACTCCCTCCTCTAATTTAAAAATATTTTCCCTAGCTGAAAAGCATGAGTGATAATGACTTCCATTTGGGAAAAATCTGCTCCTTGCGTCAGCCTGTCAGTCATCATTTTGGAGGAAGGGATATTTTATATCTAGTCTGCAAAAGCCAACATTTCATAGGTGATGGAACTAGGGGTACTGGCAGTGCTGCCGTGTCCCCTGGTTTGAAGTGGTTGCTATCATATATGGAGTTTAGAGTTTGGTTCAATGGCTCTTATCACCCCCACTGTACAAATTGTTCCAGGGCCCCTGCAAACATTATCTTCATGCAAATACTTCTGAGGCAAGGGACTTCCCTATTCCTTTTTTTACCTTCCTCCTTGCCAAAAATAGGTGGCAGCCTCGGCAATTGGAGACCCCAGCAAATTCACAGAGCCTTTTCATGTTACACAGCAATGGAGGTAATTTGGGGCTGAATAGGAGCCCATAATCAGTAGTGTTCAGCTTTGAAAATGGTTCTTGTTAATTATGTGCTGCTGCAGAACAGCAGGGGAAGCACAGACGCTTTTGAGTTACCACATGAAAAGGTGGGTTATCTTTGTCTTAAGATTTTTTGGCAGTAAGTTGTCGAGGTATTGTTTCTTTGTTTAAATAGGCATTTAGAATTTGAAGGACATTCTCTGCAAGATTATTATGAGTATTCTAATAAAGATCAAACATTTTGCCTGAACATTTTGACAATATCCCTTTAATATAGCAAATGTCTACACTGTCTCTTCTTTAGGAAATAGTTAGAGTGACTCTTTAAACCAGATTATCATTAGAATCAATTAGAAGTTAACCTATTTATGTTTCTCAAACGAAATTGCCATAATCGGTATCTTACTGTAAATATTGAACCCATTAAAATCAAACAAAACTATCAGGGGAAATGGACACCAAGCTGTTTTTCAAAAGGTTAGGTATTAGTGTTACAGATAATTCTGCACAGAGAATAAAACAAAGCTACCCAATCATTTTGGATCTCTTTTTCCATATATCCAATAAAAAAATCCCCTCCTTTTCATGTAGATGATAAGGGGAAATGTGAAAATAGAAATTTAATGATGGAGAAAAACTTTAATCCACTTAATTAATGTCCTTGCCATCTGCTAGAAAGTACACTCAGGAACCTAGCAAACTAGGAAATGTCCAGTCTTTTTTTTTAAAAGCATACTTTACAGTAAAGCTGGTCAGGATTTTTTTTAACTAAATGTATTTGTCAGAAATGCCAGTTTTTCAAAACAAAACTTTTTGGTTTCAGTAAATTTGACTTGATTGAAAAAAAAGCAAATAGTTTTGAAATGGTCAAAATGTTGATTTTTGACACTTTTCTAAAGGAAAAATCCTGTTTTCAAGTTTAAAATAATGTTGGGGTTATGTTTACACTGTGAGTGGTGGTGTGATTCCCAGCACAAGGAAACAAACCTGGTCTGGCTTTGATTCAGCTAATGCACTAAAAAAGCAATATGAGTGATGAGGGGCCAGCCACCCTGAGTACTTGCTTAGCATGTATGATGGACACCTTATTTGGGTGGCTAGTCCCACGCTCCACTTGTACTTCTTTGGCTATGCTATATTTTTAGATCACTAGCTCGGTCAGAATCACACCTCGAGCTCAAAGTGTACTGTAGATGGCATACCTTTCATTTTAAAATTTAAGTTAATTATAGTTTTAAAAAAAGTTGAAATCAAGATGTTATCAAAAGAAAAGAACCATTTTAAATGGCCAAAACCAATAAAAAACATCGATTTGCAATTTTTTTTTGAGATTTTAAGTTTGTCCTGATTGGAGATAAAGATTTTTTCCTCTGCTATATTGGAAATTTTCACGGGATAGCCTCTCCTAATATCTATTATGCTCACTCTGTTGAGGTTCTAAACATGTCTTCTAGCACAATAGCTTCAGATCATCAGCTGTCACTAGCCATTTCTCAGGTAAACTAAATGGATCCTCCAAAGCTCACTGTGGGCCTGATCTAATGCCCTTTGAATCCAAAGGAAATCTTTCCAATTATTTTTCTCTAGACTTGCAATCATGTCCTGTGTTTCCTACTAATATACTTGTATCATCTCACACTGATGCAATGCCATTGAGACTAGGGTATGTAACAAAGAAATTGTTCTAAATTTCTATTTTTCACCTAATGTTCTCTTTTATTTTACCTTCCCCTTTAAAATATTTATGGAAAATGTGATGTTTGTCATTTATATTGCTTATCACTCATTCTTGCCATTCTCCTCTAATTCTCCTCTGGCATACCCTAGCTCTATATGAGTCATCCTTCCTTAAATATTTCCATCTAGATGTTTTATAGTTCTTCTAAAACTCTATTTTTCATTAGAATTCATTTCTTTATCTCCTTATTTGTCCAGGTGGGCTAGTTGGCTTCCCTGGAATGAGTGACTGGAGTGAGAGGAACCCCTCTTTAACACTGAGTATTAACATATGGGTCCAGTTCATTCCTTTTTTGTCTCTTCAAAACCCCAGTCCTTGTTTATATTGTCTAATTTCTCATCTTTTAAAAAGAAATCTGAGACTGTGAGCAGTCCTAATGGCTCTTGGGAATTATACTGTATTCTATTCCAGCTTGATCTCAGACAGACAATCAGCTGCAAGGGCACCTTAATAACCTATCAAAATGCCACCTTCCAGAAAAATATCTCTCATAGGAAATGACACAGAGCTGATCAAAAATTGGAATTTAGGTCCTGTAGGAAATGTTGGTATGTTTTCATTGCAAATATGGACAAAGTCAGAATATCAAAGTTTTTCTCAGGGAAAAAAAAAAAGTTCCCAAAAGATTTAATTTGGCCTGGCAGGACTACATCTCCAGTAAGCATGGTCAGGGCACTGCCATGACACACCACAGCAGCTCAGCCAAAAGTGAAGCAATGGTACACCAAGGAGGTACAGTCTGCTGAGGATCCTGGCCCGTATTGGAGAATGGAGGAATGAGGCTCCCAAACCACAACTCAGTTTGCCTGTGGCACCACAACAGCTCAGGTGGATTCAGAAAATTCCTGACCAGCCCTAATTATAAAGCATTTGATATGCTTGCACAGAAACAGATACCAAATGATATTTATATATTCTAGGTAATCTGGAAGCCTATTCAAACTCCCAGAGCATGAAAGACGAAATCTTGAAGCTGTTCTAAATGCTCATTCATTTAGTGGGTATTTCAGATACCTTGATGATATGGGATATAAATATCTAATCTGATCTAGTTTGCAGCATCTCTTCAGAATAAGTACCAAAACTATGTACCCACTAAACTGTAGAGTGCCTTTGAGGTATTGCTAGAGCTATAGAAATTTTCCTTACAGAAGGAAAAGCATGTATGTGGTATACACAAACAGATTATTTGGTCTGAGTGGGCTATCAGAGTTTCTGTAAAGATACAATGTGGGGTGGGAGACAAAGTAAAATTATGTCACTATAAAAATAAACAGGACATGGCCCTACATGTAGCATAAAGTCTCATAGTACTAAGTGTTTCTTGAGCAATAGTACAGAATGTATCAATCCAGTGAAGAAAATAAGACACGGGGCGGGAAGGGGAATCTATTATAAAGAATATGTGGACTCCATTAATGTAATCTCAGTTTCCAAAGTTTAATAAATAATTAGTGTGGGGGAGGGATAGCTCAGTGGTTTGAGCATTGGCCTGCTAACCCAGGGTTGTGAGTTCAATACTTGAGAGGGCCATTTAGGGAACTGGGGTAAAAATCTGTCTGGGGATTGGTCCTGCTTTGAGCAAGGAGTTGGACTAGATGATCTTCTGAGGTCCCTTCCAACTCTGATAGTCTATGATTAGTGTCAATTAAGCCAAATGTTCAAATATATTGTTATTGACGTTTAAAGGCTTCTCTTATTTTTAACTTGTGCATGCATGTTCATTTGTTATACATATGCTGTATGTTATACCTAGAATATGTACATATTGCCAAGATTTTAAAAATTGAGAGTCTATAATTTTTCTGAACATCCAGCAGCTCTGTCAACATTGTCTGGAGTGCTCACTACAGTGACTACCAACCTCAGGGCAGACTGTCAAGGGACAGGGCCTAAACCTCTAATTGGCTGCATGTTCTAGAATTAGATTTCATCAACCCAGTAACAAGTGTGAACTCCTAAAACACGTTAGCTCTCTTACCATGGAGTCCCAGACAATCCCCTTGGGTATTCCAGTCTATTTTGCCACCCAAGCAAGCTTGAGTTTGTGATAGATAATTGCTTTACACCAAACATGACAATAATATTCAGGTTACTCCTAGTCCCAAAGGATCAGTCACTTAGCCCAGGTCAATTGTACTCAGATCTCAAACCAAAGACAATGCTTATAGCCAAGCCTGTAACAAACTAACTAAAGGTTTATTAACTAGGAAAAATAAATAAGTTATTTACAAGGTTAAATCAGGTGAACACACACGCACACACGCACGGGTTAGTCAAGTTTCAAAAGATAATAGAAACTTCTATAATGAGCAGATTCTCTATATCCTTTAGGGCTAACCCAGGGCAAAACAGTTGGGGAGTCCTTGCATATGCTTTGAAATCCTGGCCCCACAGAGTTCAAGCAGAATAGGAATAATATGTTCTCCTTAACAGGCATTTTTATTCCTTTCCCCAGCATTCAAGCTGTGGTAAGTTGAGGGTTTGGGCATGTACTCTTTTCAGGGCTGTGGGATAATCAATCAACAAAGTCCACAATAGCTTGTCTGATGTCTGTAGACTTGCTGTTGTTGGGGATGAGATAACATCTCCTTTGGTAAACTGGTATGTCACACTTGGTAATGCTACTTCTCTTACTGTGGAGGATTTACAGTCTTAGCAAATGTTTTTATAGTTATAGAGTAAACATATAAACATTACCTTACAATATGGGATACCAGTGTTATAAATAGGATCAATACATGCAGCCATCTCTACAAGCATTTTATAAAGTCTAAACACATTCTTATAACTCTGATATATATTTTAACTATACTAACACACAGGTAAGTCTGACTGGTTCCCATCTATGCATTTGTCAGTGTTCAGTGAGGACTGGGGTCTTGATATGATTTGGCACCTCATCTGCCAACATCACAAGCTCTCATTTAAGACATTTAGATAGATTTAGGCCCCTAAGTTTTAAGCATATATCTTATACATGCTATGTATATTTAGATATCTGTCTAATGTAATATATTGTAGACAAGTGTCTATTTGGTAAGTCATTCATTTTCACTTTCGACTCCATCTTGAACTGAAACTGTAACCCCATAAAGGGATGTCTATGAATATGCTGTGTTCAAGTTAAGTCAGTGGAACTCTTCTCAGAATTAAAGTTCCCCCTGTATGCGTAGGATCATGGTTTGGATTTTTTCATCCTCCATAGCACCTCACACTATGCAGTATATATAATTTGGGAGATAGCACTGGTGCTGTATACTATGTATTGGCTTTTATGTCATATTTTCTGTTGGGAAACTTCTACAGTGTTCCTAGAAGAACTGCCTTTTGGTTGGAAAGTTATAGTAAAATGTACATGGTGGGAGATAAGGCATTCCAGTTGCACAAGCACAAAATATTGGTCTATACTAGCTCACTGAGAGCCAGACAGTAGTAGTCTTGCATGAGTATGCAATCGGTGCTGTGTGCAAGGAGCCTTCTCTTCCCTATGTATAAGACAGCTGTATTCATATTGCAGATTGGAGATGTTGCTTTAGGTTAGTGCCAGCTGTGTCATGAGTATAGTCCCTAACCTCAATATCAGCTGTGCTACTGGCCTTTCGAAACTGTCTGGAATCATGGCAGAGGCAAAAGGTTCTAGGCCCCAATTCAGCAAACTACTTCAGGTACACAAGCGACTGCTGAGCAGACTGAAAATGTGCTGATCCGATCCCATGACAAAAGCCTTTGGCCAGAAATGGAAAGAATGTGCTCGCAACAAAATAGAATGATGTGGCGTCGACTTGCGTTCATGAAGGGATGGACGAAGACAAGCTGGATAAAGGTGACTTCGGATACATGTGTGACTTCGAGCATGTGAGTAATCCCCACTTACTGCAGTAGGACTACTCTCATGCTTAAATGCAGCCATATACATTAGTGCTTTGCTTAACTAAGGACTTATTAAGCTGAGCACACTCTGCACCCTTTCAAAAAGAGACAGAGCTGTATCCCTAGTACCACAGATGCCAACTCCATGGGTGCTCTGGGGCTGGAGCACTAAGGGGAAAAAATGGTGGGTGCTGAGCACCCCCCAGCAGTCTCCCTACCAGAACCTCCCCCCAGCACCTCCTGCCCATCGGTGAGCCCCGCTAATCAGTGCCTCCCTCTCTCTCCCTGCACTTACCATCTGCCATGGATCAGTTGTTTCACAGCGTCAAGAGGGACTGAGGGTACATCACGCTCAGGGGGAGGGGATGGAAATGGGCGGGGTAGAAGTAGGGAGGGAAGAGACAGGGAAAAGGTGGGAGCAGAGCAGGGATAGGAAGAAGCCGGGTTTGGGTGGGACCTTGGGGGAAGGGATGGAGTGGGGATGAGGCCTGGGTGAAGCAGGGAGGGGGAGCACCCCCAGACAGATTAGAAATGCAGCACAAATGTTTATTACACCTCCCACCAAAGCTTCTAGAGGAATTCTCCAATCATGTAATTTTTAATCAGATTTCCTAACCAAATGGCAATTCTTCCAGAAATGCTGCCAAGGCTTCCCCCCAAAACAACAATGCTCCTGTGTGCACACCCATCCTGCAACCCCAACCACCTTCCCCAAAACAGGTAGATGAATTCTGGTTCAGTCAGCTAGAATTCTAAGCACTCCAACAGCAACAAAGTCCTTCCTTACCCTCCCCCCACAACTAGCAGTTTAAAAGCTGCAAGTTACAACCCAGCCCTGAATGTAAATGCCAGTTTTAAAGTATGATTGGTGAGTGAAAAGGATTATCATCAAGTTTTATATTTGATTTCTGATTTCCCAATCAGCTCTAGACACAAGTAGCAAGTCTTCACAAAACTTATGTGTTCTTCTGGCTTTGTAAATGGGCCACTGCACAATGATCTGTGCGTGAGAATCATGAACTTCTAAGCTCTATTCCCAGCTCTATCACTGACACTATCTCTCCGGCCATACTGTTGTGAGGATTAAGTAGATGATGTCAATCAAGTGCTTTGCATGTGAAAAACGCCAAGTAATATTGTTTTATTATGAGCTTTTGGCTGTTCCATATGTGTGAATCTGTACACCCACGCAGAATCCCACCAACTTGAGCAGGGCTCTGTGTGTGTGAAGTGGTGCATCCATGCAGAGCACCTTGCAGCGCTTGGACCTATGACAGCAAACTTGGCAGGAAGTGCATCAGACATTATGGGCATTCCTAAAAACCAGTCCCATGAAAGAAGTAACTGCTTCGGGTTGCTTACCATGTTGAACTATTGGAATGTGTGTGAGCTGCCCATGGAGCTTTTCCACTGGGTGCCTGAAGCAGACAGCAGCCTAAGCTTGGGATCTAATATAAGTTATAACAAGTGCCTGAGGAATTTCCTTACTTTTCACCATTTACTTGTTTTTAAATGAATAAAAACGACATGTAACAAATTTCTTCCCTAACTCTGTCTTAACAAGTCATTCTGTCCAGGAATTTTGTAACAGTCACCTTGAATGCAATATAGCAGATACTGGTTTGACAAATTACAGCACAATGTGTGCTTTACACATTCACAGTCCTATTTGTCTGTTTAATTCAGTTTCTTAGGAAGGTTCATTATTGGAAATCTTAGGCAAAAGGCAACAAGGATCAAATTATTTTTACTAATTGTAGCCCAAGATCATAGAGTAGAATGGGCATGCTATGCAATTATTTTTATGCTTGGACACAGATTCTTTGTCTACCATGAATGTCTTACATCTACCAACATTTTTTTTTTAACTTGCTCCTGGGGTTATAAAAATGTAAGCTCAGTTGACTTTTATTTCACTACTGACCAAGTTAACTATGCCAAATGAATCTTGCTGTCCACAACATTGAGCAACCTTATAGCTTTGTCCAAGACAAATGTTAAATATAATTTGAAGATTAGTGGAAGTGATACAGTAGTTTCTGGGAAGCACTTATTATCACTTTACCCTTAAACAGTTTTGTCTCTTAGTGAAACAGAAAGATTTAAGAAATTGATTGCAGAGATAAAGAAAGACAGAAAGCATAACATTAGCAGCTATGTTTTCAACTTTGAGCATTCAAAACTTGAATCATAGCTCTTCTAGAAATCCCAAATAATCAGATTTAAAGATCATAGTAAAGAACAAGGTTGTTTGATCTAATTACTGATTTTAAAGCCCTTAAGTGAAGCCATCCCCCCTCAATTGGTGTGTGATAATTTCAGGTTTAGAATTCAGGCCTGTCCACTGCCTGCTTAGTTGGGGACTTCATTTATCCTCTTCTAGCCTCTGGAGTCATTCTTCTCCTCTATCAGTCTTCTGTCTACGCTCGTCCTTTCTCTTACCCAGATCCTTTTTTCCCCTCAGTGTATGTTCACACTGCAATTAAAAACTGGCTTGGTTTAAGGGACTGTTTAATTTCTGTGTAGACGTTCGGCTCAGACTGGAGCCCAAGCTCCGGGGTCCCTTCACCTCACAGGGTCCCAGAACCCCTGCTGTAGGACCCTATGAGGTGAGAGGGTCCCAAAGCTTGGGCTCCAGCCTGAACCCAAATGTCTACACAGACTTTAAACAGCCCCTTAGCCAGAACCCAAGCCAGCTGGGATGGGCCAGTTGTGGGTATCCATTTGCAGTGTAAACATACCCTCACATTCTGCCAACTATTTTCCCATCTTGATCTCCACCCACCCATTCACATTCTGCTTCATTGTCCTTTCCACATTACATTAAACTCTACAGCAGTGGTTCTCAGCCAGGGGTTCGTAGTGGTCTTCCAGAGACTACATCAACTCATCTAGATAGTTACCTAGTTTTACAACAAGCTACATAAAAAACACTAGCAAAGTCAGTACAAACTAAATTTGCATACTGACAATGACTTGTTTATACTGCTCTATATACTATATACAGTAATGTAAGTGCAATATTTACATTCCAATTTATTTAATTGATAATTCTGTGGTAAAAATGAGAAAGTTTCAGTAATAGTGTGCTGTGACGATTTATAGATTATAGACTCTAGGACTGGAAGGGACCTCGAGAGGTCATCGAGTCCAGTCCCCTGCCCTCATGGCAGGACCAAATACTGTCTAGACCATCCCTGATAGACATTTATCTAACCTACTCTTAAATATCTCCAGAGATGGAGATTCCACAACTTCCCTAGGCAATCTATTCCAGTGTTTAACTACCCTGACAGTTAGGAACTTTTTCCTAATGTCCAACCTAAATCTCCCTTGCTGCAGTTTAAGCCCATTGCTTCTTGTTCTATCATTGGAGGTTAAGGTGAACAAGTTTTCTCCCTCCTCCTGATGACACCCTTTTAGATACCTGAAAACTGCTATCATGTCCCCTCTCAGTCTTCTCTTTTCCAAACTAAACAAACCCAATTGTTTCAGCCTTCCTTCCTAGGTCATGTTCTCAAGACCTTTAATCATTCTTGTTGCTCTTCTCTGGACCCTCTCCAATTTCTCCACATCTTTCTTGAAATGCGGTGCCCAGAACTGGACACAATACTCCAGTTGAGGCCTAACCAGCGCAGAGTAAAGCGGAAGAATGACTTCTCGTGTCTTGTTTACAACACACCTGTTAATGCATCCCAGAATCACGTTTGCATTTTTTACAACAGTATCACACTGTTGACTCATATTAAGCTTGTGGTCCACTATGACCCCTAGATCTCTTTCTGCCATACTCCTTCCTAGACAGTCTCTTCCCATTCTATATGTGTAAAACTGATTGTTCCTTCCTAAGTGGAGCACTTTGCATTTATCTTTATTGAACTTCATCCTGTTTACCTCAGACCATTTCTCCAACTTGTCCAGATCATTTTGAATTTTGACCCTGTCCTCCAAAGCAGTTGCAATCCCTCCCAGTTTGGTATCGTCCGCAAACTTAATAAGCGTACTTTCTATGCCAACATCTAAATCGTTGATGAAGATATTGAACAGAACCGGTCCCAAAACAGAACCCTGCGGAACCCCACTTGTTATACCTTTCCAGCAGGATTGGGAGCCATTAACAACTACTCTCTGAGTACGGTTATCCAGCCAGTTATGCACCCACCTTATAGTAGCCCCATCTAAATTGTACTTTCCTAGCTTATCTATAAGAATATCATGCGAGACTGTATCAAATGCCTTACTAAAGTCTAGGTATATCACATCCACCACTTCTCCCTTATCCACAAGGCTCGTTATCCTATCAAAGAACGTTATCAGATTAGTTTGACACGATTTGTTCTTTACAAATCCGTGCTGGCTATTCCCTATCACCTTACCACCTTCCAACTGTTTGCAGATGATTTCTTTGATTACCTGCTCCATTATCTTCCCTGGCACAGAAGTTAAACTAACTGGTCTGTAGTTTCCTGGGTTGTTTTTATTTCCCTTTTTATAGATGGGCACTATATTTGCCCCCTTCCAGTCTTCTGGAATCTCCCCCGTCTCCCATGATTTCCCAAAGATAATAGCTAGAGGCTCAGATACCTCTTCCATTAACTCCTAGAGTATTCTAGGATGCATTTCATCAGGCCCTGGTGACTTGCAGGCATCTAACTTTTCTAAGTGATTTTTTACTTGCTCTTTCCTTATTTTCTCTTCTAAACCTACCCTCTTCCCGTAAGCATTCACTATACTAGACATTCCTTCAGACTTCTCAGTGAAGACCGAAACAAAGAAGTCATTAAGCATCTCTGCCATTTCCAAGTCTCCCGTTACTGTTACCCCCTCCTCATTGAGCAGTGGGCCTACCCTGTCCTCAGTCTTTCTCTTGCTTCTAATGTATTGATAAAAAGTCTTCTTGTTTCCCTTTATTCCCATAGCTAGTTTGAGTTCATTTTGTGCCTTTGCTTTTCTAATCTTGCCTCTGCATTCCTGTGTTATTTGCCTATATTCATCCTTCGTGATCTGACCTAGTTTCCATTTTTTATATGACGCCTTTTTATTTTGTAGGTCACGCAAGATCTCAAGGGTAAGCCAAGGTGGTCTTTTGCCACATTTTCTATCTTTCCTAACCATCGGAATAACTTGCTTTTGGGCCCTTAATAGCGTCCCTTTGAAAAACTGCCAACTTTCCTCAGTTGTTTTTCCCCTCAGTTTTAATTCCCATGGGACCTTGCCTATCAGCTCTCTGAGCTTACCAAAATCCTCCTTCCTGAAATCCATTGTCTCTATTTTGCTGTACTCCCTTCTACCCTTCCTTAGAATTGCAAATTCTATGATTTCATGATCACTTTCACCCAAGCTTCCTTCTACTTTCAAATTCTCAACAAGTTCCTCCCTATTTGTTAAAATCAAGTCTAGAACAGCTTCCCCCCAGTAGCTTTTTCAACTTTCTGAAATAAAAAGTTGTCTGCAATGCAGTCCAGGAACTTATT